>NC_088979.1:185154710-185754710 GCF_963932015.1 Anas acuta | reverse complement strand
CCACCGTGGTACTCCATGGGCTGCAGGGGGACATCCTGCTTCACCATGGCCCTCACCACAGGCCGCAGGGGACTTCTGCTCCAGTGCCTGGAGCACCTCTCCCCCTCCTTCTGCACTGACCTTGGCGCCTGCAAGGCTGTTCCTCACTCCTTTCACTGTCCCAGCTGCTGTGTGGCGCAGCGTTTTTTTCCCTGTCTTAAATATGCTCTCACAGAGGTGCAAAACAACATCGCTTATTGGCTCGGCTCTGGTCAGCAGTGGGGCCCTTAACAAACATGGCGCAGCTTCTAGATTCTTCTCATAGTAACCACCCCTATGGCCCCCTGCTACCAAAACCTTGCCACGTAAACCCACTACACCTCCTCACCTTTTCCCCTCCTCCAGTATGCTTCCCATGGGCTGCAGTCCTTCAGGATAAACCTGCCACAGTATGGGCTGTCCATGGGTCATGCTTTCCTCAGGAAATACCTTCCTGCTCCACCACAGGGTCCTCCACAAGCCACAGTGTGGGTATTCTCTGTGGCCTGCAGGGGGGTCTCTACTCTGGTCCCTGCAGTACTACCTCCCCCTCCTTCTATGATCTTGGTGGCCACAGGGCCCTTTCCCTCACTTTTCATTTGTCAACACCTACATGCCATGTTTTACTCTTTCTCAAACACTTTTTTTTTTTTTTTTTTTTTTTTTTATTTGGCTGCTGGGCTCAGCTGTGCCCTGCACTGGGGCCATTGGAGGCAACTGGAACCAGCTGTGTCCAGTACTGGGCAGCCCCAGCCTCTCCTTACAGGGGAGTCCTCAGCCCTGCAGCCCTGCTGCAAGCACATGGGCACAGGCACACAACACATTTTTATTTTTATTTTTATTTTACATTAGCCCTGTGGTGGAGACACACTGTTTGTTTGTTCCCAGATTTGAACACAAAGAGATGTTAAATGTGTCACCCCAGATCTTAACACCCCCAAAGTGTGACAGAACAACCTCAATAGGTGATTATAGCTTGTTGTCAGCCAGAAATTTCCACAGGGTCTGTCAGTTTTATGTGATTTACATTGGCTAAGGCTGTGAACCATGAATAGAAGCAGCATTAGTTGAGGGTTATGCACAAACACAGCTGAGCAGAATTTGCTTGCCATTTATTTAAGCATCTTTCTATGTTTTTGTCTTTTTGTCCATGACCACAGAGATACATGCTTATTACTTGAAATACTGCATTTTTTGCATTTCAATTCCTTTGATTTGTTTAGCTCACGACAAGGTCAGTAGGATGTTTTAGCTCAGTCCTATTTATTAGATCAAAAATATACTGTGGCATATTCTGACAAATGCACAACTGCAATTCTTACAGCTTTCCCTACTGTAATATCAAAATCCTTACACTTACATCATTTTACATTTTAATATAGTCTATATAGCTTTATATGGTTATAACAGTGTTTTAGGGACCGTATTATATAGACACCTAAGGGATATGATCTGTAAGGTGAAGTATCTGCAATGGGTCCATGCATATCAATGCACCCTTCAACAGCTCTCACTTGAGCAAATGATTTGCTTCAGGTGCTCCTGTGAAGAATAGTCAAAGATGAAAAAGATTAAATATATATATATATATAAAACTAAATTGAAGAATAGAGAAAAGAGGAGATGAACAGAAGAAAAGTAAGACAAAAATGCAAAACACCCACTAAAGGTGTTGGGAATTAATGTAGGGCAAGAGGGGCAACTGAAATGCCCACTTACCCGCCCATTTACCCGCCCAAGAAAGATAATACTCACTTATAACAAAATTTGGCTTTTTATACAAAAATAAATCTCCTGACATATCTTTACATCTATTGTTCCTTGGTGTATATTGTGGTTTAACCTAACAGTCAGCTAAGCATCACACAGCCATTCACTCACCCTCAGCACCCCACAGTGGGATGGAGGAGAGAATTGGGAGGAAAAAAGGTGAAACCTTGTGGGTTGAGATAAAAACAGTTTAATGGGACAGAAAAGGAAGGGAAATAATAATTATGATTATGATGGTGATGATGATGATAAATAATAATTTATGATGATGATGATGATGATAAATAATAATAATGATAACAATAATAATAATAGAATGTACAAATGTACAAAGCAAATGATGCACAATGCAATTGCTCACCACCTGCTGACCGATGCCCGCCCCAGCCAGCCACCCCATATTAACTGTTCAGCATTATGCCATATGGTATGGAATATCTCTTTGGCCAGTTTGGGTCAGCTGTCCTGGTTTTCTTCCTTCCCAGATCTTTGTGCACCCCCCGCCTGCCCACTGGCAGGACACCGTGAGAAGCTGAAAGTCCTTGGCTTAGTGAAAGCACTGCTCTGCAACAACTAAAACATTGGTGTGTTATCATTCTCATTCTCATCCTAAATCCAAAACACAATACCATACCTGCCACAAGGGAGAAAATTAACTCTGTCCCAGCCAAAACCAGGACAGTATATCAAGTAGAAAGGTGAATTAGGTGTACAACACATGAGCCACTAATCAATCATCATTTTATCAAAGTTATTCCTGGTCTTCAGGGTACATTGAAGAGGATGGGACCAGGATGGCTTTAAACCTCTGCAAGCCTGGCTGCCTTTGGGACATGGAGAAATTCATACAACTTAAAGCAATAGTACTCCTAATTTGTCCCAGGTTGTACCAGACCATCCTTTGTATTGTAGGGATGTATTATTGTATATCCAAGGACTGAAAAGCACTGTACCTCTTGATATAGTTTCTTTGTATTCCACCAGATCATGTCTGTGATAGCAAACTCTTAGCTACCTACATAATAGAGCATTTTGTCCCTTTGAACTGCTCTGAAAAAAGATCAAAAGCTAATCTGGACTATTCAAAAATGTATATTTCCTTGCCCTCTCAATCTGGTGTCAGGCACATGGAGTCACTTAGCACAGACAGACATTTTCACAGTACTAAAATGGTTCAGAAATTTCTTTTCTTGGTTGAAATAAGTCATAAACTCCCTGAGACTGAATATATTCAAGCATGATGTATTATATATTCTTCAGTGGACTGCACTGATGATAACTGTGGTCTTGAATGTAAGAACTATAACTTTCTAAAGTTATGTAACTTCCATTTCAAATATTTCAGTTTATGTTTACTTCATCTAAGAGTTACAAAAAGTGTCAAAACCAACCGACCAAACAAACAAAACAGCAATAACAATAACAACAATAATCCCTGAGTAGATTTCCCACTGCTGTGGGGAAAAAAAAAAAAAAAAAAAAAAAAAAAAAAAAAAGGAGATCTCTTTGGCCAGTTTGGGTGCACCCCCAGCCTGCCCCACTGGCAGGACACTGTTTTGTCTTTGACAAAACTGAGTATTGGATAAAATGCCATTCACTGCCAGAGGATTGCAAAAGGTCTTCTTTGAATTTAGCAACCTTCAAATGTCTGTATAATACTTAAATTGCCCTTAATTTAGTAGCTGGACTGAACTAATTATCATGAACATCAAAAGGTTTCCAGAAATACAGTCATTAAATATTTTTCCTTTTCCTAGCCTTAAAAAGCAACTCCTGGCTTTATTAGCATAAGTTTTCTCTTTAATTGGGTGCTAATGATGGTGCTTTTTCAAGGTTTTTCACAGCTAGTACCTTGGGATAAGTAAACATATAAATAGTTTTGGTAAGCTTTGGGGCTGAAGTCTCAGGTTAACAGCATCATTATAAAAAGGATATACAATTACTACACTAAGTATTTCCTTAAGTCACCTTTGGTGCTTTACATTTCAAAATGACCCATATGACTCACCAGTCATTAACATATGCCCAAACATTTAAAAAATAATAATAACAAAGTTATTTTCTTATACCTTCAGTCAACTTCTTATTTTCTTATAGCTTCAGTCAACTTCTAAATGGCCATTTACTGCATTTCAGTGATGCATATTCAACGTTATCCCTGTTCATAATTTTTGCTTTAAAGTGCACTCAAAATGGAGTAAACTCCTCTAGAAGGAAAACACAAGCAAGTGATATCTGTAGAAATAGGCTGTCCTACCAACATTCTTGGTACATACTTTATTTACATATTTAGTTAAAGACCTTTTACTCTCTGTAGCCATGACTGGTGTTTGTTGGCAATTTAAGTCCTTCTTGGTTTCCCATCATCTGCTACCTTGTGCTTTCATAGAGCTAATAAAATTTCTGTCTTTCTTTATAACTTAAATAGGTTCAGGCTAAGTTTTTTCTTTTATCTTTTCGTTCTAGTAATGCAGGAGGTATGGAGGAGTGAGGGTTGTCACTGATGGCATTTGAGGCATAGGTTTGTCAGTGATAGAGTGCCACAAGCCCTGGTCCTAACCTGTATCAATCTAGTGGTGCCACAAGTCATTATTCTTTCAGAAGCCTATAACAGCCTCCTATCACCAACCTTCAGTCTGCAAAAGCATTATCTTCCACCAGAGAGTATCTCTATTCCTGTTCTCAAAATATAATGATTTCTGCTTTGAGATTCCAGGAAAAGAACAAATCAAACTACTATTAATGTTTTATGCACTGACCTTAGCAGCAGTGGCTTTAACTGTAAAAATATTACTTGTTAGTAAATATTCTTTCCTACAAAAATGCTTCATTCTGTGTAGCAGACTTAAACCTTCCCCAATCAGACAAGGAAGAAGAGAAGGTGGCAGAAAGAACGCTACAATTCACCTATTCTCCAGACTTCCTAGGTCAATTTTCTCTTTGCTAGACATTTTTAAATGCAAAATGATTGTCACTGACATGAAAAACTCCATTCTGCAGAAATTCTGACATATTGATCAAGATGAAAGAAAATTAGCCTATGAAGTAGGAATAAGGGAAAAATAAAACTGTAAAGTTAATATTGACTAAGTTTATCTTCAGATTTTGTAACTGTTTTTAGTATTTTAAAATCTATTTAAAATATTTAATATTTTCTTCATGAAATGAAAAATGTAGGACAATTCTTTTTTTACTCATCTTTTTTTTTTTTTTCATTGAAAAAAATAAGCTCCTCTGAAGCATCGAAGGGATATGACTTCTGCTTCTCAACACATCGTTAGTTTTTCAGTTGTTGGAGTACTCAGTGTGCACTTGGGCTGAAATAAAGGCAGCCTTCATCAGGAAAAAAACAGATTGAGACTTTCTCGACAGAGTGGTGTCTTGGCATTTCCAAAGTCACTGCAGAATATTTCCTTTGCTATTGAATCACAGAAATGCAGTTTAAAATTATTCATTGTCCTTTGCAGCCTTTCTCTTGCCTTGCCTTGCCTTGTCTTCCCTTGCCTCACCTTGCCTCCCCTCTTTTCCTCTTCTTTCCTCTTTCTTTGCTTTATTTTACTTTACTTTTTTTTTTTCCTCCCTGTAAGCCATACAAATTTAGCTTCTGAACATAATTTTGCAGCATTCTTGTGGAAATACCAGTGGTAGTACCCACAATGCTGGAAATGTTTCCATTCTAAAGATATTCTACAGACAAAAAAATAATAATACAAATTCTAAATGCTAAATAAATAATAATTAAAAAAAAAAAAAGTATTTTTCATTTTCTTTTAGCGTTTAAACAAGGTAGATTTCCTTGTGATCAAAAAGACTACTTCAAGCCAATTTCCATCTGTCTTTGAATAAGGTGCAACTATAACAATTTGATATGCCAGACTGAGATCTGAACCTTATCCTTACAGCTAAAAAGTTTGCTCATGCGTGTCTTTGTGTTTTTAGCTATACGAACGCATCACCTTCTTTAACAATGCCCTCTGGTCAGCTGGCTTACTGCACCAGGCATTCAGCTCCAGACAGATATGGAGAATATTAATCATGTCAATGTTTTACCTCCTACTGCCTTGACCTTCGCTGGGGAAAGCAAAGATCCCAGAAATAGAATATCCGAAGGAGTAGATTAATTTGGGATGAATCCTTTTCATTTGGGGCCAGATCCCAAGCCAGAATCAATTTAAAGAGTCTGTGTACGCCAACAGAATTATGTTACTGAAACCAGTTGAATATCTTTTGCAACAACAGGCTCTTCACTCCTCAGGAGAATATTATTTTTCAGTTTATAATAGGCTGCCTGAAATATTAAAAACACTAAAGTAAGCATATATATATTCTAAGTAAATGGTGTCCTTTAGAATATTTAGGAGCTAAAATAAAACTATCACGATTGGCACCTTGTTAATGTCTGTATAAATAATAATTAGTTTTATTTGTGCAGGCTCTTTCTCAGGTATCTTTTCAGGCTTTCTTCTTACAATTCCTGGATTTTTTTCAGCACCTTACTAATACAGTATTGCAAATATATCCAGTCTCAATTTCTTATTTTTAAAGAAGGTTTTAGCCTTTACAGCTACAGCAGAAAACACACACACACACACAAAAAAAAAAAAAAAAAAAAAAAAAAAAAAAAAAAAAAAACTCTCTAATATTTTAATGGCATGAAAAGTCAAAACAGCAAATTAAAAAAAAAAAAATAAAAAAAAATAAAAAAACCTCAGAATATTGAAAACAAACTGGTAATATCACTGTTCATCATTCCAGCTTTTGAGTCTGGCAGTGAAGCTGTTAGTCCCATTTCACAAATGAAGAAGCTGAAGTAGTGCTTTGGATGAAACAGGGTGAGCAGCTTTTGAAAGTGAGCCAAGTGTTAGGGTCCAGAGGCAGCGGGAAGCACTGAGGGTCCCAAAAGCCCCGGGTTAAAACTCAGACTGTTTTCATCTAGCTATTAGACTGTAACATCATGTAATGAGCTGATGCCTCAGAGAAAACCAATCAATCCTTACCCTTTCAGGGTGATCTTAGTGACAGGCTCTGCTTTGGAAAGCCAGAGATCCTAGCTCCAAACCTGTATGCAGTTCTCCAGGGTATGCAACTTGGTGCAACATCAGAGCAACAGTTGATAAGGCAAATTGGTATGAAAGTAACATAATTTATTCCAGTGTAAATAATGTGACAAATTCTCCCAGATTATTTAACTAAGCATGATACTGACAGTCGGCAAGAAGGATTCCTGACTGGGTAGAAAATAATAAAAATAATAATTAAAAAAAAAAAAAAAAGTTTTATTTGGAATAATTGCAAAACATTTTAATGACTTCTATTTTTAACAAGGAATGAGACCTACCATCTCGATAACTCACAATTTCCTCCACAAGCATCCATGTCTGGGGCAGGAGCTGAGCAAGCTGCCCCACTAATGAGCCCGAGCCTTGTTTTGAAGGAATAGCAGTGACAGGAGGTCGATAAAACTCTGACAGACAGGACAGGAGGGGGCTGCATGACTGACCAACCGTGGTCACTTCACAAAGCAGAGGAGCACCCAGCCTCTGGGGCAAACTCATACATTGGCATGAGCTAACACCTGCCATCACAGGATCTCTGGTGTGCCAGGAGCCCACGGCCTGGGAGCTGCTCCACCGTTTGCATACTGTGAACACACCAGATGATACAAGAGTTTATACTCTCCAATGTCTACAGCTTATCAGAAGAAAAGAAAAAAAAAAAAAAAAAGAAAAAAAAAACACTCAATTAAGGTAACAACTCCTCCTGTGTGGGGAGTTCAGCTCTGTGAGAAGAGGTAAATTGCAGGAAAGGTTTGTATACCAGAAGCACCGCAGCCCCACAGGGTCCGTGTGCTGCTGTGGCTGCCACCCTGGGAGCTGAAGGCTCCCCGGGGAAAGTCCCTTGCAGGATGGCACAAATGCAGGTTCCCCCCAAGGCTTGGCACCAGCCCTATTGGGAAGCTGCACTGGGGCATGTATGCAGCGTGCCCCCCCTTTCCAGGCAAACTATTTCAGCAAGTCTGCAACACCGCCGAGCAAACACAAACGAGCCATGCAACAGGGAGGCTTTCAGATACAGCCCATGAGAATCATCATCACTTATCACCATTTTTTGTTTTACTTTGTGAAGACAAAGTCAGTAAGCTTTGAAAGAAAAAAAAAAAAAAATGATGACAATGTCTTTTTTTCCCTCCTTCCTCCTTGCCTAGTGAAACCTCCCACACTTTTAACAGTGGGAACTGATGCCTCATGGGAGAGAATTGCCCTGAGATGCTTTGGAGCAGCAGTGGGGTATGAACATCCAGCTGACCCAGCTCTGCTTCCATCAGAGTAAAACAAAATGTTATTATAGTTTGGGTTCAAAAGAACAAATGCTTTCCGTGTTGATCTTGTACAAATCTCAGTTTGGAATACAATGTGTGTTGTTTTTTTTTTTTACTCTAATTAATTTTAGAAAGGCTTTTTATTTCTTTTAACATTTATAATACTTTCAGTAGTAGCATATTTGTCTACTACTTAAGACTTAAAAACTTAAGATTTTTAAGAGGAGTACATCAAACTAATAAGGACTCCAATCACTGTTTGCTGTGTGATGATTTTTTTATACTGTAAATATTTTTGAAAGCTTTTTTTTACATTTATATTACTTTCAGTAATAGCCTTTTTTTGATAACCTGCGAATCTGAATAGTCAATTAGAAAATTCATGACCTCTGAAGAGATTTCTCTTTTAATTTGTTTTTATTTCAAGGATAGTTTATCTTTTGCTTCTTAGTGTTTACAATAAATAAAAAGACAATATTGATAATGCATGTGTTTACTGCAGAGAAACATTCTCAATTTAATTACTCTGCAAATAATACAGCTTCACATACAAAAAATAGACTAGCAGATGAACACAAGGTTATCATAAGTAAACGGTTAAAGAAGAGAATAAGCTCCCCTCATGCACACACATTATAATGTTTCCTCAGGCAGTTTGGACTGAAGAAGAGCTCCTGCTGGGACATTTTAAGAATAAAAGCAATTAACACAAATAACAGTTGACTATTTACATTCTCAAGACCTGATCCCTCTCTTATTAAAAACAACTGAAAGACTCCCCTTTATGTAACAAGACTGGATGAGACCTTTAATTTTTCTGTCACCTTTCTATAGTGTTATGTGGGTGTGTTGTCATTTTGCTGGCATTAGAGATGATAAAATGAAAAATTACATGGGTAGGTTTTCTTCGTGTTTAGATTACCTTCTATACAAGCTTTATGCACAGTTTTGAGGATCAGGTCTAACCTTCCCACTGCGATTTCTGACTCAGCCCTTTCTTTAATAAGCACGAGATACTAAGGGAAAATTATTGTAGAACGTTCTAAATTCATTTCACAATCAGCTCTGTCTGTGAAACACTCTATAATTCAGCAATATTGCATTCTGGTAAGCGCCTTTTTTTCCCAGAAATAGTAGCTGAAATGTGCAACGTGATTTTTCTTATACATGCGTTATGAAAAAAATATTGCAGGTGATGAACAGAAGTGGGTTAGATTTATTAAAACACTTCGTGTAATGTCTCATAAAACTGTAATATCTCCAAAATTAACTTCAATTGGAATTGCAATAAACATAATCATACAAGGTAAAAACTATCTGAATACCCATAAATATGCATTAATTATAAATATCAATATTTTGATTTATGGTCAAAAGTGGTAAGGAGACTGGCAGTAGATCCCTGTTTTGTTTAAAATTTCCATGTCAAATCTGGAAAGTAGAGAAAAATATGACGGTAACTGAAGCAAGCTTGAGAAATAAAAGTATTTATGGAATTTAGAAATACAATAACAAAAATTGTTACAATTTAGGAAATACAGTCTTTTACCTTGGAATAAGGCTAATGTAGATCAAAACTTGAAAGGAAGAGAAATCAGGAAACCTGCAAAGCAATCACATCAGAGGGGGTCAGGCTGATGGCAATTTCCTGTAGCTGCATGATAGCATCAGCTCCTGCCAGGCTGCCTACGCCACTATTTTCTGGAATAATCTAAGACTGCAGCTGCCCAGACACATGGAGGATGAGCAGAAAGGGTCAGAGGAAGACCTCAGCAAATACAGTTCTGCATGGCTACCTTCACTTTTGTCCCCTTTTCCAAGCAACATTGAAGAGCAAACTGGGTTTCTTCATTTTGGTTCCCATCAACCTTTGTTCTTTTAACTATCCCTGGTAAGAAAGAAGTCACAATGATCTCCATATGCTCCAGAAAGGTGCTAGCACCTAATTTTAATCCTCAGAAACCTTCAGCAACTCCAGAACATAAAGAAAATGCAGTTCCAGAAAAGAGAGACTTAATCATCTTGTTCTTGTTAGGTTTCTCCAAGATAATTTCGTTTTTATCTTTCATGGTACAATTTTGTCATTTCCACATATCAAGCTCAAGCCTGTGCAAGTTTAGATGCCCTGGACAGTAATGAGCAGGTAAAGTGTGTTCCTTGAATGAATGTAAATAATTTTTATATTTATTTATTTTCTATAGCCAGTAAATGAGGATGTATCATTGCATCATTTGAAGTGTTATGTATCCAACTGTGGGTAACCATGCAACTGCTTATGCTGCAGAGCTGCACCTAGTATGGAACCATTTGAGTGATGGAGCAGTCTGCAGTATAAAAATTCCCAAATTTCTCATCTGTGAATCCTACTAAATATCTGAAGTGGTACTTCTGTCTACTCTGGCTATTTCCACAAGACAACAGGAGGGGCTGTCCACCCCTGGGCAGTGACTTGTCCCATTGCTTATGTCCCGTGAGAAGCATGGCTGGACAGCTGGACCAGTGGATGGTGAAAGTCTGCAAAAAAACTCTCTGTATGGACTCCTTCTGAGCCACCTGGAGAGAGAGAATGGCCGCTCAAAAAAAAAAAAAAAAAAAAGAAATCCACAGTGCTTTCAATTTCAGTTTCAATTTCAGGATTTGCTAAAAGGATTACTAGTTTTTAAAACAATTGTTGGGGTTAAAACTGTGGTAGGAACAGGGCTGGGTAACATCTACATCTAAAAATGTACAGTGCATTTGGGTGCATAGGGGTACCTTTGATGCTCTTGCTTGCATTAAATGTGCAGAAGGCATTAAGAGGTATCCATGCTACTAAACAGCCTCTATACTCTTAACACCTCCGTACTCTTAAACAGCAAAACACATTTGGATTAGAGTATCTACTGAATATCACTAGAAACTGTCTAGAGCAACCTGCATCACTTCAGCTACCAATTTTGAGGGTACCAGAGCTCGTCTGAAAGCACTGCTCTTCGTTTTGGAGGCATTTACAGTGCACCCCCAGCCATGAGCATGGCACACTGCTCTTCAGAGCTGTTCACAAAGTTGCAAACTGCAGCAAGACTGCTATTAGCAGGATAATTTGAGGAGGCATGCACAGTCCAAGAATGCCATCTTGTGGAGTCTGGCTGCAGACGAAAATTTCAAAATCTAGGCTTGCCATCAAGACATCAGCAATGAAGACATTTTTTATCACATTTATGGCACTCAAAAAAAATTTAATTATTTTTTAAAGACTCTTTAATGAATCTTTAAGAGCAAAGTAAGGATGTTAAGTACTCCTGAAACAATCAGAGAAACTGCAGTTTACCAAAAAATTAATATTATCTAATAATAAATATTTTATAGCTGCAATGTTTTACAGTTACAGGGAGCAGTTTTATGTGCACGAATTTTCAATTTAATTTAATGGTTTATAAATTCAGACATAAAAGTTAAATGAAATCTTTTAGAGAGTGGCTTGGTAAAGAAATTTGCTCTCCCAACAGACATTATCTTGTAAAGCAACTTTAATACAGGAAAACTGCTCTCCTATTACACAGGTTTCTTTGAAGAGGTTAGTGGGCATTAAGTGTTTTATATACTCTATATTTTCATCTAAAATATTTTAATATATTTACATACTATTTAAAGACATTTTCAAAAGCTGTTTTTAAAAAAATAAATATAAGTGTTCAAGCAGGGACAGGTATAAGGGAAAATTTGAAACACCATTATCTGGATTTGACAGCGTGTATCCAGTATACATATATGATGCAGAATTGCATGTGTGATGTACTTAATTTTATCATTGCCACACTTTTTCAAACTGCCTGCTTTGTAAGCAGCCTGTCCTCCTGTAGCCTATTGCTGGGCTAGGAAATCTCAGGCAATCAGATACTCCCAAAAGCAGGGCACATCTGGAGAATGCAAGTTCATTATGGGGGACGATGAGCCCTGCTCCCTGCTCTGTCATCTGCTATCAAGGAGACTGTTTCATCCAAAGATAAAAGCTAAGAGCATTGTTTTATGTTTTCCAAGGCCCTGCCGTATGTGCAGCTCCTTCTTTGTACTGTTAATATGCAGCTTACTATGAGACCTCAAAATGCCAAATTCATTTCAGAACCCAATGAGTATGTGATGAAAAAGTCCCTTGATTAATATTAACAATATGTTGGGGATATAGAGAGTATCAAACTGGGACATTATTAAATACATTTTGTTATTGTTGTTTAAGCATTTTGCTTTTTATTTCAGAGATGCTGTGTAAAACACTAAAAAGTTTGAAATCTAATCACATAGTAACTAGCCAGTAATAATCAGCCATTAATATTAGCCCGAATTGCATTTCTTTTACAGGTTCATTTTCTTAAATTGAAACTTTCCTTTAATACTTTATAATATATTGCAGTCATTTAAAATATGGTTAAAATTATAATATCAGCCAGCTAATTGTATGTGAGTTCTGATGTAACTCTCTATAACATTTTATACAACAAGTACTCATTTTGAGTTAACTTTGTCTCTCCATGTATTTACTATGTTATCTATTTGCTGTAATAATACACAGAGGAGCTTCTAAGTTAACACAGACAGGTTGTATCCTAGAAGTTGAAAAAGAAATTGAAAAAATGCAAATATTCAACCATTTGTGTACAAAATAACCAGATGAATTTTTAACAGTGAACACTGATTTTCACTTTCCAAGTTGAAATTGTTCATATATGATTTTCAGAAACTCTTAACTTTGTCCAGTCTACATGAAATGAACACAAATGTTGCTTGTCTTTTGAAAAAAAAAAAAATAATAATAATAATAATAATCATGAATATCTTGAACAGGGAGATGTAAGATCATTGTAGTTGGTTGTATTTGGAAATGTACACCATCATGCCTCAATGAATATTAGTGCATATCTAAACACCTCAGATCTATGAGGATGCAGACATAACACCCCTTAGAGCAAAGAGCAGGGTGGAATATTTCAGTCCTTTAGAGCAAGAAGGACAAACAGACCAGGTTCCTTCCACCAAATTCTAATGGATTTGGGTACCAAAAGGCACTCCCATGCTAAAATAATCACATTTCAGAAGAACAAAAATCACAGACCTCCACTCAGCAGTTGCTGAGCGTGTAACCACAGAGTAACATATATGACATAAGCAGAGATAACAGAAAACCAACATCCATTTCAGTGTCTGTTGTTATGGTAAGCTTGTCATTTTTATTATTTCACCTTTTGTTCTAATTCTATAACTTTACAACTTTTCATTATTATCAAATTTCTCACATGAAATATGTGAGCAGAACCAGATATTTTCAGTCACAACAATAACAACCATACATCTTTTCATGTGATATATTTTGACATGTTTATATTATCATCTTTAGGTTAGATCATAGTTTTGATGAAAACATAAATGTGGCACCAAACATCATAAAAAGGCAAGTTGTACTTATATAGAATAACAGAATATGGCAGCTGTAGAGTGCATGTAATCTATAATGTCCCTAGATAGATCAGGTGACAGAACCTAAAGCCCTGGAAGTGACTTCTGACAATAAAGACACTCTGCTCCAAAAAGAAAATCTGCTCCAGCCCCAATCACTGTTGTATCAAAATGCTTCTTTCCACATAAACAAACAAATAAGATGAATTCCTGAAACAGGGCTACTAACAGGTAGCCTGTGTTTAATGTTGTAGTTCAGAGAGACACAGAAACACTAAGTGAAACTGGTGGCCCTTCCACCAGGTGTTCCAAAGACAAATATGTGATAAATTCTATAGTGGGTCTCACCTAAAAATTTCTCAATTAAATTAGTAGGAAAATGGAGGCAGAATCACTATTTGTGCAAGTAAAAATAAACTGTAAATGTCAAAAATTTACTCTATTACTAGTGAACAATTTAGTTGGATTTTGCTCCTTTGTAAACGACTGAACATCAGTAGAAGTGTTTTAGATATGTGTCCTGATCATCAACATCATATACCTATGGCATTTTGCCTTTCAAGCAAGGGCTAAGCTGAAGTCAATAAGTTTAAAGCTAAGGGCATGCACATCAGCAGTTACAGCACTCTAGGTTTAGCACACTTCATTCATGAAAACTGATTTATTTATTTATTTATTAACATCTGATTTTATGATATATTAGAACCTTGTGCTCACTGGGAATCACTTTCATCTATTAAAACAATGGGGATTTCTTGGGAATTTTTGTATGCACATATTAATCATCTGCTGTTCCATATGTTTGCTGCAGCCACGTGCTGAAATTCACTTGAAATTTTGCTTTAATTGAAAAAATCACAACTATTGCTAAAAAATCTATTTTTCTGGAAAGACAAGCTCGGTCTGTTTCAAGTAGTTTAACAGAGCCTCACTATTTATAAGGACAACGAATTATCATCATGTAGAGGCCATCAGGCAAAATCTCATTTAAACCAGCTTTGAATTTTAGTGGTTTTAGAATAGGCTTGAAAAGACATTTCTGTACAGGAATGTAAGAATTAAAGAGCCAAAGGCTGTGATGTATCCACACCTGCCTATGAGGGAACGTGTTCAGACTCCGTTGTGTCATGCTTAAAACTGAGTTTAGATACATTTGCATCTGCATTTACCAGCACAAGGAGATAATCCTGGTGGAATTATGGAGGTAATTTTAAGCAATGCCACAAAATCAGCCTTGCCATTATTACCCACAGTTCTGCCATATCAATATAGGAATTCTTTGTGACTCAAAGATAAAAAGATATTAATCCTGCATGACAATATTCTTTGTTGCTATACATTTTTATGACCCAGCTGCTGTATTATTATGCATGAACAATATCCTGGACAGCTCTCAGTTACCATACATTGTTTCATGGAGCAAAGAAGTCAAAGCAGTGGGTACTATTTTCCATCATTTTTTGGGGATCAATAACAGGAGCTGGCATATCAGAGCCCTAAGACAAGTGATTTCTTTCATAGCAATAGTATCAGCTGTGTTTTCACAGAATGAAACATCGTGAGAGACCTTGGTTTGCTCTCCCAGACCCTATTTCTGATGAATGGAGCAGCTGAAGTTTAAGGAAGTGCTATAGTATCTGTTAATGACTGTATGAAACAATGGGGTGTGATTGCAGGATGGGATAGCAGCAAGAGACATACTGCACACTGAGCTGGAGGGATTTGCAGTCCTCTGGTTGGTATCACTGCAGAACAGAGGTTTTGCCCACATTTTGTTGACAATGAATGGATACCCACATCACATGGCACTCAAATGGCAGCAACTTTGCAGAAACTTTCAAGCAGTGAATCAGCTGCACAAGAACCACTTCAGAAGTGCCCCAAATGTCTCCAGAAAAAGGTAGAAATGCATTGCAATGCAACGTGATTGAACGGTGCTGCTTTTGCCTTAAATAATCCAAGCTCTGTCCTCAGGATTTCATATTAATTTCTTCATGGAAAGGAAATTAATTTCAAAGTCCCGAGTAAACCATCTTTGAAAGGTTGATGGTGACTTTGTTTATACCTGAAGAACCCACAGCTCCATCTTAAAATCCTGTAAATACTTCCATCAAACATATTCATAAAGCCCTGAGAACTGACTGCCTGTCAAGAATAAGTAGAAATCCCTGAAGATCTTGTTTTGGACAGGAGGCTGAGTTAACCACCTGTCTCTACATATGTCTATAGGGACATTTGGGACTAGATCAGTATGACCTCAGTGTTCTTTTAGATTTATTTTAACTGGCAATATGTTATGCTAAACAAAACTGTCCCTGTGGCATCATCCATCAAAGAGAATACCTGCAGCATATAGAGTAGGTCTTCATGGGGAAAAACACGATTTTTTTCAAAGTTGTAATTTTTCTTGAGTTTTTGTTCAAATAATA
This sequence comes from Anas acuta, assembly GCF_963932015.1. Lineage (NCBI taxonomy): Eukaryota > Metazoa > Chordata > Aves > Anseriformes > Anatidae > Anas > Anas acuta. Next base: position 185,738,744 of record NC_088979.1, on the reverse strand, counting down.
TATGGATTTTTTTCTGGGTAGATGTTGGGTGCAATTATAATGAGTACATTCCTTAAAATGATTAAAACAGGATTTGGAGGTGAAGTTTAATCAAGAATGATATGGGAAGAAAATCATAAATTATGACATTGTTCTCATTTCTGGTACCAAACATAGGAACCTCCTGGTTTTAGGAGATTTTATTATTATTATTTTACTTGTTTAATACCCATATCTTATGAAGAAAGAGGTTTGATAAGGTTTTGGTGACATCTAGACTAGGTTTGGAGGACATTTTGGGTCTGCTTTATCTGTAAGCCTCCACAATGTTTCAGGGACATTTTGTATCAGATTGGTTATGAGAATTACAGTATCAGGTTAGGATAAAAAAATTTACACCTCAGCCACATGTAACTTTATTGTGCAGAGCACTTTAATAAGAGTTCAGATACTAGCAAATCCATGCTAATGAAACAATTTTCTATTTCTACAGTTATAATCAAATGCACCACACAATGTCATTGTAGAACAAAGATGTTCTTGAAGTTTCAACTACTCTATTATTTTCAATGTTGTTAACTCTAATACTGATAATGTTATTTTAAATGTTAGTACTGTTAAATATCTCATTATCCAAAGGCTAGGAAATGCGATGAGACTCATTATAAATATGTACAGCAATATTATATATATGGATAACATCAAGCACATAGAAAAATTGTTCAAATTAAAATGTATTAATTTTTAACAGGTCAGGTGAAGCATATTGAGAATGAGTAAGTGCAGCTTTAACATACTAATTTACTTTCACTTTTTTCATTTGGCCATACACACATGCACAAACACTGTAAAAACAAGAAAATTACTTATTTGTGTAACTCTCCATTGATTCCAGAAATGTTGGTGATGATTTCATCTCATAAAATTGTTTGCCTTTTTTCTGCCAACAAAAAAATATTCGTAAATTCATATAGATTGAAATTTCAGCCAGAAAATGACAAAAAAAAAAAAAAAAAGAAAGAAAGAAAGAAAAGAAAAAAAGAGCCATTTTTAAAATGTATCAATTAAAATGTATGCATTTTTCCACTTTGAAACATTTTACTTCAGAAACTATGCTTACTTTTAACTCTGTGCAAGTGGGAAAAACTAAATATTTTTCACATAAGATGTGGAAATTTTGATCACAATGAAATTTACAGTGAAAGGGGATTGAAGTATTATTTTACAAAAAGAAAAGAAAAAAATCAATCTGAAACAGTTTAATTATTTTCTCAGTTAAGATAGCAACTTGCAAAAATCACTTTTCACATATATATATTTTTCACATACATACACATTTCAAAATTCACATCTATCTCAGAAAGGAAAGCTAGAAACTAAACTTACCATGAATTTTTTCTGAGTGCTAGAAATCTCACCAAACCCCAAAACTGCTTCTAGAGTGGCAAAAGTGTAAAGATAGAAAGAAAAAGTCAAGTAACAGGAAAAAAAAAAGACTAAAGTTTGTCCCACGTTACAGTCAAGCAGACATCTTCAATATCTGCTACAGACATCTACTAGAGTTCTGCTGACTCTAGTAACTTTCAATCTCCTTGGAATTCCTTTTAAAAGGAATGTTTCTAAGCTTTTAGGAAAATCCAAACTGTAATTTAAAATAATATTATTTTCACTTTGGAGAAAAAAAATAAAAAAGAAAAAAAAAAGAAAGAAGAAGAGGGAGAAGGAGAAGGAGAAGGAGAAGGAGAAGGGGAAGGGGAAGGGGAAGGGGAAGGGGAAGGGGAAGGGGAAGGGGAAGGGGAAGGGGAAGGGGAAGGGGAAGGGGAAGGGGAAGGGGAAGGGGAAGGGGAAGGGGAAGGGGAAGGGGAAGGGGAAGGGGAAGGGGAAGGGGAAGGGGAAGGGGAAGGGGAAGGGGAAGGGGAAGGGGAAGGGGAAGGGGAAGGAGAAGGAGAAGGAGAAGGAGAAGGAGAAGGAGAAGGAGAAGGAGAAGGAGAAGGAGAAGGAGAAGGAGAAGGAGAAGGAGAAGGAGAAGGAGAAGGAGAAGGAGAAGGAGAAGGAGAAAAGTCTTCAGTTTTTTCAAATCAAAGTCATGTTTTTAAAGATTTTCTCAGAGGAGAAATGAAAGAAAGTATTACTTATTTTTACATTCACAGATTTTAAATGTTTTCATTTGCTCTACTCTTGTGTGACATCTTCAATCTTCTTAATTTGCCCTATAGGACTCTGACATTGAAATGGATATATGCATGCACTTTGTATTTTGTTGTATACATCTTCTTTATTGAATCACACAAAGACTGGAAAGAACATTGAGAACTCATCTCTTCCATTCCTCCATTCCACAAGTTACTACCTCAAATCTTCATCACAAATGTTACCTTGAGTTGTAAATCTCTAGTAACTAAAATCCCACAATATCCATTGGCTGTCTAAATCTAAGTTGTGCAGTGTTTTTACTATGAGGGAGCTTTTTCCCTAATGTCAAACATAAAACATCTTGACTGCAATTAAAATTTACTATTTCTTTGCCTATACAAAAATTGCTGTAGAAAAGGGTTTCTTTATGTTTAGCTATTTTTACATTTTGAAGACGCAGTCATCTTGGAACTAAACACTACCAGTATGTACCACTAGACAGAGTTGAAACGTTTATCTCTGTCAGTTGAAAATGAAATCTGTTCTGTGGTCAGGAAAAAAAAAAAAAAAAAAAAAAAAAAAGTAAGCTTCACATTGCCACATTGCACGAAACCTCCGGGAAGATGAAGATGGCAGGGCTTATCCTACTTTGTCTTTCCTGGTCCTGTTTTCCTGAGAAAAAGACAGGAAATAAATGACTGGATCAGTAATACTATTAGAAGAAAATAGTCCTTGAACTCTTCTGCTTCCAAATGTTTCTCACCCACCTGGCCACCTGTTGCTAAAAATGTATGTGCTTAGCATATACAATTTTCTTCTGTAAATATTTGTCTGAGCCTGAATCCTGCAGTCAGACTTGTATAATCAGACTGCAAGAATAGGACCAAGACCACCATCCAGACTACTAGCAAAAGAAACTGGCAAAAATTCTTAGGACTATGCCAAGCTCTTAGTAGAGCATAAAGTTTTTAAGTTATTCCTTGCTAGCTTTTCTGTGTAGCTTTATGTTTTACTACATATTTTTTTACTGCACTGTACAGGGAGGAAGGGAAACAGCAGCAATAGTCTATCCTCATTTGAAGGTCTTGGGGAATGGTTAGAGATTGCCTGAACCTTTTCTTAGCTTTATACACTTTTGATTCTTATGCAACATAAAACACTCACAAGGAATGAGCAGTCACTGTGTAAACTGAATTACATCATACAAGTTTACCAATATATGCATACGTACACATAAAAGCTGAATATACGGGTGGATTTATCAGAACATTTCCTGTAATTAGTTAGATATTGCTTCTTATTTCTAGACCACCATGAACTGGTTTAATTCTTTGCCCCAGACTCACACCACCTGCAGGGATGCAAACAATTTCAAAAAGTTATATGGCATAGATTTGCTTGCATATGCTCTAAAGATATCTGAAATTGCTTGTTTTGTGCCCCTTGAAGTAGGAATCATCATTATGCTACCTATTTCTGTAGCCTTGAGACTCCAGTTGGTTATACAGATACAAAAGAGAAGCTGTACTTTTTCAATCTTCAAGATAAAATAATCACTGGTCAGCCTTTGAGGTTTGTTGTCACTTTAAAACCTTCATTAACAGTAGAACAACTGTCATAAAATACATGCTTCAGCATCAGCTTCCTCTAAATTGTGCTATGTTGGTCACATATACTCCAAACTGGTGGATTTGCAGCCCATTAGCCTGACAAATACTGATTTAATGGAAAGTTACTCAAAACTTCAGTAAATTTTAGAAGTAACCCTGCCAATATATTTTGATATGTTGGACAGGTAGTGATGAATTAGCATATAGAAAGAGCAGCTTAATGGTCAGGAACCAGGGAAAGTCAGAAGTTAGTTCTGCCTCAGATAGAGGGGAAAAGGAAATAGCAATGCTCTGCAAATGATCTAAGCAAAAGGTATTTGGGAAACAAGCAAAAACTTACTAGGTTGTATCCCCAAACTATGTTAATTCTGTAACATGGGCAATCTGGCAGGAATGAAAAGTATATCATGATATTTGGTAATTGGCTATATGTTAAAAGTATGGCACCTTAGAGAATTAGACTACTTTTATAGGCACCTGGATATAACTTATGTTGCAGGGAAAATGACAGTTATGAAGAAAACAACAACATTTCTGAAGAAATAAATTTAGTTATATCAAAAGTAAGAAGATTCAGATCTTTAATCTGAGATTTAAATCAAATCAAAACAAAACAAAACAAAAGCAATTATAATTATTTACTCTAAGACTTTGTAAAACATAAGAGAAATTATAACAATGTAAATATCTACAAAGCATCCATGATTTAAGCCCAAGCTTTTCACTTGAAGTCCTTCAAAATCTATAAAGTTAATTGCTTTCCTGAGGCCACCTTCACTCTGGAAAGTCTTGGAAGACATGCAGGGAGACCTGTCCAATCTCAGCATGCTGTATGCCCTCCAGTACGCAGTAGATCACATAAAAATAAGGACTGAAAGACAAAAGTGAACAGCCCTTGCTGGCTGAGCAGAGACTCCCTCTGGGTCAGCACTGATGCCTCATTTCAAAGCAGTCACACAGATAAGCTTAAATCATCACGGTTAATTAGTTTGCCTATAGTGAGAAAGTCTTTTCCAGATGCTGATGAAGTTATCCCACTTTAATTAAGCAACTAAATATCTATCAGGGAGGGAATTTCAATCCAGAGGTCTTACATCTCATGACCGTTCCATGGTTTATGGCAGAAATTGATTAAAATTTGCTAGAGTCAAGCTATTCCACCAATAAATAAATAAATAAATGTATTTTTTTTTAAATGATAGCACTCTAGCCATGAAGAACGTGGTGAAGACATTTGCAATAGATGCAGCACAGCTAGGTTCCTTGGCAAACTCAAGGAGGGCACAGGGCTGATCACACATGTCTGTCCCACACAGTTACTGCAAGCCCACCTAGGCAATGAAAGTTGCTTCTTTGATGGGTTGACTAAAAAGTCCATTCTATGCCTCAGAATACTCAGTTGCAAAAACCAGTGTTAAAATTTCTTGCTGTCATGGAAGTTCGGGGCTTAGCAAACAGACCTTTTTTGACAAACCTTTTAATGGAAAAGTTGTTAACAGTTATGCCATAAAGATTTATCCTTTGCCAGTATATCTTCCCTGACAAGTCAGGATTTAATTCTGTCATATTCTAGGGCTTGCCATGGTCTTTTAAATAGTTAATTTTCATAATTCATTCTTAGACAATTATCAACTTTCTCTGCCAAAGGCCTGTTGACATTGCTGTTATCTATATGATCCTTTGACATCATTAGCAGCAAGTCCACAATGTGTTTCAGTTAAGATTGAAGGACACTGCAATCTGCCTCTCATTTCTGGACTGCCTGAATTAAACCATTCCAAATAGTTATAAATTGAGTGAAAAACAATTGATTTTATATATTATATTTTTTTACAGGTGTTGCATAATCCAAAAAGAAGTGCGAATCTAAAATGTATTTATTTATTAATACATAAATATTTTCTATATAAAGAGAACATGAATCTCTTCTACTTAGAAAAATGTAGGCATATTTACTGAATAACAAATATTCCATTTACCTTTACATCATTTCTATATGTTTGTTCTGTTTTTGCTTTTAGTCGTAGCATGTTGTCTGGGAATCAGACAACAGTTCTGAAATTGAAGACATATTTGTCTGTAATATTTTTAAGTGAATACAAGAAGTCTACTCAAAATATTACTTTGAAATTTCTGATTTGATCTATATTTTCATGCAGTTGTCTTAGTGTTAGTCTTAAAAATTAGGACCATTTACTTCAGCAGATATGTTGGGGTCAATAGAGCAGGACCTGGCTAAACTGTGTCTTGTGCAATTTCTTGACCTCTCATTGCACAAAGGTAGAATTTCCTTTCTGAAGATTTTCTCAGTTTGTTCACCTTCCTTGGAGTCAACATTTTCATTCCTTCTCTTAAAGTGCAGAAGGAGAAAGCAAATCAACCAAAGGGAAAAATGGAAGTGCCGGACTGTTACAGACAGACCCATAACAAATCTGGAAGATCAAGGAAGACAGGCAAAATAGAAGGCAAGGCCAAGTGTGCTCACATCTGTCCTTAATAGTCTGACTAGTTATCCTTGGGGTACTCAGCCTCCTGACCTGAAAAAGAATTTTCCCTAGGACAGGGAAAAGAATAATCCCATAATCCTCACCCCCACCCCCCATGGCTTAGGTGGAAACAGTTAAAGACCTGCTGCTCCACCTGGACTGTCACAAGTCCATTGAGCCAGATGGGATCCACCTAAGGGTGCTAAAGGAGCTGTCAGATGTGATTGCCAAGACAATTTCCAACACATATCAGCAGTCATGGTGAGAGGTCCCATTTGACAGGCGACTTGATAATGTGACGTCCATGTGTAAGAAGGGTTGTAAGGAGGACCCTTAGGGGGAACTACAGGCCTGTCAGCCTGACCTTGGTTCTGGGTGAAGTGATAGAACAGGTCATCTTGAATGCAATCATGCAATGTATATGGGACAGTGGGGGGATCAGGCCCAGTCAGCATGGGTTCATGAAGGGTAGGTCCTGCCTGACCAACCTTCTGTGCCCTTCTGTCCTTCTGTGACCAGGTCATCTGCCTGGTGCGTGAGGGAAAGTTTGGAAATTAGGAGAAATTTCTTCTCAGAAAGGATGGTTAGGCATTGGAATGGGTAATCACTCCACACCCAGGGAGGTGGTGAGTGATTGCCTTTGCATCACTTCTCTCTCTCTTTTTTTTTTTTTTTTTTTCCTCCCTTCACTTATTAAACTGTCTTTATCTCAACCTGCAGGTTTTCTCACTTTTGCTCTTTAAATTTCCTCCCCCATACTAGTGTGGGGGATTAATAACTGAGCAGCTGTGGTGATGTCTGGATGCTGGCCAGGTTCAACCCACCACACTTTTTCATCTAACAAAGTTCACTGAGCAGATGAGTTAGTGATTAACTTCCAAATTTGCCAGTTGATTAAAAATGGAGTCATAATTTCGCAACTGATGCAGAAGTGTGTTCAGTTCAATTCCTAGCTCTATCCCAAGCTTCCTCTGCATCCTTGGACAAGGCACTGAATTTCTTCTTCATCCGTTTATCCATCAGCCAGAGACGATGACACTTATAACTTTCTTCTGTTACATCTAATTTACAGACAAGCCCCTGGAAGGGTGTGATGCAATGCCAGGTCAAACACCAGCAAGAGATTAGGAAGCCAAGTAGAATGGTAAACAATACCATATAAAACCAAACACAAGGAGCAGAAGTGCATTTCTTTTAAATTATAATTTGAAGTACCTTTCTGTGTGTATGATACATATCTATATGCCACACGTGCCTGTCTATGCATCAGGTATACCTGACTCAAGTATGGGGCCATCGCAGCTAGCAATTTTTGTTGCAAACTTACATACGAGATCCAAAGAGGTTTTCACCTCTGCTGCCAGTTATGGGAAGTGTTCACAGGTTGTCACATGGTTCTGTATGTGCCCAACATGTGCCATGTGATCTCAGTTTGGAGGCTCTTTTCCTACAGTTTTTCTTTACCATCCTTTAAGTTTCCCTCCATTCTTTAAACTAAGTAGCTTTCCTCCAACTTGAAGTTTCTATTTTTAACAAAACTAACTTTTGTCTTTAGCAGCAGTATTAACCAATTTTTATTTTTTTAATTTTTATTTCTTTTTTGGTCTTGTTCTAGAACTGTTTTCCATCCTGTTGTATTTAAATTAAACAATAATTTAAATAAATTAAACATTCTGTGCTTATAGCCATATAGCCTCTGGCTTTAGCCTGCAATTTTTCTTTCTGCATACATACATACATACATACACACACATACTATATATATAGTGCTTTCTTAATTTTATCAATTACAGGCTACTAATGTGACAATTTTAATTTATAAAAAAAATGAATTAATACATTTCTCTCTAGGCTATATTTTCTGTTCAGATTTCTTGCTGTGAAATTATTTTTATACTGTATGTAAGTGTTGGCAATGATGTGTTTTTGCAGTATAAAAAATTAAGAACAATAACACGTGGGATTTAAACCTAAGTTGTAAATGTCAAGTGACATTATGCACGCCTGGTTGCAATCGTGACATGGAGGGTGATGACTGCATAGCAGCAGCATCATCTGCCCATATTCCAGCAGCAGGTGTCTAGTCAAACTGCCCCTTTTCATCTCTGCAGTCTTCGATGTAAGGACAAAGCTAGATTTTGGAGAAAATTAAGCCAACACTAAGCCAACAATAAAATAAAATAAAATAAAATAAAATAAAATAAAATAAAATAAAATAAAATAAAATAAAATAAAATAAAATAAAATAAAATAAAATAAAATAAAATAAAATAAAATAAAATGAAAAAAATAACAGTACAAAAAAGTAAGACATGAGTGAAAAAATTAAAGGCATATTTGTAGCCTTCAAAGTAACTTAGCTGGATCTAAAAGAATCAGATTACAGTCTTTCAATTATTTAGATTTATATTAAGGTTTCACAAAGGTGACTTATTTTATAACACATCCCATGAAGATCAGAAAAGATAGCGGTAACTTGATAACATGAACTTGAGAAAACTAGTGTCTACTACAAAGATTTCAAATGTTCTCTTACTGAATAGAATAGAGCTAAGCAGAGTCACCTTCAGCTCGGTAACTTTTTTGACTTTCCATCTGTTTTTTCTTTAGTCAGTAGTTGTACATATATGGCTAGCATTAAAAAGACTTTTAATACAGGAGCTAATATGAACTTCAGATTGTCCCCCAAACTAATTTTAGAAAGACAGGTAATAAAACAGACTTGTGTAGTTCATTAACTACACCTAACTCTTGGACTGATTGAATACATCACTGTCAGCTTTAGTAACCTTGGCCACAGAAGATACTGTCACACTAACTAAGATTAATGAATATACTGTACGTCAAATGTGAAGCAAGAACAGAGTTTTCAAAGCCAAAACTTTTTATTGCTGAGGTGTTAAAATGCTAATAGTTTATTTTTATGCAAGTAGCTTATACGAAGCATGGAAGATTTGATAGACACTTTGAGCAATTGCAATAATAAGACACCAGCATGAGCAGGATCTCTGGCATCAAGGCATACAAGGCTCTGGAAGAAATGTCATGCGATTACCCACTGCTGCGATTGTCTCTGACTTCATTTATTTTTATTCCAACTTTAAATTAAGAAACCTCTGACCTAATTTTATATGCAGCCTCCTATTATTTTTTTTTTTCCTAGAAATTAGAACTTTAATAAATAACAGCACCACATATTTTAATGTCAAATGAAATTTTACTTGGCATTTTTAAGTGTTAAAACACCCATGTAAACTCTGCACAATGAAAAACAAGATGATCTTCATCAAGAAGATATCCTGGGCTGCATTAGGCCAAATATGGCCAGCAGGCCAAGGGTGGTGGTCCTTCCCCTTTGCTCTGCTCTGGTGAGGCCACAGCTGGGATGCTGTCCCATCTCTGGGCTCCCCAGTACAACTGAGACATACTGGAGACAATCCAGTGAAGGGCCACAGTGGTGATGAGTTTGGAGCACCTCTCTTTTGAGGAAAGGCTGAGAGAGCTGGGACTGTTCAGCCTGGAGAAGGCTTGGGGGGAGGATTTTGTCAGTGTCTATGAGTACCTGAAGGGAGGTTGCAAAGAAGATGGATCCAGGCTCTTTTCAGTGGTGCCCAGTGCCAGGACAGGAGGCAACAGGCACAAACTGAAACACAGGAGGTTCCAGCTGAACATCAGGAAGTACTTCTGTGCTGTGTGAGGGTGACTGAGTGCTGGCACAGGTTGCCCAGAGAGACTGGGAACTTTCCCTCATTGGATATCTTCAAAACCACCCTAGACATGATCCAGTGCAACCTGCTCTGTGCTTGAATGGGGGTTGGACCAGGTGGCCTCCAGACATCCCTTCCAGCCTCAACCGTCCTGTGACTCCATGACATCACAAGCTGAGAACACAAGAATTGTTGCAGTTCAACACAACCCTCCATTCATTATACCTAAAACCCTCAGAGTCAACAACAACCCCAGCTCCAGGTCCAAGAAACAGGACTGATCTTGTGCAGAATAACATGTAAAGTCCAGAATGCATGTATTCATACAGCACTTAAACTATCTCAATATATCTCTTCTAGTCAGACACTCTAAAAACTTTGTTGTTTTTTTTTTTAAATCTACACTGCTGAAATTTCCATTCAGAGAGCAACATTTTCATTAAAAGTTAGGATCATTTTCTAATATAACCAACAATGCAACCAAGACAAGTATTGTTTCAGCTGGGAACACCTGCTGACAAGTACTCTATTAGACGTTTTCAGAAGAAATAAACATCTGTGGGAAGAAACAGACAATTGTGCAGCAAATTAGATTAGCTCACTTCAAATTATTTGATGAAATTGATCTGAAAAATTGATCTTCAAGCTTCATCAGCATCCTAACTGCATCTCATATGCGTTCCCCATAATCATCATCCAAAAGAAGTGCAGAGGAGTAACTTCAATTTCACTTCCTTCTAATATGTGTACATTACAGACTACTCAGTTCCACCATTGTAAATACGGCTGTCATAGAAAAAGCAGAAAATCTAGATTGCTAGTTAAGCTCACGTACAATCAGTCTGTAGTGTTTTTGTTTGTTTGTTTGTTTTTTCCTCCTGTTTAAATCCATTTAATTACTGTCATTTTCTTTGGACAAAGATGTCTATTAAAATAGCTATTTTCATTGGGGAGGAGAAGAGTGAAGTAGTAGCAGCAGTAGAAAAGACATCTCTCTTAACACAGGTCTTAATTTTACTTCATAAAGGAAACGCTACCAAAATGTAGCATCTTGTCCTGGTTTGGACAAATAACATCTATTTAATCCCCAATTTCCCCTGTGCTGGTATTTAAGCATCACTTTTTAAGGTTAACTCAAGTTTACATGTCAGAAAAGAAAAACTAATTCTAGGACGTCCCTATCATAGATAGAAAAGTCACACCACATATGCAGCAAAGTATAAGCCAAAGAATTACTATAGCAAAATAAAAGTTCAGTCAAAACAGAGATGCGGGTACAAACACACACACATAAATCTGGTCTAGTATTTTAAAGTTTTTGCAGGAAACTAGGAAAATGCTATTGTACTCTCTCAGCCCATCTCAGCTATTAGCTTTCCACCTAAGCTTCAGCCACCATCGCTTCTTTCACCAGATCTTTGCAGTGGCTTCATTGCTGGTGTCAGACACTGGTGGTCAGTTTCCCAAACTCCCCCTTTTTAACGGAAACACTGCTTTAGCACTTCAGCTGTTCTTTAGAAAGTCCAGAAGTCCTCTGTGAGTTCATGATTTAAAGTTTTTCATATAGTCAGTCCTCCATTGATAAAAATTTCTTCTTGTAGTTCCGCATCTACTTGAGCACAGCACATCAAGCTCATACAGCCTTAAAAACTATTCAGATATGGAAGATATTCTCGGCTATTTAAAAGGACTAGGAATATTGGGGAAGAAAAAAAAAAAAAAAAAAAAAAAAAGAATTGTGTTAATTTCAAAACAACCTTCTTTGTGAAACTATGCAAAAATTTGCAGATTAACGGGGAAACTGGCCATGCTTCTGCCCACTGTTTAAAGAGGAGACAGGACATAGAAACTATTTACATTATCCCAGAACTTTGCGTACTTCCACAAAGCTGAGGCTTGCCTGATTTGCTGACAGTGCTGCTTATTGCAGAGGAGATCAAAATAGACAACCAAAAAATGAGCTGAATTTATACCCACTGTGAAATCAACAAGCAGTAGAAAAAAAAGTCTGTCCAAAAGAGCACACCGGGATTATTATTATTTTTTTTTAATAGATTTATATTGTATATGCTGCCCCCTCTGCCCATATATTATTAGCAGAAGATACAACAGGATGACCACAGTTACTCTAAGTGTTGAATTTTTAAAACTATGGAAACAAACTACTCTTGAATAACCTTAAAATACAGATGCTGAGATCTTGCATTTTCCTCCTGTACCAGCAGACTTTATAGCAGTTTCTGTTGCACAAGCAATGAAAGAAAGATGAACGAATTAGGTAGATAAAAATAAGTTTACAGACCTCTCCCACCAAATGCCGATTTCCAAAAAGTTTAAAATACATGTATATATTGCTTTTACCAATTTCATGCTATTCTAAAAGAGCACTTGCAACTTTAAAAATTTTCATTAGCTTGAATTTGCTCTTTTTCTACCATATCAGAGAAGTCTTAAAGGAAATAGATTTTTTGATGGAAGAACTGATAAAGTAGGTATGTTGGAACTGAATGTTGTTTTATAGAAATGTACACAAGAAAAAGGAAGTGTTAAGTAGAATGTGGACAGCAAATGCTTCCTGCATTTATTTACACTTCTATGTGTTATAGACTTGCAGGAAAAAAAGTTTGTTTGTTTGTTTTTAAATACAGATAATGACCTTTACCAACACAATCACCCGGGAGAGCTTTTATTAAATTCCCTGTAAATATCCTTGAGACAAATTTTCTCTACCAGCCTGCTGGGTAAAGTGATTGTCTCATCTCTCACCTTCACCTCCAAATTTGAGTATTTTTGTCAGCAACTCCCTTTTACTCAACTTGCACTATGCTACTAGCAGCAAGAAGCTCTGGATGATTTTCTGTCTATAATCCTCCAGAACGAACGCATAGCAGTACGTCTCTGAACAGAAATAAACAGCTAAATAAATCACTGTGAAAAGGTAACTTGCCTGTCACTAGCACATAGATACAAACCAAGAGAGCCAGAAAATCCAGTGTAGCTGCCCTACCTACCAGCTCTTCGGGGGAAAACACACATTCTGGGAAAGGTTCACTTGCAGCAGGACCATCAGAGAAATCCGCTTTTAATGGACTACAAAAACTAGAAGCAGGAAAGATTGTTTTACAGCAAGAAGTTTTAATAGCAGCATTTTAAAAAGAAAATATTAAATATTTATTTTGGTGAATGTTGATGGTCTGTGTGTATTGCTCCCTCTAGTGTAAAAATACAAAATCACAATCAGCAAACATTGCAAAAATCACTGTGTTTGGTAACAAATACATATATATTTTTTAAAGTTATTACCCCCCATTTTTTCCCTAAATATTTAAAACATGATTTCTCACATTTTAATACAAAAGAGACAGATTAACTTTGTTTCAGCTTCTGATCTGGGATTCTTGCACTTTATTAGCTGGGGATGATCACACCAGAATTGACAAGTGAAGATGCAAATCTGCACGCTGTATTTACTGTTGTAACACTCCTCGAGAAAATAATAGGATATATTTAGATAGTGTTGTTCCCTTCTTCTTCCTCCACCAGAATACTAATTTGCATTCCACAATTATTGTACAGTTATTAGTAGACCATGCTCTTACATGACACTAAGTTGTAGAGAAGCACATTCTCAGATACCTATGTATTCATTTGGCTACTGTATCAAGTTAAACCCTAGAATTGGGAAATTCTAAACAGGTATTCATTTCCTTACAAACACATCAGTGAAGAGCAGCAAGTCTGAGAAAATATTTTATATTTGAAACCAACCTGAAGAGCCACTGGAAAATACCTGACTTTGGCATAGGAGCATAGGAAAAGCTGTAGCCATTGCTGCAACCTCCTCGCAGACAATGTCCTGGGACAGTTTCCATCACATGCACAAAAGAGAAAGTAACACAGCCTTCCATGCATTTCATCAAAAGAATATCCAGTTTGTATAGGATGCTTAAAGGGCCCCTTCGAATCATTACTGTTTTCCAGCCCAGAATTCTCTCAAGATCAAGAAAAACATCGTTACTTTCTCCAAGAACTGATGAAGCTGCCTCTGAAGATAAAACCAAGAAAATGAATCTTGAAGGCCTGAGCCAAATTCACACTAAAGCTTCCACTTAAGATTTGCTTAAACAATTTGTTACAGAACAACAGAATTAAAGCTCCACTTTTATTTGCAAAAAGGAGCTCTCTTCCTCCCTCTAATGTTCCTACCATTGGAAGCAGTTGAGAACTTGGAAAGCCTTCTGAAGAATCATTTTCAACTGTATATTTTTGTTTTTGAACTGGTACTTCATACTTCACATATATCAGATTTACAAAATTATCATCCTATTCCAAACTGCAATTACAGTTTTTCAGGGATCTGAAAAATCCAAAAAAACACATTTTTCTATGCCTGCCAATCATTATCCCATTTCATACACACTGATTCTAAGTATATTTGCTGAATGAAATATGATCTGATACAGGCTACTTGCTGAAGACTCTCTTAATAAGCAAACCTAAGATCAAAAGTGGTTATAGCGTCTCAACAAAGTGCAAGCTCCATTCTCTTCAAAGGTAAGAATGGTGAAATGGCAGATTTTCAAAGTCATTACACAAAAAGTACTAATGAAAGCCAACAACCAAATTTTCATTTTAGTTTTCTACCTGATGTGGCTATTGTTTATATCGGAGCAGCACACCTGCGATGCTCCTTGAAAGATACCTGCCATCACTACTTCCTGCAAAGCAAGGTTTATGGTCAAGACTGAGAAAATGGTTTGCTTGCTCATTTGTGAAATTTATCCAAGTACTCTGTAATTAGGAGAGTCCATTATAGGTGGTTGCTCTCAGCTAGTATAACATAACTAGAATACCTACCAGGCAGAGGGCTCAGTAAGGATGACACTGTATGCTATAGCATGAAAACAATTGGATTCTTTAACTAGCTCCTCTAACAACTCAGTCATGGAGTAAGAGAATGGGCACTACAGCAAAATTTCAGGGGCTAAATTCAGGACAAAATTAACAGTTGAGAAAGAAATTTTATTTCAAGCTTCTAAGGGGGTATTACAAACAATAGAGAATAAAAACATTAAAAACTATTTAAAAAGTAATTGTCCCTTTAAAATAAAGATTCAAGCAGGTTTAACAATGAAGTATGCTATTCATGAAGTTTTAAAAAAAGATTTAAAAAGTATTGGTTTTGCTGTATTTGCTAATCCTTTATAAAAAAGCTGGGCATAAATACTTCGTGCATTCATATGCATTATTTGGTGTTTCATACTATATAACTTGGTACAGTATTTAAGATATCACTGCAAAAGAGTTCAAACACAGTGCATTTATAAATAATGGAGTCATTATAAATCACATTGCAAACATACCTTGCCATTTTCATTGTTACAAATTCAGTATTCTCAGTGAAGGTAGGAATAAAGTAGCTACAACAATCAATATCTTGACTTTATTTTTTTTTTTAATATAAAAATGCAATTCTGGAAACCCACCCTCCTTCTTCCCCCTGCCCAAACATAATGCTTTACTTCTTAAAAATAAAAATAAAGTACTAATTCTATATACATCACATGTACCATACAAAAATGTATCCAAAGTTTCTATTGCTACCAAAGTGTTCTAAATTAAAAGTTACATAAATCCCCTCATTGGAAACAAAAGATTACAAGTTACAAAAAAAATCAAATTACACACAAACCATCAAGTTATTTTTATACAATTTCCAATACATTTTTCTCCCAAAGCAAGTTGTCTTCTCATGTGCCTGTATAAAAATGCATATCAATATATTTGTCAATTTTATTTTTCATTATAAAGCAAATTAATACATTTTCTACAATAAATAAAACACAGGGAGGCACATATATCAACAAAATAAAATCAATGGGAGATAAATGGGATATGGTTTTGAAAGAAATAATGTGCTTGCAGGCTTTAAGCCAGATTTGTTTAAAACAAAAACAATCTTAAGTTATTTTGGGCAACAATGGAGTGTTTTTGGTGATTTGCAAGTGATGTACATAGTATAATTTTTTTTCTCAATGTCTTTCTCACAAAGTACCCTCCAAAATAATGCAACTTCCTTTCTTAAAATACATATTTGTAATTGTAAATTTACATCAATCTTAAATATGTGGTACTTTGTGCAAAGAGCAATGATTTACACAAACATTCAGAAGTCTTTTTCAGAAGCTACAGACCAAGGAAGAAATGATACAAGCAGCACCATATTGTATATGATTCAGGCAAACATATATTTGATGCCATTTTGATATTAGGCTTTACAATTCACTAAACACCTTAAGCTGGAAGGTGGTGCTTAGGTAACTTAAACTTAGAAAGAAAGAAGGAAAATAAACAGCATGGAAACAAAAACCAACTCCCTCCCCAGCAAAATTATAAAAGGAATTAAAGAACTACTTCTAAAATCAGAATAAGTTAAGTGTTGAATATACATTTATGTACAATTATGAACACTATGAACAAGACATTTTAACAGGTTTAGTGGAAAATCCTCCAAACTACAACACGATAAAACCATTAATCAATATGGCAATGGTGATTTAGAAGAATTGCTCAACAATTTCAAGTTTGCAGAACTCAGCCACTGAATCAACAATTAAGGGGTTGTATCTTCAATACATTCTTTTAGACAAAGAGGTTCATTAGAAGAGTTCAAGTCTGTGGTATTTTTCATGCCTTGGTAGAATCTGTTAGTCAATATCACTGAAGTCACTGACTGGTTCTCCATGTACTCTACTCAGGTGATTCATAGCACGATCAAAAGCAATCCTTACTGCTTTTCGAATGCTTGAGTTGCGGCCTTCCATCATTTTTAACTTGTCTATAGTCTCATCTATCCCAAGGGGAACCATTTTGGATTTGGGAAGCCACTGCCTGTAAGAAGAGGTAAAATAACTATGTTAAGTATAGAATAACATCACAAACTTCGTCCAGAACTGTAAGGGCTGCTACACTGTGTTTCCCATTTAGTGGGTCAGATTTGCCATTTTTAAAAAGAACAGTGGAATGTAACTCGAGATGTAACTCGATAAAAGGAAGAAAGAGAAGTAGCTGAAAAACTTCCTTATCTGGAAAAAAAAAAAAAAAAAAAGATCTAGTGGAAGGGGAAGACAATGTTTGTGTGAATATTATGTGAATTCTCCCCTCAGGCTCCACACAGCATATTGCTGATAATGAAAGAAACAGAAAAAGGGAAGGTTTCCACAGACAAATTAGAAAGAGTTAAGTACTTCAAGTGCATATTAATACAACATTTAACTAAGAAGATTAAAAATTTAAAGAAAAGACACTTGAACAGTTTGGAACATGCATCGTCATTTGGAAAACAATGATGAAAGCTGATACAGACAAATACTGAAGACTACCTTTAAAAAAAAAAAAAAAGATCTGTCCATATTAAAACCAGCTTGTAGATCAAAACAAGTAAGTTTATATTATTCCCTTCTAAACTGACCATAAATAAGTATCTTCCAGTATGATACACGTTGGTGCAAGAACAGACTCCAATATTTTAACATTATAGGTGATACATCTGTATGAAAAAATATATATAAGTAGGAATGTCTTATCTTCTCTAATGTTTTCTCTTAGTCTTAAGCTACAGACTTAAAGTTTTAAGTCTCTGTATTGAGAAAAGTATTTTGAGAACATACCAACTTCTTTTGTTGTCAAAAAACAGTACTAAGAATAGCTTCTCATCTGATTTGGTCTGCATTTGTTCTCCAATTTTGAGTACATCCAGGGGTGGCACTGGTATAGTAACACCATTGTGATGGCCAGCAACACGAGGCATCTTGGGGTCAATAATCTATAAAAGAGAAGAAAGGAGAGTTCCTAATTTAAATTTTACATCTTACACATAAAAGAAAAAAATAAATAAATAAATCCAGCCTATGTAGCCTATGTTAAGGTATGGATATTTGTTTCTGCAAAAACAGAGTCATACCTTTAAAATCTGAAGGAAAAATGAGCTCTTAATAGAATCAAAAGGGAAAAAAAAAAGAACAGGTAGAAAAAAATAACAAAGTAACTTTCAAATATCTTGCATATAATATTTAATTATCAGAAAACACTACTAATTTTTCAATAAATTGTAAAGTGACAGTCACAAATAAAACTCCTTTGTAGATACTTCACAGTATTAATAATTGCCCAGTTGCCACTGAGGAACAGTTATATTACTCCATGGCTGTTCCATCAATCTCTTGCCCTACAAACTTCTGTTATTTTGCCAGTTTCCCCACTGATACCCATCTTAATTCAAAATAAACTGGTTATGCGAACTAAGCCAACAGATAGCTAGTAACTGTGGAGAGCTCATGGAAATCACAATAACTTTCTTCTCTTGACTTGAGAAGATTGAGGTTTAATTCCTCTTGATTGAGGTTTAATTCCTCAATCAGCTCATCAACAGAGAAACACTAGTGTTTACATAAAACAGTGGACAGAAAAGGAGCCTTTTGGCACCTCCTAGTCATGATCGGCTTAAATCTAACACCAAACTGCACCATTCAACAGACAATCAAATTTTAAGCATCTGACCGAAGTGTGCTTGGGTCACCCACTGAAGTGCTTGGGCACAAACTCAAGTGCTCTGAATCTCACCTCCACTAGTTTTAACCTGATTTTGTTATGTTCCTGAGCTCCCCAGTAGGCATACCTTAAACCAGTCACATGATTATCCAGTTTATTATATAAATCAAGTCATGAACTCTTTTTATTACCCCAAAGGCCTGCCTGAAGCCATTCAAGCACTTTATAAGCAACATTTTCTCTACAAACTCTTGATTTAAGCAGAACTGTGTTTATTTCTCTTAAAATAACATGGACACAACAGCTTTAAGTTTCCAGCATATCATTCACAACTAAAAAAAAAATAAACGGTTTTATCCATTGATTTTTTTTTCTTTAATGAGCTGCTGAATTTGAATATTTTAAATTTGTTTTGCAGCAGAAAGTATCTCCTAAGTTCCAACACTAGCAAAATGTCTGTCAAATGCTTATTCAGTTGATCCTCTAAACAATATTGCAGTGACAAAGACTAGTGAGACAGTTAGGGTAATAGACATCATTGGCTCAACATCTGATATTGCAGTAATTTTACAAAAAGGATTAATTTTAAAGCTGTAAAGAGGGAAAAGTAATCCACTTCTACTCAAGATAATTCGTAACTTCCGCTTCACGCTGAGTTCATGCATCAAGATTTTCAAATCAGAAACTAGCGTACTGATGGAAAGCTGTGTACTCACCAGAGCTGGGTAAGAAGGATATCCACTGCATTTGGCCCATACTACTTTCAGAGGCTCAAGAACAGATGTTGCAGCATCAGTTGAAATCCACATACTGCTATGCCCAACTTCTAAGAACAAATAATAATTAAATATAAGGTTAGTATTTTACAGAATAAAACCTCAGACAAATCAGCAGTTGTTTTCTCAACAGTATTTTCATAATCATTAGAAATCAAATGTATACCAGTATTACCTATGTGCAAATTTCAATAAAAAAACAGGTAATGTTCACAATAGCTCTTGAAATGTTACTAGTAGCTTAATCCAAGTTTGCAGATTAACAATGAGTTTTTAGAAGCTTCAAGAAACTGCCTATCATAGAACAATTCTTAGAAACCAAGTGCCATCAGAATCTTATATTCCCTTTTACTTTGGGGAAAAAAAAAAAAAAAGAAAAAAGACATGAAAGAAAACAAAGCTATGGTACTCCCAAAACGTGTTTGTTTTGAAATTATGACAAGCCTATCAAATAGGTGATGGTATGAAAGATATAAGTTGTGATGGCATTAAAGATGCAAGTTGCATGATCTTCCTAAGATGTTGGATATAACATATAACAAGATCAGCCCCATGTCACTTACAGCACTTATCTGATAAACATAACAATAGAAACGTGTTTAAATTCTAACTTGCTTTTTTGTCATTGATGCTCATTTTCTTTCAATTTAAATCAGAGCTCTTGTCCCTCTGTCTAGCCCTTCCCTGAAGCAAAGTAAAAAAGACCAACAGGATTCAAGGAAGCAGCTGCAATAGTGGTTTTTCCTTCTCAGGAGGCAGCACAACAGAAAGCTAAGTTTATGTTACTGCCTGCTTCTACCAGAATCCTCAGTTTTCGTATCTGTTGCTTCAATCACCACTGGACTGAAGCACAAGACAGGTTTAAGCCATTTAGTCAACTAGACCCACAACTGACTCCTGTCAAAGAGACTGGGCAGAAGACCATGAGTTGCCCACTCAAGATGGAACTTGGGGCAGAGAATGTATGAAGATGAGAATGAAAGGTCATGAACTGTAAAAGTGAGGAAAAACTTGTATGGGGAAACCTAACATCAAACTATAATTCAGAAGCTGCAGTTGCACAACTTTTTTAGGAGCAAGACAATACTTGGTAGAAGCAGCTTTCTAATTGCCAAAAGAAAGTATGTTAAATTCTTCCTAATTTGCTTCTTTTTAAAATAGGCAGTGCTTATAATGAAATCTGACATACAGATACATATTCCATTTGAACATCAAGAAAATGGCTTCAAACCTTGAAAGTGAGGAAAAAAACACTTGAGGTGATCACTAAACAAAGAGGTCAGTCATTCTCCACAATATATTCTACATCAATTTCCAACCAAAGGCTTTTCATTCAACTATAGCTTATTTTCAATCAATGATGGTATCAACATTCCAAAAAAATACTGGATTGAGAAGTTTAAGGCTAGAGATTCACAACCCTGTAGCATGAGTTCTCAAAATGCAGTAATTCATAGTAATCTGCCACAACAGCTTAACCAAGATGCTAGATGCTTTTGAAGCTAAAAAAAAATGCTGCAGGTTCTGTTTCAGCTGTGTATATCAGAAGAGAAATAGCACCAAATGCATTTTTTTTTCAGCGTTTAAGACTTTAAACAAGTGTCCCAAAGAAAACTGGGATGTTTGCCACCAATTCCAACAGACTTTACAGATGAGAACTTTAATCAGTGGATTCCATTATATAACACCGTGGAAATAATGCAGTCTTATTTCTATTTTCTTTGTTGTTGTTGTTGAAACTGAACTACATAACCTTGGAAGACCTGTTACTAAACAATTTATGGGTTTATTTATTTGTTCCTTTCTGAATATTTTTAGAAGTCTTATTAGGATTTTCCTCACTTTCTCATTGAAAGCCATAATAATATTCTTCAGATGAAAAAAAACACAATACACTCAGAAATAATAGAATCAGGCATTCTTATACTTCTAATACTATAGCTGAATTCATTAAGCATTGGACATTATGGAAAGACATGTCAAATCCAGATGAACCATTTTGATATCATCTCAAGACAATTGATCAAAACAATTTCTAACACCTTGAAAAAAATAATTTAGACAACTTCTTTATTTCTCAGCTTTAATACCAGTATGCTAAGTATCCCCAAGGTGGCTAGACACAGTCATGAATTTTTAGATTAACGTGTCTTTTATACAAAAACCATTTTGAAAACATGTACAAAACTGTACCTGGTACATAAAAACAGTACCAGTCCTCTTTTTTGAGGAGGCAGCTAATAGAAGAAAGAAAAGAAACCTACATTATTCTCAGCTGTAGAGGTGATACAAAAATGAAAAAAATGATATTTTAATGCAGAGTAGAAGGTCATACATAATCTCACTAGAGGAACACAGCAAGACTCCCTCAGAGACTTCTCGGCTGTATAAACAGTAGGGAAGAGTCGCAGAATATTTTCCTAGTAAGAATTTATTCCATATGGTGTTAAGGGTTTAGTTTACTATTGCAAGCACAGATGGTTAGTAGTTTTGTTTTATGCCATAACAACTCTTTATTTCCTCAAGCTACGAGAGACAATGCATTTAAGTTAGCAGTCATGACAATGTACTGCTGAGGATTTTAAAATAACAGTACTCACACTATCTGAAAACAAACACTAACAAAATACCAGACACCAGACTAAAGATCCTACATAGTTCAGGGTAAAGACAAGGATGTCTTTCTAAACATTTCCTCCTCCCCTTACAGACTTCTTACTTCTCACAATGTTTTAAAAACAACTACTGTGTTGTGTTTTTTTTTTGTTTGTTTGTTTGTTTTCATGAGCATTCTCACAATGAAGTTGATGAGTTTAGCTTTTTGAGTAGATTGAGCAAAACACCCATTAGGTGCCAGCACTGCAGGCTTCAAAACTTTAAGACACTTTTATCTTCAAAAACAGAGTTAAGAACTTCAAAAACCCAAACTTCAAGAAATCTGCACAGCTTTCAGAAAGGACCAAGGGTTTTTTTTTCTAGTTCAGTAATGAACTTTGTTTTAAATCAGAAACTTCAGCCTCAAAGAAGAAATTCTCCTTTTCTTTTTTTTTTTTTTTTAAATAACTGAAACATGACCAGAGTAGTAAGAGTGCACAGTGGTTTTTTTTTTGTTTGTTTGTTTGTTTGTTGTTGCTGTTTTGCTCTCAAATTACTTAGAGGCAACTTTGATTTTAACATCATCTAAATCTGCAGATGAAGCCACAGATACGGAACATATTTAAGCTTCAAAAATACTGACACCTAAAAATGAGCTATGATCTCTCCAGCACAGATGGATCATTCTTTAGCACAAGAATTTATACTGAGGCTTTCCTTTTATTGTTTAACTTCTGGAAAGTGTTCTTTCTGCCATACCTGTTGAAATGAAGACTGTGCACAGAAGAAAGCTATTTGAGTCAAACAGTGTGAGACCTTCCCTACAACCTGCCCCCCTCCTCATTTCCCATTCCTGCTTACCAGCCCAAAATTACTGAAGGGAAAAACAGCATCTAGACACTGCTGGAAAAGATACTGTCACTAAGCTTTACTGAGGAAAGAAAGAAGTTTGACAAAATGGTGGAGAAAATGATTTGGCAAAGATGGGGGGACAAAGAGTTTAAAAGTTGAGACAAAAAGAATGAGAGGGACAGACTAGGAACAGGAGAGCAAGACAAGAATCTTGGATAAGGAACAGCTGAGCAAAAGGACTGGGCAAGGTTCAGGAGGAGACAGGCAGAAGACTGCACTGCCACTCTTGCCCAGCAAGTTCCCAACCCTGTAAAGGAAGTCAAGAGCTACAAATCTTAGTGTACCTCTGTATACAGCACCTATTTATGAAAACCACTCATAACATGTCTCTATTCATCTTCCAGTGCTCCTGCATAACAAGGACAACAACCGATTACAAACAGATGATTCTCTTTGAAAGACAAGAAAACCTACCTAAGCCTACAAATCTAAGCCCCAAAAGTTAGACAGAATTGTAAACTGTTTTTGAAACCTTAATTTATCCTCTTGCATGTATTTATACCTCAACGTAGTCTTCAGGTTTTAATGTATTTTTCCGTAATATCCTTAACTTTTAATGTACACTAGGTGGACAGCATGCTCTACTTTGCTTTGCAAGTTCAACAGCAGTACTGTAAAATTGTTTGAACTACAGTGTGCACATATGTCAATGTGTATGCGCATGTATTTCAGTGTGCATGTATGACAATGACTATATCAATCAGTGCAGAACTGCATCCCATTGGAACTGCAGTATTACAACATAACATACCAGAGGTTTTGAGTTAGCATCTTGTAAATAAAAATAAAGCATTACTTGGACAGCATGACTGTAAGCACTGTGTCCATTTCTAAAGCACATGTAATCCATTAAGCAGAGTTGCTTGTGACATTTTACTAAGCATGGGCAAAACTTTGTTTTAGTTTCTTTTTGAAATCCAGGATTTTACTAATGAAAGTAAATCATGACAAAGTTCCAGTTATGCACACAATATAAGCAACATATTTCACTTCAGTCCTGCCTGTTTCTTCTTTATCTGCCAGTAAGAATGTAGCTGAAAGAATTAAAATTATATAGAACATATAACAGTACATAAAATAATACCACTTCTCCTTTGAGGCAGACTTAGAATATATCTAAGAACAGACACAGAATTAAGATGGATCAAGGAGAGTTTGAAAAAGCAAGTACAGGAATTCTAAGTGGAAAGTGTTAAAAGTAAGACTAGCCAGGACAGAATAAGGAAAGTAAATGGAAAAGGCTTTCTTGTATAGTAGGTTACCATACAAATAAAGATCCTAAACCTTAGAGTAATGAAGCAATAGCTGAAAACAGATAAGCTGCAAGAAAGAAAACAAAACCGATCTTGCAAGGAGGAAAGGACAGAGTAAGACAAGCAGGGTCAGATAAAAAGTACTGGAAAGACATGAAAGAATTCTAGATAAGCGAAAGGAGCTGTAATGTCAGGGACTAACAACAAGCCTGCTAGACATGGCAAGCTTGACCCCTAACTGCAGCATGGGAACAATGTATTTTACAAACAGATCTACAGATTAAGTAGATGACCTACTTAAATTGTGCAATACAATTTAAAAATATTAAAATAAAAGAAAGGCATATCACCAAAACATAATTAATTCCCTGAAATATGTTAACCTATTATACTGAATTCTTAGAAATTCTTGCTTTATTCCATTTTTTTTTCCTGAAACAAAGTGGACTATGTCTTACCCACCTGTCAACACATTTTTGCAGAAGAGTATACAAGGAGTAAATGTTAAAACAAAAAGCCCAAAGAAAAATGCTAACAGAACCACAAACAGTACTGAAGTCCAAGTTCTGCTTGTACTACTAGACTAAGCTAATTCACTTTAAATGCCACTTATTGATCAAAACAACATTAGATATTATTCTTTTTTCTTTAAATTTGTAAAAAGTTGTAAGCATAATCTAGCATTTTCTACCATGCTATCAACACAACTTTCAGAACTCTTTCAGTTGAGAAAATAAGAACGTTAGAATTTGTTGAACTAATGGACGAAATATAGTTGCATAGTATTATTAAGAAAACATTTATTTATAAATAGCAGTTACCAGCTGCAATTCTTGCTGCTTTGGCATAGTTTCCATTTTCAATGCATGATATCAATTCACTTCGATCTTCCAATGTGTGTCTTCGTATAAGCGCTGGTTTACCTTTACCACACTTTGGTAGGCTGAAACTGCAGAAGTATGGATATTAAAGACCATCCCTTGATAAATTAACATTGTTCCCTACAAATGAAGACTCTGAACAAGAATTTGGAATCATAAAAAATCATAAAAATCAGAGCGACAAACTCTGAATGGATTCCATATAACAAAAAAAAGTTAACCACCACAAAAGCTACAAAATTTCATGCACTTAATTGGTTTGTTATTAGCAAAAGAGAAGCAGTATGCAATTGCACTTCAACTTTAGTGCAGGTTATACACATTCAGCACGAGCTGCTGCATTGTCTCCAGTGTTAAAAAATGAATACTGGACACATAGAAACACGTTCCCTCTGCTCCAATAGTCCCACTAAATAGAAAATGCAATTATTTTCTCTTTAACTTTTCATTACAAATTTGAATCTTTCACTTGTGATACTAATGTCTATACACAAAGTGAGAAAGTTGTTCTCAAGAGTCTTAGTGTACACCTGAGTTCTCTTCAAGAGATCAAAGAATGTGAACAGTAGTTATTCTAAGTCGTATCCTCCATATATCACATTCACAAGAGACCCAATATTAAATTCTCTTTGCTCCTGAAAGCCTTTTTGACATGAATGCATTAACACCACTTCCTTAGGTAATTTAATACCAATCATGAACAAATGAACTAGTGTCTTCTTTAAAAAACAATAAAAAACTCCCTCCCCCACACAAACCCCACAGACTCATCCTATACTCCTGTATGCTCTATCCTACTGTAACAAGCTCTGTTCTTCTATTACTAATTTTCAAACTTCTTCACATCTCTCATCACATGAACATGAAAGTCGTGTACCACTGCCACCCGTATTTCTAGGCCAAGACAACACATATCAGCAACCGTCATTCCATGGATCCAAACAAACCCATTCAACTTTACTGACATGTTACTCCCTCAACTCTCATAGCCCAGGACTGGAGATAGTTACATGAAGGCTTTTGGAAGACGGTGCACCATTGGTGATGGAGAAGTAGATATCAGTAGTGACAGAGGTGACCGTTCCGACAGTCCTATCCTATCTTTAACAACGGGCTTCACAGAGAGACAGTCACCAGTTGGTATATGGGTAGGTACCGTCACCACTGCAGAAAATACCCGGTGGTCTGAATCACACACTGACAACCCACAGTTTCACGGCTGCTGAATTCACCTTCCCTACGGAGAAGACTCAGCTTTGGAGTCTGCTCCCTGTCCCCGTCCCCACTGATTAAACACACACATTTTTAGTGTTCAGGACTGTGAAGGCAATTAAAACTAAGTTCTACACGCATAACATGCATATATATCTATCCATCTATATGTATTTATACAGAGCAGGAGAGCAAGACAAGTGCAGTCAAGTATAAAGTGTGCCTGGAGTTGCAATAACCTGAATACAACAAAGGAATACTAGCAATCCTATTAGGTGTCTCATGTTTAACACACCACTGAGAAAAATGAAATGCACTCTTTTTTTCTAAAACGTATTCAATCCTGCTATGTGGGTCACAAGCAGCACAGAAAACTGACATATTCAACCTCAAATTTGTATTTGATATTCAGTTTTACCTGGTGTTACACAAAAGACTGTTACTAGATGAAATACTAGATTCTGATGCACAGCGACGACGAGGTTCAACTTTTCTCCCCGGAGTATCATCTAATGCTCTCTCTTTACTTCCATCTCCAAAACCATTTGAGAGACCTACAGCACAACACAGAAATAAACTGCATCAAACTGGAAAAAAACACACCATTTTATTAACAATTTTATATACACACGCATTGTATAATTATTGTTGTGTACCTCTTAAGTATTTTGATAGGATGAAAAAGAAAGAACATGAACAAAATATTTCATTTTCAAAACACAGTATTATAAATAGTAGGATCCTGTAGTCCAGTTTTTAAAGTTAGGATGGAAATTTAGGTAACATAAAAAAAGGTGAAGATTTCAATATGGGAAATGCCAAACAGAATATCAAGTTAGTCTCTGTACGTAATGCTTCCAACATGTAGTACATTAAGACAGTCAAGCTGCAGAAGCTGGGTAGAAAAACCAAGGAAAAAAATGTTACAAACCAGAGACAGATTTACCAAGTCAACAGAAAATTCATTTGAAAACAGGGTTACAAACATCAATCCAGAACTACCGAAAAATCTTTTTCAATTACTGAAAGTAAAAAGTGGGAGGGATTTTCTTATGAAGTTAGCTAGCTCTTCCTGAAAGAAGTCCTTTCATTTTAGTAATTTCAAATTAACATCATATCAATTTTCTGGGATCAAAAAATCAATAATATGCATATGTTTTTTTTTAATTTATTTTTTATTTTATTTTTTTTACAATCTTTCTCCTTATTCAAGTTCAGATACATCTGAGTATTTTTACTTCACAACTGTAATGAACACGAAACAGAAAGCTTTTACATTACAAGCTACTAATTTGGTGGGCTGTCATCAATCCTGGTCTGGTCTGCTAATTCTCTAAAAACATAGTTCTTATAAGCAGAACTTGCTGGAAAATTCATGGAGTGAGTTTGTGAAACCCATCGTAAAGCCAATGTAAATTTACCCATCATAAATTTGATTAAAACAGACCAACGAAGTGGTTTAAGCTAACATTCTAAAGAAATTTCCCAAAGGGAAAAAACAGTTAGAACTTTTTTCTGTTTTCTGAATTATTTTTTTTTTTTTTTAAATAAAGTATCTAACACAGACTCCAGGATATCATCAAAAGTGAACTGGTTTAAAACAATGGAACTAGCTTCCAATACACTACCAGAAGGAGAACAAAATTTTAACCTGAACTCAATTCTGAGCACATTTACTTCCTTACAACAAATTACAAATTTTAATTCTGTGTGCATAACCTACATGCTTCTCATAATGCAAGAAAGAACTATCCAGCATAGCCATCATATTATCAGTCTTAAAAATCATCATATTCATTGTTCATTCAGACACATTTATTTCAGCTTACATATCTTCACATCTCTACATAGGGCATTGAAATAAAAGCAAATTATGACAGAATTCCCCTTTTTAAGTTCTATTTGTTTCAGTTTGTCTGTTGCATCCCTCTATAGAAAGAAGGATGAGAACTATGAACTTTAGCTTAGCAAGTCACTTTGTATGATCCAGGCATATTTCAAAGTGTTTCCATTCAATGATCCCCTCCAGAAGACGTTCCCTTTCAATTAAGTTTTAATGTTTTTTTAAGAGAAAGAAGAATTTATTCAGTAATCTAAGAAATTACTGAATATGAGCATTCCCTTTCATTAACATTTACTTTACACTAGATTTAAGAGTGCTTAGGTATTTTTTTTATTTATTAATATTTAAGAATATTAATTTTGTTTTCATTTGAAGCAAATCACTATAAATAGCTGGGGATTAAGTAGAAGCTCTGTCCTAGACTACATTGAGTGACCTGTTGAAACAGAGTAGGCTTTATGAGAAAGCCTAAATTCCCCTGTAAAACTATCATGGTACACTTTATATAGCACATAAGATGAAAAACTAAACAACTTTTCTGCAAAGATAGAAAGGTGATCTTAAGTCTCTCTTAAGTCTCTACAAGTAACTTTTCTGTTCTTAGTTACGTGAGGCCTATTTTTCAAGTGGATTGTAAAGACTGTTTTGTTTTCACTCTGCCACAAGCAGGCACCTAGTTAATATACACCAACCACAGAAACAAGTTACGTCACAGATTTCTAGAATTTTAATTCTACAGACAGATCGAGTAAATACTGCTACCAGAACCAGAGCAGGGTTCAGGTTTCCAATGGACTGAGAAAGTGAAAGGAAATACATCTTCTTATGAGATTAAACACGCATGGTATGTTCAATCCAAATACAACTTGGCTATGTGTCTGTGTACTCCTGTGTTGTGTGTGTATGTATATCTAGGAGAAAAAAGATCAGGGACTGGCTTCCCATTTTGATCGCTTCAGTAAGTTTATGATTGGGCTGCCACTGAAAGGGATGGTTTAGTGCTCTCAGTCCCTTCCAATGGTTTTGTCTCATATTGATCCCTGTCAGTACGAAGAAATGCGAGACCACGTGTTGAACTACTTTTCAGCCACACACTGGGAAAAGCAACCAAGTAACTGCATGACTGCTGATACTGAGAAACAAGTGAAGCAACAGGAACATACAACTATAACAATGCGGATGGCTCTCTGCACTGGCAGTCCAGTTTAAACAGACTATATCAGAAGTTTAACGACTCATTTACTTCACTAATGCAGGTTTTGAAGACTACAGTAATTCCACCTGTCCTCCCCCCAACATAGTTATCCCTCGCTTGTGGAATGAAAAATGAAGAAAATGAGACTATCAGCAGGAGCAATTTTCCTGAATATCAAGCCCTTAATGATATCAGCTTACATAGTCCAGGAGGCTCAGTTTATACAGTCTATTTGTCAGAAACTGTAAGTAATATGCAGAAATTGTAAGGAATATGCAGTATTTTAAGAAAGGAACCTCAAACACTTAGTTTAAGCGAAACACCCATACGTGGTCACACAAATGCAGTGGTTCCCAAGTGACCTCAACTTGACAGGAAAAGCAGGCAATTAAATTTATGTGCTTTATGGTATCACTAATGTCCAAAAAAACACGAACAAATATACTACATTTAAATGATATAACTGGAAATGTGTTTTTGAGATCATTATAAAACTCCTTCTCTCAAGAACCAAGAAATACCCAATCTCCTCTGTCTACTGGAAGAAGTGAGATCAGAGAAGATTCCCAATTCTTTTGAGGAATTTAATTTTTTTTGGCTCAAAAGATATTACTAAGAAGGTCAAATAAAGAAAATCTGTTAGAGACGTAACTCATCCTGCTTTTCCATGTTAGTAGCCTGGGTAAGTTTGCAACAAACTGGCATGAGCCACTCAAATTTTCCAAGAGCTCACAACTAGGTTAGATTAAATGAGCTAACACAAACTAGAACTTCATTAGGTCAGGTACTAAACTACTTACACACACACCCTTCACTAAAACTTGAGATTTTCGTGAAAACAAACAAATAAAAATCCCCCAAATCAAACTAAGACCTTTAATTACTGGATGATTTCTTTTTCGTTTCTCCTCTATTTTTAAGTTTCTTCAAAAAAGCACTCAAAGGCAGAACTTTTTTTTTTTCTAGAAAAGGAAAAAAAATCACAAATAATGAAGTTTACTGTCAATCTTAACTGCAGTTTAAAAAGAAAATAAGAAGTCAAAGAAGATCAGCTTAATAGTTGTTCAAAGGTTTCTCTCCTCCCTGAAAATTATGTTTATCATGGAAAGTTTCAGCTTCTTAACAGAAGCAGTTTGTCCTTAAAGTGCAGTCAAAACTTGGGCTGACTGTCTATGTCAAGCAAGTTAGGATCTTCTTGTCGATAACACATAAACAGAACGAGGAAGAGATAACTGCAGAGAGGCAGCATACGTTTGGAAAAATGAAAGAGGAACAAAACCCGGGATAGTCCAAGGAGCAGCATACTCCATGAACATACAAAATGCTACCACATAACACAGAGCTGTACATTTTAGACTGCAATCTGATTTTGCAGTTCTGCTGAAACAAAAATAAAGAAGCAGAACTTGTATAAAATTATTCTAAAGCAATTAAAAATGTATTATGCATAGCCCGCTGCAAAGACAAGCATATCAAAACATAAGATGACGTACTATATTAAAACCACAGCTGAAGAGCTGAGAAATGAAAATAACAGTTAAATAATTTCAACCACTCCAACGAAGTGGGAACATTCAAAAAATGCTTTACACAGTCACCAGCATTTATATAACACTATTTTGGTTGATTTTTACTAAGCAAGGACTAATCAAGTCCTGACTTGTGCACTTACCCAGCACGAGTAACGTTAGTCTTCAGTAAATATATAAAGAAAAAAATGTATTTTATTAAAATTACATAAATGCACAAAATAGAGCACTCTTTTGTATGCTTTAGTTCTCCAAAGAAGATCAGACTGGGTGTTTGGGCAGGGAAGATGGAATGTTCTGAACTAACCTGCTCTCACAAAGCACGTTTGGGGAAAAAAACACTGGGACTACTAAAAATCTGCGACCAATTTGAGTCACATATACTACAACATGTACAACTTTATAACTTACGGAAATGGGGCAATATATTGAATGAAGAGCATAGTTTCATATATGTCAAAGACTTCCTCCAACAGTGTTCTTTTTTTTGTTTGTTTGTTTTAAGGATGGCTGGTGTCTCCAACATGATCCAAAATAATTACTTCAAATGTAATTGTCTTTCTGCGCTCCAAAATGATCATTTAATTGGATTCCATTCCATGTTGAGGATAACAGAAAATAATTAGGATCCAAAGAGATAAATACCCAGCATGATATTAGTTAATATGAGAACCTGGAAGACAGTGAAAAAGCCATTAAGTCTCTCTGAAAGGAAACAGAGCTTTTAAATAAATAAGCCATCCCTACGTCAGTGTCAGAGACAGTGAAAATGGTACAAGTGCTCCACGTATTCTAATACTGATTCTCAGCTTAAGTTTAAAAAGGGGAAAACTAGATTAAAGGTTTCACTTTGATTCAGTCCTCTTTGTTGAAAGAGAAAATATATGTAAGTCACTAAAAGCACAGAATAAAATCTCCAAGTGCATGATACACATCAAGAACATGGTTTTGAAATGCATCGAAAAATCCCTCCAATAAGAAGTAGAAAGAGGATGACCCTATCTTAAGAGGATTTATGTATATAAGTATGCACAGAGAGGATAGAGGAACACTTTAAGTTAATAAATAATCAGAAGCTATTGTATTCTTAAACACATAAATGTGCGTATTATAGCAAGAGGAAGGCATCCACAAAGTTTTTAAAAACTGAATTTTACAGTAGATCTATAAATGCCTTTTTCCAACAGGAAACTCTGGAGCGTAGTGAGAGTAATAGAAACAATTATTCTTTTCTGAATATACAGACGAATATTTGAGCATGTCAGAGTTTACATTCCTTAACTCAGTCCTAACAGTACGCAGACAAAATAGGAGCCAGTTATTCTTAACATGAAGTTGTCAAATTTTGGGGTTAGGAGTCCCCCTGGAAATTAAGTTTTTAAACATGAAGTTGCTTAAAATTTGGTTTGACAATTGTTCTAAGAAAGCAAAGAAAGCTCAGTGTGAGCCCTTGAAATGGCACCTACATACCGAATAACAACAGCTTTCAAGACCCTAAACAGAAAATTCCACTTCTGTTGGTTCAGGTAACATGTAATGAATACCGCTTAGGGGCTCACAGAAGAGTCATTTTGATATGTTTCAAAAGAATGCTTAAGAATTCATCCTGTATCTACTAATTTGCTTTGAAAACTGAGAGTAAGAAGTCTCTCTGTCTGCTAAAACAGCTGAACGTGAACTGCACAATAGAAAGGAAAAGTGATCAATATTTAATAACTGCAACTTTCAAAAGACAAGGATTATCTGTTGCTCTTCTCACCGAAACAATGGGATCATTGTACTGTAGGATGATTGTTCAAGACAATTTAAAATACACAACTGAGAGGCAACACTAACGGGAGAGTTTGAAAACGTTCCAGAAAAGAAGAAAAAAAAGAAAAACAGGGAATATAAGCAGAAACAAATCATAAAAATTGTTTTAAAACTTCTAGAGAGCATCAGCTGTTCTGGTGGTATAGAAAAGACTGATGACAGCAGTAGTAGTATTACTAAAAGCCACAAAAAGCATAAGTACAAGCCTAAGGAATTTAAAATTCACCAAAAATTTAGATTATTTAGTCAGCTCTAGTTGATACAATTTATGATGTGTAAAACACTCACAGATGGTTGCAAAATACAAGGCTCGAGAGCCTGAATGACACATAGATCTATCATATGTCATTCAGGATACAAGAAATACAATGACCATAGAAAATCATTAATATTTAGGAACATTTACTTCTAATTATCTTGGCCAAGACTACTTTTGAAGACTTAAGATCAGTTTTCTATGTTTACATCTAGCAAATTCTGAGATAAATCACAAAAAAAGGAGAACTGAAGGGGCATTGTTAAAAACTTTGTTCTCAACTTGTATCACGAAAAGAGCACGAACGCTGCCTGTCAGTTGATCTTACTACAAACTGCCCAGAAGTACCTACAGAGGCAGACTATGTCATTTCCTAATAAGCCATTTTTCTTACGTTATTATCTTAAGGATTTTATACACAGCGTTTACCAACACATTTTTTTCCTTCCTTCTTTTAAAGTAAATATTTCCCTTTAACTGTGGGAACACAATTGCTAGGAATGGTATCAAAAGGAAAAGAAACAGAGCATAAGCATGTCCAACAATCCTACTCTATTAAGAAAAAAAGAAAAAAGAAAGCATGCCATTTACCACGCATTTCCTGTTTAGAGAAATTGGTTCTTAATTTCTGCCTCATTCCAGTACAGTGAGCAGAAACTACAGTTTCCTCTATGGATGCTGAAGGAACTAGCGCTGAAGGACACTGGTTACTTCAATGGGAAACACAGAAGAGAGTTATCAATTAAAAATACCCTAAAAAAAAAAAAAAAGGAAAAAAAAAAAGAAACAACAAAATGCCTATCTACCTATCTCCAGGTCTATCTAGGATTCTCAAGCATATGTGCCACTTGATACCATTTCTATTTGCAAAGCCTTACAAATAATACCCAGAAAAATCGATGAAAAAGCAAAGAACAAGATTCAAGAACAATATTCTGTTTCTTCCCAGTATCTTCTTGTTTCTCTGATAAGCACTTATACTGATTTTTTTGCAAGAAGTACATTGGTCACCACCAACGCTTTTCTTGCTCTCTTGTTCTGTATTCTTGCAATTACAAGACTGCATATACATTATATATGACTGGAATTGAAATCGTATTTTATGTATAGTAAAAATGTCCAGGATATACTTATGCTTCCCAGCAGTAGCCTGTATAGTGTTGTGCTTTGTGCACAAGAGTGTTTAAAATGCACCAATGTTTTGGCTATTGCTGAGCAGTGCTGGCACAGCATCAAGGCTGGCTTTCAAGGCCAGCAGGCTTGGGGTGGGGAAGAGGTGGGGAGGGAACACTGCTGGGACAATCTGACCCCAACTATCCCCCCTAAAGGGATACTCCATACCATATGATGCCACACACAGCAATAAAAGCTAGGAGAACGAAGAAGGAGATGGGAACGTTTATTATGAATGAGTTTGTCTTTTGAAGCAACTGCTATGTGTACCGAGGCCCTGCTTCCCCAGAAGCCTGCTGATGGGAAGTAGAGAATAATTTACTATTATTATTATTATTATGCTTCTGCATATGGCCTTTGCTTTCCTCTTATTAAACTTCATTTATCTCAACCCACAAGTTGGTGGGTTTTTTTGTTTGTTTGTTTGTTTTTAATTTGTTTTTCCTCATGTTATTTTCTCCTCCTTTTCTTTTAAGGAGTGGGAGTGAGTGAGCGGCTGGGTGCACAGAAAGTCAAACCCCCACAACTGATTGTATTCTCTTTGCAGAAGGTTATTGTTCAAGTAGTCTACCTCAATTTCTCAGCTTATTGGATTTTTCTGTCAACGTCTGGTGTTCAATTAGTCTTCAATCAGCATTCATATTTAAAGTGCATAATGTTGCCTGCCTTCTTCAACAAACCTGTGAGTTTTACCATCTTAGGGGGCGTCCTTGTCAAACAAACACCTGAAAAGCAGTTATATAAAAATGTGTAATGTTACACAGCTACTTAATACTGCCACATTGATCAAGTTCTGCAAGACAAAATGGTTAGGTTATAATTCCCATCTCCTTATGGTGACTGACACATAGGTCAACCTAACACTGAAAAAGACTGTAGATGTTTTATAATCTTGAGCAATTACTAGAAAAAAACAAAAAACACAAAACAAGCAAGTCTTTGTGATATAGTGTCATGTTTGACGTATCACTGTTTTTACTATATTTTCCCTGAAGTATTAGTGGAATCTATTACAACAGCTCCTATTGTGATCTTGTGATCTATCTACAAGAACTTCAAAGAATAAACTGAAGAGTAGTTTCATGTAGGAAGACAGTGAACTAATAAACCAAGAAGAGTACATAGTTAAGCATCTTATGCATATATCCCCAGATTTACAGGATTAACTTAATTGTCTTTTCCTAAATCTACTGGAGATAACTGCTGCTACTTTGAAGATACCAATGGCATTTTGTCAACACTATGATTATGTGGTTAAGATTATGAGCATTAGAGAAAAAATAAGAAATTTTAGTTTTAAAAGACCAACACTGTATTTTCCTATAGCACAGAGCATCAAAGTGCCAGTTCCCAATCACTGTATCTGTGCAAAAGATTGTCTAGGCATTTCTGTCTAAAAAGCATGCATAAGCATACACATACAATAATACACAGCACCACAATTCAAGTGTCATCTCTGCTGTAACTACTTCAATCCTACTTGGCTGAAAGGATCCCTACTCCTTATCTGGCATTTCCAGTCAAAAAGGAAATCTTGCCTGAGGTCTGACTTGAAAGGGCGAAGTGAAACACTTCCCAGGCATTTTCAATAAATCAGAGGAGGTTCTTCTTTGACAGTGTATTGTGTAACTGCTGCAGATGATTTTCTAAACCAATTTTCCTTCGTGGAAAGGAGCCTTCAGGACATGAATTTCCTTTTACTTCCAGTTTTCAATTTTGTTTACAGTATTGCCTCAGCAGAAACTTTCATCGTTTATCTTCCTTCTGACTTTGTAAAAACATTTTGAACCTCTATTTTTGCAGAGGATGCAAGTCCAGCACTCTACAATGGCAGGATCCCCTCCCTCTTCCAAGTCATTATGGGGGATCTTTACAATCTGACAGATTACAGGCACAGAAAGACTGTGCAATCAAGGGAATGATTGAAGGCTGACAAAACTCTGACATTCCTGAATTTTGCTCTATCAGAGCAGAAAGAGCTAGAAAAATACAATAAATGAAGGATTAACAATTTATCACTTATGGGTTTACAATTTACTATGTCACATTTTGTACTTCAGGTGAATAAGAACCATTGTACAGGAGAAGAATGAAAAGTAACGTGTAACTAACTGATATAAGGAGTGATCCAGACGTAAGAATTACATCTCAGTATGGACAGACTCAGAGAGCGTGTATGACACAGTGAGAGCGTACACACCACCATGTTCTGCAACTCTTCTTTATGCAGAAGATCTCTTTATGCTTGTAACCATATAATCTTTTCTCACCTGGGGAAAAAACTAACAAACCACCCTCTAAGAGTGTGTTTCATCTTGTGGGGACTGTCTCACCCTCTCTCCACTCGTATTAGAACAAGACACCTGTATTTTTTACTTCTATATTCATTGCCTGAAGTTACCACTGGAGTCATATTCATTTTTATGATCATCCATCTCTTAAGTCAGACCTGTAGGCAAATTATGCTCTAAAGAGGTCAAAAATAATGGTGATCTGTGTACTGGTGATTTGATAAACTCTGGTACTGTACATTCCTGATACAAGGGATTCTGTAACACCAAAGCGTGAATTTTAAGGTAGGTTACTACAGAGCCCCACCACCCAGGGAAGCGTGTTCTTAATTCATAAGCATAATATGGATCTCCAAACTTTTTTTTTTTTTAATTACCTTCAATAAACCCCAGTTCTCATCCCACCATCTGTATCACACAGAAAAATGAGTTAGTGTTAAATGCCGCAGATGAAGCACAGAGGGTACTATGACATTTTATTTTTTAGAAAGTCAAACCTGGGCCAAGAATGAGCTAAGCAGTCCAAAAAATATGAAATGACAAAATATAGCGAAAGCCTCCACAATTCCTACAGCATCAAGAAAAACAGAAGGGCATCTAGAAATATTTTTTTATTATTATTATAACAGAAGATTCAGTTATATTGATCTTAGAAAACACAGCAACTCTTAAGTTAGGTGCTAATAATTGTCTTTTTGGTCATTCAAAAGATAGTGCTTTAAAGAGATTTACAGGTTTAAGACCCAAGAAAAGTTTCTAAAATTGTATACTTTAGCTTATGCATGCACAGACTCCACAGAAACAGAACATTTATCCAGCTGTTCATCAAGCCCCACTGCTCTTGACTATGCTGCTCTAAAGAAGCAGTAAGCAAAATGTTTTTTAATGGTGAGGAAGTTAATATCATACTTTAGATGCAATCAACCAAAAGGAGCATTTATGCTTAAATGTTGATGCAACTGTTGACTGGTTTAAAATAGTTTACATTCCTGTCCTCCTTACTTATGCTCTTATTTTATTCCACATGTATTACAAAATCCTACCCTATTTCTCAAAAATTTTCAATAAATCCAACTAACAAAAAATTTAGTAGGGCTGCCAGAATTATTGTCTGAAGCATTAGTGGGCCAAATACAACACGAGTACTCTTCCTTTGCCCCCCTCTTCTCTCCATAGTCTGCCCCCTGCTCTAGGGGATTTGTCAGTTTTACAGTGGCCTACCACCACATTTTAAAAAATAAAAAGGCAATTTATCAAAAGCAAACAAAACTAGACTAACATTTCCCCCTTCACCACAGAACTGTTGGCAATATTCTAGTCAAACTTAGCTTCCTCAGCCTCCTTGGTACTTATGTGTTACTGTGCAGTCTGGTTCTATCCTGACAATTTAGCAGTTGAGCTCCTGAAGTCCCCGTATCTGTACATTGAGAAATTTAACAAGCCAGGGGACAATTCCTTTCAAGCCTTCGCAATCTCCAATGCTTTGTTTGCGTTTACACCTTAAAACATTTCATGCTTTGAAATTCCTGGAGAAAGGCAGCTGACGTTTTTGGACATCACTAAGTGCTTAAATATCTAAATTTCATGTCATATTTTACAGGAAGCAATCAGTATGAATCTAAAGAAAAAGAAAAAGAGTAGATGTAATTCAACATATAAAGAGTCTGGATATGTCCACAGGTTTAGTCAAATTACTGCATTTTACTCATGAATATGCAACAGACACTGCCATTCTTATCTATGATAACCAGACTTTAATAATTCTGTTTTCAAAATTCATTTTTTTTTAAACTCAGCTAACTCTAGCTTAGAATTTTCTTTAGATAGAGAACATAAATTATGTTCTCAGATGAGTGTTTCTTACTTCCATCTCTTTCATTTAGAGAATGGTGATTGAATTCTGCACATGTCAGCTTGGTTAAAATTCAGGGTTCATTTGTGCTCCAGAAGCGAAGATTTAACAAAAATCATTTTGAAAAATCCAAGAAACAACATGTGTTCTATTTTACCCCACATACAATCTCTGTCCTTATCATACCAAATAAAATTGATTAAAAGCGTTCATCCCTACAATCTGAAACATATCACGTACAAGTGGAATCTATGTACTGGTTACTTAAAAACAATTAAGTGCCAAAAAATACTTTGTAGTAGCCAGGCAGAAACAAAAGTCAGGCCAACGCTTATTAATAGATTTATAAAGGTATAATTATGTTTGTTGTATACTGACAACTACACGCAAAGTAGTTATTACAAAACAATAATCTCCCCTCTTCCCCCAAATCTGTGCTTTTTGCAGTGTTTCTCAAATTCAGTGATCCCTGTTTTAAATGCATGCTTACGTCTGTTTCAGTGCCCTAAGGAAATCTGTGCAGCTGGAAGTGTGAAGAATACTGAGTAACTAGAGTTACACCAAACTATTACTGCTGCCTAGCCAAGAAGTAACAGAAAACTGCACTGTAATAGTCATTGTTTGCAATTCTAAATCTGTGGTGAGTTAAAGTGTTTGCTTTAGAATGGCAAATTTTAAATACATAGCTTCTGCTTAAAATATAAAGCACAAACACTGCAAGTGTAAATTACTATCCTACATTTATGAAAAGCGACTGATAAAACCAAAAGCATCTTCAAAAATTTAATCGAGCCTAATTTATCATCTTATAATAACCAATCAAAAGGCATCTAAAAACAGTCATTTTTCCCAGGATTTCATTTGTTTGATATTGATAAAAGCAAACTTTTAAATGCTTCATAAAAATCTCTCATATATATATTGATCAGCTTTATTTTCCTCAGATGTAATAACTGCACCATTTAATTTTCTGACATTAACCTGACTTGATGAGAAGGACTAAGATTTATAACAAAGAGCACTGTAAGTATGTGATAGATACTTTAGGAGGGTCACTGAACTTGCAGCAGTTAACTTTTGACGCACCGGAACTTCAAGAATCATACAGCGATCTCCAGCGTAACCAAAATTGCCAGAGTAAAACCTCTCTTCTTGCTGAAATTATTTAATGCTATATAAAGCAACAAGATGATTTATCTAGTACAAATAGAAAAAAAATTAAACACATCTCCCCCAGTACGTAGTTTTCAGTTTACAAATAGCAACCATGGAGAAAGATGTATTATGTATATATTATCACATACATATATATGTATGCATGTATGTGATAATGCCCCAGTAGAAGAGTATTGCTTCCTATTTCTTAAACAAGGATTCAAATATAAAGGGAGGCCAGAATATTAAAGACTGCTTTTGGGCCTCTTTGAAGGATAAATCATACTGTGCAATTATCGTTATTTCTGAAAAAAATCTAGTATTTCAATAATTATTTTGTATACAAAACCAGTAACATATGGGACAACATACTTAGAAAGTAGTAGACCAATGGATCCTGTATTTATCTTTCTTGCAACTAACTAGCGAGCACACCAGCCTCAACTGTACTCCAGTATAATAGAGAGAATAATAGCAGGCAGTCTATGACAATACTGAAATGTCAGACAAAGTAAGTATGGTTTCACCTAACTAGGTAAAGTTTGGAGTCTTCTTCTGAACCTCATGTAGAAATACACAAGTGACATCAAGGGGGGATTACTTTGAGGACAGGATAAGGCGAGGAACAAAACAACAAGGCATCTCTAAAGAATGACGGAGAGGGGAAATGAAATCAAAAAACAACATTGGTAAGGAGAAAGAGATGTGACAGCAGACAAACTCCACAGCAGTGCCTGACCAGTAATGACATGCACCCAGCAGCCTGGGTGCAGCTCTTGACCAGTTTTTCTTTCTAGAGACCAAAGTTTCAACGTATATTTGTATATTAAGTGAAGTCCCTGTTAATTAATTTTTTCTTATATCCACTAGAACTGAGGATATTTAACATTCATACGAGTAAATCATGCAATGCTCATTCTCTCTAAGTGACAGTGATCGATCACGGAGTTGCTAACTCACAAGAATCCATGTAAGGAGCCTGAAGCATGCCTTATCTAGCATGGCATGTCTCAGAAGGGAAAGAGTCACGTCTGATGAATTCTTCTCAAGAAAAACATTTCACCAGCAGTATTCAATCACACTTCAGTGAAAAAATTTCCAAATAGAAATTGTGTATACAGTAACCTTTTTTTTTTTTTTTAATCTTATCAGAACACAGACATCTGCATGAATCTACAACAGCTTGCATAGGCAAAACTAAAATAATTCAACTAATTTTATATCTTGGAAAGTGTTTAAGGTTTGTGCTGGTTTCCTGTTAAATTGTAGCTCAAAATAGCTGCCAATTGCAAATTGGCTCAAATTACTGTGGAGACATGTTTCAAAAATAATGTAAGGAAGAAAATCTGCAATGTAAAAGCAAGATTTTTGTTTCAAATTGACAAAGAATCACAAGAGTAAGATTTAATAAGTTGGCACATCTGTATGAAGAAAACACGTTCTATTCAAGAAAAAACCAGAATACTTCCAGTTGAAAATAATTTGGCCAGAAGAGTTCAGTTAACAGACAGTCTCTTCTTGAACAAGCAAACAAAAACATAAACACCTCCCTAAGTTCTGCGTAGATTTTATTCCATGCATAATGCATATTCCATTTCTTTCAGGAAGAAGTTATGGAATTCTACTTAAAAAACAGTAACAGTAATAAAAATCTTTTAACCCTTTGGATTTTATTCCCATCATTGACCTGCATATTATACAATAACAAAATACCTAGAAATTCTGAAATGGGAAGTCTATTAAAATCAGAAGAAATTATTCATAATTCTTTTAATATAATTAGAAGTATATTTCCCCATATACATGCACTGCACAGAGCAAATGAATGACATGACAGTTTTTAAATGTATTCAGCTAGTCTGATTTACTTATTTAAAGAATTAAGTCAGTCTTCCTATATTAAAAAAAAAAATTAGAATGTTTAAGATAACAGTTTCATAGTTCAGACTAATTGCCTGCACGATCTAGCATAAAGTGAATCATTATGCATGTGATAAAATGTAATCTGTATAAAGACACATGATTTTACTGTCCAGATTAAAGGCCAGTAAGTTAGAATATTTAGAAACCAAAGCTTTTTATGTCATTAAAGAAGATTAGTACACTTCTACCAACACACCACCTTAACCTGATTTCTGCTTCAGAACTAAGGTATCAGATTAGATGTATGGGCTCCTTCCAAGCTTTCATAGAAAAACAAAACAAACAAAACAAAACAAACAGGGATTTTCCAATGAGGGAAAGCAAACAAGCCAAAAAAAAAAAAGACACCAAAAATATCTCTGCACCAAAACTTATTATTTTCTTATTTTATTTTTCTAGCAATAAAATAATTTCCCTTCTCTTTTGATCATTAAAAAACAAACTAAAAGCACGTCTCTTAGATTAGGTTGATCCTTTAGGTCTGCTTTTAAAGCACATCTTCACAATAAACGTTTGAAATACATTTCTACGTCTTTCATTCAGAGACAGAAAAATTGCATGCTCTTTTCATACTTGCATACAGGCTATCGGTGTAACAATGAAACAGAGTGCTTATTTCAGAAGGTGATATAGAAGTCATAGCAAGAGCCATTAAGGAAATACATAAGTAATTTCCTTATGCTGCTGTTCCTCCTCATATAGGGTTTTATTCAAACCTCTCCAAACAGAACTATAGTTTGCTAATACAAATTGCATTTATCTATCTATTTAAAGTGCACAGACTTAAGAAGAAAAGCACAGGAAATGTCGTCATTATTCGGGATTTTAATGCTTCCATAAAACACATGGGTAGGCAAAGCACCTCACACGTAGTCATCAGTTTCACAATGTGAAAATATGCTTAGTATGTGCATTATATCAAATAAATGCAAACTATGCATTATATCAAATAAAGCCACACATGGAACGTACAGCTTCCATGCTCCTTGTAAAAATTCTAGTTTTGGCACCATATATGAAGTTTCCTTTTAATTTAACAGGGAATTCCCCAAAAAAAAAAACAACAGCTGATTCGTATTTCCCATTGGTTGCAACAATAAGAAATAAGAAAACAAGTAAATAAAAATGAAAATATCACCCACCCAGACACGTTAACTTGAAAATTCCATTGCTAAAGTGAAACTGTGAGAAAGGAAAACTTGGTTCACTAAGTCCAATTGCAAAGGGCCAACATAAAGAAAATGATATGGTAATTTTCTGAACTGTAACTACATCTGAGTACTGAACTCTGAGGAAAAACTGTTCGAATGCTAAAATCTGAAGATTAACAATTTCAGGTATGTTAACTTTTGAGATGCATCCATTCAAATAAGTTTTATAACATTTACCTGTATCCAAGCGCTTTACAGGGGACTCATCATCAACCTCAGAATCTCCACATGCACTCCTTGATCTTTTCCTTGGGTGCAGAAGTGTCTCCAACCTTGGAAGGACTACAGACAAAAAGGTTTTGGTCCCTAGCTGTGGAGAAGTTGGCTGGGTTTCAGTGTTCTTTGCAGACTTTTGGGGGCTTATACTTTTCGATTTGCAGAAGAGAATGGATGTACGTCTGTTTACATCAGTTGATGACTCAGCTACAGCAGAAACAGTCGACTCATTGAGATTACTGTCAAGTAAATGTTCTGGAGTGTGTCCATTTATTTCTTTCTGAATGGAAGTGCTATATAATTCATTATCAAATTTTACTCTTTTGTAAAGCTTACTCTGCTCTGGATTGAGTTCTACTGGTTTGAGGGTTGGTGGTTCTGAATTAGTCTCCAAGTTTGAAGGAAGAGGTAATGCATCTGATGGTTCAAGTTTAGGGGGAGATTTATCTCCTGAAAAAATTATAAATAGAGTGTGATTTTTGAAAACTTGTCGTTATAAAGTCTATTATAAAACTCACTATAAATGTGCAGCCCACCAAATAAACTGTTGTTTGGAAACAAAGCATAACATTTTAAAAACAATTCTTGTCTAGCAACAATCTGTCCTAGTTAGTAGTTCCTACTTTTATACTGGGAGTCTAACATGGATAGAAAAGTAGGTGTTTATAGTTGGTGTTAACAATTTACACCTGGATCAGTACTTCTTACTTCTCATGCAATTATGTTAGTTTCATTAACTAAAAACTAAGAAAACTATTTTTTTTTTTTTAATACCAAGTTGGGGTGGTGGATGATTATCTGTTAAATGCACTTACACTGCCATTCAAGTAAAATACTTGATATAATACATTTTACAAATTTTGTATATTCACCTTAACTGCCTAAGACAAGTTTTATCAGATAGACATTAAAAAAGTGGTATTTGTAACCTGATCTACTAGAGTAAGTTAAAATGTGATATAAAATTACAGAAAGGCAATTTCTGCAAAGCTGTTTGCAGTTGTGACTAGCAGATTCATTTGCAAAACAACAACAAAGCATCCCCTAAGCCTTGCAGCTTTGACACTCATTGACAAATACAGACTTGACAATGCAGACTTGATAGAAGAAGTCAGAAAAACCACCCTCTACCAATTTTCTTTCATCCCATTTTTTTCTCCCCTCATTATCCTTTCCCAGATTATTTAAATAATTCCACACTGGGAGAAGACAATGGAGATGTAAGTGTGAGCATGAACAACTAGTTTCAATTTTTCTTCCCAAGTGATGGGAAAGAAAATATATATTCTACTGTTGCAGCATTCCTAAATACAAGTAACAGAACTACCTCACCCGTCAACGCAAAAAAGATGATATACCTTCATAGCTTCATAGATGTTAAAATTTATAGCTTCCAAGAGAATCTTTTAAGATGTGAATTAATAATAAGATGCTTATTCTGTACAAATAACTGCATGAAACCAATGGAACACGTATGCTGTCAAATCAATTTTTAAAGTCTAGTTAATTTTCTATGTCACTTGATAAAAGACATAGAACAGCAAGGGTTTAAACCCTGTATCTGTAGTGAATTAAATACTATCTACGTATTGTTTTGGCTTAGCAATCTTTACTTTGAAATCAATAACTATAAATTAAAAATAAATAACTAAAAAAAAATAACTAAAAAATAAAGCGTAGAAGAACTCCACCCTATCATTTAAGGTTTCATTGAACAACAGCACAGATCCTATTAAAAATATAGTGCTAAAATAGTGTGACTATGCTCACATCCTTTGAAGGCATGCAAGTATTAGAGTTGGTAAATAATATTTCTGGAGCACATTTAGAATGAAATTTAGGGTCAGATAAGCATATTTACAGTAGCACCAATTAAAAAAAAAAAAAAAAAAAAAAACTGTAGTTTAGAATATCCAAGATCACTATCCTTTTTGAACAAATTCTATTTTTCTCACAATGAATTAGAAAAGATTCTCAAAAATACTAAAGCACAGAAAAACACTTAATTTAGACACTGAAAACTAAATTTCACTGCATTATTCTGCCACCACATTTTTAACATAATCAGAAATTGAAAAACAGAATTGCCAGGTGTTAATTCACAGCTCTTCTAGAATCAGCTTCTGTAA
This sequence comes from Anas acuta, assembly GCF_963932015.1. Classification (NCBI taxonomy): domain Eukaryota; kingdom Metazoa; phylum Chordata; class Aves; order Anseriformes; family Anatidae; genus Anas; species Anas acuta. The sequence goes on along the minus strand of NC_088979.1, from coordinate 185,694,065 downwards.
TCCTGGGCACAGGATTCTTGTGGCTACCTTCCTCATCTCTCTTTTTTAGATATTTGTTCTCTTTCCTCTAAGTATTTGAGAGCCAAAACTTGAACTTGACTACTACTCTTTGCTGTAACAGCAATGCCAATCAACTCTGGATGATGTTCTTTATAATTATTTTAAACATATTGTAAATTTAAGAAAACAGCTACTGCTCAGTTTTAGTCTATTATTTGCACAAGAGCTGCAAAAGTTAAAGGCTGAGTAATAAAAATGTTAAGCTACAAGTAATAAAAAGTTAGTGCATTTTTTATCTGACAAAGTACATTGTTAAATGACTATATCCAGAGGCATCATCACTTGAAGGAGATTTAAATAAATAAATAAAACAGCATTAAACATCTTAAGAATGTTTAACAGCTTCACAACGAGGTAAATCACATGCTGATCCAATTACAATTTTTCTACTGTTGTCGTTCAAATCTCAAGCACATTATGTTTGGAAACCACTCTTAGTCACAGTAAGAAACAAACACTAAGTTGCTGTTTGAATGGCAGTTAAGGACAGTCTTTTTATTCACTTCACAAAAATTTTGATAGCATCAAGCTGCACAGGACTGTTTTATTTATTATCATGCTTCCACTTTCCCTTCCGCTCTTTCCTCCCACAATTCAGTAGTGTTATGCCAAATGAAACATGCCTCTAACCCTCCTAAAGAAAAATAGATTAGCTTTTTAGAGAAGAGCTGATTATAAAATAAAACCTCTCAATAACATTTTTTTTTAAAGACTGGATTTGTTTGCTTCATTTAAAAATGAGCAATAAAGACCTCAGTAACTGTGTTAAAAACAAAAGAATCAAATACAATATTGAACTGTAACAAAAAGTTGGGTCTTTCAATTATGTTGCTCTCACTGAAATCAATGGGAACTAGCGAACAGTTGATGTAGTTCTGAGACCAGTATTTCAAGGAGGAAGAGAGGCACAAGGGGAAGGGCTGGTTAGATTTAGCTGCCTTGGTTCTACAACATGAAGTTTGATGACTCCCATCAATAGTTAGCTTTATTAAAACAGAAAAGAAACAAATAAACAAACCCTACCCTCCACCCTCCCCAAAGAGCCTGCAGATCATAGAAAAGCTACACATGACTGTACAAGAGCCAACATTTTCAACACGGTTGACTTAGGCTCACATGATCCCTAATACATATTTTGGCATTTAAGTGGATTTCTGAAAGTATAAACATATTTTCCACTCAGACAGTTGATTCCTTTTTGTATTACTACATTGAAAAGAGGTTTTAACTAAAAGGATCGTTCTCATATTGTACTTAAGCAGCTATTTATCCATTTAAAAATGAAACATTATATTCATTTATTACACTGTTTAATTAATGTGATTAGAGCAGCTGATTGAAGAAGTCCACAGTAGTACTAATTTAAACAAGGTATAAATCTTACCTTCTTCTTCTCCATCCTGTTCTAGTGCTGCACTTTCTTCTTCAAAACTTCCAATACCTGATTCTATTTGAGGAACTTGGTTGTGTTGCTGACTTAATTTGTTGCGAATACTGCTGATTTCTTTCTTTAAAAGCTTTGCTCTTTTGCTCCTTGATCCACTGGATTTCATTGCACAGGTAAGATCAAGTTTTTCTAGCAACTCTCTCAGCTGTTCTTCCAAGGACATATGCACTCTGTTCGCAGGATTCAGTAATCTATCCACTGAAGTCAAAATATGTATAATTGAAAATGTGTTAGTGTCTCCCACATACTAACAGAAAAAAAAATAATCACGTGCTGAAACTGAAAACTTATCAAGAAGCTACTTAGATTAGTCTCAGTCACTTTCCTTTACCAGTAAAGAAATGCTGGCATGAATTCCAATTGTATAATGTTACTACAATTCTTCTTAATCTGAATTTTGTTCAAGAAATCTAAGCAGTTGAGCAAGGTCAGAAGGAATACAATTAACCTTTTTCACCCTATCAGGTAATTTCCTTCTTGTCAAAGAGCAGGGAGAGATTAGTTATAAAAGTAGTGTTATTTTCCTTCACTGTCAACAACTCAGAGAACCAATGTGCATGTCTAAAGGAAGCTGTTTATTTCCTAGTATTACAAGTGTGCTTGATTTTTTTTAATTCAACGGGTTATTTAAAAATGTACTGAAGTTTACACATGCTGGTAGTCATTTTCCACTATATATGACCAGATACAATATATGGAAGAAGGCGCTGAACTTAAAACCTTTTTTCATGTATCTCTTTAAATTAGGCTTTAACATTGTCTTCCAGATTCTGATTTTGACAGTGCTTTCTAATGGCAGATCTAGTAAAAGAGAATCAACTGAAACTTTCAAACACTGTCTTTAGTGGAGAAAACAAATTCTAGTCAGCAGACTGAACAGCTACAGTTTTAAGCATTTGTATGGAATTTACACACGCCAAAAATGCGACAAGACAAAAATGTTCAAAAACAATCCAAAAACATCTTACCATCTTCCCAAGAGAAAGGCTGTGGTGACTCAAGTTTAGGCCGTTCAGGTAAGTGCATTCCAGTTTCATTATTATAACCAATTCCTTCAGCATCTCGTCTAGCTTGCCTGAGAACTACACCTCCTTGATCTCTTAACCGCACTGCAGCTCTATAGAATATTGTATCTTTTGCATTGTATTTCATACAGTTATCTATGATAAGATTGAAGTCTTCTTCAAACTCACTGAGGTTTTTATAGCCTTGAGCATCTAACCGTTTTCGCATGGTAGAGAAATCCATAGGATGTTTTATGTGATCCAAATAGTCTGGAACCTTTGAATAAATATTTAAAACAACAACAAAAAAGGGTAAAACTATGATAAAATTTTCATATTATGGATAAGATAATATCAGCTACTAACTGATCTGCATGTTTTAACATATTAACACCTAAGATCAAGAACTGCAAAATGTAGCAGAGTTACGTATCTTGATATTGTAAACATTTATACACCAGTAGAACAGTACATGTTACAAGACTTTGTAGCCTAAGTCTACTAACAGATGCTGAAACTACTTATAACATGTACGTATGAAACACATAGTTCTAAAAATATGTGTATTTATGTATAAATACATTTATCTTACGTATTATAAATATATTTTGATTATTGCACACGTACAATATACGCATATATGTAAACGCATACACGCATATATGTAAAAAAACACTTTGCATATATATATTTCTATACATGTATACATGGATATGCACATATGCATACATACACACATGTATATATCGCCTATTTTCCTGGTAAATGAAAAACAATTTTACCTCCAAATAAGAACACAGTATCCACATTTCAATTTATAAGACACCCTTCAAATTTTCTCTATCAAAGAATCTTATAACAGAAGATCAGTATGTTGCCATCTTATTTGGCACGTGTAGTTGCTAAAAATTATTTTGGTATATGAACAGATTTTCATAGCAGCATAACTGAAGTTATCAGAATACAGGTTAGAAAGTAACACTATTCGGTTGCAACACTGCATTCTGTGATGCCATGAATTGCTGCTACTTATGTTTAGGTATGACTTGGTCACACATAAGGAAAACCCTGGAAAAAATAAGCTTAAAACATACCTCTTTAAGGTTCACTGGCTGAGCAAATATACGTGCAGAATCCTTTTCCTGCAGCTGATCCAGAACTGATCGCAGAAGTACAGTAAATGGAGTAAGCTGAAGTTCCATAGCAACTTGCTCAATCTTGACCTAAAGAAGTAATAATTACGTAATGAATTACTTTTTATTAAGATACTATTTTAATGTAAGTTGTCTTTCAGTAACAATACTTTAGATATGAAAAACATTAAAAAATACTACTTCAACTTCAGCTGAAATACCAAAGAAAGTGAGTTTTCAAAAATAACACTTCTAGATCTTAATGCTACTTTCAGTATCATCAGTTGGCATGGGTCTAACACGTTTTCAGCTGATAACTTTATAAAAAAAAATCACTCATCCTTTTGTTCACTCAATTTCAACTCTAGCTTCTCATCCTCTCAAAGCCCGTTTTTTTAATCTGTAATAACTGAATTTTGCTTCATTTTTAATAGTAATTATTTTCACTGAGAAGTTATTACATAAGAGATTCATATTTTGCCAACAAAAATAACAAGAATTTAAATGCAATTTATTTAAAATTAGTCTTCATTTGTAATGACAATTTCAAGATGCAAAAAGAGAACCTGATGAACATTTACAGGCTATATAAACCCCAAACAAATGTAATTTTAAAGACCATGTCCTATATAGATTCCAAACATCATTTAAACAACCAGAATCTATATCTTCAAATACTTGGTCACCCTTCAGAATTGTCATTATTTTTTCACAGTATTAAAACTCCTCTACAGTTTATTTTCAGGACATTTCAAGAGTTATCAACACTGAAACAGTTTTGTCAAGGCAAAAATAAATTATTTATGACACATCTATGGTGTGGGTGCATACACATAAACAGACAAAGCACGTTTTACAAGTAAGAACAATTAAGGAGTCCTAAAGGCAAACTTGTTGCTTTCACAGTTTCATATAAAACATTCTCTTCCTGCAGTACTGCTTCCTCCCATCTCTTGTCCTAGCTATCTTAACCCTATAATGCTGTATGATTTAGATGCAGCTTTTTGGTTTTTGTGTTTTATGACAAACAAATAAAAGTGTTCCTCAATAAAGGTACCTATTGGGAAAATGTGATAATCAAATTTTATACATTTATTCAGAAACCAATTAACTTTACAATGACTTATTAAGTAACTTTACATATTTTAAACAGCTTGTGTGAGAGTGCATGCACAAACAGCACAGACTTTGCACTACAAAAACTGTGTGAGAATACTTAAATTATCTTTCCTTCAGAAGAGTTTCACCAAATTAAAAAGTAAAATTAAAAGAAACATTTACCTGCTCTCTTTTTAACTTTTCACGCTTACGTATAAGTTCAATTAATAAACGTGCCCTTTCAAGATCATGGCGCAGCCTTTGCCAGTACTTCAATTTTTCTTTTAAGGCTTGCATTTCTTCATCATCTTCTCTCTAAGAAAAGAATCAATAGATTTTCAGGAAATGAAAACACTTATCTCTTTCTATAAGCTAGTTTTATGCAATTATATAGAAGTATTCACTGGAAAGAATAAACTTTTTTTTTTATATACATACTCAGTAATAAGCTTCATACTACAATTCTTAATTTTTTCAACTATATAGCTGAAAGCAAAAATTGTAAAGCTGAAAAGGCCTATAATGAAGGTTATTTACATCAGAAAAAGCAATATAACAAATAGCAACCCAGCAAAAACTTGGTATTTTCACACCAAAATCCAAACCAGGAAAACTAGCCCTGAAGTGGTCAGTCACTTGATAACCCTTGTAGATCCCTTCCCACTAAACTATTGTATTCTATTCTATTCTAATGATCACCAGCTTCTTCAGAAACATCACACAAGCCTGGTAGAAATGAACTCTTACTGTGCTCAACACAGTCCACCTCCCCCACCCCCAGAAGAATCAGGAAACGCTTGTAAAAGCATCAAGATCATTCTGACTAGTGAGGACAGGAAATGAATAGCAGATTGTCAAATAAAATACTAACTTCAAATGGTACTGAAAAAAAAAAAAAAAAAAGAGAAATCCAGTAATACAACCTGGATGACAATGCACTTTTAGGAAGAATTGTTTAAATACCTGTAGTACTTAGTTGGATCTGTACACACAGAATACAGCCTTTCCTCTTTGTTTTTACTATTTTTCATAAGAAAAATAAAGATATTGAAATAATACTACCTACATTATTCAAAAGAGATTCATAACCTCAGGAACTGTGGTAAAGAGTAGAAGTCCTGCTACTAGTACCAAGTGCACAGAAAAAACATGCTTTGGAGGATTATTACATTTTATGAGAATATTTTAATAAGGAATCTCATGAAAAGACCCACAGTTTTGTATGCTGGCCTGGAACTAGCATAATGCAATATACATTTGGTAAGTTTTTTGTTTATTTGTTATTTTTTAACTAAAACAAATAAGCAAATCATAAATAAATTCCATAAGTTATAAGAAAGTAAAAGAGGATTAAGGAAAACAGGCTAAGCAGGTGAACAGTAACCACACATTACAAACTGTGACACTCATAGAAAAAACATCCCTAATAGAAGGTAATTATAAGTCCTTTAAATAAAGCTTGTGCAATTTTTCAGCCAAAAGGTACTAAAATTGAAAAAAAAAAAAAAAAAAAAAAAAAAAAAAAAGGGTGTTTAAAAATATCTAACAGATCTGTGAGTGCTGAGTAATCTATAGAATATTTTAGTGCTTTAAATGCCTTGGAAAAGTAAAGATCAATACCCATGGAAACTATGAAGATAGTTTTATTCAAATAAAACTTCTTAATTAGAAAAATCCTTAATTGTTAACTAGGTCTGTATCCTGGTAGAGCAATCTGGTAACAGCAATTTGTTCCCCTTTTCAAAATAACACAAAAAAAGACTGAAAACTGTAACTAGAACTTTCTACTTCCCTTTCCTAAGGTCTTTTACCACTGACAGTTATTTTGGTTTTCATTTCTTTAAAGAAGCTATGTCTTGAGTTAGAAACCTAGTAACTGCTGAAGGTCAGAATATTTCTGAGTAAACTTTGATAGCAGTACAAATATTAGTACGCACATTTTTAATTCCATAGAATTTCCAGAGACTCACTGAAACAGAAAATCTGCACTGACACTAATTGCTGTTCTTGTACACCCCTCCATCTCCAAGTCCAGATCCCACATGTGGAGAAACAACCTGTTGACTGACATATTTATACTTCTTTTCCCCATGGTATTACTGTTTTTGAAAGTCAAAATTCAGCTCTGGCCCTTGTCAAAAGTGGCAGTCTTACCGTTTTGCTTGCACTCATTCAATAGTCTGTTCTTTTGCCTAATGTAATTGCATAGTTCAGATTGGGGAACTGATTCTGCTGAAAGCTACGACAACAAAACCATACTAGTTTTAAGGTGTGTCAGGAAACCTAAATAGAGCAAGAAAAGTAGCTTTGTTGGAACAGGTCTGGTGTAGTTCACTTGGCTAAATCTGAAGGTGCAATTGCACTTAAAAACATGTATTTTCAAGATTTTTTTAAAAAACTGAACCACTTGTTTCACCTGCTACAGATATGTCTATGAGATAAGCATAATATTTCATTCTGTAAGATAACCAGGTAGGTTTAAATGTGCTGATGTGACCCAAAGCATCTACAGCACCTTGTCTGCTTTCTTCTTGGGCGTACATACACTATACTCCTTCCTTGAAAGTCACTTGGGACTAGGGATTAATGGCAAACTTACAGTTTTGCATCACTTATGTGCAAAGTGATGTTGGCAGTTATACTAGCTGATACAAACTCTTTTTATACTTTATTAGATAACATATACCTTAATTAAATTAAAAGATACAGGCAAGTTGAAAAGAACTGTTGATGCACTGGCTTCCTGTATCTGTACAGAGAAAACTTGGATAAAACAAGTCCCTTTCAAAATTTTAATTTCTCAAAACCCTGATGACAAGCACATTTTCTATTAACCTCCTGATAAAGAGTTCTTCCCTCCAAAACTTTCTTCCCATAACAAAGCCAGAAAAAAACTTCTTGCTGACAACAGAAGACAAATTTAGAACAAAACTGATGCTTTACAATGAACATAGTTCTTACCAAACACCAAAAGATGCATTATCCAGGAAAGCTAAAACTGATATTTACTAATATTGTGTGAAAACACTTCTAAGTCTACACACAGAACATACACCAATTGAGAACTCATCTTCAGCTCCATCTCTGACCATAAAGCACATGGTACCAGTGGGCACACTGTCACTGTATGTCACTGGATGTGAATATATGGGGACAGCCTCAATCCTTAGATTACCTGCTGCTATTCATATGCCAGCCAAAACCATTTTGTGACTGCAATTAGTGTTCTTACTGAAATCGTCACTGCAGGTATAACCTTAACCAGCAGCACTTTCAACTTTTCCATTCTTTTTCCAAAGAGCAGTTTTCAAACATCCTCTCTATAGCAGCAACAGCTATTCCACTTTAATTTCATGTCTTATTTTTATTCAAAAAGTTTCTAACTGCATGAAAATAATGGGGCTCTAGGTTTATTATTTCCAATATCTTTCCTGATTATGCAGGTGGAGAAAGAAGTGACAGCACAAACCATTCTTTCAGAGGGTTCCTTGCTCCTTCAGCTGGTGAAGTGCTACATAAAATCTCTTTTGTTTAGAACCATTTGTTGATAGGTATCACCTTCAAAAGCCCAACATAACTAAGCTCTAACACAGTCATTAAGAAGTAATTTTTAAACCCTGGGAACACTTCTTCTGCCAAATCTGTTCTAGTAAACAAACATTGAGTAGGGATCACAAACACTTGACATCTTGAATCAGTTTCAGGTTTTAATTCAGAATCCTGATCTTCACATTTCTGTTCAATTTAAATTAAAACCAAACAACAACAAAAAAACAGAACCACCTCTTCTGAATCTGTATTACACTGGCACTTATGTTCCTGTGACTGACTGAAAACCAGAGTTTTTGACATTTTGACCTCAAACCTAAAATCAGGTAAAAATAATTTTCTCATCCAGACCGAAATTAACAAAATCATGCACACTTGCCCCACTTGACTGGCAAAAGTAATTTGCATCTCAAATTTCTGAGGAGTTTAATAAACAGCCATAGCTGTTTTTAATATATATATATTTCTTTTTTATATACAGCTATGGCTGTTAATTAAAGGCTTCATTATGGTTTGGCCTACACTTGAGTAATGAAGATGACTAACACATCTAATTCTTTGTAGTTATGACTACTGTAAAAGGTATTATAAATACCTCTAGATGATGTTACAGAGAAGACAGTGTCACACACAAGGCACTTGCTACTCACTGAGCAGCACAACCTACATGTTTATCATCAAACAGGTCAATTTAATACTCAACTTTGCTTGAAAGTTGCATTTTATTTTCTAAAGATGAAGTCCAATTCAATTGTAATTTTTCAGCGTAATACAAATGAAATTAATAGTTAAGCTACAAAGGGGGAAAATTTTCAATTTAATTCAAATAAATGATAGTCATATACAAAGTTTTTAAAGTTATAAAACACATTCTGAAGATCTCGAGGTTACTTTACAGTAACAACTCCACTGGAAATCAAACATCTGGAGAATGGAAAGAACTCAGAACTGATATTATTAGTTCATTTTAAAAGGTAACTGGAATGCAGGAAGAATTTTCACACCATGTTTCACAGTGCTTCAAGGACTATTACATGGATCCAGGTACGGAATACAAAAAAAAAGTTTTAGTTACTTTCAAAGTTACTCCGTGCCTTGAAACCAGACAACAGGAGACCTGCCTAAACCTCTAATGTTGCTAAAGTTGTTCATATTAAAAAAATGAGAAACAGAATAGAACTGCTTTATGATTGTGATACAAATCTGCACTGATTTTTTTTTTTTTTTTTTTTTTTTTTTACAAATTTTAACTGGTAAATGCTTACAACTTAAATAAATCAAAGTTGTTTAAAGATAGGTTGAATTTAACTAGAACAAAATATAAGCATGAATTTATGCCTGCCTATAACTCAACTGAATTGTGTCAAAAGTAAAACTAAAAGTTGCATCATCAGGCCTTTGAACTTCATCCACATCTTGTTCTTTCTTTTGTTACTACCAAACAATGTGGACAATAAGGTTCTAACTTGAACACAGAACTCATATGATGTTTAACCTTTTACTCTGTAAAAGTTCATGTTTTTTTTTTTTGTTTGTTTTGTTTTTTAGTTATGCATGTCAAAGAAGAAATCTGTTTTCCATCTGTTAATGGATGGACTAACTCATGGCACATTGATGAATGATTTCTAAAAAAAACAAATCTAAATCAATAAATAATACTAGATAGTTTTGTTAAATATTTTGTGAAACATTTAGGCAAATAAAAGATTACCCTGTGCGAATATTTTTTCAGATTTCAAAAGTAAAAAGAGTTAAATAAAGAGTTAAACGTGACTTGAATTTGAAACTGTACATTAAAAGTAAGGTAAAGCTTTTACTAAATGCTGAATAAGATAAAGGTTTTACTTGGTGCTATGTTTCCTGATTAATTCTTTTACTCTTTAAAATAAGACCTTCTGATTTCTTTTTCTAAGTAAAAAATTATGTCACCTACCTGTTGTGTGTTTCTTTGTGACTGTAAACTGGACTGCAGCCTTCTCAATAGAGGAACACCATTCCTAGACAGCCTTTTAAGCAACCAGTAACTGTGCACTCGTTCAACAAACTGCTTCTTCCGCTGAATGGCCACCTGATTCATAATCTTATTTAATCTAAAATATGGAAAAACTGATATTGTATTTTTTCCAGCAAAGCATAAAACATATTTGTCTAAGGAAATTCAACATCAGGTATATATATACATATATATATGAATGTATACTGTACTAACAGCAGTGTAATGTATCACCACATTTTTCTTTCAATTACATCACTTTCAGCACAGTTATCTCTCAACAGTATATTAAAATCAGAAATACAGCATCAAGCAGATGTATTTAACAGATATGTTAAGGTACTTTAATGTTAACTGATCCTTAAGGACATCAATTTTTTTCATGATCATTAGTTTTCTCAAGAACAAGACCAGATAAAGGCTGAGAATAAAACTTAATGTACATTTTAGAATAAATTTCCTTCTGAAAACAAAACAGAAAGCTTTAAAACCCTACTGAAGTTTTTGTATCATTTGTTGCATGTTTAATATTATCTTCACACAGAATGAATAATTTGTTTCAAAGACAATACATCTACAAAATTTTAACATAAAAACAGGTGAATACTCTCTGTACTTGTCAATAGAACTTGTATTATTGATCTACTGATATGAATCTTTTGGCAAATAAAGGGAAGAAAAAGAAACGTTAAACAGCTAAACACTTATGATTTTTACACGATGCATATGAAAACATCCACACAGAAAAGCTGCAACAGGGGATGATAAAAAGTTAAGCAAAATATCTTGATTAAATAAACAGCATTTTCTCCAAACACTGTTTAACACACAAATATTGTTCACATTGCACTTTCCTAGAATCTAACATGCACAACTACCTCAAGAGCTATTTTTTGAAATAATGACAAACTTGCCTGTTAAAACAACAGGAGTCTCACAAAACATGACATAAACATCTCAACATTTACAAATAAAAGTTCCTTTGAAATAGATCTTCAACGCTGTGCCTACAACATTTTGAATTCACAGTGCAAAAGTACAAAACCTTGATGGTTGTAGAAGTTTTTGTCTTTCTTTGATATTGCAGGGATTTGTGGCTGACGGCAGCCCTTGCAAAATTAACACCAGGTGTCCCAATATATCAACCACCTGCACTGTCAGAAGGGTTGTTCATTCAGTTGGGTGAGTCAGAGAGAGGAAAGAATTTCCCAGAGCTGGATGTAAGACAGAGTTATAGAAAGGATAATATGAATGAACAAAAATCTGTTTGTTCTCCAGGCAGTCTACTACTACCTGTAGGAAAACTCTACAATGCATAGCACTAGATCTGTCAAAGACTGTCCAATTAAATTTAATAACAAAATAGGCAAAAAAAAGTCAAAAGAGGCATCTGTACCATGTACCAACAGTACCATGAAGCATTTAAATAAAAATTCTGAACATTTACATATTGGTATTTTGTAGCTTTTTCCCTTTTAGTATTAGGAATAAAGCAGTTTCTCAGCTAAATGATAGAAGTAGTCAAATACATAAACAAAATATAAAGTTATGAGTAGTCCTTTAGTAAAATTATGTTTAAGAATGCTTTGGAAGCTTGAACAGTATTCTTCAAACAAACATGCATGCAAGTCTACCCAGAGCTTGACAAAGGCCATTTATCCCTGGTTGTTTTTTCTTGGCTACGTAAAAGGTAAGATGCAATAGGTCTACTCAAGATTATGCTACATGTAGTTACAGAGCTTTCAATCATCATAGGGTAAAGGCAGAGCAAACACAGGTCTTGAAAATACAGTCCCACTTTGTCCTTCAGCATTCTTGATAAATTCTAGCGTAACTTACAGGTAAGTTAGAAAGTCTTTCACTAACTTACTCTTAAAAGCCTTTCACAGGCAAAACATGCATTAATATAACTATATTAAACTTCACATACAAGTTAATTGTATACAATCACAGCTAATTACATAATTTAATCAAAAAAGATTACTGTCATCTGTCTTGAAAATAGCAAAACCTACTGAAGTGAGTCAAAAAAGCAATCAAATATATACCTATTTGGAGAGATCTGAGAATCATAACTCCACATGAAGAAAGGTGCGCTGGCTTCACGCCCATCAGATGTGGCAAGACTACGCAAACATCTTTAATTAGAGCTTTAAGTACATCTGCCCATTCACATAACAAACCATTCTATTCTTAGATAATTATGATAGCAGTGTGCTAGAAAAAGCTTTAGGAGAGATGTTTGCAGAAGATATTTTCCAGCTTTCAAAATAAAAACAAGTAGTTCACAGTGTAGAAACGACCTAACAAGTTGTAGGAACCTACTGTTCTCTCCCTACCCTCCAAATAAAACCAAAGCCTGGCTGTTCATATTTCATTTAGACACCAGGCTTCGGCAGTAGAAATACAACGTGAACCACATTTTCGTTTCTCAGAATGCAGAGGTCAGAGGCTCTTCACATCACACACATCTACAGAGCAGCTGATCTCAATGACTCAAGACATTACATCTGCCATTAGCCCCTGAAAACCCTATAGTACAGTTTGTTGATCAACTTTTTGTTTAGTCAGATGCTCCCAGGAGGACTTTCACTGTCTGAAATGCTTCACATTTTGACAGATGTGGGAGAAATAAGACAGGATTCGCCTATTGCCGTAAAACCCTAGAAGTAGCTCAGCCCAGGTACTGATTTTGAAGGTCTTGCCTTTGACAGAGCTAACTACCATCATGGGAAACTCTTACTCGGACTCAAAGATAAATTCAGCTGTGGTGAACTTGAACACACACATGAATTAAACACACATATGTATCAGTATTGAACACGGTGTTTTCTGCTACCTGAGCTAGAACTAAGGTCTGAAACATTGAAACTAATTTTTCAAACAAAATTTGAAATCCTTTGATGTCCTTAGGGAGCTTGCTGCATGCTTCACCTCCCCCTCTTCCTCCTTCCAATAAAGAGATGTAATATTAAAGAAATTGTTGAAGAGTTTTATATATAAATATATATATATATATATATTTAAGTCAGATAAGAGAGCTGTTTGAAGAGTTCATAGTTTTGCAATCCAGGATCTGACTTGCATAAGACAGGACTAACAGCTGTACTATGCTGTCAGCTCCCCCAGGAAGAGGCAGAACTTACAGAAGAATTTAGATCACCTCCCAGAATGACACAAAACACACCAGTGACAGAAATTACTGCCAAGGTACCCATCCACCCTAGAGCTTTTGCCAACTATAACATCATGAAAGAATAATTTTCTCTAGTGTTTTTATTTTGTAAAAGCAAGTGTTTACTGTAAATCTAGCATTGTGTTAAGAGAATATAAATCAGATTTAAAATGCACTGTAAACACAGGTGTATTAATTTAACCCATAGTGCTTTATCTTCAGAAATAATAGGTAACTCTCATTACAATGAACTACTTTATCTCCCTCTTTTTTTAACATAATATATATTGAGACTGCCAAAGAAGCTAAGACTACTGTTCCAGACAGCCCACAAAGAAGGGAACATAGGATCACACACTTGAAAGGAACTACCAGCATTATTGCTTCCTCTATAACCGACTTCAGACACGTCAGAAAATGAAAAGTCACAACTATAATGGCTACAGAAAGCAAGCACAAGAGATGAGAACTGTCCTTGCTGCCCACGTTCCTTAGGGAACAGAGAATTAGTTAAGACAAAATTCCCAAGAAGTCTTCTGAAATGGATGATGTTGTGTTAAACAATTTCCTTTCTAAATACTTAATCAACACAATTAAGCTAAACAAGTTTTCAAGCTGTAATTCAGCGTAGCAAGAATCAATGTTCTCAGGCCTGAAGAGCAGCTCAGCATTGCTCACAGCACATTGCTTTTACCCCTCAACTTTTCACTTATTTAAAATAAATAATATTGGAGCATCACAGATAACCTATAAATAAGATTTATATATTTCTCTCAATGGTTTCTCTTTAGCCTTATAAGTTAACAGTCAGAAAAAAAAAAAAAAACATATTTTAGATTTTTCAAAATTTCTTAAACCGTAGTTGTTCTCCCACTATATTTGGTACTCTCAATATGTAACTGGTCCCATAACAGATGCATTAGGTTTCGAGTTCACAAACCCAACGATACTGATGCCTGTTGTAGCATCTCAACCCAACCATTTTCTCAAGGAACCCTGTCTGACCACTGCAGCCTTTTGATGTTTGGCACCACCAGGCACACTCCCTATTGATTTTTTTTTCCTGGGGGAATACATCCCAATGCTATGCAGTTACAAGAACATTTTCAGAACTATTATGTATTTGTGTCACAGGCAACCAAGAAAGCGAACACTACTTCCCTCCCCCAGCCCCACTTGTCTCCTACTGTAAAACACTGACATGCGCTACAAACATGATATGGAAGTATCTTAGAATCCCATGCTTATCTTAAAAAAGAGACAGTTTGCTTTTCAACTGAAGCTTTCAAACACCATCTGCAGTTCCAAGCCTGAAACTATACTCTAGTTGAGAATAAATTATGGCATTAAAAATACAAGGCATTTACAAAAGCAACAGAAGGAGAAGGAGAGGAAACCGTTTTGTTTTGAAAAGGTAAGACAGACTCAAATTTAAGATTAAAGTTAATAAACAAAAATTCCTTACCCAAGCTGTTGTATATCAGCTGCACTACTCTACCCGTCCTCACACAGAGAGGCTTGATATCTCCCCTGCCAACAGCAGTACTCTTAATGGTTAAAGACATCTGAACTAAACTGTGAGAAGTAACACTAATCCTGTATTTCTTCATTTTTTTGCTAAGTGCATAGAATATTTTCCCTCAACACAAGAGATCTGCTGGTGCGATATTAGCAATCTCAGAGCTTCCTCCTTCCTACGGGTGGCTGCCTCCCTCTACCAGTTTCAGTATAGCTGTCTCTGTGGCAACTACAGCAACTGGTTACATGGAGGAGTAAAAACATTCCCTTTTGTGACTATGTGGCAGTTCAGCATTGGAAAGCCAGCAATAGATAATCTACTATTTTCTATTAATCATCACTGATTGCTGCACGGACAATGCTTGCTGTCTAACCCCACTGATACTGTTTTAAGAATTCTAATACCTCAAGATTTATACAGTATCTCTCCATCCTCAAGTTTTCAAAAATACAATCCAGAAAGATAAATTCCATCTTAAGGCTAATTTTGTTGGTTTGTTTTTTTTTTGTTTGTTTGTTTGTTTTTTTTGTCCCCCTCCACTCCCTGGATTACTCTAAGTAATTCTGGCAGAAGGAAGGTCAGATGAGAATCAGCAAGATTCAGTAACAGTAAATACCCACCCACTAAAACCAATCAAATTTTAAACATGAACTAAAACTAGTATTTTAACTACTGTACTTCTCCTAAGCCTGCAGTATTGATTTGTGATTTTGTATTTTCCTTTATCCATCACAGCTGGATTAAAGCTTCATGTGAAATACCAGCAAAGACTGACTTATACTCCATAAAATTATATTTAGCATCACTAGAATACCCAATGTCTCTTGAACTGTGGTAATACCTATAAACAATCGAATGACGTTCCACTTCACTGTGCAAATAAAATACCCCTTTCAAATACGAAGGCTGCAGATATGTTTTTAAAAAGCTGTCAGAACAAAACACGAAATATCTAAATTGAATTAATTGTTACTAAGGAAACCGTGCATCCAAGGCTTTCAAGCCTTGCTCAGCAAAGTTCCAGAGAACATACCGAGACTCCCAGGAAACAGGAAAAAAAAAAAAAAAAAGACACAAATATTAACTACAAACGATTACAGTAATTCCACTGACACCGACTGGAAAAGAATTAACGGAAAAACGGAACAAAAAAAAAAAGCTGGGGAAGTTCCTGCTTTGGGAATTGGAATGAGTTCTGGCACCTGGCCAAGCACTCCTCCTAGCTCTGTATACAAAACTTCAGCTCTCAGAGGTGTATATATTTTATATGTTTTAGCATTCCAGCTAGTAAATTTACCTCTCTCTGTTAGATTAAGTCTGATAATATATTTTTTTCCTCTGATATATTTCCCAAAGCCTCAAAGTGTCTTCAGGTTCCTACTTATTACTCTAAATTTTATTGGCATTTAATTTAATTTTTACTGAACACATAGGAAACATGCTTCATGCTTCAAGTGACTGAAACTAAGCAAGCAGCTTGGAAGTTTTCTTAGGTAGAAAGTAGAATGTTGCACTGAAGGGCTTAGAAAATGCTACATTAATTCCAGTCCCTTCTCTATTAGTGATAACAGGTTGCTTTGTTCCTATCCTCCCAATGAACTCTATGACCTTCCAAACCTTTGGATAAGGTAGAGGAAAAAAACACAAACTGCAGCAACAACAAAACCCAGTCACACTGGAAAACTTCCTTAGCCTTCTCAGAAAAAAATCACAAGCACAGATTTCCTTCTGCCTCTTTCTATACATCTTAGGGTCATGACTTTTCTTTGAAAGCATACAAAATATTTGCTTTCATTGAAGGAGTCATAACCATACTGTTTATGATTTTGAAATATAATCTCTAAAGCTAAACTCACATTAGCAAACTAGTAAAATATTAACCCAAAACAGCCTTTTCTCTATAATGGAAATTAAAACTTTAATTTACTTTTTTTTTTTGTGAATTTTGTAACTTGGACTATTGAATAAAAAAAATAAACCGTTCTTCAGACAATTCATACAGAAAATCTTGATTTTGTATAGAATTAGATGTATCACCCTCTAGTCACCACAAAAACAAAACAAAAAAACACACATAATGGAAGTTCACACAATTGGTGAAACTCAGAAGTACCAAGGGAAAAAATTATTTCAAGTAGCTGTGGTGTTTTATTACTGTTAAATTCAGGTCATGAATTTTGACCTCCCTAACTTTAAATCAAACCCTGAGCACGCACAGGGCACTAATGATGCATCATGCCAAAATATCTAATATATTTTAATTCCACTTCTAAGCTTCTTTGACCTGTACACATGAAATAAACAATACACACACACAAAAAAAAAAAGGAGAAAATTTTACCTATAGTATTTTCCTGCACCCCTTTTGTAAAAAGGGAGTGTTTAAATATGAGGCATCATTTCTACCCTAAGGATGAGGGAGGAATCACCCCCCCCAGAAATCAGCCAATATTTGGCTTTTATTGCCAGATACAAATATGCTCTGCCCTCCCCCGCCCTCCCTTTTAAATGAAATTCCACTTCTTTTTTTTCCCTTAAACACATTTACTAATTCTTATCTAAAAAGGCAACTGCAGTCAAGATGAACTGGCTTGAAAATAAAGCTCATCAGTTACTGTTTTTATTATTATCTTGTTTGCTTTAAATAACACTGAGGCAAAGCTGGAGACCACTCTAGAACTTCTTTTCTCGATTTAGGGAATTATTTGTTAATTTTTAATTTAAGCAAGAGGGGTAGGATGACTTCAATAGATGACTTCTATGCATAGAGAAGGTTTTGAAGTTGATCCACCTGATAAGAAACATCGGTGACTGACTGCTGGTGGCATCCCCTTATACTTTACACCTAAGTGGTTCCACCACCTCATTACTAGGTGCAGCCATAAGGCCTACCTCCATCATGCTCTCCTATAATTGAAATAAGGATCATTGTGAGGAAGTATATATACACACGCATGTATTCAAGCTAATAAGCATATGGCTAATAAGCAATGGTCTGCATTTATATGGCTTCATTGCAACACTGGTCCTAGTAGCATTATCCAATGTTTTTTTCTGATGTTGAACTTTAAGTAGTATTTATTGTTATTTTCCCACACTTACAATCTTTCAGAAAGTATTAGAGAAAACCAACGCACTAAAACATCAAAATAAACACCAAGAAGAAACCCTCAAGCCACATGTACAGTCAAGATGCATCATCCGCAAGAGCAGACTGACAGTATTTCAAAGGCCTTCATGTATGTTTCTTCCCGCTTATATGGTGTTTCATCCATCACTTTCTCTTCATTTATTTTTCTGGTCCATGCTCCACTTTAGAGGCAATGAAGATTCCTGTGTCTAGATATAACTACAGTTAATTGTTAAGAAAGTAGGGTAATTTCTACCAGATTAATTACAAAACAAACACACACCAGTTCTGCCTTGAGACACACAGCTACAGAAAGCCGGTCGTACCACCGGGAACAATGTGATTTCTAAACACAGCAAAGGTCAACATGGAAAATTCTGGTTATACAAAACGCTTAAGTGTTAATTTCTAAAGACAGCTGAAAATATCTTTGTCTTAACATTTTTTTCTTAGTTATCTGCTTGCTGCTTAGCTACTTTCAGAAATACCCTTCATGCTTTTTCAATAGTGTGATGTAACACAGCTGACAGATGAAAAGCAAGCACAATGCCTTGTTCCTATCTATTATTAAAGTGGTGGTTCTTTCGCTTATTTTTTTCTTCCCTGTACAAGTATTGCATTTCAAATGCTTTCTTAATTACAGACATTACATATATACCACATAGAAACAGAAACTAAAAACGAAAGCAAATATTTATATACTTTAAAATGTCTGCTTCCATTTACTAGAGCAGTAACTGCACGAATGGTGTTTTTAATGAAACAGATTACAGTGTCTCAGCATGTATTTCCAAAATACTGAAGATTAAGTATTTTATTTACTTTTCCCCCAAGTATATGTCCACAAAATCCTACTTATACAAGATTTTTAGACAACACAAACACTACTATTAGCTTTGCTTTTCATAAAGCAATCACATCCTAGATGCCTCTTTCAGCACACAAAATCAAGAGACTACACCAAAACAATGTTTTTCATAATACAGAACCAAGCATTCAAAAATAAGAGAAACCAGATTAGTTGTAATGTTCTCTCTGAAAACTTCCTTTGTGCATCCATCCTATTCACTGAGTAAGGTAGCTGTTATAAAGGTCAATGATAGGCAGCAACAGGGTAAAAAACAAAACAAACAAACAAACAAACAAAAAACACAAGAAATGTGCAGAGCTAGTACAAGTTAACTCATGCAGACAAGAAACAAGGTTTAGATTGTCAAGTCAACCATAAAAACCAGAATTTCCTAACTCAGAAATTTTGGGCCTGCTATCTAAAGACAATACTTTTTGTACTTAATTAAGGAAAAAAAAAAAAGACTAATTTATTTAACTAGGCAAAATTCAACCATCACACATCATCGGTGAACTATGCACCTGCACTTTGGCACTGCAAAAACAATTTGCCACTGTTTCCAGACAAATTAGCTGGTGACAGCAGGAGGTCGGCATTCTGACTTTATTGCCAAAGCACCCAGGTACTGACTGTCCCTGTCACACAGAGCTTTGGCTGGAGGCAACATCCTTCTCCGCTGCCTCCTCCCACAAAGTGTGTAGCTGCTCTGACACTTCCCAGAAGCATGAGACTAGATTAAGCTCATTTCTGTGCCTTGAAAAAAAAAAAAAAAAAAAAAGCTGATGAATTCAAGAGAAGCAACAATTTTCAACACTTTATATTTCAACAAAAAATGAGTGGAATTTCTTACTGAAGAGAGAACACACTTCTGTAAACAGAAAGGTCTGATGCAAATCATGTATATACATATGAGATTCCCCATTAGTCTCATATACTATTCCAAGTGCTAAGCAACTTACTAAAGAGCCTGCACTGACAGCACTGAAAACTGAAGACACCTCCAGGCTCTAATGTGACATCCCACACCTTTGAAAGTGGATACTTAGGTATGGACTTCCTAAAAAAAATGAGGTAAGAGAGGATAGATGCCCAGAAATAAAAAGAAGGGAGGGGAAACAAGCATTCATCTCCTATTAAAACCATTTAAAATCTTCTGACCCTACACTCAGTAGCTCCCAGATGACAAGCCTGTGGGGCCATATAATAGACAGAATAGACAGATTATAAATGACTAAGGAATTACAACCTGTGTAATTTGAAGTAGATACAGAAATTAATGAGTTACAAAAAGTTGTCAAAAATTATGAAGTACATTGTTTTACACCAGTATTTTTAACATACCTTGAATATTAAGACAGATGTCTTATAGTACAGAATTATTATAATTGGTGTCAGTGCAATGTCCAGTCTTCTACATACACTCACCAACAACATACACACACAGAATCACACAGAATTTCTAGGTTGGAAGAGACCTCAAGATCATCGAGTCCAACCTCTAACCTAACACTAACAGTCCCCACTAAACCATATCCCTAAGCTCTACATCTAAACGTCTTTTAAAGACTTCCAGGGATGGTGACTCCACCACCTCCCTGGGCAGCCTGTTCCAGTGCCTAACAACCCTTTCAGTAAAGAAGTTCTTCCTAACATCTAACCTAAAACTCCCCTGGCACAACTTTAGCCCATTCCCCCTCGTCCTGTCACCAGGCACGTGGGAGAACAGGCCAACCCCCACCTCACTACAGCCTCCTTTAAGGTATCTGTGGAGAGTACATCCCTTCTACCTTCAGCTAAACATGTATGACAAGAATGGTTTCCCTGAGCAGGTGTGCTCAATGGCTACATCCACCAAATATTTTCCTGCTCACTATATTCTTCACATTTGTGTACTACTGCAGCTATCGTCTAGATATTAATGATGAAGAAATTGCACCAAGCCAAACACCACCACGAGCGTGCACCTCTGATACAGAATACAGTATCAGGAAATTGTATTTTGTCAATTAATACAAATATCTATGCTTGCATCCAGTAACATGAAGCTGAGCATACATGGAATACAACTGACCCTCTGCAGTTCTGGAAAGAAGTTTAGAAATGAATACCCTTTACAAGTCTGTTCCTCGCATGCAACAACACATAAAAAGAACTAATACAATTCTGACGATACTATCCTTTTAGTGTTGGTGTCTGACAGTTACCTGTGGCAAGCATTACCAGTGCTACAACTGAGAACATGCATTCTCGTTCTCAACTCTCACATAGCCCATTGCCTTTTGTAGTTTATTCAGAGAAGGAGAAAAAAAAAATCAATCAGGATTGTCTTAATTCAGTCAAAAGGAAATTCTTTTATATGAGCTCCCCCTCCCATGGACAAAAGCACCATTTCAAATAACAAGATTTGTTGCTAACTGTCAACTTAAGCCTTTCTTCAGTGTATCACCAAACAAAACCAAGCGAATCACAGAACTGAACAGTGTAACTATCTGATGTTTGCAAACACCACACAGGAGCTAAAGGCTGTTTGTCAAAGTCAATATATAGCTAGCTACATACATTAGCAAATCTTATTGCAGGAAGGGACTGCAATCTCAAAACATTACTTATTTAGATTAATTTAAGCAGTTTTAAGTGTTCATTACCTGAGACTTTGGATCCAGCTTTCAAAAAGCATGGTTTATTTATATTATCCTAAGAACCTTGTACATGATTAAGCTGCACATGGGAATTGGTGCCTTTTTGGAGAAACTTTCTAAAGTGCTATTATTAACTTCAATAAGAATTTAATTCAAGGGTTAAGCAAACATACTGATGTTGTAAAAGCTGGTATCAAAACAAATACTCAATAAAGGCAAACTTGGTTTTAGTCCCAATAGTCCAATTTTGCATTTTTTTAGCACAGTGAGTTATTTATCAAATGTTCAGCAAAACCAAAGTTGTATCTTTCTAACCCAGAGCTTTTCTTCATTACTCATATCCCCAAAACATGTATTTCCACTGCTGAAATGCATTAGAAGTGAAAGAAATCTGAAATGAGACAATACAGCTCTTTTAAACTACGATGTAGCTAATCTAATTGGTTCCAAAACCTTTAACCCCTGAAACAAAGATAAACAACATTTCCATTTTGCTCCATTCCGTTATTACATATGAAAACACCACTTGAACCACCCCCACTTTCTCAGGCAGGCAACACTCCTCTAGCCTCACCAGATCTAGAGCCATCTGCAAGCCCCCTGCTCATCACTGTTAAAATACAAAAACATGGCACGTTAAATGTAAAGGGTAACTTCAGCTCTGGTGTTTATATTTGCAGTAGTAATAAAAGCTTCTGCGAGAACTGCAACAGGTACACTAGTAGAAGAATCAGCTTAAACAGATCTTACAAAAAATGAATTTGTAAGTGAAGACACGGTTAGGATTAAAACTCATTTGCACGTTCATTAATTATTTTTTGTTCAAACAGAAAGATTACACTGAAGTTATAGAATAGATTTTATAGCAGAATTGTATGGGAGAGCACATTCATTTTTGGTTACATGACTAAGAATGCAACTAATTTACAATCAACTTTTCTAAAATAAAAAAAAAGTACATAGGTTAGCAAATTCCTCAAATTCTTCATAAATGCTACTGTATTTGCAAAAGGAAAATGCAGATACAGGAGAAAAATTAAAAATTACTATGCACTGCAAGAGGAGTATTTCTTGGAGGGCTTGTTGTACCCTCATAGATCTTAAGGTACAAATTTATGCTTAAGTTATGTGAGATGAAACAAGATTCAAATCCTATATATGCCAATTTAATTTTTATTTTGGAGGTCTTAAGGTTAGGAAAATAAGTTCAGATTCCCAAATTATAAATACATTTAACTTTGAGCTTGACTTTTTAAAATGAATGTCAACTACACAAGCTATTTTGAATTCAGTGGATAATTTTCAAAAGTACAGCAGACAACTGCACACACAACATCATTTGGTCTGACAAAAAAAAATGTTTCTGAATTCAAGAAGTCAGACCACTAACTTATCTAAAGAAGTTACTGCATTTTTAATGCAATTTCACTGAAGTACAAGGTACATCATTCACATTAATCCTCTGAATACAGCCTTTAAGGAAGACATAGAAGAAACACACAAAGGCTTTAAGTCAGTATCTAAAAGCATTGGCTTAAGATTAAACAGGTAAATACATAAAGGTTTCTCTCACTTGGATGGTTTGCTTACCTCTGGGGAGGGATATAAGGAGCAGATACTGTTGGCATAACTGTACAGGGTTCAACCACTGTTTTCTTGGCCTTTTTTGTCTTTTTTCTGACTTTTGATGTAGACCTAGCAGTTCTGACTGATCCCTCCTTCCTACAAACACCGTTTTTGATTTCAGCTTCTCCATAAATATTTAGAGGTCTCCGTATGCAACCTGGTGGAGTATGTACATCACAATAGGCAGTCTTTTTTACAGAGAACGTTGTCCCACTGCCAGTTAGTTCTTTCACAGGTTCCATTTTCATATATAGACCGGCTTTTTGAGCACACGTCACATGGAATGCAGTATAGCAGTTTGCTTTGTGGCACTGGATGCAGGCACCAACACCTTTCTGTTTACAGAGGTAGCATGTTAACTTCCATCTGGCCGGGGGAATGTTCCTGACACCATCAATTGGCTCAATAAAAACTGTATTGGCAAATCCAACTTCTGGAATCCACAAAGCACACACAACATGTCCCCAGCGATCATCATCAGTCTTTTTAAAGGCACCTCCCTTGTTTGGGCACAGCACACAGTCTACAGGCCGAGAACGGGACTGCAGACAGTGTCTGCAGAGCCACTGACCCTCAGGTATATATGGCACCCCATAGCATTCCTGATGTACTGCTAAATTACACATATCACAAAACAGGATTACATTGCTGTTCTGACATTCACCATCCATGCATATACAACACACTGCATCTTCATCAATTAAAGACTGATGATCACCCTGTTTTTGGTTCTCACAATAAGACTCCTTTTCAAACCTATCCATAAGGAATTCAAACATGTTTTGTGAAACAACTGACACTCCATCGCTTTTCCGCTTTTCATTTATTATTTCTAACCATGCATAATCTTCCTCATCCATGTCATACTCAACTTCATTATCAAGTTCTTCTGCTGACTTCTCAATGAATTTGTAATAAACTGGAGGTCTCCGAGGAGCTGAAGGGGGACTGTATTCAACAATCCGTACTTTTGGTTCTGGAAGAGGAGTTGTTGTAGCAGGTATACCGTGTGAGCTCGGAAGAACTTCATTTTTCTTTTTTACTTTGTTATTTTTATGCCGTTTGCTTCTTAAACAAACTGGTGGTCTTTCACTATTTTCCTTATTGCTGTTGCATTCACTCATTTCCTGGGCCGTAAGATCATCTTCTAATATAATCTCTAAAGGATCAAAGATACTGATCCTATGCAGGCGACCTTCAATTTCTATTTCAACCATTCTTTGAGCTTGAGCGTACGTCAAGGTTTCTCGTGTAGGGGAGTGCTTAATACTGCATGGGGAAGAAGAATGCCTTGCTGCCGATACTCGATGGCATCTTCCTTTTCTCCTCATTTGGTAATGTTTACCTAGAATGAGAGCAACAGTTAAAACTACGAACTCTGAAAAATGACTTGAAAATGTTAGTTTTATTATACTAAAAGAAATAACTTAAGTCCTATGGCTCCCAAACCACCTATCCAATTAGAAGAAAAAAAACAAGCAACAACAGAAAAATGCTTCTCACCCTTAGTTTATAAGACTGCTCAGGCTTGAACAAAGTAACTTGATGATGAAATGATCTCCTAAATGCTAGCTTCTCTAAGTAAACACAGCTATATAAAATCCATAATAAAAATGCTGCAGAAGAGCTAACGGGAACAACTCTGCATAAGAAAAAAAGAATCAGAAATGCAAGAGAAAAATAATAGAGCTGTTACATTGGAATTACTGTATTAAAGATTTTCTTACAACTGCTGAGTAACTGGAATTGCAATTAAAAATGCAGTTTCATTTTTTTTTCCCTGAGCTTCAGATTTTTCATCTGAAAATCTTTTTTTTCATCTGAAAATTTTTTTATCTGAAAGTACTTACATAATCCTGAAAGTTTTTCCCACAACTGTATCCAGTGCAGTTTGAAATACATTAACAGCTCAGTTAGTACACCTATGCTTACAGCTAGAAAAACATGCATACCTCCAAATTTGACAAGCATGCAGCTTGACAGCTTTTTTTTTTTTTTTAAATTCTTCATGAATCTATTATTCTTTACCTTACTACACTTACCACAGAAACGGTTCTACAAGCATTGTATCTGAGAATCACATCATTGCCATGGCCACAGATTTACCAGCATCAATGCACATTTTACTGTTTTACATAACTCCCATAGTAGCAGGTTGAATCCCAGTCAGCGCCAAAACTTTTGAATACAAAGAGATGCTCGAAATGACAAGAACACAATTAAACTTGCAGTGACTGATACAGTGAAGTATGGGCTACAGTTATGAAATATTCCGCCTGTAATTTGACTTAGGCTCTGGGTACACACTGGGTGCATCTGTGCGTGCACGCATCCCTCAAACCCTTGTCCCTCAATCCATTCTTCAAGAGTTCTCCTCAGCAACTGGAGTAGGCAAGTATCTCCCTGTCTTTAAATTCAAGCCCAAGCTCTTTATAAAATATAAATGACATCATTTCCAAGTTTATCAGCTGCTGGAACAAGATCAGCACCCATTACATACAACATACCAAAGAAATAGACCTTTTTTTTCCCCAGAATGAAGCACCGTGACTAGAACAGGAATGCATTTTGACTACAGAAATTCTCATTAACAGCTTCCATGCTTATAGTCTATATGACACGTTTCCCCCCCGCCCAATAAAAAAAAGAGGCTGAACACTATTACAGAACCAACCAATAACCTCAAGCTTAAAAGTTCTTTTACTCCCCTTCCTAATAAATCATTAATAAAGCAAACTTCAACCTCAGGTACAGAAAAAAAAAACAACTCTTGATCTTTAATCACCTGCTTGAAGTATTATTAGGGCCTCCTATTTTAATTCTGATCAGACAGAAATACTGCAACACTGACAAATTCACGTCAGTGTCACCTATTAGTTAAAATAACTCAGCTAGCATCAGCATGTATTGCCAAAAGAGCAGACAATTACAGAGATCAGAGCACAGTTATTGTAACAAAGCACTGTAGCTATTTTATGAAGAAAATAGCAAAGACTGGAACAATTAATACACAAAACATCCTGTGCAGCCTGCCTTTTGCTTTTGTTGTCTGACACCAATTTCAAGAAATCCACCTTCAAAGTCCCGAAGGAACTCATTTTAAGGGAAGACTAGACAATTTAGGCAACAAGTGTTAAAAGCAACTCTTGAGAGGGTCTTATCTGCTATCACAAATTGACCTTGTTTCCCAAAGAGAAATTAAAAAGATGAATCTAAGCTACCCTTATTATTCATGTGAAGATTAAGCGTATTACTCACAGATCTGACTTTTACACAGATATTCCTTAATTCTTATTACTTGTTTTTATAGCACAAGCTCAAAACCAGACAACAGTCAGTGTTTAATCATCACACACCTCTGATCTGCTCTTTATAAATAACGGAAGAATAAAAAAGGTTCCACCTCTTCAAACAAGTTTGGAGAAATATTTAATAATCTAATTCTGTTAAATGACATTGGATTAAATTAGACCTATTTCTTAACTCCAGAAGTTTATACCACTAATGCTGTTATAGAAGGCCCACTAACTAGAAACAGACATACGGATAATTTAACTGCAATTAGAAGTTAGTTCCCACAGTTTCACAATAGATTTTGTGATTCAGAGGCCAAAGATATCACAATGACCCTGATTTGTTTATTAACGTGAACAAACATGAGAGATTTTTATAGCTAGTACATGATGTGTCAGTGTACAGCAACCTACTACAGATCAGTATGGTTTCATTTTATGGTATTTTTTGATACTTGTCTTGAATTTAGTCACCAATAAAAACAAACAAACAATAACCCTGATCATTTAGTTACGTTCATCTCACACAATTGCGCAATTTTGTCTAGATGTAAAGGTCTGTTTTCTCTTTAAATCTCTCTTCCTACAATTATGAACAGATACATAACCAGCCAAGATATTCATGAAGACAGCCAGTGTTCTGAACAAATTACTGGGGGAGACATGGGAGGTAGCCTTCAGAATCAAGAATTGTGCTACTTGTCCACATTTAATTATCTAACCTAACCCAGTATTACAGTACTATAATAATAATTTCCAATGTCTCTACACCTATCTTCCTGAAATTCTTAGGCACTGCTGCAAGCAGACAACAAGAGGAAGAAACTATTTTGAAGCATGTGCATTCTCACCAAGGACTACTGCCAGAAACGTCAAACTGTATGAATCAATGCTAAACTGTGGCTGAGCTAACATCTAAGCACCTTCCTTGTAGTACTCAACTGTACATAAAGCTCAATCATCAAACAAATTATGATTTGCTGGTACAATGGATACCCTACACATATAACACAGTGAACACAGATCTGGAATTGGTACTAATCTGGCATAATTTCACAAAAACTTAAGTGTGAATAACCTCAGCACTCCAGGAGCAAAAGCAGCAGTAGCTTTGTTCTGTTGCCCTCACAAGTCTTCTATTTGCAAGTGTCCCATAAATATTCCAGAGGAAGACTGGATTTCTACATAACAAATTCATGACCGGCTTTTAGTTTGCTTTTCCTGGTTAATTATCAGACAGCTCTCTTCCCTCTCCCTCTGCAGTGTCCCGCAGGCCCCCAGGAATGAAGGCTACGCATGTAACTTTGAAAAGCAGTGAACTATGCCACCAGTTCCCAGTTGATATTGAAAAAGCAACATCACGCTTGTAGCGGAGTAATTTCAATATACTTCTGCCACAACTTTTCTGCCTCTTTCAACAAGTCGAAGAGTGTAGGAGGTCAGACAGAAAAGTTTGCAGCTCTTCCCTCTCGGAATTACCTCAGCTGCTTGGGAAGAGGCGCCAGCAGCCAGCTTGCCTCGCCACAGCACAAGCGCACGAAGACAGCTGTCTGTGAGGGCGGCAGGAGGCACGGGATCACCAGCAGGAGAGGCACCACGACGCACCCCTTGCTCACAAACTCCTCTCACAGCCTCGGTCCCGGTTACCTCCGCCCTAACCGCCCAGCTCCCTGGACCGGGCCCCGCCGTTCCCGAGGGGCCATCGGACGCAGCGCGCCCCGGGGCGCCGCTCAGCCCCACACCATGAG
The DNA here is from genome assembly GCF_963932015.1 of Anas acuta. Lineage (NCBI taxonomy): Eukaryota > Metazoa > Chordata > Aves > Anseriformes > Anatidae > Anas > Anas acuta. Next base: position 185,665,801 of record NC_088979.1, on the reverse strand, counting down.
GCAGGGCAGGCGAGCGCCGCTGGGGGGGGAGGGGGGCACCACCCACGGCCTCGGAGCGGGAGCGTTTCCCCTCGGGGGAGACTGAGGAGGACAGGGGCGGGCAGAGGAGACTGAGGAGGACGGGGGAAAGCGGCTCGGCCTCGCCGAGGCCGCTGCGGTGACCGCCGGGGCTGCCGCAACGCGACGCCCCCATCCCCCTCAGCCCCCCCAAGGCCTCCCGGCCCCCGGCGCCATCTCGCCCCCCAACCCCTCAGGCCCCGCCCCTTCCCTCAGGCCCCGCCCCCGGCGGCTCCTGCGCGGCCACTTCCTGCCCACGCCCAGGGAGCCTCCAGCGCGCACGCCCCCCTCCGCGCCCGATGGTTCCTGCCCGGCCCCGGCATTCCCCCCCCCCCCCCTCCGCCTCCTCCTCCCTTCCCGCCTCCCCCCCTCCGCCCCCGGGAGGATGGTTCCTGCCCGGGCCCATCACCTCCCGGCCCTTCCCAACAGCCGCCTCCCTCCCGCCCTCCCTCCCCTCCGCGAAAATACTCGGCCCACCAAGATGGCGGCTGACAAAACAGCCCGAGCGGCGCCCTCCCCCAGACCGCCGCGCTCCGCTTCCCCCCCGCGCAGCCTTCCCCGACCGCCGCCACCGCCGGGCCCGGCCCGGCCCTTCCCTTCCTCCCTTCCCACCTCACCCACCCTCCCTCCCGGGCCGGTGGTCGGCGGGCCCCGCCGCCCTCCGCCGCCCTGCTCCGGCTTCACTCACGCTGTGGGAGCCGCCGAGGCGCGGCTGACAGACCTCCCGCTCCGCCTCTGCCGCCCTAATGGCGGAGCTCCCGCCGCTGCTGCTGCTGCTGCCGCTGCCGCCCGCTCCCGCGGCGGCGGGCGCTGAGAGGGCGGCGCTGCCCGCGGCGGCGGCCCGGCGCTGGCTGCGGGGCTGCTGCTGCTGCTGCTGCTGCGGCCGGTCCGGGCGCATTCGTGAGGCGCGGCGCGGGTCGCGCTCCGGCTGCGGGCTTCGGCGCTCGGCTCCCGGGGCTGAGCGGCTCCCCTCCCCCCTCGGCACAAACAATGCGGCTTCACCACAGCGCTGCGCCGACGGGGGGGAGGGAAGGAGGGAGAGAGGGAGGGAAGGAGGGAGAGGGAAGGGACGGGAGGGCGCCAGGCACCGCCCAGACCCGCCGCTGCTGCCGCCGCCGCCGCCGGGCGGAGCCTGCGCGCCGCTGCCCGCCCGCCCGCCCCTCGATGGCGGAGGCAGCGCCGGGCCGCGCCTCAGGGGACAGGGCGGGAAAGCTCCGGCCCGGCAGGGAGAGGGGGCACGGAAATGCCTCAGCGCGGGGGGATTTAAACCCGGGCGAACGGTGTGTGTGTGTGTGTGTTGGGCGGGACGGGGGAGGGCTGCTGCACTGCAAAACCGAGGCTGGGAGCTGCGCGGAACTGCGATTTATTATTTCTGCGGGCAAAGTCCAAGCTCGAGCTTAGCGACTTCGCTCAGAAGTTCGCTCTTACGTCGTCTCCGGGTCGCGCTTCTGCTTTTGAGTAACTGGGATCGGCCTCTACGTTTTGAGTGGGCAAAAACCAGGTTGTTTCTAGCTCCCCGCGCAAAGGACAGCCTTTGTGGAGTATTATTTTTAGACAGCCATGTTCGAGATCTGGAGGATTTTACTGTGTGTTTCCGTGGGACAGCTGCACCCACATGCTTCAAAAACTTCTGAGCTAGCCCTGTCTGAGAGAAACACTTGTCTTTGCCTATCACACAGAAAGAGTCCTGCGTGCAGTGAAAAACAGCAAAGAGTAGGTGTGGCGCTCTTTGCCCATCTGCAACCCTCTTCTTTCTTCAAAACAACTTCATAACTCTTTTGTAACTTTTTTTTTTTAATATATGTGTATTCACTAGAATCCTTTGCCTCAACCAGCAGTTACTTCAACAACAGATTTATGGCTAGGAAATCAGGTATAGATACACCTGTCATTACTTGCAAAAAGTGAAGTAAGGTCCTAACAGCTCAAGTAACTTAGCTAAAGAAATCTTGTTCAACAAGCAATATAAGTACTTTCCATCTCGTTTCCTTCCCCCCCCCAAGGACCATCCAAGCAGGCTGCTCTCTAGCAAAGCAGAGGGTATTAAAACAGCTAACACTTGCGCACTGCACTCCCTGTAAAAGCAGATCTGTAGGATCACATTGGCACAGTAACTTCAACTTCTGACTTCAAAAAAAAAAAAAAAAGCATGTTAACTATACAGGTCATCTGTGTACTGCTTATAAGGAATTACTCTCTGGTTAGATGGTCATACCATCAGTCTCAGAAGCCTTACAACACGTTGATTTAAATTAATACAGAATTCAGCTTGTGACGGATACTAAAGAGGAAGCAGCGTACTAAATCATATGTGTTAGTGTACAGTCAAGCAGTAAAAATGACTAGAAATTACAAATATTGTCAAGAAACTAATAATGAATATAATAAAATCCCATTTATGATAAAAACCATGTTGTTTCATCTTTTAACTGATAATCCACATATGTATCTGTCCTGCAGCTGTACAAGCACTTTATAACTGGAGACAAGTTTTCCACAGAGCTTGATGGTGTTCATACTCCCCTGTGTCTGATGCGCAAGTAAGTCTGGCACTTTTCCTTTTTTTTTTTTCCTGCCAGGTGGACTGCAGCACATGCCTTCAATAATGCAGCATTCCATACATGTATTTGCACCATTTAACCATCTTTTTGCAGTTTGATCTCATGCTTCATTCTCTGGTAAGCTCTACTTACATGACTTTGTTGAGATTCATCTTCCAGCTCTGCCTGCCCTGTGCACAAGGCACATTTGGTAAAAATACCCCATCCGTAAAGTGTACTGTCTTAAACTTCATGCTGATAAAAAAAATAAAAAAATAAAAAGGAAGTGGTAGTTCAAAAGTCATTTCATTATAAAGACAGTGGCAGCATCATTGATTCCCACGACCTGTTGACCAAGGACTCATAGCACAGCCTGAATCAATCATGACAATGTGTTACAGTGCCAGGATCTGATCTCCCAACTGATTTGAAATGAGAGGCTTCTGATCTATTTTAGCGTAACACAGAAAGGCCTCTGTGCTCCTCAGACTCTCTGCAGAGTTTCAAAGAACTGCTAAGCTTCATTTCCTAGTGCCCATACTAAAGACAGTAAATCAACTTCAAATTACTGACTTAGAGGCAGGGTTCATCAGGGCTCTGGATCCTTGCAATTAACCTCAGGAAGAAGGTATGATTTTTTTTACTATGGACTGCCCAGGCTCTGGCACAGAATGCATGCAATTCCTTGATACAGTGTTTCACAGCAATGGCACAAAGATCAGAGCAGGCCTGACACACAGTCCAGTAATAGGAGCCTTACGCTTTCAAACCTCTTCTCATTGACCTTATGAAAGGCTGCTAGATCAGGATCTTCAATCCTCGATGTTAAATATCTGTAATGTTAGCTTGCATTATTTCAAAATGCAACAATGTATGGTATTGCCTGGTATATTTGACCAGTCCTGAGCACATGCTTCTATAATCTCAAAGATTTGTTTCCTTGCCTGCTCCATCTCACAAGTGAGACCTAGCACCTCAAAAGAGTTTTCTTTCCATTTTTGGAAGAGGCAGAAACAATTTTAATGGGATGCCGTTCAGTTTCAAGCAAAAAGATAACTGTCCCTCTGCATGATAGTTTGATGGCAACAGGACCCTCATCACCTTTTTTGGCACTAACTCAATGGGGGGGGAGGGGGGAGTTGGTCCCGCTCCATCACAATCTTCACACTCCTGCTTAGCAGCATCAGGTTTTGATTCAAGTTGCCACTGCTGACTCACTCTCCAAGAAAGATTTTCACAGATGGAATATCTTCTGCTTACCAGCTTTCACCTGCAGTAGTTATCAAATTCTTAAGACAAACATTTCAAGAGGAAAGAATCATGTAAACAAACTCAAATGCTATCCATCTGCTCATTTTCCCTTTCATAATCAACCTTTGAGACATTACTACATTGCTCAAGTATATCACCTGCACAGCAAAACTTTTGTTCCAGATTAATAGAGATCAATTTGGACTTGCTGCAGCCTTTAATTTTTGGCAGTGGTACTGATCTTCTTTGGACAGAACTCTGTATCCCTTTCCTTCTTTGAACAGACAGCTGCTAAAGGGACAAGCAAGAGCCAGATCCCATGCCACATGTTCTTTAGAAGTCATAAGAACCTTTCAGTTTCCAGATAGATTTTGGACTGCATGCATGGGTCTTCACACCAGCATGGCGACAACTCTGCCTAACTTCGCTAAGACATTGAACACCACTACATGATTCCACAAACCAAACTGTCCCCATAAAATTTCCTAAGTCTCACTTTCCCGCTATATGGTTTGCTTCTTCACACTCAATACATAATTATATTCCCCCAAAATATGTCTGATAACATATGTTACTGTGGTTTCTCACATCCTGTAAGGGGGATGCTTTTCCATTTCACTTACCTCATCAGTTGTGGTGCTGGCAAATTACTCAGGGGGCCTGACTGTGCAAGGCCAGCTGTTCTTAAAAAAAGGTTGTTCCCAAATATTGCGGAAGTCCGGACAGCATACACTGTGATTAAGATGCTGCAACTCTATCACAAGACATGTTACAGCAACATGCTGACAAAAACACAACTGTTTATTCTCAGTCTGTGTGGTGGTGTAATGTCCCTGCACCTCTTTTGGCGGATCTCCATGAACTGCTATATTTAAATACAAATCCACGTATCACTGATCCATCAATACTTTGGCAGAAAGACAACATCTTCATATTAGACTGAAGAGGATATATGGTCCAAAGTCCTAGATGGCAATTCCAGAACCTTTTAGCTTCAAATACAGAAGAAAAGCATTGAGTCTTTTCACTACAAGATTACTGCACATCTTCTTTGTTCTCTAGTTAGTAAGAATCATGCATTTCCTTTTTAATTTCATTCAGTCCTGAAGATTTTGACCACACTGTGACAAAGGCTTAGGTAAGATGAAATAATATAGGTGTTCACCCCTGTTCACTAACTGCTACGGAATCAAAGTATTTTGGTTCTTTTGGCCTCACTAACTCTTACTTTCTGTATGCTCCATCTTTATCATCCTCAGAAGGAAAGAGGTTCTCTATAAAATTGATAAGGAGAGTTCATGGTGATCTAAAAGAACAGCCTTCTCTGAAACATGTTTTAAAACAGACTGCAGTCTCTGTCAGTGCCTCCTATGATACTGATAAAGACAGAGTCTTTTTATCATCAGAGCTCCACCAGAATTCAAGCTACATCACTGCGCTTGCTAAGAAATACCTCTGTGACTTATATCTGCTGAGCAGTCCTGTGGAATGTTATCTATAGATAATACTTACAGACCATTTGACAGAGTGGTCATTAGGCTGTACAGCTGCTATGCAAAGGTCCTTACCCCATTTCCATTTAAGTATTTGTATGAACTACTGCTTGGAGTCACCTATTTCAAGAAAAGTTATGTAGCCTTTGTAGTTAAACAGCTCTTTGAGAGGCAGAATTGACAACGAAACCTACTTCCTGCCTTCCTTACCCTTCCACTGTTCCAAATCCTTTAACATCACATACCTTTGGGATTTTGCAGTTATAAGGCTCTCTTTGCGGATTGTGCATATAACCTTTGCATAATGGAAGGTGGGGCTTGCAATTACCCCCGCAGGCACTGCAAATATTAAAAAAAAAAAACAAACATACAAACAAAAAAATATACTGTATTAGAATATATGTTAAAGCATATCTGTGTTACACTTCACAAAAGAATCATCCCAAATTAACTTCTATTTTTTCAAAATGCTGCACCAAAAGCACAGAGATTACCCATCTACTCACCTGTAGGTCTTTTAAACAGCAAAACGGAACTATGCTTAATGAAAACGAAAAGGATAATACAATGAATGCATCCTTGGTGATTCAAGATATATAACCACAGAAATTATGTCAACCACATTGCTGAAATTTCAGGATTGTTGTGAGGTAAGAAGATTCAAAAGCTCAGAAGCAGGTCAGAAATAAAGCTATATGATTTAGTATTTCTTCTTAAGCTGATTAAAAAAACAAAACAAAAAAACACAATTTGAGCAGTTATTTGGACTCATACCTAATGATATTGTTGTTTACAGAAGAGCAGACAGAGCCTTAAACAAGGAAGTATTATTCCCCTTCTCTCCCGTCATTGCCTCTTTGGCATTAATTATTCAATTCCTAGTGCTTACAGATTGGCACCTTTAATATGTTCTGTATGGTAACTCCACCTGCAGAAGCCTTTATGGGAAGCTATCCCTGCCAAATGGTAATTGCCATTATAATAACCCTTCACTGTTTAGCCTGTTGATTTTCTGTTTAGTCCCCTGAACTGCCTCACTGCACAATCAGACAAACATGATTGCCAGAGTAAGGAAGGCAGCAGAAAAGTAAACCCAGGGTCTGAGTGCCCCTTTAGTGTTCCTAATTATTAGGCGTCATTAGCTTAAGCTGACAAAAGAAGCTGCATGTTTAGAATGGGAATGTCTGTGTCAATTCACATAGAATAAGTAACTGAGCCAAGTTATGGGCAAAGAGAAAATGTCAGCGGTAATGGGTGGGAATCAAAGAGCAAAACAATAATTGCTATGTGAAAAGTTCTAAATATATCGTACTTACAGAGCAAAGAACTACAGCCACTGTGGCTAAACAATTTACATTGTATTTTGACTTTTTTTTCCCCAAGATGTCCTGAGGAACTCAGCAGATGAAGACTATTTATAGAAGGTTAATGAAACAAATTAAATTATTTGAACTGAAAATTTGTGTCAAAAAGCAGCCACAAAGGGGGGAGGGAGGAGGAAGAGAGAGGGGGATTGCTCTCCACAAAAGTACTTGTCACACAATGGATTTTTCAAATCAAACATCATTTTCAGTAGTTTATAACTTCTTCCTGTAGTTGTTCTCCTCATCAGGTTTGGGTTTCAGAAGATTTTTCTTTCAACTTGAATTCAGGCAACTGCTTAAGCTGGCATGTAAACAGTATTACTAGAAACACATTTTTATTTTCTCTGATAAACTTTATGGAAGGGATCAGGAAAAGGTTAATAACTTACGCACTTTATGTATTAAATCACTTAGGAGACTTCAAGGAATTTCCAATTTCTTACTGTCAGTATCAGAACTTGTAACTCTTAATACCTAATAAAACACAAATTTTGAGGTTTTTTTCCTAGTTAGATCACTCTCAAAGGTGCATCTCTGAGAAAGAATCCAGTGTTTACACCGAGTTAATACTTCAGCTCTGTTATAATTAAATTAAAATTCAATCAGCGATGAAACAAATCCAGCCTTAATTACTTTACTACCTCTTCTTCATTCATTCTCAAGGACAGACCTGGTCTGCAGATGATTAAGATGGTATGTAGCAGAGGAAGCCTTGCTGTTGGAATCCCCAGTCATTTACTGCAGAAGTAATCCCAGAATAGCTGGGCTCATTTAGAATTAAAACCTTGTCTCCTCATTTACATGAGGAAAGACAACAAAGCAAGGTGACATCACCTTGTGGAAGTGAAAAAATAAATCAGGAGCAAGATTCTGAATGCATGATATCCACCAAAAAATTAACAAACAGGAAAACCAGATATAGCTCATAGCTTCAGAAGGAGTCCAGAGAAAGACGTCCCCTGATCACAGAAACCCTACTTGTATGTATCAGATAACAAGCAAGCAGTAATGAGCCCTGTGTAGGTTTTCTTTGCCTTATCTCAGACCTGGCAACCTTGACCAGTGCCTGGTGATGGAGGATAGAGGTCTTCCAAAATCACATATATATAAATCAGTTCTAATATATAATATGGCCTCATAAAGCAAAATGAATCTTAAAAAAAAAAAGTAGGATCTTCAATGTGATCACTCCTCATAGGACTCCAGATATTCCAGCATCATCCTCATTCCATATGAATTCATATTTCATATTCTCATTCACATTCCATATGAATAAATCCTCTGAACTTCCTGTCATATGCACAACTCCACACCAAAATTACCAACATACACTCCTAATGTGCTATAAATCCAGGACAAAAAAAACAGAGATAAGACAGTTGTTTGTGACAAATGAGGTAATTAATATAAAAGCACTGGCAGCAAACGCTGTTTAAACTTGCTCAGAACCACTGCATAATTGTTCATTCTTTCTTTTCTGAGCATCCAGCTTGACACCTTGGATATGATGAACAGAGCCAAGTGCCTGCTGAAGTTAATGGGGTATGTATGCTAAATATATAAATACTCTCCTATGTTAAGTGTTCTTAGAAACCATACCCTTGTGATACTAAATTGGACATCCAAATTTAGTACTTCTGACCTTTATTTTAAGGTTTTGATTTTAAGTTGGCACTGTCTACACAGGGTCCTGGAAGAGGCTGGAGTCTATACAAAAAAAATAAATCGTTTTATTAAATAAGTTATCTCAGTGCATACAAGAGGCACCGAATCTTTATGCTTGATTTAAGAAGTACTATTTAAGGCAGTTTTTGTCTTAATAATTTCATATGGAAAATGCACTACCAATACACGAGGCATTTGAGGTGAAGCTAAAGGTTTGAGTGATAAGTTTGTTTCTGTTACTGAGTATGAAGAGGTTTGCTGTTAAATTCTGCTAAAACCAAGTAATAGCAGCAAAATGGTTATTGCTCCCACCACTGGTATTACCAGTATACTATTATAACATTAACTATCTCCAGTAGCATACACATTCAGGAAGACAGAACTACATTAACTTATCATTGCACCATCACTGTTACCATTACTACCAAGAAAAAAATACAAACAGATAAGAAAAATAAATTCAAATTAAGATGAGAAGATTAGTGGCTGGAGAGACTCTGAGACCACAGAACACAAAGCTCTATCTGCAGCAACTGCACCTCTGCAATCTTCTCATAGCTTGTAACAGCATATTGACAGAGAAACAGGTACATTTAAGGAATATATGTGTTCTGTCTGTCATGGTAGGAATGGACACCAGGTTTTCACCCAGTTGCCTGCTGATTTTAGGCTTTTATTATAGCCTGCCCTTGTATTGAGAATGACAGAGAGCTATTGACTTACAGTTAGTGCAGTGATATTTCCTTCTTCTCCGAGCCCCAAACACCTGTTCTCCAGAGAATCTGAACAGTTTCTTTGGGACCATGATCTCTTAGCCTTCTGATACTCCACAAAACACAACAGGGAGCTAGGTACTTTGCAGTTTACTCCGGGGACTGAGAAATGAATTTTTGACATTCATTTAGTATCAGATCACTTTTAATTCATGACAGGTTAAATTAAAAGTACAAATAGAAGTGTTTATTCACTATACCTGAAACAGACAAGTTCATAAAAATATATAAACGGGGGGGGAAAGATACTCTTTGAGGTTAAATAAGAAACTTTTTGGTTACTTACTGTCAAGATGCCTTGTGTAAGCTTTCCTAATATCCATTTTCCAAAGGCTTATGTTCTTTCACATACTTACACCTCAGATTGCATGCTTTATGCAGAATCTATATCTTTAGACTATCACTACACCCAAAACTGTGACATCCACCACAAGCTGGCAGTCTGGAGCCTTCCCCAGGTACTAGTTACTTTCTTTCCTTTGCAGTCACCTTATCAGATCACCCCCATCTCTTTGTTTTATTCTTCATATTAACTGATTGCTTGAGAGAAGTCTTTTTGAGCTGTTGTGTTCAGATTTTTGAGACTGACTTTCTTACATTTCTGATGTGTTTTTGTAGAACAGAAGGAAGTTACAGCTATATCACACTCTATGTGTGATATACATCTATACACAGACTGGTTTTCATGTAACTGAGATGATTTAATCAAAGTAGATAATTTCTTTAACCATTGCTGAAATTTCCATACTAGAACATGTGAAAAAAAAAAAAAGACATTCAGAAAAATGTGTGGAGAATCAGGAATGTGCAGTGGGAGAGTACAAAATGAATTTTCTTTTTTTTTAAAAAAAAAAAAAAAAACTTGCTGTACAGTTTTCAACTATAAATTGAAAACTCTTGAAAGTCATAGCTATTATAAAAAAAAAGTTGGCACATATTCTTATGTTGTCATGCCTTTCATTGTGCGGTGAGAGTAACTATATAATTCCAAGTAACATTCAACACATTGTTACAATTTCATAGTTCTCTAAGACATGCTTTTTGAGACGATACATTTCTGTTTGTTATTATTGCATGTTAAATAATCACCATGATCGCTTGATCGCTAGTCAAGAGACTGGTGACAGTGCCTTAGCTAAGCTCCCACATTTGTTACAGAGTCCAAGAGACCTGGCCAAGACCAAACTTTGTTTTAGGCAGCTGTATCCATATAAATGCATTTTTGTAACAGTGGAAACTGGGCAAGCCAGAGTAACACTGTCTCAAATTACTCTGGCCTCCAAGTTAGTTGGCCTCAATTTTCTATAGTAGCAGCTCAACTGCAAAAACATAAGTTAAATAGTTACACTGTGGAACCAAGAAGGACTGTCAGCACACACTCTAATACCTACTTTATTTCAAGTCTGAGCAGCGTATGAACTTTGCAAGAGATTTCCCAAGGAAGCACTAACTATAACAGACCATTTACTTTATGCTGACCAGCAACATCCACTTGGAAGGCTGAGCAAACAGTACAGAAGTACAACCATGACAAACAGTGTAGAAAAATGATCAAGAGCTCCACTATTTCATATTGGAGAAGGATCAGCTGTTCCCCTTCCCCCCCCCCCCCCATATGCACACATAATCCACCAAGACATTATGGCCTCAATTTGTTCATTACAATAAATAAATAAATAAAATCAGTTAACTGATGAAGACGACTCGCATCAAGAAACAGGTACTTTCTTAAATATGATGGTTGAAGAAAATGAACTTCTCTCTCTAAACACTGACTCAATTTAAAACATAGCACTGCTTTAAAAAACAGAACAACAAAAAAAGGATTTTACCAGCAGTACTGCGACTGCTTTTCTCCTGCCGAAGGCAAGATGCGAGTTACCGTCACTGATGACACTGAAGTCAAAGTAATGGATGCCTGTGACCGCCACCAGGAATCTGACAACAAACGTCAAAGCCTCACCAGACCATGTTTCCACTCGGCTCTCCATACATTAGAAGCCATCACCTACCCCACTTCATCCCCTTCCCCGAACGCAAAGCGTGGGTCAGGTCCGCCTGGGGACCCTGACCGATCCTTCCCAAGCACGGAAGGCAGCGAGCCAGCAACAGCCGGACACCAGAACCGGAGAGCGCTGGGATCCCAAGCCAGCAGGAACCGGCACCACGGCCACCACCGATCCTGAACCCACACGGTTCAGCCCACACGGGAGCTCAGATCCAGGCGGAGGCGGGAGACGCAGCAGCAGCAGCCCCGTCCCCGCCGCCGCCACCGGCGCGGGGGCGGCCATTTTGCGGCGCGGTGACATGTTGTGCGTTGTGCGTCGTGCGTGCCGCCGCCGCTGCTGCTGCCCGCCGAGCGGCGGCTGCTGGTGGTGGTGGTGCGGTGCCGCCCCTCGGAGCCCGGCGCCTGCGCAGCGCGCCCTGTGGCGGCCGAGCCGGGGCAGGCTGCTGAGCGCCGCGGCGGCGGCGGCGGTCGGCGGCGGCTGGAGACAAAGCGCCCGGCTAATGAATGGGACGGGCCCGCCCGGCCCTTCCTTTTAACCCCTTCGGGTCCGGCCGGGCGGCGGCGGCAGCGGCGACCTCCGGCTTCCCCTGCGGCGGCCGCCCGGGGAGGTGAGTGGCCCCGTTCCGGCACCGGGAGGGGGCCGGGCTGGGCCGGCCGGGGCGGGCCGGTTCTCCCCGCCCCGCTCCGCTCCGCACCGCTCCGCTCCCCGCCGCCCGGTGCCGGTGCCTGCGCGCCGCAGCCCCTCGCCCCGGGCCCGGCGGCGGCGGTGGTGCCGGTGCCCCCCCCTCCCCCGTCCCGTTCCGGCCGGGACAGCGCCGCCAGGCCGGGCAGGGGGCGTGTGGCGGCGGCGGGGCGGCGCAGGAAGCCGGGGACTAGGCCCGCGGTGCGGGCTCCATTGTCTGCGAGGCCCTGGGAGGGGGCTCCGCCGGGCGGGGGCTGCGCCGGGGGGCGCCGCTCCCCGGGGGCTCGGCGGCTGGGGGTGGGGGGCTGGGGGCGGCCGGCTTTGTGTGCGGGCCGGGCCGGGCCGGTGGGGCTCGGTGCCCGCTCGCACCGGGCCGGGGCCCCGCCATGTGGCCACCGTCCCCATCTCGGAGGGCCCGGGGCGTGCGGGCTGCAGGAGGGCTCCTCCGCCAGGGCTTCGCCCGCGGGGCTGCGGGGCCGAAAGGGCCGGGCAGCCCCAGGAGATGTCCCCCCCCCACACCCCACCCCGGGACCGGGGAGGCGTCCGCCGCTGGTTTCGGTGGCGGTGTAAACAGCGCATCTCTTCCTGCGTGTCCTGTGAAGTTTGCAGCCCCGTCCTTCTCCGGCAGAGCCCGGTGTGGGCTCCGGGGAGGTGCGTGTGGAGGGGCTGCAGGGCTGAACTGCTCTGCTCCCCGCTTCTTTTTACTTCGGGGGCCGTGGTTTTGCTTAAAAATGTCTCCTGTAACTCCTAGGGCTGCCCCGAGACAGCTGCTGACAGCAGGCAGTGTTACGGTGCTCACCGGGTGCTGGAGGGTGCTGCATGCGTTAGAGCTGCCTGCTGCACGCACAGTCTGCTAAAAGTGTAAAAACACTTATTAATCCCAGGGAAGTTAAAACAGTCAAAGTCCTGCCTTGCTTTAATGACGATTCCGTTCATTATTGTGCAGTTTAAGTGCTTGGCTTTGCAGCGTAGAAGAAAGTCTGCTCTCCCCCATCCTTCTCCCTGGCGCTTCTGTGTGAGAAGCAGCCATGTGCTGTTTCTGGGGTGTATCTTTGAGAGGTTTCAGGAATTCAGCATGAGCTGTCATGCTGCAACTGTAAGCCAAGCAGAGAAAGTCTTTCAAGCCCCTGTAACATAAACATGCTTCTCAGGCTTTCCTTGTGCGCTGTCTTCCGCGTGGCCCGTGGTGTATGTGCATGTTTTGCTTTTAAAGAGTTGTTTCCTTCTGAAGGTTACCTTTAGGAATGCAACATTTCCCTTCAAACACAGACAGGCACCCTTTGGGGGGACATTTGTGGAGTACGTGCTGGGGGTAGTGAAGCCTGGAAGACTTTAGCAAGCATCCCCAAGATACCAAGCTGCTTTTAAAAGTCCTATGCAAATACTGGGCAGGGGCTTTCTAGTTATTATTTGGTATGGAGGTTGGTTTTGGGGGAGGAAAAAAATCTGTCACTTTATTGTCTGTTAAAAGCAGAAGAACTCCTTTTGTGGACTCTTAGAAATGTGAGTGCTGCCTGCTACAGACCAACAGTCAAGGATCTGCAAGTTCCTATATATTCGGATATCTCAGTCCTTTGGGATTTACAGTGTTGCTGGTGTCTTCCTACTTTAACAGATGTCGAAGAATTTATGCTGTAGAAGTTCTCTGGATTAAGAATTGATTGAGAATATGTGAAATGAAGTAACAGAGCATCTCAGAGGAAAGTGTTTCCTAAGCATTTGTACTTTCTAACACCTGTCATCATTTACTGGTACTCTGTATCAAGCAAAATTCTTGCGGATGCAGCATCCCCAACGGTAAGGTCAAAGTCCAAGCCTGCAGTGGTGGAAGGCTGGAAGGTGGTGAGCTTAACTACGGGTACCTGGCGTGCTATGGCCTCTGTTTCTGTTTGGCTGTTCTGGCACACCTTAAACCTAGACTGCAAATATCCTGAGTGAGAACTGTGTTTGCAGAACAGCCGGTATCATGGGGTCACGGCTGGTTAGGGAAGGGGGGAGCTACTTTAGTACACACAGTACATCACTAAAACTTATCATTTGGGAATGTAAGAGGGCAGCTGAATTCCACAGATGTTTATTTAAAATGATCTATGTCTTAACATCTTATACATAATGTAAAATAAATTATATCATTCTATCCATCAATTCTTAAGAACTAGGTAATTCCGAAGGAAGTTCTGGCAAACTCTTGGGCTGTAAAAAATAGTTGCTATTTTATGTGGTCTTTGAGCCTGCTCTATCTTTTTACCCCTTCCCTTTTTCTTGGAAGTTGATTCTAATTTTCTACAACCCCAACCATAGTGACTTTGTTGAGATTTCTTTGTGTCTCTGAGAAATTTTAAATTAAGGAATGCAAAGGTTTTGGGTCATATCTCTGAATACTTAGCAGCATTTTACCACTATTCACCGTAGAGTCACCGTAAGGGAGCATTTTATAAATCCTATCTTTTGAGGCTTGCTTTTCATTTACAGGAGTTCTCATCTCCGAAATGAGTGTATCGTGTTATGAGCTTGCCACTGTAATGTACAATTAAAATTTGCTTTATGCAAATAAACATGATTATACATGTATATTAGCTTACTTTTAGGTAGGAAGCACTATTATAGATAGTTTAGTTGCGGATTTTGCACACTGTAGGCCATAGTGTTTAATCCATCATTGTTTGACTTTCTCTTAAATAAGGAGAGTTTAGGTATTTTTACTAGTATCATCCGTAACAAATGTAATTTGCATAATGTTTGCTGTTCTGGTGCACACTTTTCAAATGGGCTTAACAGAAAGGTGTCCTGTTGCGTGTGGCAAAAGGACATTGTTTTCTGTACAGCTTCAGCTGCTTATTTTGCATTTGCTACAGGCATCATCAATTTCTGTCAGCAATTATCAACTGTGAGATTGTTTAATTTCATCCAATTGCTGAAAAAATGGTGTAGTTTCTATAGCCTAAAGGTACCTTTTAAGTGAAATATGGAACTTTAAGCACACTGAAGAAGGACTAAGAACAATTAAAACTTTTACCTTTTTTTTTTTCCGAAGTGTAGGAATGGCTATCCTAAATTATATAGTGATAAATAGTTTAAACATGGTAACAGAGTTGTGTTTCTTTCTTTTGTAATGAGGCAGAGCATAATGTGATGGCCAGTTAAAATAAAAGCAGAGAAGGACCTTGGTTTTTAAGGTTCTAATTTCTGTTCAAGTGTAATCAGAACAAATTGTCAAATTTTTGATGTTGAACGTGTTGGAGAGTACCACATCAGTGTTTCCTGTAACCTGTGTAATACTAATTTTCAGTGGATGTTGACATTAGTAAGTATTACCATTATCTTTATTTAAACTTGCAAGCTGTGTGCTTTTCAGCCACTACTGCACACTTGCCTACTGTCTCTCTCCTCTTTCCCCTCCCACTTTGCTTTGTAATGACAAAGCAGCAAACAATCATCCGTTGAAGGTTTAGGGGTCTGCTATTTCATTTTTATGGCTTTCTGAAAGCTTGTTGAATATTTCATTTTTTCAAGTCATGCCTGGTAGTTCGCAGTCACTCTGTCTATATAACATACCTGCTGTACATGTATATTTTTCCCTTGGTGCGGTGCAGTCATTGTAGCTCCAAGTGCTCTGATTTTCTGTACATCTAATACAAAAGCCAGTTCTGGATTTCAGTAGTCAGTAGCCTGAAATTTATGGCTGAAAACAGGCATGTTTTGGCCCATGTGATATATTCTAGCAATACTTCTTTGCAATTCTATACAAAATGTATGGAAAAGGTATTTGAAGTTAATAATATACTAGTAATTGTCTTGTATGACAGTGATCAAAGAATTTGTACTGGTTTTGCTCCAACTGCTTTCGTTTCATTAGCATTTCAATAATTATGCCATTTACCTGTTGCTGTGGTTCTGTATGCGGTTTTCCAAATTCGTGTTCTGTGCACAGAAAAGAAGACCAGAGCCAGCTAAAATGACTTTTTCTTTGTCATTCTTTTTGCTAGAAGAAACAATGAGAACCCAAATATTAATTTGAATTTAATGAAATGTTTGACCCAGCTTGAAACTGTTTTACAGGCATCTTTAACAAATGAGAGGGGAAAGGGGTGTTGTGTTTTTTTTTTTTTTTTTTTTTTTTTTTTTTTTTAAAGACATGAGGAAGGATAAAGGCACGTTATTTGTACCCTTTCTTGCCTGTAGTATGATGGCAGTGGCACTTGTGAGGAATGCGGGAGAGCCAGGTTAGCTTCCCTTCTTTGCCCTGAGGAGCTGAATCCAGGTCTCTGGAGAGTTCCCTAACGCTGTCTGATGAGCCTTGGGAATGGGGTGGGTCCTGATCACCTTGGCTGTCACTTTCTACCTCGTGTACATTATTTAAATGTTTGCTATAGAAGGGACAGCCAAAGTGTCTCGTCTTAACAGTCAAATTAGCCAGCCACAGGGCTCTGGAGATGTTTTCACTTGCTTAATAGGGAGTATGGACGTATTTTTAAATGGAAAATGTCAGTAAAAGAGGTTACGTGTAATTCATCCACTACTGCACAGTAAGCAAGCAATCAGGACTTTCCTTCCTCTGAGAGGTGTTCTGCTTACCAAGAAATATAAATCTGTAGGCATGTGTTTCTGTCTAACAATCTGAACATGTGCAGTAAGCACCGACTGTTGGAGTTGAAAGTGCTTTGCTGGCTTAACCCCTGTTGATGCTTGGTCCATATGATGTTTAGAAGAAGAGGACAAAACATCTTCATGATCATTAAACTGCAGAATCCAACTTCTTTTTTTGTGTGTGTGTGTTCAGATTTTGGGTAGAAGTTGCCATACTGGGTTTTTAAAGATAGCAAAAAGATGTCCTGGTGTTTTTTAATGCACTGGGGCAGTGAAACAGACAGGGGGATACTCTGGCACAAGGTTGCTCAGGTCTGTATAATCAGTGGGGCTAAAGAAGCAAAACTCCAAAAATATGTCCTGTGTTGGATTGTTTTGGTGGGTTTTGGTTGTAAGCCAAAATATCTGACTTAATGTGCTCCACTTTCAGTCATTCCTTTCTTATACATGGGGAATGAGTCTTGTGCTCACCCTGTGTTATTGCATGTTGGTTAATAGACGTGCTGTGTGCAGTGTGTAAGCATGTTTGGCTCATTAAAGGAAGGCATAACGAGCTGCCAGATGAATCCTGTAGTGCATTAACAGGTGCCCATAAGCTCCCTTGAAATGTTGTATTGTAGCTCAGACCACTTCAGTGTGAAGTATGTTGCCTTAGTTTCTTTCATTCCTGAGAATGAAATGCCATACAGTCACCCCTAGACAGGAAAAAAAAATCATGGATCAACACCAAGACATGTACAATAAATGACTTTTAATGTCATTATTTTTTGCTTTTGTGCCCTAGAGTTGAAGATGTCTAACTTTTCTTGACAATTATAAAGACTAGGGATCTTGAAGAAAGGGGAGAGCTATTTGTATAAGTGCAGCTCCTGGAGCTGTGACCTAAACTCGAAACATCCCATGACTTGCCACTGCGACAGTTAATATGACTAAAAAATTCTATTAAAAGGCATTACTTTCTTCTTCTCCTTAGATACAATCATCATCTTTGAGTAACAGGTATTTAACCTGAAATGAATCCTCCTGCATACAGTGGAACAGATGTAAGTTTTGTTTTGTTTTTTTTCCCTCAATGAACTAACTGACAGTTTGTTTAGGGTATTACATGATTGTTGTTATTAGTATTAATTTAGAGTAAGCCAATGGATAAAGCGTATGAATAATTATATATATGAATTAGCTTATATGGAATTTAGTAATTTAGCAGGCAGCTTGTGTGAGTGTCTGAGATTTAAAAAACAAGTTTGGAAGCCTGGCTATCTTTACAGTGTTACAATAATAGTAACCAGCTTATGATTTATGGTGCACCATTTACTCTGTGGTAACAGCTGATACATTTACATCCTTATCCTCTAGACTACCCCTTAAAAAAAGGGGGAAGTAACTTGTATGCCCTACATTCATCCTGTACCCCAGTTACACTTGCTTTTTTCATGTTTTTGCATCTTCGTAGATAGAATAAACTTTAGTATTTTCTTTATGGTTTTTGTCACAAACGTTTTTTTCTTTATATATTCAATTTGAGCTGTGAGTAAAGATTTTTGGAAGCATAAGGTTATTTTCATGCATGAAAAAATCGTTTATATGTAGATTAACATTTATATGAAACCTAAGAGTAAGTGTTATTCTTGTACAGTTTTTCATATAATGCTGTTCCCCCTATTTAAACTTTTTTTTTGAACTTTTAGCTGTCTGTATTACTGGTTAACATGCACGTTAGCAACAGGTTGACAGAAGGTTTAAGACAGGTAGAACGCTGAGCTACAAAGTCTTGTTGGGGTCATCTAAGACTGGCCTCCATAGGAAATGAAAAATAAAAGCATGACTCATTCATTTCTTAGAGGAAACTTTTCCTAGGTGTGACACATCTGGAAGATGTGGGGAATTTTGTTACATACTAAATCTGCTTGTGGATCTTTCATTGTCGAAATGTAAGTTAAAATTAATTATTAGCGCTTTCCAAGCCTATAGCATAGCCAAATAACAGGAAAGTGTAGTCACCATTTGCAGCAGCCTCACAAGTCAGCTCTTGACCACTGTAAAGCCATCTTATAAAAGGGGCTATGTCACTTTTGCCAGGACACACAAAAGTTAACTCATGTATTTGATGCTGAGTTCTGGTATGCTCATCTAAGGGTCACTTTATACTCTGCACTGTTTCATTATATGATGTCAAGCACGGTAGCTTCTGATAGTTCTACCCAAAGTGTCTTTCTAACGTGACATTCAAGGTTAAAAGCCTCCAATTAAAATACCCCCTTTAGTACTACCTGTCAACTGAAAACTAGTATCTTGCCTCAGCATCTTCAAGCACTATTTTTTGAACTATAACGCAGTTGAAGTAAGCTGAATTGTTCTGGAAGATAATAAAATCTGTAAGTGGTTACTCTTAAAGAAGTTAAATGCCAATATGAGCTCCAATAGAAAAGTATATACATTTTATTACCTACTTATTATCATATTTGTGTAGTTCTTTAAAGTTCAGATTGTGTACACTGTGAATAGAGTTGTGGTAGTTCTAGTTGGCCTAAAAGAGCAGTCATACAGCATAGTCTGAGTTCCTTGCAACAAAGTGTGTGTTTGTTTGTTTTTCTTTATTTTGTTAAGATTTAGTAGAAGGCAGTAATTTTTACATGTTTATTTTGGGGATCATAAAATATGAGGAATATGCCAAATATATAATATGTTAAGTGATCTCATACTATTTCTTGCTGGGGATTGCTTTTCTGCTTTATCAAATTAGCTTGCACATAAAAAGATTTCTGCTTCCTGGCGTGGTAGTCATAGGCTGACTTTGTTTTTCCTTTGCATTTCAGCATATCAATACGTGATATCTGATGTGATTTACCACTGCAGATTGCCCCATACAGCATATTGAGAATGAATTAGTTATTGCATACTAGTTCCTGGAGCTGAGCATGCATGGCCTGAAGAGCTAGCACTTCGCAAGTGTTCTTTTTGGTGATGTTTCTTCATTAGTGATTCATTAGGCACTCATAGTAGGATGGGTACTTACACAGAGCTGAAGAGTTTCCTGAGAACAAAGATGGAAATATTAATCTGTCCAAACGTTAACATTTTATTTCAGTAGGTTGTAAATATTACAGGTCTTCTGCATCCTTTAACATGCAGTATAAGAATTATAGCCTTTGAGCACATATTCAATGCAGTAGCTTTTATGTGCAGTTTAGATCATTGAAGAAGATCTAGTTCCTGATTAAAGGGATTTCATAGATCCCTTGATGTGTCATGAGAAGGTGGAGAGGAAAAGGGCAGTTCTGAAAACGCTGCCTGTTTAGAGCTCCCACCAAACTTTTGGCTCCTAGCTTCTGGCAGCATTTCTTATTTAAGAAATTTAATTATTGACTGCAAAGACATGCTGAAATAGGTGATGGCAATCATATTTTTTATTTACTGCTCTTATTCTCTTTTTTCTTCATTAGAGGTAGGAACAAGATATGCTGATAACACTGTTGGAGCATATCCAGAGACAGAAAGAGAAAACAGAAGGCAGTGGGATAATCCTCATTACATGGGAGGTTTTCGCTTGTTGTGACTTGCATCAGTAGCCACCTAAATGAAGTATAGGCCAACTTTCAGAGAGCCAAGCAGTGGGCAAACCATGCTGTTGGCAGTACGTTTGCATTTGATGCTGGGAAATTGGAGGAATTGAGGCTGCTTTCTTCTTTTCCCTTCCTAGTAACGTGGAGTTGTCCTCTGAGATTTCCTGCGCTGTGGGGAGACCGTAATCTGTTTATGGCAGGAAACACAGTGATGCTCATAAAGAACAAGGAGCTTCCCCATCCTTCTCCTTTCTCTAAATGTTTTTATTAATTTCCCTTTTGCATATCTTACAAAACATTGGGTTTATTGAAATTATTATTTTGGCTTTTGTGTAATGACAGAAATTAAACAAATGGAAACAATAGGGGCTATCTTTTTCTTTACCTGTACTTGTAGTAAAAATGTCTTAGGCTGTGCTCTGAAAAAACCTCACGTATCCGTATTCTGTGAAACTTATTTAAATTACAGCTTCCATTACAGAAATTAAAGCTTTGCATTTGTTAGCGTAAGTTCTACAAAAAAAGCTTTATTTCTAATTAAAACTGCATTTCTCATTAGCTCCCTGAGCAAAATCCTGTTTGCTCAAATTAAAATACGAGTCTACAGCAAGGGTATAGCTCTCCTATAAGCCATTTTTTGGGGGGGAAGAAGACTAAGCTATTTGTTTGCCAGGGACAGGAGTGTCTTTTTGGATTTCCTGCTAATGCTCAATGTGGTGCTAGTGGAAACAATGCTGGCTTTCCTGGCTGGTTTGCCTGTGTCAGCTGTGTCTTTGCAGCAAAGTCTCACCTTGTCTGGAAGAAGGCAGAGAGAACTGCAAAGAGGCTGAGTGGGAAAAGACCCTTTGTTGTGGAGGCTGGTTGACAAGTGAACGGGAGACCTCTGTGCATGCTTCTCTCCTTCTCCCCCATTTTATGAATTGGAACGCCTGCTTTAAGAGGGGTCAGAGTTGAAGTTACTGGGTTTTTAAACCAGGATATCAGATGGATATGTCAGTTGCTAATGGTGTTCGTACAGTTTCCTTAGAAATACTGAATGACAAAAAATATACTTAAAAGTAGCTTAAAAAAGTTCACCCCAATCATGGGTATGGTCGATTATGCCCACATGTTACGGGACTTATTCCTGTTCTAGTTCTCGTTGGCAAGATAAAACAGTACTTCTACACTCATCCTGTAAATTTTTCTTGGGTGGTGTTGTGGTTATTATTTTCTGTTTGTTTAATAAAGTAGATGGGCTTTTCCTTTCATCAAGTGAAAGCTAGATGTATTTCTTCAAATTGTCATTTGAGGAAAAGAAAAAGAGTTTGTACAGAGAATAAACGTTTCTTCAGAGAAGCATATGCAATTTAGGATAACCTGGTTTGAAATATTTTTTGTGACAAAAGAGTGATTAAACTTAGCTGTAAAATTCCTTATGAGGTATTTAAAATACTGTTTATCCTCTTGAAAATATTTTCTGTCTTTTCAGGGACTGTGAATTGTGTTCTCTTAACTAACCTGCCTTGATGCGCAGAAGCTACCAGTTCTAGGATATACCTGTATGTTAAAAAAGTAGTACTGTGTCTTATTACATGTATACAAATAGGATATAAGTAAATAATGGAAAACCTCTCCATGAAACTATCACACGTGAAACTATCTGAGGATGTGTAGCTAACTGGCATTAATATGAAGAGAAAGTTACATTAATGGGTGGTTGTATGTTCTGTTAAATGTTGTGTTTACATTTTGTGAGGCTTTTTTTTTCTATTAATACTTATAAAAATGTTTTCAGCAAGACTTCCAGGAAGTCTTACCCTACTCTAGGCATGGCATACATCTCAAAACTCCTCTCTCATTCTCTGCCATTCTACTTGTTCAGCTTTGTAACCCTCAGTTTTCTGCCTTTCACATGTCTCATTTTTAACTCTTTGGAATAGTCCTTAAAGTTCTTAAGGTTTCACTCTTGATGGGCTTCAAGATGGACATCTTAAAATATATATATGTACATATATATAAAACAAAAGTATACGTACCTTGCAAAATACGAAGATTCATCAGGAGGAAGGGGGGGGGGGGGGAAAAAAGAAAAAATCCTGTCCTAATCCTATCTTACTTGTTTTCTCAGCTGTACACTGCACAGGAGGAAGAAGAGTAGAGTCCTATGGGCTAGACAGAGGAACTGATCACTTGGGGGGAAAGAAGTGTTGGCGGAGCTTTGCTTTGAATTTTCTGATGCTTTTCTGAAAGCAGATTGCTGTTCTCTAGCAACAAGAATAAATGTTTTGTGTTTTGTCTTTAATTCTTTCGGAACTTATCTTTTATTCCTGTGTTTTTGGTTGTGCTTTGTTTCCTGTTCCACAATAATACTGATGCATGTTCCCTACTTCTGTTCTTATTTTATCTTCTGCATTTTAACCTCCAATTTTGTTATTGGAGCCTTCATTCGTTTTCCCTCCCCGCAGCCTCAAATTGAACAACATGAGATACTGAAAGCAGCTTTGATGTCCTACACTACAAAATACCATAGGCTAAACAGCACATACTTCAGCTGTTTAAAAAAACAAAACAAAAACAAAAAAAAACAAACAAAACAACAAAAAAAAAAAAACAAAAAAAAACCACTTTTATTAAGAAAACTTTCTTCTAGCATTGTGTAAGAATTACCCCATTTTATTAGCATGTAATACTTTTTTGTCTAAAAATTGCAAATGGTAATATCAAAATAGAAGCAAAATCTGTTGTTTTCATTTGAAGCAACATTGAACTGATGCGTAAGACTTATGAAAATTCTGTTAAGAAACTATTGAAATCAGTGCTTAAAGCATCAGCACTTTAACAAGTGACAGGCAGATCTGCCATTTGGTAGGTGTGAACAATAGCATAGAAATGGATCCTGAAAGCATTGCTTTAGTAGCATCACACCAGATAATGAGAAAGAAGGTTCTTCAACTCTTGAGAGACAGTTTGGATCATAGACAAATATCAACATAATTTACTTACCATGACAAACCCGTGTCTTTTTTTTTTTTTTTTTAATGAGCAATCTCATAGTAAAAGCTGTGACAGAAATGATTACTATATGTACATCCTACTTTTTTCTTATAGTGTGCAACTATGGGAAGTTAGCAAAGGACATGTGAAGGAAAATAGCCCCATTTGAGATCCATTGGTATTTTTAGTGCACTAAGAAAAAAAAATAGCAACAGTTATAGGCATATCAGGTGTATGTAGGTAGAAGTACTGTGTGTGGTGATGTGCAATATTATGTATGGTGGTAGATACAACACAGTGATGATATTTATTTTTTGTGTAACTTTGGAATGGGATTGTTTAGGCAGAGATGAAATTTGATGGTTTTTGTTATTGTTAGTCTTAGTTGTGTGTTCTTATTTTGTTTTTGAAGTAAATGCTTTTTGAAATTGTGGAATATGGATTTCTGTGTTATGGACTTTATAGTGTTTAAAACATAGTGTTGCTTAAATCTAGGTAATGGAGGCTGAGTATTCAAATAGATCAATATTTAATAAATTGACAAATACATGACAAAGTCTGATGTTTTCCAGAAGTCAGTTTGATTCTTGGCCTGTATCTGATGCTTGTTTTATCCTAAAACATGCTGAGCCTGTACCATTGAGGTCAAATGAAATATTTGGGTACTGAGCATGTTTAACAAATCTGTCTGGGCACTTAACACAGATGCAAGAACTAAATGTCAGTTGGAAGTGAGTAATGTGCACACCAGCATAAACACCCTCATTTGTATCAGACTTCAAAATCAATGAATAGCAAATATATAGTATTAGAAAAACACACTACCTTTACAAAAGTTAGGAATATTGATTAAGGATATGCTGGTACAAAAAGATAAAAGAAGAACATTTTTTTTAATTTTATTTTTGAGAATGAAACCTTACTTCACTTCTGCTTTATGTGTATTTTGAAGTATTTTTAAAAATGGTTGTAACATTGGTCTGATACCATACTCATACCGTTTGCTCTTTAGCGTTGCTGTTTTAATGAATTATTTTCACATCTTTATTGCATCAGTGTAGAGCAGGTATAGTTCTTTGCAGGGGAAGCTATGGCAGAAACAAAGTTACACTTCTTGAATCTTTCCCAAGGTTTCAGGTATCTGAAAATGATGGGTAAAGAGTTCCATGGACTTTCCTATGTCTACAGTAATAAGAGGAAAACACAGGTTTGTTTATTTTAAAGAAAGGAAGGAAAAAAAACAAACAAGCAAACTGGATTTTCGAAGAGAAGGAAGGTAAATCAGTTTGTGTTGATGAAATGTTACCTGCCTTCTGTGTGCTAGTTAGATTTTAACTTGACACTGTCCCTTTAGCAAGAGCCTGAGACAAAAAGTGTCAATTCTGAGCTGTGCTGCTGATTATTATCTTCCTGCATTACTTGCATTTAGTAGTGGCGGGGAAAATAAAGAGAGAGAGAAGTCTAGAAACTGCTAAACTGAAAAATGTGACACTAGCTGGTCTGTCATACAGCTAAATATAAAACAATCCAGATTCCCAGTAAAATTACTTGATGTTTTGTGGGGTGGGAGGCAAGGAAAGGGGCAGTATTTACATGTAGCTGATAGTATCTCTTACTTTTCAGTTTCTGTGCTTTATGTGAATTCTTGCCTTTGTAATTAGGGTTACATACCCAGCTCTAATGATGATAGTTATAGCTATAATACTTGTCTCTCCACAACATGTTTTTTCTCTGACAGGGATGAATGACTGCTTTAGGCCTCAGCTTATATCAAGCACTGAGGATTTTATCAATGTGAAGAGGCATGAATAGTCTTTATGCATTTAGAAATCAGAAGTCTCTGTTTTGTGTCAGGACAGGTAGCACAGAAGCACTGGAGCTCATGTACCTTCCTTTGAGAGCTCTCATTCTTTCTGCTTCGTATCCCGAGCCTCTGAGCATGTACTTTGTCCCATGACTTTTCAGAGCATATTTTCATCTCCCTCCTTGTGCACTACTCTGGATATATTACTTTCTCTTTGTGAATTGTCCTGGCTTCTCTTCAGGGAATGTGGGAGTTAAGGGCATCAGCTGCTTTGCCAAGATGCTGCCCTGTTCTGTCCAGCAGGAGCTGCCTGGTTCCTGCCTGGTACAGCTTCTACGTGTGGCATCCTGCTTGGCCACCCACCCAGAAAATCCTCAGTCTTGGGAAGTAATTGGGAGTTAACTGCATTTTTTTTCCCCAACACCAGCCCCAGTCCGAGAGCTGAAACAGTCTTTTCTTATTTACACAAACATATAAAACTGTTTGTCCCCTAGGATTTTTCTATACCAAAATATTTGTCTCGATCCAAAATAGCATTTAAAAAATATTTACAAAATATCTTTTTTTATTTTGTCTTTTTTTTTTTTATAAGAATTGTATCAGGAGTACTTGAGTACTTAGAGGCCCTTAGTGAGAATGAGACTTTGATGGATGAGCCATGTGATGACTTTGTAAAAATTGAAAATCATAGTGGAATAGACAGAAGAAAAAAATGAAAGATGAAGTATTACAGGCATCCTAAGTAGATTAGGGTCATGTAGGGAAAAATTTAGACTTCTGCAAGACCAAGTAGCTTGTGATTAAACGAGCTAAACCTAGATACTATTATTTCTCAGCAGGGCTGGAAGGCTGTCTGGTGGAAAGGGACCCAGGTATATTGGTCAATAGCTGGCTAATTGCTGAACATGAGCCAGCAGTGTGCCCAGGTGGCCAAGAAGGCCAACAGCATCCTGGCTTGTATCAGGAATAGTGTAGCCAGCAGGACCAGGGAGGTGATGGTACCCCTGTACTCTGCTCTGGTGAGGCTGCTCCTCAGGTATTGTGTTCAGCTTTGGGCCCCTCACTACAAGAAGGACATCGAGGCCCTGGAACATGTCCAGAGAAGGGCTACAGAGCTGGTGAAGGGCCTGGAGCACAAGTCCTGTGAGGAGTGGCTGAGGGAACAGGGGGTGTTTGGTCTGGGGAAGAGGAGGCTCAGGGCAGACCTTATTGCTCTCTACAACTACCTGAAAGGAAGGTGTGGGGAGCTGGGGGTCGGCCTCTTCTCACAGAGGAACTAGTGATAGGATGAGAGGGAATGGCCTCAAGTTGCTCCAGGGGAGGTTCAGGTTGGAAATTAGGAGAAATTTCTTCACTGAAAGGGTTGTGAGGCATTGGAACAGGCTGCCCAAGGAGAGTAGCTGAGTCACCATCCCTGGAGGTACTCAGAAAGTGTGTAGACATAGAGCTTAGTGACACAGCTTAATGGTGGACTTGTCAGTGCTAGGTTAAAGGTCAGACTAGATAATCTTAGAGGTCTTTTCCAAACAAAGTGATTCTGTGATTCAATGAATATTCAAAAAGGTTACATTTTTCACTACTTCCATATATCAATCTTAAATGTAGAGAAAAAAAGTATACGTTGCTAAAACTTTCAATAAAAATACTTTCAGTTTTGACCACAGGGTGGTTGTCTTTTCCTCCAGTAAGAGAGCACTTTTAAGGGTAATAGCTTCCATTATTTTTTTTCCTCTTTACACCTTTATTTTTTTTTTTTGACTTAGATACAATTTTGGTGATTGTTTCCCATTCCATTAACCATTGCCCATTCCATTTACTGGAATTTTTTTTTACATAGTTGCTGTGAAGTTCACAAATTTGAAGTACACTTCAAATCTTTGATATGAAGTTAAGAAAAATGTCTAATATTATTTGTCCTAATTATTATATTCTGTTTCAATATTAGTTTAGGGTAAAGAATATTCCTGTCAACAAGGAACAATATACAGCATCGATGGTGCTATTTCCACACTTTACTCTTATGCGTCCAGATGGAGCATTTGGGGTTGCAGACATGAGAGGGTATTTTGCAAGCTGGAGAGAATACCTTCATAAAACCACAGAAGTTATGGGTTAATGTAATTTGGAGTGCAGCTCATTGACATTATGAATTAAAGGAAGTAGCTGCAGCTCCAGCTTTCAGGTGTCTAGAAAGGTAATGGAATAGTAAAGCTAGCTTTACTTCCTCTTTTTTTCTCTCCCAACAATCCTCTACAAATCATTAGGTCCAGAACAACTTGTTTCTTTCATTAAGTCTAACTTTCTCTACTTTGATCCCAATTATTCAGTTGCATCCACTAGTTCATGCTTGTATGTCTGTGCAGGTACCTGTGAACTTCATTGAGACCTGAGCATAGGACCCACCTCCTGGCAGAGTATAACTAACATGTTAATTTTGCAGTCTATTCTAATAACACATCTTAATCACTCAGTATTTTTGCAAACTGTACATATGGGTGAGCTGTGACTGATTGTCAGAGTAAGTTGCTATAGAAAAAATCTCTTGCTGTTCTTGTTTTCCTATTCAGGGGGGTTGTAACATGGAAGGCAGTAAGGTTTCTCTAGGCTAGACATTTATAAAGATTTGTTTGCTTATTTTTATGTGTTTTTTTTTTTTTTTTTTAAATCAAATATTCTCTAATTAGCATAGTACCTGGCAATGAAGTGTAAGCTAATAAAAATTTATTAAAATGTCTCCTCCTCATTGCTTTTGTACTTTTAAGGATTTTCTTTTTACTTGACACTCTTAATGATGATGCCTGTACATTTCCAAAAATAAACACAATCAGCACCATTTATTCCAAAACTGACATCCATTTTTTCAAATTGTTTTAAATACATTTTAACTACTTCTGACTCCCAAAATCTATCGCTGCTTTTAATCTTTGAAACTAGTAAATAGTTTTGCTTTCACTTTGTCTCCACTTTTTGCATCTTTCTTGAAACCACTACCCTTGCATTTTACTGGTGCACACGTGTCTATATTTACATTATGCACTTACATAATAGTTTAAAACTACAAACTTCAAATTATTTTCTCTAGACAACTCCTTTCAGGTAGTTGCATTCTGTAACATAATCAAGTCCATGATTTAGCACCTGAGTACTCTGTCTAAAATTGTTTTAAACTTGCAGGGCATGGTCTGCTTTACAAATAATCTGCTCATAGTTCAGATAGTTCAGTGTTCTTGTACGCTTTTCATGCTTCTCTGTATGGTAACATGTAAATATATTAACACAATCCCCAAACACCTTTTTTTTTGCCCCCCCTTCCTTCAGTAGTGATTTCTTCAGGTCATGGCAGTGTGATGTGGCACTCTTTGGATCAGTGACATTCTCCTGACATTTCTTGTCAACCACTGTACACTCTCAGTAATCCAATTTTGAATGGAAAATCCTATAAAATGTTTCTGCAGGCTTCTGACCACAGCAAGCCACTGACTGTCTACTGCCGTTTAGGAACTAATAGTCTGAGAGCAGATTTGAGTAGATAATTGTTCTGTAGTTTTTCTTTCCATTTATTTTCTTTGAAGATTTTTGTTGCAAGGCGACTCTTAATTCTTATTTTTTTTTTTTATTTTTTTACATTGCTTGCCTATATCTAACTGAGGAGATTTTAAAGACATAAATCCATTCTAATTTTGAGTTGATTGCCTGTAGCCTTCTGTACCTTTGAAGAAATTTCTGTCTCCTTGAATATCCTGTTTATTTAACAGCAGTTCTTAATTTTGTGTAGTTTGTGTCCAATGATAATTAAGCTACTTAAGGTGATCATAAGCAAATTCATACTTTATTCTAGAGTACTATAACATTTTAAAATAGGATGGAGTGTTGTTTGTTTTTAAAACAGATCTATTCTTGCAAGAAATTGGCATAGGAGGCAGAGACTCTTTCTACCCCAGCACATCTTGAGGACTATATTCTAAAGAAAATTTGGTTTGAAGTACCTTCAGGGGTTTCTGCGGGGAGGGGGTTTGGCTTAATTTTACAGTCTGATGTAGTAACACTCGAAGTAACAGAGATCAGACTTAGGTGTTTGAAAGAAGATAGAAGACTTTTGCATGTATTTTTTCCAAGGGGCAAACAACTTTGAGGATTTCCTGAGAAGGGATATAGCAGCCCTGACTCATCTCATCTAATAATCTTAGCTCTTCGGCAGATGTAGAAGGCAGCAGTCGTGTCCAGAAAACTGTGCAGAGACCTGTAACACATACATGAATTAGACCGGATATAACTAATTTATTTTTGCCTTAAATTTAGATATAACTACACATCAGTAGCATAACCAGCCACAGTACACAAGCACTTCATAACAGTGCTGATAGCCTAGCCCTCCTAACATCATGAAAGCGTTTTACATCACAGATAAGCGTAAGTATAGAAATAATACATAGCTGAAAATGGAGAGCCATGTTTAATTGCACAAATGGGACAGAAGAACATGTAAATCAACAATTCAAGAAGTAAAATCTGCAGATAAAACCAAAGGGTACTGAATAAACAGTAAGGATTTCTGGTGGAACCGGAACAGTTTCTGGTACTAAAGAAAATGAGGTAAGTCATGCCAGGAGCAGATGGGATTGCTTCCCACACCCTTTTTTTGGTAAAGGAGATGACAAGCATTAGAAACCACAAACAACAGGAAGGAACATTTGAGAAAAGATGTCTACCACCATGATTATGATTCCTGCTTTGAGTCTAAATAGCTGCCTTGCCTGTCCACCTCTGCTTCAGCAAACAATCAGACCATCAGGTACCATAGCCATCAGTGTTTAACTGCCTGGCATCATCTCAGTGGTGTTGTGTACTCAATGCTAATGTAGGATAAGATGATTAGGACCTATCTGTTTGAATATGTAGTGATAATGATTGCTAGTGATTAAGAACCAACCATTGTCAATGTTTATTGTTGAATGTCAATCTAGTAAGGTATTGTTATGAACCTTGCAGTTAGTCTCCTTTATCAGTCTTCCAAATCTTCCCATTACAGTTACCTTATGTTTAACTGTGTTAAGCAGTAAGTGGTTATCAGGACAAGTGAAGTATCTACATGGATTTATCTGTTAAAAGACTAGAACTGTGTTGTTTGTTGTATTTTTTTCCTCATACAAAAGAAATCACAAGCTAGAGATACCAGTACCTGTTCTGAGGCAAAGAAATTGTGCTCTACTTCATCAGCATCACCTTCTAGTGGATACATGTTTTCTGTGAATCTAGCTAAAGATTTGTAATGTGCTTGCTGTAGCTTGGTGCTTGATGCATAATTTATGTTTTGTAAGCTCTTCACGGAGTGAATGGTTTGTGAGCATTTCTGTTCTGTGATCCCATGTCACAACAATTTCCTGTATATTCATGATTTTGCATCATTGCAGTACAAGTTCCAGATTCAAAACATAGATCCAAATTCAGATGAAAAATATAAAAATCCTGTTTGATTGATTTCTATTCAAAATGTTGACTATCGTATGCTGTCTCCCTCATCCCAGATGCACCTGCTCCATATCATCAACATGTGTGATTGCTAGCTTCAGTTTCAGTCATTATTATACTGAGTGATGTCAATTTAATCTCTGCTGCTGGGACTGTTCTCAAGTGTAATTTTACAAACCTGTGGAGAGTACCAGGTAGTGTGATACTGAGATAGATTTTAGAAATGTAAGATGGTTCTTCTTTAGGTCTCTTCTTTACCTTTCCCAGAATTAGAGTTCCCTTTTGGTATCTGAATATATATTTGTGCTTTTTCTTTCCTCCCCTTGAGAAAAGCAGAGCAGAAACACTAAAACTTTCACAGAAAAAAAAAGGCAGAGTGGCTGCTTTCCTCTTTTTCCAAAAGTTTTGATGGCTCCATCTCCCTTATCTTAAGATAGCTGTAATAAGCGGATTGCTTCTCCTTTTCCCAGCCCCTTCTGCTGCACTGGAAAAGAGAATGTTATTACTACAATAGGTTTTACAGGAGTCTGAAATCCATGGGAAAAACAGAGTTCCTAGCTGTTCCTTTTGACCTCTCATGCAAACAGACCATAGAGAATTACAAAGCTGATATGACATTGGTCTTGACACAAAGGAAAAAACTCTGTGCGAGTACAACCTTGAACAACCTTGACCTACGTATCGTGTCTTGTAGTTGTGACTAATCTCACCTTTTGTCTGTTGAAATCCTCCTTGTGTTTGAGTAACACATGAAAATTGTGCAACTGTTTTAAAATATCAAATTTCAATCTGTGTGTTTGATCTTCAGTTTAGGTGAAAGTCCCATAAAATCCATTTTTTACAAACTGGACTGGATAGTGTAGCATCGGCTGTGTGGTGAAAAAAAATATTTGCCATCATTAATAAAGATACCAATAACTAAGTTAATGATGCAAGAGAATAAGTGAGGGTTTGGCAAAATTTAGAACCCTGGTAAAACTGTAGTTAAAAAGAAAAATCAAGAAAAGAAGGGTCTGACAACAGCAGACATCTCCAGGCTTTTGTGGGGCTGGTGGGGGTTGTTTGGTTTTTTTTTGAGCCTCAGTGATTGATTATATACATATATAATATGCATCTTCCAGACCAGCTCTTTGTACTGGAATTGTTAGTGGGGGAAATCCTTGCCCATGAGAGAAATTAGCTGTCCTGGTGTAAATGGGATTTCTCCTATTAGATATGTAAGGAACTTCAGCTGGCAGTGCTGCACTGGACAGCAACATATGCACCTGTATATATCTTTGTGTCTGAGTGATGTTGTTGCTATTGAGTGACCTCAGTGTTTATATATAGCACATGCATAGCCCAGTTATCCTGAATTAAACATTTTAGTTTTTAATCCTGAAAGTCAAAAAGTAGCTTGTTTCTATGGTATGGTGTTGTCTGGGAGCATTATGGCGTGAATATAACCATGAGGACCATGTCAGAGGAACAGAGATGAGTGTAACTAAATGCTGGACACCCTTACAAAGGTTTATTGCAAAAGGTTGTATTTTCTTAGACACAGCTGTCAATACTGAAGGGTTCATATGTACCAGAGAATACTTTTCCATTTGTTCTTAAGTGCATATGTTGCTAACATGACTAAATGCCTGCTTGTCTTTATATGTGTATCTATGGATATAGTTAGCTGTACGGATATATGCGTGTGTACATATGTATTACACAGTGGTTGAATTAGGATGTAGGGTGAGGTGTGTGTATGTACAAGCAAACACAGAAGTGATGTTTGGAGTCTAGATTTTGACAAAGTTGGCCCAGTGCTGTGTGTGTAGACGTGCATTTGCCCACCGTAGATTCATTGAATAAATTGTTTTGTTATAGAGGGGAGGGGAAGGTGAATAGCATTTTGCTGATTTTTTTTTTTTTTTTTACCTTAAAGTGTGGAAAAAAACCCACACAGAACATCTAGTGCATGTTTTCAGTTGATGTTTACAATAGTTATTTAGAATGTGTTAGTCACCTTTGTCTTCTGATTGTTTTATTTCTAGATGGTGCAAAGGAATCACAGTTGTCCAAACAAGATGAACAGAATGGCTTCCTTGACCAAGAAAACAGAACATTCATTTTTTAGGATTATGTCTACAACATGAAGCATTTAACAGTAGCTGTCTTTGAGAACATTCATCTATGACCTGAAATGTCCTGATCCTGGGAAAAAAATGAGATTCCATTAATTAAGTCTATAATTTCTTAATGCAATCTTATGACTAATCATATTTGCTTGTGTACAACACAGATGCAGAATTCATAAACCAGAGGTTATTTTAACACGCACATTTGTGTCTGTGCACTCAGTATACAAGATACATCACTTTAATCAAAGTTTAAATAATCTTTTAAATTATCTATATTTATTAATAAATGAAGACTTGGCAAGAAGAATTTGTCAGCCATGGAAAACAGTGAATCAGGTTGCCCCCAAATGGATGGTAATTTTGTCTTGGGTAAAATCAACAACTTAAAAGTAGAGCAAGAGGAAGACACCATTAACTGTACTCTAGAACGAATGGATATAAAAACAGAACAAGATGATTTCAAACATGCAGACAGCAGTGATGAACAAGAAGACAAAGAAAAGAACTTTATTAGCAACAACCCTAGCAAATATTTATCCACAGAAAATGAAGATGATTATGGATCTCTTTTTTCTCAGTATAGTAGTACGCTGTATGATGTAGCAATGGAAGCTGTGACACAAAGCCTTCTTTCTAGCAGAAGCATAAGCTCCAGAAAAAAGTCACCTGCTTGGAACCATTTTTTTATATCTCCTAGAGATAGCACTAAAGCAATATGTATGTACTGTATGAAAGAATTTAGTCGGGGTAAAAATGAAAAGGACCTAAGTACAAGTTGTCTCATGAGGCACGTGAGGAGAGCCCATCCTACTGTACTAATCCAAGAAAATGGAAGTATGCCAGGTATATCCTCCTTTCCTTCACCCACATTGTTACTGCCTCCTCAGTCCACAGATGTTGGAGATCTGAGCTCTATGTTATCCCCTATAAAGCTGGTCAAGAAAATGGCTTCTAAAATACCATCTCCAGATCGAATAATTGAGGAATCTGTTTCTATTGTTTCTTCTGAAGAAATAGCAGATCTCTCAGTTTCTGAAAAATGCAACAAAGAAGAAGTCATGGTTGGGTCATCTCCACAGCTACCCAACAACCAGTATGATGAAACTGTGGAGAATGTAGCAGAAAAAACTGTTGTAATTCCAAAGAGCACCTCGGGTTCTAGGAGGAGATCTGCTGTCTGGAAACACTTTTATTTATCACCTCTAGATAATTCTAAAGCTGTTTGCATCCACTGCATGAATGAATTCAGTAGAGGAAAAAATGGAAAAGACCTGGGAACAAGTTGTTTGATAAGACACATGTGGAGAGCCCATCGTTCCATTGTCCTGCAAGAGAACGGAGGTGGTACCAGCATACCACCTCTCTACACTGCACCTCCAACTCTGTTGCCTTCTTTACTACCCTCGGATAGTGATCTGAATTCTATGTCATCCTCTCCTGGAAAACTAATGAAAGAACCAACTTCTGTTTGTTCTTCTCCAGACAGAATCTCTGAGGAGATCCATACTAATCTCTCTTCTGGAGATGCTCTAGTGGAAGACTCAATGCTGTCGTCATCTGATGATATAGGTGAAGTCTCCTTTGTTTCCTCACCTGAGAAACAGTGTGAGGGATTAGGTCCGCTAATATTTGAACCTACTGCTGTATTTCAGCAAAATAAAAGGATAATGAAAAGGCTTAAATCAGAAGTCTGGCATCATTTTTCACTGTCACCTGCAGACAGTCTAAAAGCAGTATGTAGATACTGCAGTTGTATGATAAGTCGTGGTAAAAAAGGAGATGTGGGCACAAGCTGCTTGATGAGACATTTATATAGACGCCATCCCGATATAATTGGAAACCAAAAGAGCTGTCTTGATGTTAGTTTGGCAAATTCTCCTTATGCCACTCTGGCTTCTGCAGAATGTTCATCCTCAAAGTTGACTGACTTGCCCACGATGGTTACACATGATAATCAAATTATATTTCCTGTTACTAGCAAGAAGACCTCAAAACTGTGGAATCATTTTTCAATTTGTTCTGCAGATTCAACAAAAGTAATATGTATGCACTGTGGACGTACAATAAGTAGGGGGAAAAAGCCAACAAATCTAGGCACAAGTTGCCTTCTTAGACATTTGCAGCGGTTTCATAACAATGTATTAAAAACTGATGTCTCAGAGACTGTATTATCCTCATCTACGGATAATCACATGCCACTGAGCACAGAATTGTTAGCGTCTTCAACTTTTGATGAAACCAATGACAAATTTTGTGACTCTCACCCAGTTGCCAAAAAAATAACAAGTCTTGTAGCTGAAATGATTGCACTTGACCTTCAGCCATATTCTTTTGTAGACAACATTGGCTTTAACAGGCTGCTTGAATACTTGCAACCTCAGTATTCTTTACCTTCTCCATCTTACTTTTCTAGGACAGCAATTCCCAATATGTATGATAATGTAAAACAAATAATTATTTCACATCTTAAAGAAGCTGAAAGTGGAGTGATCCATTTTACGTCTGGAATATGGATGAGCAACCAAACACGAGAATATCTAACCCTTACAGCTCATTGGGTAACGTTTGAGTCTTCATTTCGACCGCAGTGTGAGGATTACCATTGTTCAGCACTATTAAATGTATCACAGATTGATTGTGACTACAATGGAATCAGTATTCAAAAGCAGTTAGAGTATTGGTGGGAAACATGGATTACTTCCATTGGTCTTCAGATTGGGATTACTGTTACTGATAATCAGAGTATAGAAAAAACTTTAAATGAAGGTGATCATTCAAGTGTACAATGTTTTAGTCACACTGTTAATGTCATAGTAAATGAGGCTATTAAAAGCCAGAGAATGGTTCAGAATTTGCTTAGTATTGCAAGAAAGATCTGTGAACGTGTTCATCGGTCAGCAAAAGCAAAAGAGAAGTTAGCTGAGCTGCAAAAAGAGTACGAGTTACCTCAGCATCAGCTTATACAAGATGTTCCATCCAAGTGGAATACATCATTTCATATGCTTGAACGTCTCATCGAACAGAAAAGAGCAATTGATGAAATGTCAATAGAGTGCAGCTTTCGGGAGCTAATAAGCTGTGACCAGTGGGAAGTTATGCAGTCAGTGTGTCATGCTCTTAAGCCTTTCGAAGCTGCAAGCAGGGAGATGAGTACCCACATGTCTACTTTAAGCCAGGTGATTCCAATGATTCACATACTTAACAGGAAAATAGAAATGCTATTTGAGGAAACAATGGGCATAGATACCATGCTGAAATCTTTGAAAGAAGCTATGGTGAGTAGATTGTCCTCCACGCTTCATGATCCAAGGTACATTTTTGCAACGCTTCTGGATCCCCGCTATAAAACATCCTTATTTACAGAAGAGGAGGCTGAACAATATAAACAAGACTTAATCAGGGAGCTGGAAATAATGAGTTCTACCTCAGAAGATGATAAACCTGTTTCCAATGGATGTGATATAGGTTCACCATCTACAAATTCATATGGGGAAGATAATCTTTGGTCACTCATGGGTGACATGAAGAAAACGAAAGACCTGAAAGAGAGAGCAAAGTTACCAGAAGAAATGGTGCTTTCTTACTTGGAGGAAGAAGTGCTTGAGCATAACTGTGATCCTCTAACTTACTGGAACTTTAAGAAGTCATCTTGGCCAGTACTGTCAAAATTGGCTGTCAGGTTCTTGGGTTGCCCACCAAGCATTGTTCCTTCAGAGAGATTGTTCAATACATCCAATGAAAGCAACAACTTTAGTCAGTCAAGATTAATGATTGAACATTTTGAAAAACTTATCTTTTTGAAAGTGAATCTTCCTTTAATATACTTCCAGTATTGAAAATAATGAACAAACTGCTAGACTAAATCTATTGTTGCTCACTGGATATTAACTATCTGTAACTTGGATTGTTAAATTGCTCCAATAGGGGCCATGTATGACATCTAATCAGTGACTATAATTCCAAATTTTAGTTCCTTTTTTTTTTCAGCTTTCAATATGTCTACATGTGCCTTATTCATAGTACTTCAGGCCAGATATTGTATATATGTTTTTTAAAAGTTCATACTAGAGATAGTCTGTCTTGTCAAATTATACAAAGTTATGTAGGTTTTAATCCATAATTGTAAATGAACTTTAAAAAAGCTCAGTCATTTGTTTTAATAGAATGGCAAAAAAAAAAAAAAAGATGTAAACAGTTCTATTCTGTAGTTTTTTATTCAATTATTATGTAAACACCATAAACCAGGTACTGTATTTTAGTTGAACATTGCTTTAATTGCAACAAAACAGCTTTTGTAGTTGTTGAAAGAAAGCTGTAGATGAAAGATGGGGTTCGAGCCATCTTTTTATTATGTGATGTTCTTAACTGCAAGCCCGAAAGTACTTACAAGATAAAGAAGCGTTATGGACGAAGGTGTTTTTACAGGAGACTATTGACTTAGTATCTGAAAACAAATCTTAAATTTGAGATGATGTGGAACATCGGTTATCCAGCAGTCTGTAGTAAAGCTTCCCATCCCGGCTTCTCCTGTTCAGGTTTTACATTTTAAATGAACTAAAAAAAAATATTCTGGTTATTTATAAAAGCTCTTTGGAAGGTTTATCAAAGTTTATGAATCAATGCTTGTTATTTAATGCTGTGTACAAAAAAAAAAAAAAAAAGCAAGAAATCTATAATGAAGACTGTAATGTCATTCTAAAACCTTTTCTAATCTGTAGTGCATCGAAACTGTAAGGTTCCCGATTGTAAAAATTGAGCCCTTATTCCCAAAGTAATTTCAGTTGTGTAGAACAGCCCATCTTAAAGCTCCTAGTACAGAAATAACTGATCTTCTGATTTTCAGTAATAGCCTTATGGATATGGTGCACTGCTTAGAATTTTATGTAGTAGGGTTGGTTCTTAACTGTCACAGGCCATCGGGCAAATGGGACATAGAGCCCTCAAAACTTCAAATAAGGTGGGAAAAAGAATAGCCAGCATTTTAATTTGAAAGGAATGTTCTCCAATGTTTTTTTTAACTCTAGAAAGATTAATCTCCTCATTTCAGTTTTCATTAAATACCTTTTGGGAAACAAGTCATCATTTGTCTATGACCTTTTAGAAATGTTGTAGCTTTGTTAAAATACTGTACCTATGCCTAATCTAATTTTGCATTTACTATGTTTTAGTGTATTTATAAATGGTGAACTCAGTTTCTGAAATTAAACATTTTATTTGCAATTTTCTAGTGGTAGTCAACACTGCCTTTTTTTTTTTTTTTTTTTTAGATGGATTAAAGACAACCATTCAATAATTTAATTGTAATCATACATATGTAATCAGAACATGCTATGTGAAAAGACTGGTTTTCCATGTATCTCTTTGGACATAAACACATAGATTCAAGTTCTCTTAATTTCACTCAAGGTAATCAACAGATTTATTGAACTCTTTCCCAGGTGACTTTTGGGTTTCCAAGATCTTCCTCTAAGCATTCTGTCCTTTCAAGTATTTTAATTGTTACTCAGTCAGTTACCTTAGACCTGAACTATTTCAGTAAATTATATAGTGCACTTAGGAAGAACTAATACCTTTTAAAATACTGAAGACAAAATGCAGTAATTTGTAATACTATGAATAGCCAGCATTTCTCTGTTATTGTAGGGTTACATGAGAACAGGTACACGTTTCTTCTGCAGTAATAAAACAACTTGTTCTAGTTCATGTATAGTTTGAACTAGGTGAGTTTGAAGCAGTTTATTGAGAAACACATTTAAATGGCTACTGGTTAATTATTATCTCAAATTTTTTCCCTCTACATTTTAACCATGAATACAGCCTTGACCTTTGTAAGATGTTTAATCTCTCCAAACCAGGAGAGAGGTAGGTGGAGGGTGAAGGAACTTTTCTTGTTTTTAAAGAAGGGATAATTTTCACTCAAGACTTGCATATGACTATGAATATAGCCTTAGGCTTAAAGCATTGTAGAGCCACGCCATACCAGCAGGAGCTTACTTGAAAATCCCAGTTCTCTGGAAACGAGGATTGTGGCTCCCATGCTTTAAAGCAGACTGTACTGTAGCTCCTGCTACTCTTGTGTGGAAAGCTGTAATGATGGCATTCTGAAATAGATAGCACTCAATTTGTATCTTCCCCTTCTTAGGGATACTTAATTGTATAGTCATGGGTGTTGTCAAAAATTTTCCTGAGAGCATGAAAACTAGTGACTATTTTAAGAAGCAAAACTACTTCATAAAACTACATTTTAAGAAGCCGCCTACTTCATTTGCAAGTGCAATTTACTTTTTTGAAGGGTATTAGCTCTTAAAAATGTACTGTTGCAGTATCAGCTTGGTTATGAATGAATATTAAGCTTATATTAGAGCTTTTTAAGAGACAGTACACGGGTGTAAAAAAAAATAAATCAGACATGGAATCTCTTAAATAAAAACAGGAGAGACTGGAAGCACAAAGCTGCTATTTTTTGGATGTAAGTCTTGATTCTTCTATACAAGCTATTTCCATTTCCAGTTCAAGCACTGACTTTGAGAAATGAATGACTTCAAAAGCTGAAAGCTTTCATTGAAGTATTGAGGTAAGTTGTAGTATGCATGGGTTTTGTATTGATTTTTACTTTATAAAGA
The DNA here is from genome assembly GCF_963932015.1 of Anas acuta. Classification (NCBI taxonomy): domain Eukaryota; kingdom Metazoa; phylum Chordata; class Aves; order Anseriformes; family Anatidae; genus Anas; species Anas acuta. Next base: position 185,626,832 of record NC_088979.1, on the reverse strand, counting down.
TTATTTTTAATCTTAGTGAATGCTAAGCTTTATAGAATCATAGAATATAGAATATCCTGAGTTGGAAGGGACCCTTAAGGATCATCAAGTCCAACTCTTGACACCGCACAGGTCTACCCAAAAGTTCAGACCATGTGACTAAGTGCACAGTCCAATCTCTTCTTAAATTCAAACAGGCTCGATGCAGTGACCACTTCCCTGGGGAGCGTGTTCCAGTGTGCAACCACCCTCTCTGTGAAGAACCCCCTCCTGATGTCAAGCTTTCACATATTGCAACTTAATATATGTGATGAAATTACTTTATTTGAAAACTCTTATTTTTACATCATATTCTCCCAGACTATAAGGAAGTGCAAGCTCTGTTAAATGGGAGCTTTCAAGTTGAGTTTTTTGCTGGACCAGTCCCTGCAGCAGCATAGTTCCCTAACATGTAATGTCTTGGTGGATCCCCAACGGTGATACAAACTTTATTTAAACAGTTAATTTTAGTACATTAGCAACTTCAGAAATAAATTTGGAGCAGATGGTACTAGAGATGTCATTGTAAGGATCCAATAGCTTCTGTGTCTTCTAAGAGTAGGCAGGTGTAACCACTACGCATACTGCAGCAAGAAATATTTTGCAGTACTGAATATAGGAAGGGGAAGAAGTAGATATGTGTAATGGTCTTTTAAAAAAACTCAAGTCTTGCAAAGGTGTATAATGTATTTATTGATATATATATATATATATATATATATATATACACATATATATATATATATATTCTGCAAAAGTAACCTGTGAATAATGCTCCTCCCATACTGCCATTCCCATTTGGCCTCTTTTCCTACCCAAGTAAAAATGAAGTCAACCTGCCCGACTGCAGAATTTGGCTGGTGACCATCTACTAGGAATGTTCATGGCTTCTCCCCACCATCCAAGAATACCTTCTCAATTTACAAAGGATAGAAATCTCAATCTAGAACAGTTTAATTGTGGCATAAGGATGTGATTAATAAAACGAAGATAGAAATGACAAGCTCAAAGCAGATGTGTACAGTTGTTGAAACATCTGTCCCTTAAAATAGTATTTATTTTCCTAACTATACAGAGCTGACAGTAACTGCATTTAGGTATTTCCAAACCCAGGAAAAATAAACCTGTAATTAGTGAATATCACTTTCTAATTACAGATTTACATTTTTTCTTAAAACCAAATATTATAGTCCTCCCACAAGACAAGTACATTCATCCTTTGCTTTATTCTTAGCAACAAGGAAGAGCAATTCTTTACCTTCCTGGCAAAACTGACCCCAAACTGCTTTGTTTCATAAAATGCACATACCAACCAGAAATGGCAACCACAGTGATGTGCCCAACTTAAGTATCAGCTTGGATTCCAAAGACTATCTATGCCTAAACAGTCCTTACCCCAACCCCCTGCACTTTTTTTTATTTTTTTCCTCTGTGTGAACCAATACCTTGTTTTAGTCTTTGGATTTAAATTGGCAGTTTTAAAGGAAAAGAGGGATTCCATTTCAGAAAGCATTTCTACCTTACACTTGACGTAAATGGACAGAAATCAAGCCTTGCTATGGAACAAAAAGCACTTGCAGCTGAAATAAAGCAGAATTTCTGAAAGACTGTCCATGACAGTAAGATACGGAATTTCAGAAGAAAAAAAAAACACTGACTGTCCTTGCTGTCTTAAACTAAGGTCTGAAACAGACAACCAGAAGTAGCTGTATTTGCTCATGGTAATCTAAAGAGTTGATTTAAGTTGCATATAAAATGTGTCATTTACTTAAGCATAAGAATCATATTTGATTTAAAGAAAATCTTTGTTGTGAGGTATTCTTTGTCACCAAACCAGCAACTTTTGCAAACGCCATTGTAATCTTCTGTGTTGTATGTTAAGCAGATAGTGACAACTTTCATTTTAAGACATAGCTGAGACTAATTATGTAACCAGCTAACTGAGAAAGCTGTGGCTAAACAGTCTTGCTGACATTGATGATAAACTCAGTCTGTGGTTTTGTTCTTTTCCTGCAAATAGAAAGTGAAGTCATCGGTAAAAGAAAGACTCTTTGAATACTAAATTACAAGGAAACTTCTCCAGGGGGGTGAATTTAAGAATGAACATAATAAAGTGAGGAAGGCAGCACTAGTCTTTTGTGTAGCTTCTCTTGTATCTGGAAAAGTGCTTAGATGCAAGGGAAACACATGCTCACTCACATTGAAATTGAGATACAGTAAAGGAGTCCATGAATTTTATTATCAATCAGCTTTCAGTCTCCTTAGCATTACAGAAAGAAGTGCTTAGGAATAGTGGTATAGTCCTAGAGCAGTTAACTATAGCACATTCTCCATCTTGTTCACCCCAATGTGTAATCTGTTTCACCAAGAGGATGTGTGACAGGACCATGGATGGAGTAGAAAAAGGAACACAATCAAACTGCTTCCAAACATGTTATGTGCCTATGTTGCACTGATGTATTCTGAGGGCTTGAATGACACGGATGGTAAAGGAAAGAACTTGAGTAAGGTTCCAACCGTTCTCAGAGAAATATTTCTCTCGTTAACAGAGAAATATATTTTATGTCTGATCCAGGACAACCATTCTCCAGCCCTCCTCACCCCCACATTCTCTTGAGACCCACAGCACATACAGAGGACAGGTATAAGGTAAATGCAGTATGGATAAAAATATAGTTCTGAATGCTTTAAGAGAATCTGTGAACTGGAAATTATTCCTTAATCTTTTTTAGTTTGTAATGGAAGAGTGAGCTGTTTAATCCTATTTTGAACTTGCTTTTACTTTCGTCATCCAAATATCTTCTACCAGTAAGTCCTGCAACTTTTTGCATGCAACATGCAACTGCTTTATTTAGTTTTACACAAGCTCTCCTAAGCCTTATGCTACAGAACAGTGGTTATCCACCATCTCTGGGCTACTCCTGGTGACACAACATTTTGACATTTGTGCCCAAATCTTTTGTTAGCCTTACTATTTACAGGAACAGATGTTGCTTGTAAGAAATTAAGTCAAGCTTCAAATGTGATGTTACACAACCTTCAATGACCTTCAGGGAATTTCATAAGATGTGCTAAAATTTTGTTCTATAGCAGCATTATACACATTCAATGCATTTTATTTACAACTCCATTCTGTGTTAGACTGTCATAGTCACAACATAACTTACAGGTGGACCATACCATTTTTTTTGTTTTGTTTATTTCAACCTTCAATTACTTGAATATGCTTGCTTCATTCCATTATGAAAAGCTATAGCCTAAGCCAAGGCTGTTTGTAATCAGTCAAGACAAAAGGAGTTTTATGATGTTAATGACAAATTTATTATGTTGAAGTCCCTTTGTAACTTCCTAGTAAGTTTTCAGACCATGTCTCTTTCCTGTACCACACCTGTAGTAACTCATGGCTTCTTCTAACCCTAGCTCCTAAAAGCAAACTGGGTGTTTACCCAAGTTTGTAAAGGGAGTGGGAGATTTCCTTAATGTCCTCTTACATCTGAGGGGGCTTAAACACATGCTTTCTTCCATGAAAATATCCTGACATTGATCTATATTAAAAGAGAAAAACTCACTTGTGGAAGGTACTTGCTTTAAAGAAAGGCAACACAAGACATACCAGATGAGAGTATTATTTGAAAGAAAGGTGAGATGGTTTTATTTTCTCTTTCAATGACTTTTTTTTTTTTTTTTTTTTTTTTACTGAAAGTGGCCTTTGGGGAAAAACTGCAGTGATCTTTGCTGCAGTTTAACAGGTGCCCCTGTCTTATTCAGAGTGTGGGTTACAGTAACACTCCCAGCCTATGTTGTAGGGGGCTATACTTACTGACTGTCACGTCAGCTACGCAGCCCCTGGTGCTACAGTGCTGCATGGGTCATGATCTACAATCCCAGCCAGGTTTCAGATCGAAGAACTAAGCGCTTTCCAAGAACCACATATATAGCTCAAGATGTAACAGGAGAAACTTAGAGACTGCCCAAAACTGCACTTCAGAATCTCTTTTCTGCCTTTTACGTATGCACTTTTATTTTCTTTTCTCTCCCCCCAACATATAAGTTATATATATACACACACACTAAACAGGCCAAATTGAGCTCATAGCTTCTACCTTCAGCAGCACCAAGGCTGCGAGCAGTAGTACACACTGCTACCACTGCCAGATATTTGTCTACACCTTGGGCACGATAAATTTCACTTCAGGTTCTCAAGTTACAGCTTACACTGTGGGGGAGTTATATAAAGTAAATGATTAGGCTTTACATATAAGGACTTACATCCTTACTCAAAAGTTTTCCTTCATAGTGTTCCAAGTTCTCAGCTATTTGCACATTTACTTCCTTCTGTATCATGTGAATTAGTTGATGTCCAAATTGGCTCTGAAGGAAGCTGAGTTTTCTTCCAAAGACAAGTCAAATAGATAATACTTCAATGATTGCAATTTCAAGAGGAGCCAGGGACTGGACTGACAAGTTCTGCAGGTCGCCTTTGCCAGATCTTGGTGTGAGGAAGCCTGCACAACAGCCACCCACAGTAGAGCAGGCTCCACCCCACCAGATCAGTTCCTTGATACATAATCTAGAGGATAAAAAGAAAACATGATCCTAAAAACTGAAACATAATGCAGGTAAATGTAGTTCCTGAATGAAATATGCACAAAGAATGGGAAAAAAAAGTTACTCAATAATAATTTTTTACTCTTGAGTTCTCAGTCAGCAACAAACAGCTTTCTGCCCATTCTTATTTCACAAATAGTGATTTTTTACACTAGTGCAGTCCCTGTCATGTTACAACTGGTTCTAACTGAAATGTTAAGTTTTCTTCCTTAGTTTACCCCTTAACTTCTTCCATTCTGCAGTCTAGGCAGACGTCCCTAACAAAGACATCTAATAAAGAAGAGATTACAGAACATGCTATGTTACAGCATTTTAATTCCAAAAGGACTATTTAATAAAGAAACAAAACAACACCTATCATCTTCAAGTGTACTTGATTACATATTTTCATAGGTAAACTTTTGTACTGCAAATTAAGATACTGCAGTAGAGGGAAAATACTATTTAAAAAAGAAGTTTCCTGTGAAATCCAAGTTGTACTGCTTATTCATGAACTATTGGAATAAATATAACCAATGCTCAAGTCTGTTACAAGACAGTGCTTGCCAAGAGGTCCAACTGCTTTTTAGGTGAACCTTTCCCTTTAATTAGTTTGGTAGCCCACAGGGCACAATTAGGTATTGTGATGAAGCTACAATGAATATGGCTTTCCTATGCTGATAACATCATTCAAGTTTCACACAGGCAATCTGACAACTAAGGGGGTTACAGTCCAGCAGATAAATCAAGTAATGCATCTGTGCACACGTAGATTACATATCAAATTATTGCCATAGCACAATCCTGTTCCATAATGTATCTTATATAGGACAATTAGGACATACTTGTGCTGCATTATGAAACAGACAGCTACCCAAACCAAGTAGACAAGTTTTAATTAATAGCACTAAACTTGGAGGTAGCTTCTCTTAAACACACCTAATAATATCTAACTTGGTATTTGAGTATATATGGACTAGGAATGCATTGTACTATTAATGTAAGAAAGAGGACGGAGCTAAATATCGGTAAGTACAAAGATTTTCTGTACCTTCTCACAGAAGCTGAATTGCAGTGCTGGAATGACAATTTTCTGTTGTCATACATTATTCAGTCATCAGCAAAGTTACATCAAAAGACTTAAAATTCACAGTCAGGATGATAAAGGAAGTTTTTCCAACAGTACTAATTTTGGCTTTAAGTTTAAAGTAAAAGGAGGTAGTGCAGTAAGGTTCAGCCCAATTTTACTGATGCCAGGTATATTTGCCAGTGGCCTGTGGGTTGTCTTGTAATGTGATATTTGAAGAGGGTTCGTTTCCATCAGTATGTGTGTGTAAGAAAACATCAGTCGGTCTCCTGGTTTAATATCTTCTCTTTTGTCATACCTGTAAGGAATACAGAAGGCTTGTTTACATTCATACAACTGCAACATTCTCAGTCACATCCCTTTTTAAAATCAATTAGTACTGGGAAAGAAAATGCTATTTTTGAAGAGTTTAGGGAACCCGTTGATCCAGGAAAGTCTTTCTGCTGGTACTGTGGTCTACTTCAGGACTCCTCGAAAATTTCTCATCTAGTACTCTGAGTTTTGTGGAAAAAGCAGCAAAACCTAAGACTGCAGAAAACTCTGGACTTATTTCTAAGTTTTGTTCTACAAGAACTCATGTTTGAATGAGACTTTTTTTTTTATTTTCAAAAAGAGTTATGAAACACTTCAGCAGAAACCTTTCTTCTGGTATAGAAACATTAAAGTAGGAGCCCCAGAAAAGAGCAAGGAAGAGGCTTCCCTATACACTGCAGGAAGAACAGCCTGGCAATTATAGTGTTAACCCAGCATTGTTATTTTTTCTCTATTTCCTGATCTACTAAGTGTTAGTCAGGTCACTTTGGGTCAGCTTTTATAAACCTGTTTGAGTACCTTAACATAGATGTTATTAAATATATACACACACATATATATGTATTTTATAAAAGCCAACTACTGAGTTTCCAAACTAACATGTCCACTGAGACATTTATTGAAAGGGTATTCAGTCTAGCTGTAGAGAGACTTTAAGTGATGAGAAACCAAGTGACTTAAGCATTTGGCGGGGATGTGAGTAATTCAGGTATAAGTTCAGTCACTCTGTCTGATCTAAGCTCAGAACTGAGCTGAAGTGTCTTTCTCACAGAGATGTATGAACCTAATTTTCTACATCTTGAGCTTACTGTCCCATGAAGACACTGCGCTATTTCGCAACAGTTATTTATTCATTCACTGAAGATAGGAGAGGCAGGTAGAATTTATAGCCCAAAGGCTAGGATGCTCATACTGGACACTTCAGTCCTAATGGAGTCCTCAATCCAACATCTTCAAAAGGGGAAAGAGTAAGTTAAATCAAGCCCACAACACTCCATAGACCATTGTTTCCTGTATTTCTGAAAGTGCGAGACCTGGGTTCAAATCTTTGGTCTATATTCCAAAAAAGATATTCTATGCTAACAATGGGAAACAGTACAGATGGTAGAGGTTAAGTTGCAGGTTACTTACCTTTAGTTTATGACATGACAGTCTCGGGTATCTAACTAACTATATACAGAGTGTTCATATTCTGTAAGCCAAGTGAAGAGTGGCGTAGTTCACCCTTCCTGTTGCCCTTTGCTGCAAACTGCTCTCCACCAGCTTTTGTAGCTCCTGTTCTTAGGTGCCTGACTCCTCCCACCCATTTCACAAGTAGCTTCTTCAAGTCTGTGGCTTTTGTTACTGCAGTGGACACCAGTAATAAAGTGGTGCAATCCGAACCCTAACCACTCTTAGATGCACCTAGGAATAAATCCTGGTTGCATCTTCAGCCATGTGTAGCCTTTTTTTTTTTTTTTTTTTTTTTTGAGTTGGCTTCCCACTTGCCTGAATTCTCTATGAAAAACTGGTAACAATAACCTCACTATAATTTTACAGCATTCCCTGAGATAGCAAAGTCACTAACATTTAAAGTATTTAAAGCAACAAGCACTCTAGCGAACTGGAGGATTTGTGTGGATTATTAATGAAATGCAGAAGTAGACCTTGCACACTGAGTAGGTGCTTTCTTCTAAAAATCTTGCACACTAATTTAATCTGCTATTTCTAAAAAGGTTGTAATGCCAGTTAGGATAGTACGTGTGTTCAAGCTGGCAGAAAGAATGAAATACTTCATAGCAGCTTAACCAAGTACTAATTTTGCATTTTTTTCATCAGCAAATAAAAGGCCTTTCATCACGCTGCACGCATTTCTGAATTTTATTATTTTTAAAATACTTTAAGCTTACATAGCATATTTATTCCTGGTTCAAAGAGACTGCACTAATTGAAGACAAGATTGTAACACCTGTTCTGTGTAAGAATCTACACCAAGCCTCTTTCAGTCACCCTTTGAAGAAAAATAATGGATCCCTTGAATTTTTCTTGAGGCATATAGATCTAATCTAAGCACACCACTGAAAGCTTTTAACTTTTAAGACACTTCTATTTGTGGACTGTAGTTATCCTGATGAATCATCAGTCTTCATAGCCACTCCATCCATAAATCTGTCTATGAAGACGGTAGGTTAGATTTCACCTATCTGAAAGACTGTCACATCCTTAGATAAAGAGAAAATGGACAGCTGGTGTCACTAACCCCTGCACTATTGTGCTGTCAGACAACATGGTAGTCCTGTGTATGATGCTCTGTTGAAGGTTTTGCCTGACCCTTTTTTGTGAAACTTTACGATGAATCAGCCCTCCCTTGAGGCCTTTTTATGATGGGGAAAAGATAAAACTGATACAGACAAAGTACCCTATAGCTGCAAAGCTATGAACCATCCATCAGTGACGGGGATATTATTCATTTGCTTTTCAATTCCACTGCACTACAGCCTTGCAAGCAAAAAGTGAAGGAAAAAAGACAAAAACAAGACATCCAAACAAACAAAAACCCTCACCATCTGAAAAAGCCCATTGAAATTAAGCATTGTTTTAGAAGCAAAGTTGCATTTATAGTCACATTTAAGAGTAGTACATGTTTAAATATATTCAAAACCAGAATGTAACATTTTAACTATCATACATGCTCCATCACTTGTACTCTAATAATTTGTCTCTTCCTGACTGTTCACGTATTAAAACCTTCTCTAGATTGAACATGTAAAAAAAAAAAAAAAAAAGAAAAACACTGGATTTGTAAATATGACAAATTCAGCTTTTAGCTGTCAGTACCATCACAACATTACAAGAAAGCATAACAATAAAGTAAGGCATAGCAAGCTAGATTATTCCTAGTTGTCCCAGAAGCACAATTTTCCTTTAAGATACTTTTTATCTCAAAACATGCCAATAAATTAACTGTATTTCTTCATTTTATTCTGAACACCTCGGCTGGGAAGAAAACTCCATGTTCTGAATACATCTTAACCGTAAACCAAAATCTGTTTGTACTGCTTTTGTTTTGTGCAAGTATAAAGTGAGGCTTCTCGTTTACATTTTAAATTAGAAACTGATTTCAGCTGACGAGGTAGGCCTAAGACCAGAAAGATGTCCTTTTTGGTATATATCCTGAAAAGCAAACAATGCCATTCCACAAAAATATCCTACTATTCATTTAATAATGATTCTGATTCTTAGTATGGCTTGTACATCACTGCTGCTCATGGTAACAAAGCACTCAACTGCTCTCCCTCAGAGCTAACGAACACGACCAATAATCCACATGACAGCAACTTCAGTACCATCCATTTGAAGGATGTTCCACATTAAAATAGACTTTTAATATTAACACATAGATAAGCCTCACATTGCAACACATCATTTAAAAACAAATAAAATGAGATTTTCCCGCAATTATATATACTGTTCTACCAAGAACAATTTGTTCTTCTGCTTCTGTTTTTTATAAAATCTAGTGAAATACCAAACATAGCTGTATTAAAGATATTTGGGGGTTTAGTACCGTACTTTTTTTTGTTTGTTTGTTTTTTACACTGTTCTGATATCTTTAAAGATTCTATGATATTCAGGCAAAAAATAACCAATACAATTCAAAAACATTTCAGTGATCAACTCCTCAAGTGGCAGCACTGCATATTTCCAAATTCTTTAAAAATCTCCAAAGATTCACATTGTTCTTGACCTGGCTGAATAAATATGCTGTACCAAAAAACTAATTTGTGATGCTTGCCCTGTGTATATTAAAAAAATAAAAGAAAAAAGGAAAAAAGCAGATGCTAATCTTCAGTTCAAAATACCATGTTCATAACATACCTCCAATCTGAATTGATTTCTAGAAACCGAGAGACTCCTGTTTGTGCTGCAGCCACATCAATATGAACAGAGACCTCTACATAAACAAAAAAACATTTTAAAATTATTGTAAGAACACTTTATTAAATAAACAGAATAGGAACAGAAAATATGCACAAAAATAGTACAAAGAAGCAATGTCCAATACATATTAAGATACACTATCACTAAAGTTACATTTGAAATTAGGTGAACATACCTCAGAACGGCTTTACATACCTGCTGTTGAAGGTACCAACTCATGAAGCTTCTGGATTGCTACTCCTCCGGGATAATTGAAATGTGAAACATATAACGATGTCCCTGAATAGGCAGCATTAACTACAAGATGCATTATAACAAAAAAAGATCCAAGTTTATACAGCCAGGACTTCCGATAGTTATTCAGGCTGTTGAGAGGGGGGGAAAAAAAAAAAAAAGAAAAAGAAAAAGAAAAGACTCTTACTTTTGTTTCATAATGGTTATTTATTATTGTGATAAAACTTTTATGAAAACCCCACTGCTAGGTAATAAAGATCAGTACAAAATTTATTACAATTGTGTATAAGGAATGCATTTATTGTTAATTGCTACAAGACTAGCTTCTAGCGACAAACACATTTCAATGTTCTCATTAATAAAGCTATTGAAAGCTTATCAGTAAAACTAAGTATTTCTGTTTTTAAGTTCTAGCTATGAATGTATTCTCCTCCAAATAAGTTCAGAGTTCAACTTAAATTTGTATACTCAGTATACCCAAGTTTAACTATTTAATACAAACTCCATATTTCATAAGCTCCACTTATATATTAAACTACCTTCTGAGGAAAGTTAAGTTAACAGCATACTAGTACCCTGGAACGTCTTTTTCTCTGGTGAATAAAATAAACTGAATTGCAATAGCATGATAGAAAAATCAGAACTCTGCTCTTGACTGACTCCTCCTCCTGAATCCTTGATTGCCCAGCGTCGTCGTCATCTTCGTCATCTCTATACCTAGTTTTGGCAGAAGCCTTACCTGGGTTGGCAGAAGACTCTCTGCGTTCTAAACGACCTGAATCTCTATACCATTTTTTCACCTTCTCTACAGGGGCAGCTTGCACTGCTACTGCTCGTTTCTCTGACTTTGTTACAGAGTCTGCTACAGGGGTTGGAATACCCTCTGCAGGGTCAACTTGCACTGCTACAGCTCGTTTCTCTGACACGGCCACAGGAGCTGGAGCGGCTGCAGGAGCTGGAGCTGGAGCTGGAGCAGTTGCAGGAGCTGGGACTGGAGCAGCAGTAGGAGCTGGAGCTGGAGCGGCTGCAGGAGCTGGGACTGGAGCGGCTGCAGGAGCTGGAGCTGGAGCGGCTGCAGGAGCTGGGGCTGGAGCGGCTGCAGGAGCTGGAGCTGGAGCGGCTGCAGGAGCTGGGGCTGGAGCGGCTGCAGGAGCTGGGGCTGGAGCGGCTGCAGGAGCTGGAGCTGGAGCGGCTGCAGGAGCTGGAGCTGGAGCGGCTGCAGGAGCTGGGGCTGGAGCGGCTGCAGGAGCTGGAGCTGGAGCGGCTGCAGGAGCTGGGGCTGGAGCGGCTGCAGGAGCTGGAGCTGGAGCGGCTGCAGGAGCTGGAGCTGGAGCGGCTGCAGGAGCTGGAGCTGGAGCGGCTGCAGGAGCTGGGACTGGAGCGGCTGCAGGAGCTGGGACTGGAGCGGCTGCAGGAGCTGGGACTGGAGCGGCTGCAGGAGCTGGGACTGGAGCGGCTGCAGGAACTGGAGCTGGAGCGGCTGCAGGAGCTGGAACTGGAGCGGCTGCAGGAGCTGGGACTGGAGCGGCTGCAGGAGCTGGGACTGGAGCGGCTGCAGGAGCTGGGACTGGAGCGGCTGCAGGAGCTGGGACTGGAGCGGCTGCAGGAGCTGGAGCGGCTGCAGGAACCGGATCTGGAGTGGCTGCAGGAGCTGGGGCTGGAGCTGGAGCAGAATCCACCGTAGGGGTCACAGTGGCCGTTGGATCTGTCACAGGGCTTGGAGTGGCCGCAGGGTCTGTCACTAAGTTGATAGCAGTATCAATGGCAGCTCGATAGGCATGAGCCAGGCCCCAGCACGTTACAATGATTTGTGTTACTTTGGAACTGCCAGAATCATGACACCTTTTTTTCAAGCATTCTGCCAATTTTTGAGGATTTTGCCATTGTTCAGGGGTGAAGGAGGAAGGCAGAGTGACCCAGGAGGATACAGGGGGGGTGAAGGAGAAAGGGAGAGTAAGCAAGTAAGGAAAAATATCCTCCCCTTTCCCCTCCACAGATTGACTCCCTAATGAAAAAAAACAATAGGTATAATTGCTAATAGTTTCCAAGATACAGTTTCCAAAGTACAGAGTCGACGATGTTACTGAATACAAATAACAAGTTAGAGTCATGACCACATATTTCATCGTCTCATAAGCCATTGCTACAACACACAGTACCATAATGATCTGAAACCAGGGCCCGGAGAGGATAAACAACACGACAGAGAGCAAATACGGAAAATAATGTACTATAATACTCAATTTGGAAAACAGGCGCAGCAGAGTTGAGATTAAAGCAATCAGCATTATGACAAGTGACTATTAAGCAGGTCTAATCCTTACACCAATTTTAGTTTAACACACTCTGGTCAGATCTGCCGTTATCTCAACCTTTCGCGCCCCACGTTGGGCGCCAAAAAGGACTGTCGTGGTTTAACCCGGCCGGCAGCTAAACACCACGCAGCCGTTCGCTCACCCTCCCCCCTCCCTCTCTGGGACGGGGGAGAGAAATGGAAAGTGAAGCCCGTGAGTTGAGATAAAGACAGTTTAATAAGACAGGAAAATAATAATAACAAAATAATAATAAAATAATAATAACAATAATAATACAATGGTGATAATAGGAAAGTAATAATAGTATGTACAAACAAGTGATGCACAATGCAATTGCTCACCACTCGCTGACCGATGCCCAGCCTAACCCCGAGCAGTCCGGCCCCCTCCCCCCAGCTAGCCACCCCTATATATTGTTTAGCATGACGTCAGATGGTATGGAATACCCCTTTGGCTAGTTTGGGTCACCTGTCCTGGGTCTGTCCCCTCCCAGCTCTTACTGCACCCCCAGCCTGCCCGTTGGCAGGACAGAGCAAAAGGCTAAGATGTCCTTGGCTTAGTATAAGCACTGCTCTGCAACAATTAAAGCATCGGGGTGTTATCAGCACTCTTCTCATCCTAAGCCAAAACACAGCATTCCACCAGCTACTAGGAAGAAAATTAATTCTGTGCTAACTGAAACCAGGACATCTATCCACCCCTTATTCCATACCATTTATGTCATGCTCAGGTTACACTCTTTTCCATACATTCTAATTAGTCACCTATAGTAATCATGGTAGTGATAACATACAGTATAATATACTATTTAACATGGTACAATTCAGTTCATGGGCTATTCTCACCCAGTATTAAATCTCCTTGAGGTACACACCGGACCTCTCCGTTCTTTTGCATCACCCACCAAGTGTATCCAGGTCCCTGAGCGAAAACAATTCCACGAAGAGGTTTGCCTTTTCCTGAGGCAGGAGTAGCCCAGACTGTTTTACCCAGCATATTTTTTACATGCACTACAGGAACTTTATCCCCATCTACAGTACGTAACAGGTTTGATTGGGCAGGTCCAGCTCGGTTGGTAGATCCCCTAGTATTGACTAACCAGGTGGCCTTTGCCAAATGCGTATCCCAGTTTTTGAACGTCCCAGCGCCCATTGCTTTCAAGGTAGTCTTTAACAGGCCATTGTATCGTTCAACTTTCCCGGAGGCTGGTGCATGATAGGGGATGTGATACACCCATTCAATACCATGTTCTTTGGCCCAAGTGTCTATAAGGTTGTTTCGGAAGTGAGTCCCATTGTCTGATTCTATTCTTTCTGGGGTGCCATGTCGCCATAGGACTTGCTTTTCAAGGCCCAGGATGGTGTTCCGGGCGGTGGCATGAGGCACAGGATATGTTTCCAGCCATCCGGTGGTTGCTTCCACCATTGTAAGTACGTGGCGCTTGCCATTGCGAGTTTGAGGGAGTGTGATGTAATCAATCTGCCAGGCCTCTCCATATTTATATTTCAGCCATCGTCCTCCATACCAAAGAGGCTTTGACCGTTTGGCTTGCTTGATTGCAGCACATGTTTCACAGTCGTGAATAACCTGTGCTATAGCGTCCATGGTCAGGTCCACCCCTCGATCACGAGCCCATCTGTATGTTGCGTCTCTACCTTGATGGCCTGAGGTGTCATGGGCCCATCGGGCTATAAATAATTCACCTTTATGCTGCCAATCCAAGTCCACCTGAGCTACTTCAATCTTAGCAGCCTGATCCACCTGCTGGTTGTTTTGATGTTCTTCAGTAGCCCGATTCTTGGGCACATGAGCATCTACGTGGCGTACTTTCACAGCCAGGTTCTCTACCCGAGCAGCAATATCTTGCCACAATGCAGCAGCCCAGATGGGTTTGCCCCTACGCTGCCAGTTGTTTTGCTTCCATTGCTGTAACCATCCCCACAGGGCATTTGCTACCATCCATGAATCGGTGTAGAGATAGAGAACTGGCCATTTTTCTCGTTCAGCAATGTCTAAAGCCAGCTGAATGGCTTTCACTTCTGCAAACTGACTCGATTCACCTTCTCCCTCAGCAGCTTCTGCAACTCGTCGCGTAGGACTCCATACAGCAGCCTTCCATCTCCGATGCTTCCCCACAATACGACAGGACCCATCAGTGAACAGGGCATATTTCTTTTCATTCTCTGGCAACTGGTTGTACAGTGGGGCTTCTTCAGCACGACCCACCTCCTCCTCTGATGATATCCCAAAGTATTTGCCTTCTGGCCAGTCCATGATCACTTCCAATATTCCTGGGCGACTGGGGTTTCCTATTCGAGCCCGCTGAGTAATCAGTGCAACCCACTTGCTCCATGTAGCATCAGTTGCATGATGCGTAGAGGGGACCCTTCCCTTGAACATCCAGCCTAGTACCGGCAATCGGGGTGCTAGGAGGAGCTGCGCTTCAGTACCGACCACCTCCGAAGCAGATCGAACTCCTTCATATGCTGCCAATATCTCCTTTTCAGTTGGAGTATAGCGGGCCTCAGATCCTCTGTATCCCCGACTCCAAAACCCCAGGGGCCGACCTCGAGTTTCCCCAGGTTCTTTCTGCCAGAGGCTCCAGGTGGGGCCGTTCTCCCCGGCTGCAGTGTAGAGCACATTCTTTACATCTGGTCCTGTTCGAACTGGCCCAAGGGCTACTGCATGGACTATTTCCTGCTTGATTTGTTCAAAGGCTTGTCGTTGTTCAGGGCCCCACTCAAACTCATTCTTCTTACGGGTTACTTGGTAGAGTGGGTTTACAATCAGACTGTAATTTGGGATGTGCATTCTCCAAAACCCCACAACACCTAGGAAAGTCTGTGTTTCTTTTTTGTTAGTTGGTGGAGACATAGCTGTTATTTTGTTGATCACATCCATTGGGATTTGACGACGTCCATCTTGCCATTTTATTCCTAAAAACTGGATCTCTCGTGCAGGTCCTTTGACTTTATTTTGTTTTATGGCAAAACCGGCTTTCAGAAGGATTTGGACTATTTTCTTCCCTTTCTCGAAAACTTCCTCTGCTGTGTCACCCCACACAATAATGTCATCGATGTACTGCAGGTGTTCAGGAGCTTCCCCCTGCTCTAGCGCAGACTGGATCAGCCCATGGCAAATGGTAGGGCTGTGTTTCCACCCCTGGGGCAGCCGATTCCAAGTATATTGGACTCCCCTCCAAGTGAAGGCAAATTGTGGCCTGCACTCTGCTGCTAGAGGGATGGAGAAAAATGCATTAGCGATATCAATTGTGGCGTACCACTTGGCTGCCTTCGATTCAAGTTCATACTGAAGTTCCAGCATGTCCGGCACTGCAGCACTCAGTGGTGGCGTGACTTCGTTCAGGCCGCGATAGTCCACTGTTAGTCTCCACTCGCCATTAGACTTTCTCACTGGCCATATGGGACTATTGAAAGGTGAATGGGTCTTGCTGATCACTCCTTGGCTCTCCAATTGACGAATTAGCTTATGGATGGGGATCAGGGAGTCTCGGTTAGTGCGATATTGCCGCCGGTGCACAGTTGTGGTAGCGATTGGCACTTGCTGTTCTTCGACCCTCAGCAACCCCACAACAGAGGGGTCCTCTGAGAGACCAGGCAAGGTAGATAATTGTTTAATGCCCTCTGTCTCTAAGGCAGCTATACCAAAAGCCCACCGGAACCCTTTTGGGTCCTTGCAATATCCTCTTCTAAGATAGTCTATGCCAAGGATACATGGAGCATCCGGGCCAGTCACAATGCGGTGCTTTTCCCACTCATTCCCAGTCAGACTCACCTCAGCCTCCAATACAGTCAACTGCTGAGATCCTCCTGTCACTCCACAAATATAGATGGGCTCTGGTCCTTTATAGCTCGATGGCATTATAGTACATTGTGCACCGGTGTCTACTAAAGCCTTATACTTCTGTGCGCGTGATGTGCCAGGCCATCGAATCCACACAGTCCAATAAACTCGATTGTCCCTTTCCTCCCCCTGGCTGGAGGCAGGGCCCCCCTAATCCTGGTCAGAATCTTCTTCGTTTCTGTGTTTGAAGGACTGTCTGCTGGAAGTTGGAGCAGCAAACTTTTCGGAGAATCCCTTTTTCCTGATTGTTTTCTTTTGCAACTCACGTACCCGTGCCTCTAGGGTCGCGGTAGATTTTCCATCCCATTTTCTCATGTCCTCTCCATGGTCTCGTAAGTAAAACCACAGGGTGGCACGGGGTGAGTACCCACCATATCGTCTTCCTTGTGTGGGTGAACGCCTACCCCTGACAGCTGAGACACTGCTTTGTACAGGTGCGGAGGAGAATAATCTCTCTTCAAGTTGGTGAAACTTTTCAGAAAGTGTTTTCTCCCAGGTGTTCTCTTTTGGTCGGTGGACACTGGTTGGTTCAGGTGGGGAGGACAATAGATTCTCTTCAAGTTGGTGAACCTTTTCAGAAAGTTTCTCCACAGCTGAGACGCAGGCCTGTAAGGAAGAGGAGAGACTTTCTTCGTACTGCCGGAGTTGTTTAGCCGCTTCATCCACTGTGGGTTCTTCATCCTCTTTCCAGGCCATTATTGCCAATGAGCTGGCATATGATGATGGTGCACTCCGTACAAACTTCCGCCACATGGGTCGTGTACACTTGACTTCATCTGGATCTTTGGATGTTTGTCTCTGGTCTGGATCCTCATAAATCACTTCCCGTACGGCTAATTCCCTCAGGTACTGGATTCCCTTCTCCATAGTGGTCCACTTGCCTGGTAGACATAAAAGTTCTTCCTTGAAGGGATACCTTTCCCTCACAGCTGAGAGGAGACGCCTCCAGAGGCTGGTGGATTGTGCTCCATCTGCAATTGCTTTGTCAATGCCGGCGTCTCGAGCAAGGGATCCCAGCCGCTTGGCTTCCCTGCCGTCTAATTCCACACAATTGGCTCCAGAGTCCCAGCACCGGAGCAGCCAGGTGACAAGCTGCTCACCTATACAGCGACCAAAATCTTTTCGCACATCTCGTAGCTCGCGCTCGTTTAGGCTTCGGGTAGTTACTGTTGATTTTTCGACATCCTCATCTTCCTCCTCCTGAATCCTTGATGGCCCAGCGTCGTCGTCATCTTCGTCATCTCTATACCTAGTTTTGGCAGAAGCCTTACCTGGGTTGGCAGAAGACTCTCTGCGTTCTAAACGACCTGAATCTCTATACCATTTTTTCACCTTCTCTACAGGGGCAGCTTGCACTGCTACTGCTCGTTTCTCTGACTTTGTTACAGAGTCTGCTACAGGGGTTGGAATACCCTCTGCAGGGTCAACTTGCACTGCTACAGCTCGTTTCTCTGACACGGCCACAGGAGCTGGAGCGGCTGCAGGAGCTGGAGCTGGAGCTGGAGCAGTTGCAGGAGCTGGGACTGGAGCAGCAGTAGGAGCTGGAGCTGGAGCGGCTGCAGGAGCTGGGACTGGAGCGGCTGCAGGAGCTGGAGCTGGAGCGGCTGCAGGAGCTGGGGCTGGAGCGGCTGCAGGAGCTGGAGCTGGAGCGGCTGCAGGAGCTGGGGCTGGAGCGGCTGCAGGAGCTGGGGCTGGAGCGGCTGCAGGAGCTGGAGCTGGAGCGGCTGCAGGAGCTGGAGCTGGAGCGGCTGCAGGAGCTGGGGCTGGAGCGGCTGCAGGAGCTGGAGCTGGAGCGGCTGCAGGAGCTGGGGCTGGAGCGGCTGCAGGAGCTGGAGCTGGAGCGGCTGCAGGAGCTGGAGCTGGAGCGGCTGCAGGAGCTGGAGCTGGAGCGGCTGCAGGAGCTGGGACTGGAGCGGCTGCAGGAGCTGGGACTGGAGCGGCTGCAGGAGCTGGGACTGGAGCGGCTGCAGGAGCTGGGACTGGAGCGGCTGCAGGAACTGGAGCTGGAGCGGCTGCAGGAGCTGGAACTGGAGCGGCTGCAGGAGCTGGGACTGGAGCGGCTGCAGGAGCTGGGACTGGAGCGGCTGCAGGAGCTGGGACTGGAGCGGCTGCAGGAGCTGGGACTGGAGCGGCTGCAGGAGCTGGAGCGGCTGCAGGAACCGGATCTGGAGTGGCTGCAGGAGCTGGGGCTGGAGCTGGAGCAGAATCCACCGTAGGGGTCACAGTGGCCGTTGGATCTGTCACAGGGCTTGGAGTGGCCGCAGGGTCTGTCACTAAGTTGATAGCAGTATCAATGGCAGCTCGATAGGCATGAGCCAGGCCCCAGCACGTTACAATGATTTGTGTTACTTTGGAACTGCCAGAATCATGACACCTTTTTTTCAAGCATTCTGCCAATTTTTGAGGATTTTGCCATTGTTCAGGGGTGAAGGAGGAAGGCAGAGTGACCCAGGAGGATACAGGGGGGGTGAAGGAGAAAGGGAGAGTAAGCAAGTAAGGAAAAATATCCTCCCCTTTCCCCTCCACAGATTGACTCCCTAATGAAAAAAAACAATAGGTATAATTGCTAATAGTTTCCAAGATACAGTTTCCAAAGTACAGAGTCGACGATGTTACTGAATACAAATAACAAGTTAGAGTCATGACCACATATTTCATCGTCTCATAAGCCATTGCTACAACACACAGTACCATAATGATCTGAAACCAGGGCCCGGAGAGGATAAACAACACGACAGAGAGCAAATACGGAAAATAATGTACTATAATACTCAATTTGGAAAACAGGCGCAGCAGAGTTGAGATTAAAGCAATCAGCATTATGACAAGTGACTATTAAGCAGGTCTAATCCTTACACCAATTTTAGTTTAACACACTCTGGTCAGATCTGCCGTTATCTCAACCTTTCGCGCCCCACGTTGGGCGCCAAAAAGGACTGTCGTGGTTTAACCCGGCCGGCAGCTAAACACCACGCAGCCGTTCGCTCACCCTCCCCCCTCCCTCTCTGGGACGGGGGAGAGAAATGGAAAGTGAAGCCCGTGAGTTGAGATAAAGACAGTTTAATAAGACAGGAAAATAATAATAACAAAATAATAATAAAATAATAATAACAATAATAATACAATGGTGATAATAGGAAAGTAATAATAGTATGTACAAACAAGTGATGCACAATGCAATTGCTCACCACTCGCTGACCGATGCCCAGCCTAACCCCGAGCAGTCCGGCCCCCTCCCCCCAGCTAGCCACCCCTATATATTGTTTAGCATGACGTCAGATGGTATGGAATACCCCTTTGGCTAGTTTGGGTCACCTGTCCTGGGTCTGTCCCCTCCCAGCTCTTACTGCACCCCCAGCCTGCCCGTTGGCAGGACAGAGCAAAAGGCTAAGATGTCCTTGGCTTAGTATAAGCACTGCTCTGCAACAATTAAAGCATCGGGGTGTTATCAGCACTCTTCTCATCCTAAGCCAAAACACAGCATTCCACCAGCTACTAGGAAGAAAATTAATTCTGTGCTAACTGAAACCAGGACATCTATCCACCCCTTATTCCATACCATTTATGTCATGCTCAGGTTACACTCTTTTCCATACATTCTAATTAGTCACCTATAGTAATCATGGTAGTGATAACATACAGTATAATATACTATTTAACATGGTACAATTCAGTTCATGGGCTATTCTCACCCAGTATTAAATCTCCTTGAGGTACACACCGGACCTCTCCGTTCTTTTGCATCACCCACCAAGTGTATCCAGGTCCCTGAGCGAAAACAATTCCACGAAGAGGTTTGCCTTTTCCTGAGGCAGGAGTAGCCCAGACTGTTTTACCCAGCATATTTTTTACATGCACTACAGGAACTTTATCCCCATCTACAGTACGTAACAGGTTTGATTGGGCAGGTCCAGCTCGGTTGGTAGATCCCCTAGTATTGACTAACCAGGTGGCCTTTGCCAAATGCGTATCCCAGTTTTTGAACGTCCCAGCGCCCATTGCTTTCAAGGTAGTCTTTAACAGGCCATTGTATCGTTCAACTTTCCCGGAGGCTGGTGCATGATAGGGGATGTGATACACCCATTCAATACCATGTTCTTTGGCCCAAGTGTCTATAAGGTTGTTTCGGAAGTGAGTCCCATTGTCTGATTCTATTCTTTCTGGGGTGCCATGTCGCCATAGGACTTGCTTTTCAAGGCCCAGGATGGTGTTCCGGGCGGTGGCATGAGGCACAGGATATGTTTCCAGCCATCCGGTGGTTGCTTCCACCATTGTAAGTACGTGGCGCTTGCCATTGCGAGTTTGAGGGAGTGTGATGTAATCAATCTGCCAGGCCTCTCCATATTTATATTTCAGCCATCGTCCTCCATACCAAAGAGGCTTTGACCGTTTGGCTTGCTTGATTGCAGCACATGTTTCACAGTCGTGAATAACCTGTGCTATAGCGTCCATGGTCAGGTCCACCCCTCGATCACGAGCCCATCTGTATGTTGCGTCTCTACCTTGATGGCCTGAGGTGTCATGGGCCCATCGGGCTATAAATAATTCACCTTTATGCTGCCAATCCAAGTCCACCTGAGCTACTTCAATCTTAGCAGCCTGATCCACCTGCTGGTTGTTTTGATGTTCTTCAGTAGCCCGATTCTTGGGCACATGAGCATCTACGTGGCGTACTTTCACAGCCAGGTTCTCTACCCGAGCAGCAATATCTTGCCACAATGCAGCAGCCCAGATGGGTTTGCCCCTACGCTGCCAGTTGTTTTGCTTCCATTGCTGTAACCATCCCCACAGGGCATTTGCTACCATCCATGAATCGGTGTAGAGATAGAGAACTGGCCATTTTTCTCGTTCAGCAATGTCTAAAGCCAGCTGAATGGCTTTCACTTCTGCAAACTGACTCGATTCACCTTCTCCCTCAGCAGCTTCTGCAACTCGTCGCGTAGGACTCCATACAGCAGCCTTCCATCTCCGATGCTTCCCCACAATACGACAGGACCCATCAGTGAACAGGGCATATTTCTTTTCATTCTCTGGCAACTGGTTGTACAGTGGGGCTTCTTCAGCACGACCCACCTCCTCCTCTGATGATATCCCAAAGTATTTGCCTTCTGGCCAGTCCATGATCACTTCCAATATTCCTGGGCGACTGGGGTTTCCTATTCGAGCCCGCTGAGTAATCAGTGCAACCCACTTGCTCCATGTAGCATCAGTTGCATGATGCGTAGAGGGGACCCTTCCCTTGAACATCCAGCCTAGTACCGGCAATCGGGGTGCTAGGAGGAGCTGCGCTTCAGTACCGACCACCTCCGAAGCAGATCGAACTCCTTCATATGCTGCCAATATCTCCTTTTCAGTTGGAGTATAGCGGGCCTCAGATCCTCTGTATCCCCGACTCCAAAACCCCAGGGGCCGACCTCGAGTTTCCCCAGGTTCTTTCTGCCAGAGGCTCCAGGTGGGGCCGTTCTCCCCGGCTGCAGTGTAG
Source organism: Anas acuta (assembly GCF_963932015.1). NCBI lineage: Eukaryota > Metazoa > Chordata > Aves > Anseriformes > Anatidae > Anas > Anas acuta. The sequence goes on along the minus strand of NC_088979.1, from coordinate 185,605,012 downwards.
AGCACATTCTTTACATCTGGTCCTGTTCGAACTGGCCCAAGGGCTACTGCATGGACTATTTCCTGCTTGATTTGTTCAAAGGCTTGTCGTTGTTCAGGGCCCCACTCAAACTCATTCTTCTTACGGGTTACTTGGTAGAGTGGGTTTACAATCAGACTGTAATTTGGGATGTGCATTCTCCAAAACCCCACAACACCTAGGAAAGTCTGTGTTTCTTTTTTGTTAGTTGGTGGAGACATAGCTGTTATTTTGTTGATCACATCCATTGGGATTTGACGACGTCCATCTTGCCATTTTATTCCTAAAAACTGGATCTCTCGTGCAGGTCCTTTGACTTTATTTTGTTTTATGGCAAAACCGGCTTTCAGAAGGATTTGGACTATTTTCTTCCCTTTCTCGAAAACTTCCTCTGCTGTGTCACCCCACACAATAATGTCATCGATGTACTGCAGGTGTTCAGGAGCTTCCCCCTGCTCTAGCGCAGACTGGATCAGCCCATGGCAAATGGTAGGGCTGTGTTTCCACCCCTGGGGCAGCCGATTCCAAGTATATTGGACTCCCCTCCAAGTGAAGGCAAATTGTGGCCTGCACTCTGCTGCTAGAGGGATGGAGAAAAATGCATTAGCGATATCAATTGTGGCGTACCACTTGGCTGCCTTCGATTCAAGTTCATACTGAAGTTCCAGCATGTCCGGCACTGCAGCACTCAGTGGTGGCGTGACTTCGTTCAGGCCGCGATAGTCCACTGTTAGTCTCCACTCGCCATTAGACTTTCTCACTGGCCATATGGGACTATTGAAAGGTGAATGGGTCTTGCTGATCACTCCTTGGCTCTCCAATTGACGAATTAGCTTATGGATGGGGATCAGGGAGTCTCGGTTAGTGCGATATTGCCGCCGGTGCACAGTTGTGGTAGCGATTGGCACTTGCTGTTCTTCGACCCTCAGCAACCCCACAACAGAGGGGTCCTCTGAGAGACCAGGCAAGGTAGATAATTGTTTAATGCCCTCTGTCTCTAAGGCAGCTATACCAAAAGCCCACCGGAACCCTTTTGGGTCCTTGCAATATCCTCTTCTAAGATAGTCTATGCCAAGGATACATGGAGCATCCGGGCCAGTCACAATGCGGTGCTTTTCCCACTCATTCCCAGTCAGACTCACCTCAGCCTCCAATACAGTCAACTGCTGAGATCCTCCTGTCACTCCACAAATATAGATGGGCTCTGGTCCTTTATAGCTCGATGGCATTATAGTACATTGTGCACCGGTGTCTACTAAAGCCTTATACTTCTGTGCGCGTGATGTGCCAGGCCATCGAATCCACACAGTCCAATAAACTCGATTGTCCCTTTCCTCCCCCTGGCTGGAGGCAGGGCCCCCCTAATCCTGGTCAGAATCTTCTTCGTTTCTGTGTTTGAAGGACTGTCTGCTGGAAGTTGGAGCAGCAAACTTTTCGGAGAATCCCTTTTTCCTGATTGTTTTCTTTTGCAACTCACGTACCCGTGCCTCTAGGGTCGCGGTAGATTTTCCATCCCATTTTCTCATGTCCTCTCCATGGTCTCGTAAGTAAAACCACAGGGTGGCACGGGGTGAGTACCCACCATATCGTCTTCCTTGTGTGGGTGAACGCCTACCCCTGACAGCTGAGACACTGCTTTGTACAGGTGCGGAGGAGAATAATCTCTCTTCAAGTTGGTGAAACTTTTCAGAAAGTGTTTTCTCCCAGGTGTTCTCTTTTGGTCGGTGGACACTGGTTGGTTCAGGTGGGGAGGACAATAGATTCTCTTCAAGTTGGTGAACCTTTTCAGAAAGTTTCTCCACAGCTGAGACGCAGGCCTGTAAGGAAGAGGAGAGACTTTCTTCGTACTGCCGGAGTTGTTTAGCCGCTTCATCCACTGTGGGTTCTTCATCCTCTTTCCAGGCCATTATTGCCAATGAGCTGGCATATGATGATGGTGCACTCCGTACAAACTTCCGCCACATGGGTCGTGTACACTTGACTTCATCTGGATCTTTGGATGTTTGTCTCTGGTCTGGATCCTCATAAATCACTTCCCGTACGGCTAATTCCCTCAGGTACTGGATTCCCTTCTCCATAGTGGTCCACTTGCCTGGTAGACATAAAAGTTCTTCCTTGAAGGGATACCTTTCCCTCACAGCTGAGAGGAGACGCCTCCAGAGGCTGGTGGATTGTGCTCCATCTGCAATTGCTTTGTCAATGCCGGCGTCTCGAGCAAGGGATCCCAGCCGCTTGGCTTCCCTGCCGTCTAATTCCACACAATTGGCTCCAGAGTCCCAGCACCGGAGCAGCCAGGTGACAAGCTGCTCACCTATACAGCGACCAAAATCTTTTCGCACATCTCGTAGCTCGCGCTCGTTTAGGCTTCGGGTAGTTACTGTTGATTTTTCGACATCCTCATCTTCCTCCTCCTGAATCCTTGATGGCCCAGCGTCGTCGTCATCTTCGTCATCTCTATACCTAGTTTTGGCAGAAGCCTTACCTGGGTTGGCAGAAGACTCTCTGCGTTCTAAACGACCTGAATCTCTATACCATTTTTTCACCTTCTCTACAGGGGCAGCTTGCACTGCTACTGCTCGTTTCTCTGACTTTGTTACAGAGTCTGCTACAGGGGTTGGAATACCCTCTGCAGGGTCAACTTGCACTGCTACAGCTCGTTTCTCTGACACGGCCACAGGAGCTGGAGCGGCTGCAGGAGCTGGAGCTGGAGCTGGAGCAGTTGCAGGAGCTGGGACTGGAGCAGCAGTAGGAGCTGGAGCTGGAGCGGCTGCAGGAGCTGGGACTGGAGCGGCTGCAGGAGCTGGAGCTGGAGCGGCTGCAGGAGCTGGGGCTGGAGCGGCTGCAGGAGCTGGAGCTGGAGCGGCTGCAGGAGCTGGGGCTGGAGCGGCTGCAGGAGCTGGGGCTGGAGCGGCTGCAGGAGCTGGAGCTGGAGCGGCTGCAGGAGCTGGAGCTGGAGCGGCTGCAGGAGCTGGGGCTGGAGCGGCTGCAGGAGCTGGAGCTGGAGCGGCTGCAGGAGCTGGGGCTGGAGCGGCTGCAGGAGCTGGAGCTGGAGCGGCTGCAGGAGCTGGAGCTGGAGCGGCTGCAGGAGCTGGAGCTGGAGCGGCTGCAGGAGCTGGGACTGGAGCGGCTGCAGGAGCTGGGACTGGAGCGGCTGCAGGAGCTGGGACTGGAGCGGCTGCAGGAGCTGGGACTGGAGCGGCTGCAGGAACTGGAGCTGGAGCGGCTGCAGGAGCTGGAACTGGAGCGGCTGCAGGAGCTGGGACTGGAGCGGCTGCAGGAGCTGGGACTGGAGCGGCTGCAGGAGCTGGGACTGGAGCGGCTGCAGGAGCTGGGACTGGAGCGGCTGCAGGAGCTGGAGCGGCTGCAGGAACCGGATCTGGAGTGGCTGCAGGAGCTGGGGCTGGAGCTGGAGCAGAATCCACCGTAGGGGTCACAGTGGCCGTTGGATCTGTCACAGGGCTTGGAGTGGCCGCAGGGTCTGTCACTGCCGTTGGATCTGTCACAGGGCTTGGAGTGGCCGCAGGGTCTGTCACTAAGTTGATAGCAGTATCAATGGCAGCTCGATAGGCATGAGCCAGGCCCCAGCACGTTACAATGATTTGTGTTACTTTGGAACTGCCAGAATCATGACACCTTTTTTTCAAGCATTCTGCCAATTTTTGAGGATTTTGCCATTGTTCAGGGGTGAAGGAGGAAGGCAGAGTGACCCAGGAGGATACAGGGGGGGTGAAGGAGAAAGGGAGAGTAAGCAAGTAAGGAAAAATATCCTCCCCTTTCCCCTCCACAGATTGACTCCCTAATGAAAAAAAACAATAGGTATAATTGCTAATAGTTTCCAAGATACAGTTTCCAAAGTACAGAGTCGACGATGTTACTGAATACAAATAACAAGTTAGAGTCATGACCACATATTTCATCGTCTCATAAGCCATTGCTACAACACACAGTACCATAATGATCTGAAACCAGGGCCCGGAGAGGATAAACAACACGACAGAGAGCAAATACGGAAAATAATGTACTATAATACTCAATTTGGAAAACAGGCGCAGCAGAGTTGAGATTAAAGCAATCAGCATTATGACAAGTGACTATTAAGCAGGTCTAATCCTTACACCAATTTTAGTTTAACACACTCTGGTCAGATCTGCCGTTATCTCAACCTTTCGCGCCCCACGTTGGGCGCCAAAAAGGACTGTCGTGGTTTAACCCGGCCGGCAGCTAAACACCACGCAGCCGTTCGCTCACCCTCCCCCCTCCCTCTCTGGGACGGGGGAGAGAAATGGAAAGTGAAGCCCGTGAGTTGAGATAAAGACAGTTTAATAAGACAGGAAAATAATAATAACAAAATAATAATAAAATAATAATAACAATAATAATACAATGGTGATAATAGGAAAGTAATAATAGTATGTACAAACAAGTGATGCACAATGCAATTGCTCACCACTCGCTGACCGATGCCCAGCCTAACCCCGAGCAGTCCGGCCCCCTCCCCCCAGCTAGCCACCCCTATATATTGTTTAGCATGACGTCAGATGGTATGGAATACCCCTTTGGCTAGTTTGGGTCACCTGTCCTGGGTCTGTCCCCTCCCAGCTCTTACTGCACCCCCAGCCTGCCCGTTGGCAGGACAGAGCAAAAGGCTAAGATGTCCTTGGCTTAGTATAAGCACTGCTCTGCAACAATTAAAGCATCGGGGTGTTATCAGCACTCTTCTCATCCTAAGCCAAAACACAGCATTCCACCAGCTACTAGGAAGAAAATTAATTCTGTGCTAACTGAAACCAGGACAAACAGCCCATCTTAAAGCTCCTAGTACAGAAATAACTGATCTTCTGATTTTCAGTAATAGCCTTATGGATATGGTGCACTGCTTAGAATTTTATGTAGTAGGGTTGGTTCTTAACTGTCACAGGCCATCGGGCAAATGGGACATAGAGCCCTCAAAACTTCAAATAAGGTGGGAAAAAGAATAGCCAGCATTTTAATTTGAAAGGAATGTTCTCCAATGTTTTTTTTAACTCTAGAAAGATTAATCTCCTCATTTCAGTTTTCATTAAATACCTTTTGGGAAACAAGTCATCATTTGTCTATGACCTTTTAGAAATGTTGTAGCTTTGTTAAAATACTGTACCTATGCCTAATCTAATTTTGCATTTACTATGTTTTAGTGTATTTATAAATGGTGAACTCAGTTTCTGAAATTAAACATTTTATTTGCAATTTTCTAGTGGTAGTCAACACTGCCTTTTTTTTTTTTTTTTTTTTAGATGGATTAAAGACAACCATTCAATAATTTAATTGTAATCATACATATGTAATCAGAACATGCTATGTGAAAAGACTGGTTTTCCATGTATCTCTTTGGACATAAACACATAGATTCAAGTTCTCTTAATTTCACTCAAGGTAATCAACAGATTTATTGAACTCTTTCCCAGGTGACTTTTGGGTTTCCAAGATCTTCCTCTAAGCATTCTGTCCTTTCAAGTATTTTAATTGTTACTCAGTCAGTTACCTTAGACCTGAACTATTTCAGTAAATTATATAGTGCACTTAGGAAGAACTAATACCTTTTAAAATACTGAAGACAAAATGCAGTAATTTGTAATACTATGAATAGCCAGCATTTCTCTGTTATTGTAGGGTTACATGAGAACAGGTACACGTTTCTTCTGCAGTAATAAAACAACTTGTTCTAGTTCATGTATAGTTTGAACTAGGTGAGTTTGAAGCAGTTTATTGAGAAACACATTTAAATGGCTACTGGTTAATTATTATCTCAAATTTTTTCCCTCTACATTTTAACCATGAATACAGCCTTGACCTTTGTAAGATGTTTAATCTCTCCAAACCAGGAGAGAGGTAGGTGGAGGGTGAAGGAACTTTTCTTGTTTTTAAAGAAGGGATAATTTTCACTCAAGACTTGCATATGACTATGAATATAGCCTTAGGCTTAAAGCATTGTAGAGCCACGCCATACCAGCAGGAGCTTACTTGAAAATCCCAGTTCTCTGGAAACGAGGATTGTGGCTCCCATGCTTTAAAGCAGACTGTACTGTAGCTCCTGCTACTCTTGTGTGGAAAGCTGTAATGATGGCATTCTGAAATAGATAGCACTCAATTTGTATCTTCCCCTTCTTAGGGATACTTAATTGTATAGTCATGGGTGTTGTCAAAAATTTTCCTGAGAGCATGAAAACTAGTGACTATTTTAAGAAGCAAAACTACTTCATAAAACTACATTTTAAGAAGCCGCCTACTTCATTTGCAAGTGCAATTTACTTTTTTGAAGGGTATTAGCTCTTAAAAATGTACTGTTGCAGTATCAGCTTGGTTATGAATGAATATTAAGCTTATATTAGAGCTTTTTAAGAGACAGTACACGGGTGTAAAAAAAAATAAATCAGACATGGAATCTCTTAAATAAAAACAGGAGAGACTGGAAGCACAAAGCTGCTATTTTTTGGATGTAAGTCTTGATTCTTCTATACAAGCTATTTCCATTTCCAGTTCAAGCACTGACTTTGAGAAATGAATGACTTCAAAAGCTGAAAGCTTTCATTGAAGTATTGAGGTAAGTTGTAGTATGCATGGGTTTTGTATTGATTTTTACTTTATAAAGATTATTTTTAATCTTAGTGAATGCTAAGCTTTATAGAATCATAGAATATAGAATATCCTGAGTTGGAAGGGACCCTTAAGGATCATCAAGTCCAACTCTTGACACCGCACAGGTCTACCCAAAAGTTCAGACCATGTGACTAAGTGCACAGTCCAATCTCTTCTTAAATTCAAACAGGCTCGATGCAGTGACCACTTCCCTGGGGAGCGTGTTCCAGTGTGCAACCACCCTCTCTGTGAAGAACCCCCTCCTGATGTCAAGCTTTCACATATTGCAACTTAATATATGTGATGAAATTACTTTATTTGAAAACTCTTATTTTTACATCATATTCTCCCAGACTATAAGGAAGTGCAAGCTCTGTTAAATGGGAGCTTTCAAGTTGAGTTTTTTGCTGGACCAGTCCCTGCAGCAGCATAGTTCCCTAACATGTAATGTCTTGGTGGATCCCCAACGGTGATACAAACTTTATTTAAACAGTTAATTTTAGTACATTAGCAACTTCAGAAATAAATTTGGAGCAGATGGTACTAGAGATGTCATTGTAAGGATCCAATAGCTTCTGTGTCTTCTAAGAGTAGGCAGGTGTAACCACTACGCATACTGCAGCAAGAAATATTTTGCAGTACTGAATATAGGAAGGGGAAGAAGTAGATATGTGTAATGGTCTTTTAAAAAAACTCAAGTCTTGCAAAGGTGTATAATGTATTTATTGATATATATATATATATATATATATATATATACACATATATATATATATATATTCTGCAAAAGTAACCTGTGAATAATGCTCCTCCCATACTGCCATTCCCATTTGGCCTCTTTTCCTACCCAAGTAAAAATGAAGTCAACCTGCCCGACTGCAGAATTTGGCTGGTGACCATCTACTAGGAATGTTCATGGCTTCTCCCCACCATCCAAGAATACCTTCTCAATTTACAAAGGATAGAAATCTCAATCTAGAACAGTTTAATTGTGGCATAAGGATGTGATTAATAAAACGAAGATAGAAATGACAAGCTCAAAGCAGATGTGTACAGTTGTTGAAACATCTGTCCCTTAAAATAGTATTTATTTTCCTAACTATACAGAGCTGACAGTAACTGCATTTAGGTATTTCCAAACCCAGGAAAAATAAACCTGTAATTAGTGAATATCACTTTCTAATTACAGATTTACATTTTTTCTTAAAACCAAATATTATAGTCCTCCCACAAGACAAGTACATTCATCCTTTGCTTTATTCTTAGCAACAAGGAAGAGCAATTCTTTACCTTCCTGGCAAAACTGACCCCAAACTGCTTTGTTTCATAAAATGCACATACCAACCAGAAATGGCAACCACAGTGATGTGCCCAACTTAAGTATCAGCTTGGATTCCAAAGACTATCTATGCCTAAACAGTCCTTACCCCAACCCCCTGCACTTTTTTTTATTTTTTTCCTCTGTGTGAACCAATACCTTGTTTTAGTCTTTGGATTTAAATTGGCAGTTTTAAAGGAAAAGAGGGATTCCATTTCAGAAAGCATTTCTACCTTACACTTGACGTAAATGGACAGAAATCAAGCCTTGCTATGGAACAAAAAGCACTTGCAGCTGAAATAAAGCAGAATTTCTGAAAGACTGTCCATGACAGTAAGATACGGAATTTCAGAAGAAAAAAAAAACACTGACTGTCCTTGCTGTCTTAAACTAAGGTCTGAAACAGACAACCAGAAGTAGCTGTATTTGCTCATGGTAATCTAAAGAGTTGATTTAAGTTGCATATAAAATGTGTCATTTACTTAAGCATAAGAATCATATTTGATTTAAAGAAAATCTTTGTTGTGAGGTATTCTTTGTCACCAAACCAGCAACTTTTGCAAACGCCATTGTAATCTTCTGTGTTGTATGTTAAGCAGATAGTGACAACTTTCATTTTAAGACATAGCTGAGACTAATTATGTAACCAGCTAACTGAGAAAGCTGTGGCTAAACAGTCTTGCTGACATTGATGATAAACTCAGTCTGTGGTTTTGTTCTTTTCCTGCAAATAGAAAGTGAAGTCATCGGTAAAAGAAAGACTCTTTGAATACTAAATTACAAGGAAACTTCTCCAGGGGGGTGAATTTAAGAATGAACATAATAAAGTGAGGAAGGCAGCACTAGTCTTTTGTGTAGCTTCTCTTGTATCTGGAAAAGTGCTTAGATGCAAGGGAAACACATGCTCACTCACATTGAAATTGAGATACAGTAAAGGAGTCCATGAATTTTATTATCAATCAGCTTTCAGTCTCCTTAGCATTACAGAAAGAAGTGCTTAGGAATAGTGGTATAGTCCTAGAGCAGTTAACTATAGCACATTCTCCATCTTGTTCACCCCAATGTGTAATCTGTTTCACCAAGAGGATGTGTGACAGGACCATGGATGGAGTAGAAAAAGGAACACAATCAAACTGCTTCCAAACATGTTATGTGCCTATGTTGCACTGATGTATTCTGAGGGCTTGAATGACACGGATGGTAAAGGAAAGAACTTGAGTAAGGTTCCAACCGTTCTCAGAGAAATATTTCTCTCGTTAACAGAGAAATATATTTTATGTCTGATCCAGGACAACCATTCTCCAGCCCTCCTCACCCCCACATTCTCTTGAGACCCACAGCACATACAGAGGACAGGTATAAGGTAAATGCAGTATGGATAAAAATATAGTTCTGAATGCTTTAAGAGAATCTGTGAACTGGAAATTATTCCTTAATCTTTTTTAGTTTGTAATGGAAGAGTGAGCTGTTTAATCCTATTTTGAACTTGCTTTTACTTTCGTCATCCAAATATCTTCTACCAGTAAGTCCTGCAACTTTTTGCATGCAACATGCAACTGCTTTATTTAGTTTTACACAAGCTCTCCTAAGCCTTATGCTACAGAACAGTGGTTATCCACCATCTCTGGGCTACTCCTGGTGACACAACATTTTGACATTTGTGCCCAAATCTTTTGTTAGCCTTACTATTTACAGGAACAGATGTTGCTTGTAAGAAATTAAGTCAAGCTTCAAATGTGATGTTACACAACCTTCAATGACCTTCAGGGAATTTCATAAGATGTGCTAAAATTTTGTTCTATAGCAGCATTATACACATTCAATGCATTTTATTTACAACTCCATTCTGTGTTAGACTGTCATAGTCACAACATAACTTACAGGTGGACCATACCATTTTTTTTGTTTTGTTTATTTCAACCTTCAATTACTTGAATATGCTTGCTTCATTCCATTATGAAAAGCTATAGCCTAAGCCAAGGCTGTTTGTAATCAGTCAAGACAAAAGGAGTTTTATGATGTTAATGACAAATTTATTATGTTGAAGTCCCTTTGTAACTTCCTAGTAAGTTTTCAGACCATGTCTCTTTCCTGTACCACACCTGTAGTAACTCATGGCTTCTTCTAACCCTAGCTCCTAAAAGCAAACTGGGTGTTTACCCAAGTTTGTAAAGGGAGTGGGAGATTTCCTTAATGTCCTCTTACATCTGAGGGGGCTTAAACACATGCTTTCTTCCATGAAAATATCCTGACATTGATCTATATTAAAAGAGAAAAACTCACTTGTGGAAGGTACTTGCTTTAAAGAAAGGCAACACAAGACATACCAGATGAGAGTATTATTTGAAAGAAAGGTGAGATGGTTTTATTTTCTCTTTCAATGACTTTTTTTTTTTTTTTTTTTTTTTTACTGAAAGTGGCCTTTGGGGAAAAACTGCAGTGATCTTTGCTGCAGTTTAACAGGTGCCCCTGTCTTATTCAGAGTGTGGGTTACAGTAACACTCCCAGCCTATGTTGTAGGGGGCTATACTTACTGACTGTCACGTCAGCTACGCAGCCCCTGGTGCTACAGTGCTGCATGGGTCATGATCTACAATCCCAGCCAGGTTTCAGATCGAAGAACTAAGCGCTTTCCAAGAACCACATATATAGCTCAAGATGTAACAGGAGAAACTTAGAGACTGCCCAAAACTGCACTTCAGAATCTCTTTTCTGCCTTTTACGTATGCACTTTTATTTTCTTTTCTCTCCCCCCAACATATAAGTTATATATATACACACACACTAAACAGGCCAAATTGAGCTCATAGCTTCTACCTTCAGCAGCACCAAGGCTGCGAGCAGTAGTACACACTGCTACCACTGCCAGATATTTGTCTACACCTTGGGCACGATAAATTTCACTTCAGGTTCTCAAGTTACAGCTTACACTGTGGGGGAGTTATATAAAGTAAATGATTAGGCTTTACATATAAGGACTTACATCCTTACTCAAAAGTTTTCCTTCATAGTGTTCCAAGTTCTCAGCTATTTGCACATTTACTTCCTTCTGTATCATGTGAATTAGTTGATGTCCAAATTGGCTCTGAAGGAAGCTGAGTTTTCTTCCAAAGACAAGTCAAATAGATAATACTTCAATGATTGCAATTTCAAGAGGAGCCAGGGACTGGACTGACAAGTTCTGCAGGTCGCCTTTGCCAGATCTTGGTGTGAGGAAGCCTGCACAACAGCCACCCACAGTAGAGCAGGCTCCACCCCACCAGATCAGTTCCTTGATACATAATCTAGAGGATAAAAAGAAAACATGATCCTAAAAACTGAAACATAATGCAGGTAAATGTAGTTCCTGAATGAAATATGCACAAAGAATGGGAAAAAAAAGTTACTCAATAATAATTTTTTACTCTTGAGTTCTCAGTCAGCAACAAACAGCTTTCTGCCCATTCTTATTTCACAAATAGTGATTTTTTACACTAGTGCAGTCCCTGTCATGTTACAACTGGTTCTAACTGAAATGTTAAGTTTTCTTCCTTAGTTTACCCCTTAACTTCTTCCATTCTGCAGTCTAGGCAGACGTCCCTAACAAAGACATCTAATAAAGAAGAGATTACAGAACATGCTATGTTACAGCATTTTAATTCCAAAAGGACTATTTAATAAAGAAACAAAACAACACCTATCATCTTCAAGTGTACTTGATTACATATTTTCATAGGTAAACTTTTGTACTGCAAATTAAGATACTGCAGTAGAGGGAAAATACTATTTAAAAAAGAAGTTTCCTGTGAAATCCAAGTTGTACTGCTTATTCATGAACTATTGGAATAAATATAACCAATGCTCAAGTCTGTTACAAGACAGTGCTTGCCAAGAGGTCCAACTGCTTTTTAGGTGAACCTTTCCCTTTAATTAGTTTGGTAGCCCACAGGGCACAATTAGGTATTGTGATGAAGCTACAATGAATATGGCTTTCCTATGCTGATAACATCATTCAAGTTTCACACAGGCAATCTGACAACTAAGGGGGTTACAGTCCAGCAGATAAATCAAGTAATGCATCTGTGCACACGTAGATTACATATCAAATTATTGCCATAGCACAATCCTGTTCCATAATGTATCTTATATAGGACAATTAGGACATACTTGTGCTGCATTATGAAACAGACAGCTACCCAAACCAAGTAGACAAGTTTTAATTAATAGCACTAAACTTGGAGGTAGCTTCTCTTAAACACACCTAATAATATCTAACTTGGTATTTGAGTATATATGGACTAGGAATGCATTGTACTATTAATGTAAGAAAGAGGACGGAGCTAAATATCGGTAAGTACAAAGATTTTCTGTACCTTCTCACAGAAGCTGAATTGCAGTGCTGGAATGACAATTTTCTGTTGTCATACATTATTCAGTCATCAGCAAAGTTACATCAAAAGACTTAAAATTCACAGTCAGGATGATAAAGGAAGTTTTTCCAACAGTACTAATTTTGGCTTTAAGTTTAAAGTAAAAGGAGGTAGTGCAGTAAGGTTCAGCCCAATTTTACTGATGCCAGGTATATTTGCCAGTGGCCTGTGGGTTGTCTTGTAATGTGATATTTGAAGAGGGTTCGTTTCCATCAGTATGTGTGTGTAAGAAAACATCAGTCGGTCTCCTGGTTTAATATCTTCTCTTTTGTCATACCTGTAAGGAATACAGAAGGCTTGTTTACATTCATACAACTGCAACATTCTCAGTCACATCCCTTTTTAAAATCAATTAGTACTGGGAAAGAAAATGCTATTTTTGAAGAGTTTAGGGAACCCGTTGATCCAGGAAAGTCTTTCTGCTGGTACTGTGGTCTACTTCAGGACTCCTCGAAAATTTCTCATCTAGTACTCTGAGTTTTGTGGAAAAAGCAGCAAAACCTAAGACTGCAGAAAACTCTGGACTTATTTCTAAGTTTTGTTCTACAAGAACTCATGTTTGAATGAGACTTTTTTTTTTATTTTCAAAAAGAGTTATGAAACACTTCAGCAGAAACCTTTCTTCTGGTATAGAAACATTAAAGTAGGAGCCCCAGAAAAGAGCAAGGAAGAGGCTTCCCTATACACTGCAGGAAGAACAGCCTGGCAATTATAGTGTTAACCCAGCATTGTTATTTTTTCTCTATTTCCTGATCTACTAAGTGTTAGTCAGGTCACTTTGGGTCAGCTTTTATAAACCTGTTTGAGTACCTTAACATAGATGTTATTAAATATATACACACACATATATATGTATTTTATAAAAGCCAACTACTGAGTTTCCAAACTAACATGTCCACTGAGACATTTATTGAAAGGGTATTCAGTCTAGCTGTAGAGAGACTTTAAGTGATGAGAAACCAAGTGACTTAAGCATTTGGCGGGGATGTGAGTAATTCAGGTATAAGTTCAGTCACTCTGTCTGATCTAAGCTCAGAACTGAGCTGAAGTGTCTTTCTCACAGAGATGTATGAACCTAATTTTCTACATCTTGAGCTTACTGTCCCATGAAGACACTGCGCTATTTCGCAACAGTTATTTATTCATTCACTGAAGATAGGAGAGGCAGGTAGAATTTATAGCCCAAAGGCTAGGATGCTCATACTGGACACTTCAGTCCTAATGGAGTCCTCAATCCAACATCTTCAAAAGGGGAAAGAGTAAGTTAAATCAAGCCCACAACACTCCATAGACCATTGTTTCCTGTATTTCTGAAAGTGCGAGACCTGGGTTCAAATCTTTGGTCTATATTCCAAAAAAGATATTCTATGCTAACAATGGGAAACAGTACAGATGGTAGAGGTTAAGTTGCAGGTTACTTACCTTTAGTTTATGACATGACAGTCTCGGGTATCTAACTAACTATATACAGAGTGTTCATATTCTGTAAGCCAAGTGAAGAGTGGCGTAGTTCACCCTTCCTGTTGCCCTTTGCTGCAAACTGCTCTCCACCAGCTTTTGTAGCTCCTGTTCTTAGGTGCCTGACTCCTCCCACCCATTTCACAAGTAGCTTCTTCAAGTCTGTGGCTTTTGTTACTGCAGTGGACACCAGTAATAAAGTGGTGCAATCCGAACCCTAACCACTCTTAGATGCACCTAGGAATAAATCCTGGTTGCATCTTCAGCCATGTGTAGCCTTTTTTTTTTTTTTTTTTTTTTTTGAGTTGGCTTCCCACTTGCCTGAATTCTCTATGAAAAACTGGTAACAATAACCTCACTATAATTTTACAGCATTCCCTGAGATAGCAAAGTCACTAACATTTAAAGTATTTAAAGCAACAAGCACTCTAGCGAACTGGAGGATTTGTGTGGATTATTAATGAAATGCAGAAGTAGACCTTGCACACTGAGTAGGTGCTTTCTTCTAAAAATCTTGCACACTAATTTAATCTGCTATTTCTAAAAAGGTTGTAATGCCAGTTAGGATAGTACGTGTGTTCAAGCTGGCAGAAAGAATGAAATACTTCATAGCAGCTTAACCAAGTACTAATTTTGCATTTTTTTCATCAGCAAATAAAAGGCCTTTCATCACGCTGCACGCATTTCTGAATTTTATTATTTTTAAAATACTTTAAGCTTACATAGCATATTTATTCCTGGTTCAAAGAGACTGCACTAATTGAAGACAAGATTGTAACACCTGTTCTGTGTAAGAATCTACACCAAGCCTCTTTCAGTCACCCTTTGAAGAAAAATAATGGATCCCTTGAATTTTTCTTGAGGCATATAGATCTAATCTAAGCACACCACTGAAAGCTTTTAACTTTTAAGACACTTCTATTTGTGGACTGTAGTTATCCTGATGAATCATCAGTCTTCATAGCCACTCCATCCATAAATCTGTCTATGAAGACGGTAGGTTAGATTTCACCTATCTGAAAGACTGTCACATCCTTAGATAAAGAGAAAATGGACAGCTGGTGTCACTAACCCCTGCACTATTGTGCTGTCAGACAACATGGTAGTCCTGTGTATGATGCTCTGTTGAAGGTTTTGCCTGACCCTTTTTTGTGAAACTTTACGATGAATCAGCCCTCCCTTGAGGCCTTTTTATGATGGGGAAAAGATAAAACTGATACAGACAAAGTACCCTATAGCTGCAAAGCTATGAACCATCCATCAGTGACGGGGATATTATTCATTTGCTTTTCAATTCCACTGCACTACAGCCTTGCAAGCAAAAAGTGAAGGAAAAAAGACAAAAACAAGACATCCAAACAAACAAAAACCCTCACCATCTGAAAAAGCCCATTGAAATTAAGCATTGTTTTAGAAGCAAAGTTGCATTTATAGTCACATTTAAGAGTAGTACATGTTTAAATATATTCAAAACCAGAATGTAACATTTTAACTATCATACATGCTCCATCACTTGTACTCTAATAATTTGTCTCTTCCTGACTGTTCACGTATTAAAACCTTCTCTAGATTGAACATGTAAAAAAAAAAAAAAAAAGAAAAACACTGGATTTGTAAATATGACAAATTCAGCTTTTAGCTGTCAGTACCATCACAACATTACAAGAAAGCATAACAATAAAGTAAGGCATAGCAAGCTAGATTATTCCTAGTTGTCCCAGAAGCACAATTTTCCTTTAAGATACTTTTTATCTCAAAACATGCCAATAAATTAACTGTATTTCTTCATTTTATTCTGAACACCTCGGCTGGGAAGAAAACTCCATGTTCTGAATACATCTTAACCGTAAACCAAAATCTGTTTGTACTGCTTTTGTTTTGTGCAAGTATAAAGTGAGGCTTCTCGTTTACATTTTAAATTAGAAACTGATTTCAGCTGACGAGGTAGGCCTAAGACCAGAAAGATGTCCTTTTTGGTATATATCCTGAAAAGCAAACAATGCCATTCCACAAAAATATCCTACTATTCATTTAATAATGATTCTGATTCTTAGTATGGCTTGTACATCACTGCTGCTCATGGTAACAAAGCACTCAACTGCTCTCCCTCAGAGCTAACGAACACGACCAATAATCCACATGACAGCAACTTCAGTACCATCCATTTGAAGGATGTTCCACATTAAAATAGACTTTTAATATTAACACATAGATAAGCCTCACATTGCAACACATCATTTAAAAACAAATAAAATGAGATTTTCCCGCAATTATATATACTGTTCTACCAAGAACAATTTGTTCTTCTGCTTCTGTTTTTTATAAAATCTAGTGAAATACCAAACATAGCTGTATTAAAGATATTTGGGGGTTTAGTACCGTACTTTTTTTTGTTTGTTTGTTTTTTACACTGTTCTGATATCTTTAAAGATTCTATGATATTCAGGCAAAAAATAACCAATACAATTCAAAAACATTTCAGTGATCAACTCCTCAAGTGGCAGCACTGCATATTTCCAAATTCTTTAAAAATCTCCAAAGATTCACATTGTTCTTGACCTGGCTGAATAAATATGCTGTACCAAAAAACTAATTTGTGATGCTTGCCCTGTGTATATTAAAAAAATAAAAGAAAAAAGGAAAAAAGCAGATGCTAATCTTCAGTTCAAAATACCATGTTCATAACATACCTCCAATCTGAATTGATTTCTAGAAACCGAGAGACTCCTGTTTGTGCTGCAGCCACATCAATATGAACAGAGACCTCTACATAAACAAAAAAACATTTTAAAATTATTGTAAGAACACTTTATTAAATAAACAGAATAGGAACAGAAAATATGCACAAAAATAGTACAAAGAAGCAATGTCCAATACATATTAAGATACACTATCACTAAAGTTACATTTGAAATTAGGTGAACATACCTCAGAACGGCTTTACATACCTGCTGTTGAAGGTACCAACTCATGAAGCTTCTGGATTGCTACTCCTCCGGGATAATTGAAATGTGAAACATATAACGATGTCCCTGAATAGGCAGCATTAACTACAAGATGCATTATAACAAAAAAAGATCCAAGTTTATACAGCCAGGACTTCCGATAGTTATTCAGGCTGTTGAGAGGGGGGGAAAAAAAAAAAAAAGAAAAAGAAAAAGAAAAGACTCTTACTTTTGTTTCATAATGGTTATTTATTATTGTGATAAAACTTTTATGAAAACCCCACTGCTAGGTAATAAAGATCAGTACAAAATTTATTACAATTGTGTATAAGGAATGCATTTATTGTTAATTGCTACAAGACTAGCTTCTAGCGACAAACACATTTCAATGTTCTCATTAATAAAGCTATTGAAAGCTTATCAGTAAAACTAAGTATTTCTGTTTTTAAGTTCTAGCTATGAATGTATTCTCCTCCAAATAAGTTCAGAGTTCAACTTAAATTTGTATACTCAGTATACCCAAGTTTAACTATTTAATACAAACTCCATATTTCATAAGCTCCACTTATATATTAAACTACCTTCTGAGGAAAGTTAAGTTAACAGCATACTAGTACCCTGGAACGTCTTTTTCTCTGGTGAATAAAATAAACTGAATTGCAATAGCATGATAGAAAAATCAGAACTCTGCTCTTGACTCTGCCATGGACTTGCCAAATTATCCTTCCAAATCCTATCGGTTTTCTTTCTTAGTTTCCCTCACTAGTAGCATGGGTACAATGATGCAGACCTCTTTTCTAGAGCATCTCTACATCTTAAGATAACCCACACTCCAAGATAGAAAGATGTGCATAAAAGTAGTAGTAACAATTTTACTTCTTTTTTTTTTTTTTTTTTTTTTTTTTAAACATTTTCACAAAGAAAAAAAGTAATTTCAAACTTACATTCGTGAGCATACTTTAGCAGCCACTATGTTGAAGACCGGGAAAGTATACATGATAAAACGCAACTCTTTGTGTGGGAGAAATGAATACAAGAATATAAAGCCCAGTGCTGGCAAAAGTAATATCCGAGTTCTCTTTTCTGCTGCACCTAAAGGTACAAATATAATGCTGCATCCCAACGCACGAGGCAGGGCTGAATAGAAATACCACAAGAAGGGGGAGGTCTTCAAGGTGAAAAAGGAGAGTTAAGGATGCTCTCACTAGCAAGTAAAGTACCTATTTTTTACAGTAGCATACATAAATTTTGCAAATATGCAGTAGATTTTTTCTGCATCTTACAAATACCCTTTTTTGTATAACACAAATCACTTGGGATATGGTTTACTCCCTTACTCTTTAAGAAATAGAAGTAGTTGCCTAGTTACTTGCCTATTGTCCAGTGAAGATATATCAAACAACACTAATAATAAGGAAATACAGAAAAATTACAGGGAAGAAACCTGGATTTATACCAGTAGAACATGAAGAAGCAAAAAGAAAAAGTAAACAGAATGAAGTTTAAATTTAAGGAAAGGTCTAAGAAATGGACATTGCCTCATACACTTCAAATAAATTCAACTTTTCATTAAGTATTTCGTCAACACCAAAACTGAGTCTCAGGAATAGGCTTTTGCTTTAACTGACAGTGTTAAAGATCTTTTTTCCCCCCAATGTTTCAAAGGATACTCCCCAGTTGGAACTTTTGTTTAAAACTGTATTATACCAGAGCACTTTCCCTTCAGGCCACACAAGTTGTCTCCAGAACAGAGAATCCACAGCCACTGTTAGCCCTGAAAGAATTAAATACAAATCTGAGTGAATTAAAAAACAGAAAACCAAACAAGCACATCCACAGCGCACACTGACTGACAAGAATAACACAAACTGGAACATGTACTGTAAGCCTCACCCAAAGCCACAGAGTAGGTTGAATCTGTCAGTCTTGTAATGGAAATGCAGGAGAGGGAGGCACTTCTTAATGCAAGTCTTAATAGAAGCATGTCAGATAGGAATCTGATTTGAGACTTTCCCCCACTCCCACCCCAAGTGTGAAATACAATGGTTTAATTAAAGTTTGTTTTAAAAAGAATGTTAGAGCATTAAGTATAATGAATGGTAAGAAATATGTTTTAACTTAAATGATACTAAGTGGATTTTTATTGTAAAGCTGATAAGTTAAGAATTCTGTTACTATTTATTAGGTGGGAGGGAAGAATGATAAGGGATTAAAGGCAGACAAAGAGCAGCAAATCCATCAGTCCCATCTCCTCCACTCAGCTCTGTGAGAATTGCTCTGGTATTTGCAAGCTTTGCCAAGGTGAGATTGGGAGTACTAGTCAAAATTCCCATTGGGCTTCTTACACTATGATGTACCTCCAAACGCACATGCAATGATCATTCATTGTTTCTACTGTCCACACTGTGCAAAGCACAGCACACTACCAGAGTTCATCATCAGCCATCTGATGACAGCATTTTTATTAGGTAGGCTGGCAGAAAAGCTTACTTATGTGCACAAGCTTTCTGTGAAAATTTCTCAAACTATTGCAGATAATCACACAAGCTGTTCAAATTAATGAAATAAAGAAACAGCAAAACAAAAGAGAATTTTCTGAAACCTCAAGCACCCACAAAGCTGAACTGTGACACTCCCCACAACCCTTTTGCTCAGCATCTATGTCTGTCACACTTCTATTTTATCCAGGTTTCATTTGTCATCACAGCAATACATACTACAGTTGATGATGCACCTGTGACTGAAGACAGGTACTAATTATACTGAACTAAACATGCACATCCAAGCCAGGACTTTAGATACTGTAAGCATCTAAAGGCAGAGGTCACAGAATCTTTCTGCAGCTCTGTGCACAATTAGTTCCTAACTCACAAACATTCTAAGAAATAATTATGTTTGCGGTGTTACTAGCAAATGGGATCACACACAAAAAAACAAAGCCACAAGGGCCAGGTCACCAGAGAAGACAGGCAAATCTCCAGAATTCCGCTAAATTTAGCATGTGGCTTTTTTTTTTTTTTTTTGCCCCTTAGGCAAATACTTACCCAAACAAAAAATTCCAGCAGGAACAGCATGGGAAAGCACCTTTAAAACGGAGACTCTTTTAGTTAATAATGTTACCAGAAGCATGAGGCCTAAGAATATGGCGAGCTCTGATCTGAAGATTATAATTGCCAAAGCTGAGAACCAAACAAATTGCCTCTGCTTCTGCTGTATCCAATATGTCAATGCCAGCAACACTGTAAAAATAAAACAAAACTGTATGAATCATTTGTTTCCTACAAGGTAATGCTTTTATTAATACAGGCACCTTGTTACTCAAACTTCCCACCCCTTGCCACCTTGGTCTTCCTATTATTTCTGGTCCAGACATTCTCCCTCATCAGAGAAACTAATAAAAGAAATATGATTTAGAAAAAACAAGCAACATACTATAGCTGATGATTAAGTAATTATGAAAAGCATAACCAGTGAAAGAACAGCTGGCAACTCTTTCTAAACAGTACATTTAATAGCTTTTGATCCCCATCTCCTTCAAACTTAAGGGAGTACTAAAAGCCTTTCAAACTAAGGCTCATAATTATTATTGCTCAATATCTGCTGAAGAGTTAGGTTTCTCTCCCCAGGGAAGTGGTCATGGCACCGAGCCTGCTGAAGTTCAAGAATCATTTGGACAATGCTCTCAGACACATGGTCTGTTTTTTTTTGGGTGGTCCTTTAGGGGACCCAGGAGTTGGACACAATGATCCTTGTGGGTCCCTTCCAACTCGGCTATTCTATGATTCTTCTCTTGGATAAGCATAACCTCTATTAATGAGAACTGGAACCCACTTCAAATATGAAAACGAGACTACCGACGATCACTGAGGAAGAAGGAACTCTAAATCCATTTGCATGGTTAGCCAGAGATGCACCCTATCTCCACAGATGAAGTTACCTCTTCATTTTTACAGTTCAAATCACACGATAACACTGACTACACTGTAAAGCAGTCATGAACCCTAAGCAAAATACAAGAGAACAATACCAGTTGATTACTTGTGAAACAGTAACAGTACAGACACATAAATGAACTTGTATTTTCTAATATCTACAAAAATGATCTGGAAAGTTTGCTACTATACAATGTTTATTTGACAATTCAATCATTCTTTGTACTGTTTTCAGTTCAGCTCTACACAGGTTCTTATACCAACCTCATGATTTTATTAGCTGAACAGCTTCCACTGAAGCATTAAGTGACTAAGCTAATATCTGTCATATGCGGTTATTTTTTCCTCTTGTCATCTCTGGGAAAAAACTTGTATGTGTAAGGGTAGGGTTTTGATCTTGATTTTTTTTTTCCTGTCTCTTTAAGTGTACAAACTGCTACATTTAACTCCAGAAGAGGAAGGTGGAGAGTTTGCTGTGGGAGTCTGTTACAGAGTCTCATGAGAAAGCTGTTTCCTGTGTAGATCAAGTTCACAGATTTTCTGTTTTTTTTTTTTTTTTTTTTTCTTTTTTTTTTTTAAACTGCAGGTGTACCTACTGCCTTTTCAATGCCTCTGTTTTATGCAGAGATGTGTACTCAAGACTGTCTGACAAACTCCATGTATATTCAGATTCAATACAACTAGATTCAACAGTCATTGTAAGCATGCACAGTAAAAAAGAAAAAAGCCACACTTGCTTAAGTTTACTCACCTCATTATCACACCACGTAACCAAGTATATATATATATATAAATTTGGTCTAACCATACTTTTTTCTATATTTTAACTATCCACACAAGATTTTTTTTTTTTTATATTTTAAAATTATTTCTATGCAAATACTTACCAAAAGGAAGTGCAAACACATTAGGAAGGGTTCGTGTACAGTAAAACATCAAATGAAACTGAGTAACAGTTATGAGACAAAAGACGGTTGATGTAGTTGCTCCAAACTGCTTTCTAACTTCTTTTTGCAACTTCCATAATGTGTAAATCACACTGAGCCCCAAGCTTCCTCGGACTATTAGAAGAAAAAAAGTGGGAAAATGTGAGTGATATCAGATTGATCTCTCATGGACAAACATGTAATTAATAGGAAGTTATTAAGAATAATACAAAAGATCTCACAATATAAGCCACTCTAAAGAAGAAGAAAAACACCTACCCACATTAATTTATTTAGTTTAACCCACTTTTAACTTGCCTGATACTTTTCCACAGAGGTCAATGCTTCTATGCCCAAGTCAAACAATACTTTCTGAAGTCTTCATGCAAGTATACATGAGAATGTATTCTCTGAAGACATTTGCTTCTTCTACACTGTTAGACATCTGTTAGCAAAAAACTTTCTCTGTGCTGCTAATTAGTCCAAAAAACAGAGGTGAAATTTGGCTCTAAGTAACTATAGTTTGCAAAATCCCTCATTACAAAAAAGAGTTTTAATCACTGATCCAAACACTGACTGTTACAACAACGTTAAACATTAAAACAAGTTTGAATATATGTATGTTTACTACTGGACTGAAGTTCTCATACCTATCAGCTGGGAGTAAAACTTGGACATTTTAAACAGAGAGAGTACGTATATAGCAGGGCTGGAAAGAGCAGCGATAAAAATTGGTCCAAGGAACGTTCTTGGGACAACTCCAGGAAATTCATGATGGTCATACTGCAAAAGGGAAAACATAAGTAAGATAGCCAAACCAGAAAGAAAGGAAAATCAGGATAAATCATATTCATGTTGCATTTATCCTATTCATACAGAAGGATGTTGCAGGCTTTAACAGCATCCACAAAAGAACACTTTTTTCAACTCACCTTATCCAAGTCCAGCTGGTGGTACACAACATCGTGGATGGCCTGTAGATTAAAGCTTTCCTCCACTTTTGTGAATGGACAGACAGTTAAATGAACAAAGGCCACAACAATCATCATCAGCAGCAGTGGGAATGACCTCCCACTCGAGCTCCTCTTCTGAGCCATCCTGGGACTGAAACTTGCATATATTCTATTATTGTTAAAGATTAAAAGACCATACATTAATAAAACATCATGAAGCAAGCAAACTAACAAACGAGATTGATAAGCTTGGTTCATACAGGAAGAAAAAGTACTACAGTACTGTACAAGTCTAAACAAAGAATCATTTGAATCACGTATCACAATTTCCGTATGCATTCAATGAATAACATAGTAAAGACATATTCAGGCTGCGTTTCAGGATTTGTGCTGTCTTCTGCAAGTGCAAAGACTTAATTTTCAATCTACAAGACATCAGACAACACAGACCCTATTTAAGGAGACATTTCCCTTTGTGCCCCATACTGCCACCACTGCCAAGAGCACCATCTCAATTATGTCTGTGTTTTGTGGGAGAGACAGCTTTGTAATTTACTCTCACTTTAATCTCACACTGGAATTACACACGATCTTTAGAACATACTATCTCTCTTGTCTGGGACTCTGAAGATCGTGGGAGAAGAGGCTTGAGAATGATTAATTGTTCGGAACAGAGTACTTTGAACTTTTGAGTTTGCTAGCTTGCCAGTGGCTAGGTCTAGAATCGGCAAGAAAAGGATGAATCCCCCTTGGCACCCACACCATGACTGGGTCAGCATCATCCGAACCCAGACCTTTACACTCCTACTTGGAAATAAAGGCCATCTGTCCCCTGTGCTTTGTTTCATGACTCTATGGTGACCCATACTTATGGTATTATCTGTGGTGTATTTTAGGCAACATCCAGGGCACATGAAGCACAGGTATTTTAATGATTATGCAGCTCATCTTTACTAGTTTCAGTTTACAGAACAGTAAAAAGAAGAAAAAGTTCTGTTGCATGTCCATTTCGAGCAAAAACATAGTAGTCTACTTTCTATTAATTTAAGCTTCCCGCTTTTCTGAGTTTACAGTTTACTAAGAGACAAGATTTTGTTTTGTGAACAGAACAAGAATAAACTTTTAACCTAACATCTTTAAAGTACAATTGGGATTTTGGTGAGAGATGTTTACTTCTGTGTTTTGGTAGACCAAACAGATGTAAGATAGCTGGCAAATTTATTAAGATTACTTAGCAACTGCCTCCTAGAGTTACCTTTGGTACATCCAATTGATACATCCTGCTCATTAGTAAAAATAAACAGATAAAGCAACCTAAACATTCCTTTTTTCCACAGCTAACACCAGTTAATCCTGAAATTTATGTAATCCCTGTAAATTGTATGTATCTACATATTATACTATATATACACACACGCATTCCTACATTTATCATGTAATAATTTTCTACTTCTTGTAATTCCTACTGCTATGAAGCTCTAATCCCAGGCACAAAGACAGAGTTCTGTGGTAAGTCTTATATTTTTTGGATTGATTTGCGGTATTAGGAGCCTAAGTAAACACAACATCCCAGGAAGTAGAACATCTTTTTATCCTGTGCCTAGTATTTTAAAACATAAACAACAGGAAAAAAAATACAGGGATGGATAAAATTAAGTTATGCTAAGGCAGAATCATTTTTCCACAGCAGCAGTAAAAGAAATATTGGACTACCACCAGCAGCACTTAGAGAAGTGCTTGGTAGGAATTAAGCCTCTGTGCAGTGCATCTCGTGCACATTCTTGCCTCTGGAAAGCTCTCTTGTTGAATTCTTCCATTAGGTACAGAGACATCTCACATTTCTGGCCAAATCCACCCAAGAGAAAAACGGACACTGAAGGATCAGTCTAGCTCAGGCTATACAGCAAAACAGGCATTTGAACAACTTGACTTTCACATGAAGCAGATGTAGCACAGCAGCAGGTTGGGTTTTCCTCAATGACAATTCTCAGCTCAACATTTCAGATATTTTGGGTTCTTTTACAAGGATTTTTGGGTCCTAGGTGTCAAACAGCTTTATGTTTTCATTCTTAATTACATCATCTGCCTAAGAAAAAAGTTACTAGTATAGACTGCTACTGCTATCTTTAACTGATCAGCACATAACCCCTTCTAAATTGCAGTGAAGCTGCATATCCCAAACACAGTTTATCACAATACTCCCCCCGAATCTTGTTGACTCCAGTCCTAGCATACGCCTGAAGTAAGCAAGCTTGCCAGCATACTCATAGATTTTCAAGATAACTGTATGCATTATACATACTAAAATTCCCTAAAGGGAAACACACTAGAAGATTAAAAAAAAAGAGCATGAAGACAACACCTAGGTTTCTGAGATAAAGTCTAACAAATTTAGTGATCATGTCAAGTCTCAAGATAACCAGCTCTGTCAAACTGATGTTGGCAAAGCTTAAGATTCAAGTGGAATTTATCAGACAACTAGACGCCGAATTTGATGTTTAGAATAAATTTGCTACATAAACACAAAATGCATGCGATTTACAGCTTTTATTTTTAAAAGCACAAAAACATAATTTCACTTAATAAAGAATTTTAAATAATGACCGATAGAGGAATATAGTAAGCAAATACAAATATTTTCACATCATTAACTTTCTGACAACTTTCGAAGAATCTTAATCAGAGCTACACAACACAGCAGTACTTATATCTTCCCCCTCCCCCCCCTCGCCTCCCAAAGGTCTGCCTCAAGACTGAATCTTGTAAGGCAGAGATTTTCAATGCGAGGAATTCACCCCTTCCTGGAATTGAGTGTCAACATTTTTTTTCCTCATTAGAAAAGCCTAGAACATTTTTTCCCCAAGCAGACTTTTTCAATACTTTTTCTGTGGAAGCGTCATTAGTTCCAAGAATGGACTTTTTAATCTTCTCATGAACAATCTATTATATTTGGCTCACTTATGTGTTTTGGACACGCTTTGGGATAATTATGTTAAGAGCTTGGCAGCCAACCCGAATGCTGAACCTATCTGCAGAGACTCACCCCCTCACATGCTCTGTCTGGGAGCATCCAGGCAGAACCACCAAGAGCATCCCAACATGAGGTCCTCCCCTTTTGGCTTGATCTAGCTTGTGTAGAATGTACACAGTATTATCAATAATTTTTATGTTATTGCCATGCTTTCATAGCTGTTTCAACTTTGCTTTAAAGCTGACCTCCAAAAGAAGTCAGATTTAAGCCTTGTAGTTGCTGGGATCGCTTTTTCTTCTTTTATAAAAAGGAAGATGACCGTTGCTATTTTATATACGTATCCTCACAAGTCTGGGGACTTAGGAAGAAAAAGCAACGGAGATGAGAAATTTCAGCCAAGAAACGAAGACTGTGACAGTACCAGCCACGAAGGCACTACGCAGTTATGCAGAAGATGTTAACTCTTGGGACTGAGGAGATGACCCAGAATGCTACAGATTCCAAAACCAACCAGCAAAAACCAACCCACCCCCCCGCCCCCCACCCGCCCGGCCGCTGGGTGACCACCGAGGCCATCCACACAGCCTGCGGCCCCCCTCTAGCGGCGGCGGCGGGCACCAGCCTACCTCTGTGTCAGCCGGGGGGGAGCAGCGCGCGGGGCCGGGCCACCTGCAGCCGCCCGGCTCTCTCCTCCTTCCTTCAGCCGTCAGTGACCGAGGTGCAGCGACGTCGCGGCTACTGAGCTGTGAACAGAGCAAACCCTTAATGAAGGGCGCTGCGTGCCACACGTGACAGCGCTAATTAGCAATTAACACCTTCCTTCTGTGCTGGAGGCCCTCTGCCTTGCTCAGCAGCCACACAGCGGACGCCTGCAGCCGGTCCGTGCGCCCCCAGCGCTAATCGCGAAGCTGAGACCGCAGCCCCAAGCCCCCAGGCCTCTCTCCGCGCCTTCACCTCCCCCCCCCCCCGCCGCGCCCCGCACAGCCGGGGAACGCCTCGGGGGCCGCCCCCCCACCCCGGCCCACCTCAGGGACCCGCTTGCAGGAGCCCGCTCTGAGCCCGGGGCGGGGCCGGCCGCTGCCTCCCCTCCCCCGTCCGCCCCCCCATGTCCCGGCCCCGTCCCTCACTCGCTGCCGCCGCCTCACAGCGGGCGCCGCCGGAACGGGGATGAGGGACGCCGCGCCCACGTGACCCGCCCCCCCGGCGGCCATGTTAGGTGAGGGCACAGCACGTTCCGCCGCCCCCCCCCCCCAGCCCCACACGCATCCCCTCTATTCTGAAGCAGCCGCCAAGGAGAAATGGCGGCCAGCTCTGAAGCCGGCGCGGGGAGCGCGGCTGCCCTCACCCACCATGGCGACGCGGCGCTCAGCCGCTGGGCGCCACCCCGCCACCCCCGGCTCCCAGCGCACGCGGGGGGCTCCGATTGGCCCGCAGCGTGGCGGGCGCCGGTTGGACCACGTCCCTCCTCTCCGCTGCCTCCACCAATGGGCGCCGGCGGGCCGAGCGTGCGGGCGGCTGACGCGGAAATCCGAATGGGGCTCGCGGGCCGCTGCCTCCCCGGTTGCTACGGTGGCCGGGGCGGGGCCAAGCCGCGCCGGGCGGGCCGGGCTGAGGCGCTTGGCGCTCGCTGAGGCGCTGAGGCGGCTGCGGGCTCCCCCCGGCCCCGCCATGGGGTCCGGCCCCGCGCCGCGCCCGGCCCTGCTGCTGCTGCTGCTGGCCCTGGTGGTGCTGCTGCCGCCGCTCCCTGCCGCCGGTGAGCGGCGCCGCCTGGCGTGCTCCACCTGCCGGGGCATCGTGGACAGGTTCAACCAGGTGCGGGGTGGGGGTGGTGCCGAGGTGGGGTTCCAGCCGCGGGGTGGTTTTGGTGTTTTAATGGGGAGGGAGGGGCTCGTTGTGTGGGGTGTGGGGTAGGGTGTTGGTGGAGGGCACCGTGCCCTAAAAGTTGGGCCCCTCGCTGCCAGAAGGACATCGAGGCCCTGGAGTGTGGCCACAGAAGGGCTGCGGAGCTGGTGAGGGGCCTGGGGCACAGGTCCTGTGAGGAGCGGCTGAGGGAGCTGGGGGTGTTTGGTCTGGAGAAAAGGAGGCTCAGGGCAGACCTCATTGCTCTCAACAGGTACCTGAAGGGAAGGTGTGGGGAGCTGGGGGTCGGCCTCTTCTCACAGGGACATAGTGACAGGGCCAGAGGGAATGGCCTCAAGTTGCTCCAGGGGAGGTTCAGGCTGGCAATGAGGAACCATTTCTGCTCAGAAAGAGCAGTCAGGCACTGGGACGGGTTGCCCAGGGAGGTGTTGGAGTCACCGTCCCTGGGGGTGTTTAAGAAAAGGTTAGACATGGTGCTTAGTTACATGGTTTAGTGGGCAGTAGTGGTGCTTGGGGGATGGTTAGACCAGATGGTCTTGGAGGCCTTTTCCAACTCTAATGGTTCAACAATTCTCTGCATGTTGTCACCTGCAACAGTCTTGCATTGTGGCAGAGGCAGCAAGGGACCTCTGTAGCTTGGGACAGATACTTAATACTTTTTGTGCTTGTATTCGCTGTTGTATGCTTGAACTTCTGTTTTTTTTGTTGTTTTTTTTTTTTTTACAAGGCATATTTAGAGGAGTACTGGCTGTAACTCAGGAAGGTGTGCAGGTCACACCGAATTATTGTTGCCTTTCTACATATTAAAGTTACAACATAGCAAAGTTTGGGCTAAATACTATCAAAATGGAATGAAGCAGAGGGCCCATTTGACTTTTTAATAAAGTTCCTAAGAAGTTAAGACTCTCCCATAGTCATGTCTATGTGTTATAGCGCAAGATGTTTGTTTTTTTTTTATTGAACAATTTGATCATCAGCTTCAGAGTTTTACTGAAGTTTCTGCAATGACATAGAAGTGTTTAATGCTGCTGTTCACTTTTGTTAGAAACAAACTATATTACTTAAATTCTTTTGGTGCTTTTCGCTTACCAGGGATTAGCAGATACTGCAAAGAAGAACTTTGGTGGTGGAAATACTGCCTGGGAAGAGAAGACGTTGTCGAAGTATGAGTCCAGGTAAACTGTCTCAGCGCTTCAGCTTCAGTAGCGTTTCATGTCTGCTGCATGTAACTTTGCAGAACTGGTGTTCATCTGGTACCTGAATATTGAATGTAGCAGCTAATGTTTCATATGTCCAAATTCTGAATTCATTTTGACTAAAATGTAGCAGATTACATTGTATCTGCAGTTTAAAATGAAGATTGACATCCCTTGTTAACACTTTGATTTGTATTGCTTCTGAAAACAATAAAAGTGAATACCATTGTTGGTCATGGTATTTTTTATTTACCCAGTGGAGTCCTAAAGTGACAGTTTTAAATAATGGTCCATAGTTAATTGTTTGTCTTAAAAGGGATGTACATATCTTAGTGTACTGCAGTACTTGGTTTAGAATTAAAGCAGTAACAGCTCCGTATTCAGTATTTTAGCACTGAATAGGAAACTGTTCAGGCTAAGATTACTGTACTCCTTTTCATGTATGTTTGATGACTGAGCAGTATCTCAAATTCAGTTTTTATTCTTAATTGGAATACTGAAAAACAAGGGTGGGATTTCTGAACCTCAGTTACTGTCCAGCTACATGGGCTTTTATCGTATATTAGCAATACCTAAATTTTACTGTTGAGCTTGTTAGAAAACTCTTACCAACGTACAGTTTGCAAGCATAAGTGCAAGTAAGCTGAAGCTTTTCTTGTGGTTGTCCTAATCTTCTTAGTTACCAGAATAAAGAACTAATGAACTTTACTATATTTGCTTTGTCTTGGAACTAGTTCAGAACACACTCTAAACCAATAAAGTATCTTAGGCTGAAGTCTAGCTTCTGTAACATGTTTTGTGTGGTGCCAAGTAATATTTTAAAATTAAAATCATGACTTTTCTTCTCTGCTTGTAGTGAAATTCGTCTTGTAGAGATCATAGAGAATCTCTGTGACAGCAGTAACTTTGAATGTAACAACATGGTAGAGGAGCATGAGGAACATATAGAGAAATGGTGGTTCAAACTGTAAGTATCAATTTTTCTGTGTAGATCTCTGTGCTGATAAACATCAAAGAGGATGAAATATTAACGGTATATTTGGTGCCTGGTCAATAGGAATATATTCGTTGTAGCACAGAGATGGAAAGTGTATAATTATAAGTCCACTTTATTCTCCTGTCAATTGCAGAGTACAGGTAGCTGTGGAGGTTCCAAGAGTCATCACGAGGCAACTCGGAGCTGTGCATTCCAAATTTAATTCAGTGCTGCTAATTGCAGCCACTTCTGAATGAAAGTAGTGTTCAGCTATACAACAGCAGAAAGTTAAGAGAACATCTATACACATTTTGGATGAAAAAGAAAGCTTGATAGGATATTTTGTTTACTCAAAGTGAGTAATACTCATTCTCTTATTCAGAGATAACAAAATCATTAAGTGGGTGTTCTTTTTATTACCTTGAGTTGATAAGGTACTAGACCAAGATTTTTCCAGTCCCTGTATTGTTTTCATGGTATAGGAATGCTTTTGGTATTGGAATACGTGACTATCAGGTAGTGATACTGAGTGGTTTGTGTTGAGGATCATACAATGTGGATGAAGGAGCTGGAAATTCATGTAGAGAGTAGCTCATCTACTTTTTCTGTGTCCCCTGCAGAGGTGGACAACCTCCAGTCAGGTGTAATTCAATAGGGTGAACTATCATGAATTACTTCATCACTGGATAAGGATTTTTGATAATCCATTTTTTTTAATGTTTGCTTTATTGCTTCATACTTCTACCTTGCTGTGCAGTACTGAGTATACATTTAACAGTCAAACTAAGGAAAGGGGAGTTAAGCAAGCCAGATCAAACAAGACCGCTTCAGAGAATGCTCTAAAATTTGCGGGACTGAAAGAAACTGATCTTAAATAGAGAATTTGACCAAGTAGACTTCCTAAAATCTAAACAAAAAAAACAACAACAACAACAAAAAAACATTGTTTTTTGGAAAGCTTCCTTATTTAAGAGATCTGTTGAGTGCAGTTGATCAATTTTGCCTTCTGTCCTTTAATCTAAAAATGTCATTCAGATTGTGAGTTTCCAAAGACAGTTTCTTTGGCTATGGATACCTTAAATCTTTTTTAACAAGGTCTCAGTAGGTTTACTTTTCAGGGTCTGGGCCTTGGAGTGAATACAATCAGCTCTAATAGTTTAGAAGGAGAAGGTGTACATGCCACAGGAGTTGCTGAAGACATAACTTCTTTCAGACTTCATAATTTCTAAACCTTCCTTATGGCTTTCCTTTGTTAAGTTTCTGGAATTTAGTGTCTGTGTGATACCGAGATCTTTTGTTTGTCATTTGAAACTGCAGCAGTCCTTGTGCTTGCTTGCAAAATAATACTTAGTGATTTTATTATTAATCAGGTGTATACTCTAGTGCTAGAGTATCACATAACTATAATATCTTAATATAAAAAATCTTTCTGAAATATTACTTGATTCGTGCTAAAAAATGTAAAAATAGGAAGACGAATTTTAATGTGCACCTTACCATGAAGTCAGGTTGGCTATAAGTTGAACAAATGTTAATATCTGTCCTGTGTTCTCTTCCATGTAGTTGAGGTAAGCACACAACTGTTATCTTTAAGAGGAATATATAAATATGACTGTTTAAACTATATACGAATTTTCCCTTAAAGTAAGGTGCTTAAAAAAAAAAAAAAGGAGGGGGGTCAAGGTGACATTGAAGTCATTTTGTTGGTCATATTTCACTTTTTCATAAATATAAAATTTAGGTAGAGTCTAGTAACAAATAGTAAATTAAAAAACAAACAAACAAACAAAAAACTTACATTAAAAAGTCTTCCAGTTACTAGGAGGACTCGTAGTAGTTGGTTCCTGAAATAAGGTAGTCATAATTTCAGAAGAGAAAACATAGGTTTCTAATCTCATGTCATATACAACAGATTTTTTGGATGACAGTGTGCAGGTTCATTTTTGTTAGTTGACTTTTAAAAAATGTAATTCTTTTAATTTGTAAATGAATGTCTTTCATACACAGAAAGAAGAAGTATCCTGATTTGTTTAAGTGGTTTTGCATAGAAACAATAGAAGTTTGTTGCCCAGCTGGAACTTATGGACCAGATTGCCTTGGTAATTTTTCTTTTAAAAAATATAGTCACAGATGTGTTCTTCTTCAACCGTTTGTTTGTCTCAGTCTTTCATAACAAGGATATGAAGTATGATATTTTGCTTGAGAGAGTAGCTGCTGTGTAGTATGTACCTGCCTGCTGCATGGTGCTTAGCTGCCTTGTGAGCTTCCTGCCTGAAGAAAGGTATTTAAGGCATGAAGTAATGTATAAAGCTGTATGGTACTCGTGCAGAATCCATCTGATTAACGTTTACATCTACTCTTGACCTCTGCTTCAAGTTTCTCTGTGGTGAAGTCAGTTGTTTAGGTGACTTTTCAGAAGGTATACAGGCAACAGTCCTTGAGTGGTTTCAAGACTAAATCAGACAAAACGCTCTTGGGGATTAAAGGAAGAAATTCACAACTGAGAATGAGTTAAAAAGAGAGTGGGAGAAATAGGTGGGGGACAGTTGTATTAAAAGTAAGGTCTATGATGCAAAAGTAATCACTTTAAAAAAAAAAAAAAAAAAGGAGTTTTGGCCACTGAGGTTTGTATAATTTATAAATCTGTAAACCCTTGCACTTGTTGCAGGTCAGTTTTGTCCTCTTACACTGACAGTTACTGAAAATGAAGTGTTATTTCCTGACATCAATCCAACAATCCTAAGTTACTGTTTGCTAGTAGATTCTTTCGACAGCAGTGCGACCATCCTTAGATATCTGTAATAAAGACACCAACTTTAGCCAGCAAAAATAGATAAAACTAGAAGTTACGGTCGTTAGCCATAACAAATTTTATAACTAAACTTCCCTGGAGATTGTTTTGAGTGTCCTTATACTTGGATATATTAGCATTTCGTGTTCCATGCCTTCTGGTTGCTCTCAAGAGAAAAAGATTTTGAAAATTGGTTACTGTTAAGGGTATATACTTTTACATCGTACTGTCTATGCAGAAGGAGGCACTTAGGGTGGTTGTGGCTGAGAATAGGAAGTTATTTCTTGTAACATCTAATTTTTTAAAAAGTGTTTTTCATCCTTTCAAGCTTGTCGTGGTGGATCAGAAAGACCCTGTCATGGAAATGGCCACTGTGATGGGGATGGAACCCGTGGTGGAGATGGCTCCTGTAGCTGCAACAAGGAGTATACAGGAGAATTTTGTTTGGACTGTACTAGTGGTTACTATAGTACCTTGAGAAATGACACACATTCTGTTTGTACAGGTAATAAAATCTTAGATATATGCAAAGATCTTTGTCTTCTAATTTTAGTTTTTGTAAACAAAAGTAGAAACAATTCTAACAGACAAATTAATAACAGAAAGTAGTTACAGGAAAATAATCTGATTGCTCAGCTTTGTCCATAAAGGACATGCCAGTCATT
This sequence comes from Anas acuta, assembly GCF_963932015.1. Taxonomy (NCBI): domain Eukaryota; kingdom Metazoa; phylum Chordata; class Aves; order Anseriformes; family Anatidae; genus Anas; species Anas acuta. The sequence goes on along the minus strand of NC_088979.1, from coordinate 185,571,979 downwards.
TTGGTGGAATTCTAAGAATTTGGTAAGTCACCTTCCCAGACTGCCCTTGATTTTTTCCCCCATTCCTTCCACTTCCTTTCTTTAAATTAAGAAGCAGAATTCATGTATATTGTGAGGGAGATGAGAAGGGCGAGCAAGCTTTGTGCTTTTTTTTTTTTGTTTGTTTTATAAGGTCCCATACGGTCACTTCAGTTCTAGATTTCCATATAGTGGACTATTTTAAAGCTAGTTTTACCTCATGTTTCAGATAAATTAACTGGAATAAGTAGGTGTGGGAACAGCAGAGCTGTACTGTAAATTACACAGGTTCTACTTAAAGGTGTATTACAGATTCCAGTTAAATATATCTAATTTCAATTAAGAAACAAAGTCCATCAGGCTCTAGGAATAAATTTCATCTTTTTTCAGTTGTCCAGATTTTTCATCTGTTTGTACATTTTGAATAAGATTCTGTAGCAACTAAATCCTGACTGTGGGATTTAATGATTTTTTTTCTGATATTATCTTTTTTTTTTTTTTTTTAACCTGGAAGTGTAGTAATTCTTCCATATGATTTGTTTTATATTGCAACATAACAAGCATTCAGTCAGCTAGATTTCTAGTATGTTTCCTTGTTTTCTGAAGACTGGTATCACTTCACACATTTGGTAGGAAGGAGTATTGAATCCTATAGTGCTTAAGCTGTTGTCCCAGCCCTGAGAGGCTGAGCAGTTTACCTTCTTGCTCTCTTCTCAAATATTTCAGAAACTGGACCTGCCACTTTTAGGCAGTAGAATTTCCCAGCACTCAGTTTTAAGTGGTGCAGAAGTCTGTTAATTGCCAGGTTTGGCTTCCTGTACTTTTGTTAGGACAGAACTGCGTTTTTGTAAATGATGTCTCTGTATAGTCAAGATTTAATCCTGTGAATGCAAGGCTCAAAATACTAAAAGGTGATGGTTTCTAGTGAATCCTAAATAAGATTTTCTTTGAGAATTTGTGAGCATTAACTTGTCTTGGAATCTGTCAGCATAGCTCACAGTGTAGCTTTCTCTCATTTCAGCCTGTCATGCTGCTTGTAAAACTTGTACTGGTTCAAGTAATAAGGACTGCCAAGACTGTAAAGAAGGCTGGATCAAAAATGAAGAAGCAGCTTGTGTGGGTGAGTAATATTTAGTACACTTCAAACAGGTTTTGCAGCAACATTGGATAATAAGATTAGATTACGTCAAGTTTTATAATATTTTATGGAAGTGTTTTATGAAAGAAATCTGCTGAGATTTCTGCAGTCTGCAGTTTCTCTTTTCCAGACTTCTTTCACACTGTAGGAAAGCAGTATTTCTTCCGCACTCATCTATTCCTATCTTCACATTTCAATTGGTTTATGAGGAGATACATACGGACACTTAAGGAAAAATGCTAATAATGAGTACGCTCCCAGTGCAGAACTGGACTAATCTGAGAGTAACATATTCTACTTAAATTCTGTAACAGGGATCAGTAGATGCAATATCCCGTATCTAACTGGTCAAATCAAACCAGCAAAAGACCCTTAACATAGTGTCTGGAAACAATATCTTAAAACTTATGCGAATGTGGCTTCTTGAGAAAAGTGTTGATGAGAATGAAGATTTAAATTACAGCTACTGCGACACCTGCTTAGACAACTGTAAAACATAGTAAGAGGGTTTTTAGATAGTCTAGTATTGTCTTCTGTACAGCTGTTTTTTCCAAATAGTCATTGCAACTGATCAAGTGCAAGTTACTTGAGGAGCTGGTAGGAGTGATAACAGCAACAACGATGACTGAAATAGCTTTTCTTTGTCCAAATATTTTAGTATGAATACTGTTGTGCCCTTTCCTTGAATTCACAGGACTAGAGTATTTTAACTTCCTAGGTAAAACCGTTCTTCAACTTGGCTGGTCCTAACCATAACTTGGCTTTTTTCAGTATGCTTTTTGTAGAAAACTATGTAGTTTCTGTGTGTGCATTTGAATGGATTTTTTGTTTGTATTATACTTTAGAAAGTTCCATGGTTTGGTAATATAGAATAGAAAATCAACAATATCCCAGAAGAGTACTCTGTCTGTCTGTTTTGCATGTATTTATGCTTTTTATGCAAATAGCATAACACTGACTTGGAAATTACAAGAATGGCAGGTATTCTGGAAACTTTATTTAACTCGATCTCTTCTGATATGTCTGTTATCATCATAGAACAGCTTCTGTGGATCACAGTTTTAGTTTGTTAATATAACCTTATGCTGAACAAAACAGTAAATAAGTTACCATGTTACGTGTATTAGCAACATGGCATATCTGAGCATAAACTCATTGTAATGGTTACTCTCAAGGCAGTTTGTTTACAGTTTTTGTGGGCCAGTTCTTATCTAAGTGTAGCATTCAAATATTAATCTGTCTATTTAACCATGACTACTATTTTAGGTAACTTGTCACTTTTTATTTTTCAGATTTAGATGAGTGTGCTTCTTCTCCTTGCAAAGATGAGCAGTATTGTTTGAACACAGAAGGATCTTTCTCATGCAAAGGTTTCTTTTTAATCTGCTTGTATTCTGTATCATCTAGAATCCTAATCTAATGCTAGAGATAACACTAGAGAAGGCATTTAGTACAATGTGTTCTGATCCTGACTGGGCTGGGGAAGGATGAGGCTTTAGACATATGATAATATGAGGAAGGTGAGAGATTTCTGGCTATTTCTTGTGGGTGTAAGCTGGCTGACTTTAAGGGGTGGTATTTTAAACCTGAGGTATTCTTATTCTTATGTTTAAAATATTTTCTTTAGCATGTCATGCTAGCTGTGTAGGTTGCACAGGGGAAGGTTCTGACAAATGTAAGACCTGCGCATCTGGATACATGAAGGAAGATGAAAAGTGTACAGGTTGGTGGATTTAACTATATATGGCAGAGTGCCAGTTAGCTCACTCAAGATAGCCATGCTGAGCAGCTCTTAAAGTGCTTTCACTTTAGTCTGGTTGAGTTTTAAAGCCTATCAAAATAATCCCTGTTGTTGTGGCATTAGCAGTAAAGACTTCATAATATTTTACTTATTTTATTATGTTAATATGCATGACAAAGCTTAACGGTGAAACACTCCAACAAAAGAATCAGAGTATTTTATAGTTGATTCGTGAACCAAATATGCAAGCCTTGTCGGTTACCTATCGTTTCATTAAAAGTGTGCATCTATATTCATTTTGCAGCAAAAAGGAAGGTATGCAGTACGGAGTCTTTCTGTTGATCCATTAATCTCCAAATTCTAATGATACAAATTTGTAGTGAATTTTAACACATAAAACAACAGTAAAAGAGTGAAATCAGAGTTTCTCTGTGTGGGAGAGGAGAAGGTATACAATCTTAAATAGCTCTTAACTGTGATGATGTAGTATTTACAGGCTCTCTTCCCTTTTGTTTTACCTTAGTGGCATCAACAGAAAACGACCATGGGAAATCTTCACTAGGTTAAGACAAATGACGTAGCTTAATTAATTTCCGCACATTGGACCTGCAAAACAAAAAAATAGCCTTCTATCTAAGCAAGTTTGATACACAATCTGAAAGATGAAGAACTGTAGCAGTTTATTTTAACAGAAGTCAAATCTGTTGCAGCAGCATTCTGCTCTTCAGTGCTTTTACTAAGCAATTAATTCCTGCATTGGAAGTGGCTGAGATAGAATCTCGTTTGACTGAGCATAAGTAAGTTATATAACAAAATAATAGCAGTGGACTCTTTCTTTTCCTGTCTCTAGATATAGATGAATGTAACCTTCCTGAAAAGGTATGCATTAAAGAGAATGAAGACTGTGTTAATACTTCAGGTAGTTACAAGTGTGTATGTTCAGAAGGGTTTGAAGATAAGGATGGAACATGTGTTCAAACTGTAAAACCAGGTAAGTAGCTTTTTAATGATGTTTTAAAATTATATATATGTACACACACACATAAAATCTTCAACTTGGAGGTGTATTTCTGCCTAAGGGTCTAGTCACTTGTGAATTAATCTGTATAATTTCTCATCTTCCTAAAATTAGTCTTTCCAAAGTTTTTGTGGTTGGCCATGTATTCTGGCATGCATCTTTTCTTGTTCAAAGATGAGTATTTGTGTTTTAAATGTTGTTGTGTTGATTTTTTTTTTTTTTCTTAAGGTTGTATAAGATGTTTGGTTTCACTACATAATTAAAGTGAACTAGCAGACTACTGCTGTCATAAAAAGGAGGTCATCTTCCTTCCCACTTTTTCTTTATTCTCATGATTTAGGGGTTTATCCAATTGCATTCAAGCTGCTTCAACTTGTTGAAATTTCAGAAAACTAAGCAGAATTCTTTCTTGTTGGCTGAGTGAGCCAGATTTTGTTTATTTTGTGATAACACAAGTGCCAGAACTGGTGAATGAGAAGATGATACATCTTTCAGTAGTAGAGAACTGTTTGGCTTGACTTAAACTGTACAATTCCAAAGTGAAAACAAGGTTATTTTTCAAAAAAACAAGGTTATTTTTCAAAAAATAGTGTAGGAGGATATATGAGACTCATTATTGTAACTTGTACTTTCTTTCTACTTCTTAGTGTTGTTTTTTTTCCCTGAAGCCCTGTGGTCTACTTTTTCATCTTGCATTACTAAGTTGTGATGGTCTATGTAGTACTGCTCATTAAGGTTATTCAATTCAGACCTTTACTTTCAATACGTGGTGTTATTAGTCTATTTAAAAAAAAAAAAAAAAAAAAAGCACACGGTAACAGGTCTCCTGCATAACTGCACAGGAAAACTACATAACTGCAGTTTCAGTGTAGTCTGACACTTCATGAGAATAAAAGCAAAATTAACAATTTACAAATTGACCTAACTTTTTTCTTAGATTGTTCTGCTTTTTAAAGGCTCTTTTAACATCTGAAGCAAGCAGTTTGCAATATAGAAAGTAATTCTGAATAATACTTGCTTTTTGTGTTCAAATAGTCTGAGTGTCTTCTGACAGGTGATACGGAAAAGAGAAAATTCATTGTGAATAGCTGAAAACAAAAACTTGGAATAGAAATAGCCGTACTGCTTTTATCTCCAACTACCAGTATCAAACCAGTTTATTTGAATTTTATTTTTTTTTCTGATATAAATTTCGTAAGCTTGGACCCTGACACGGACGCAAGTAGCTCCGTCTATACTTTCATTCTCTGTGTGGTCTTGCAAAATATGTTGATTTGGGTTTGTCTATTAAAAATTCCTAATGTATTGTTAATTATATCATATAATCTTTGACACATTCAGTTTTGCATTCTAATAGTAATGATGCTTAATTTCACAGGAGGGGAAGTCGAGACTGAAACAACTGAGCCTTCACATACTGGACATGAGGACTTATGATGTGCATCCAGAACCAAAAGACATTCCTATCTCAAGTTTTAAATTATTGGACTAAGTCTCTGCTAGCTGACTTACTGTGGGAATGGTATTAAACATGCAGGTTGCCATTAAGATTTTTTTAAATGGTGATAAACTGCTCTTTAAGCTGCATTTCTTTATTCTTAAATACCACTTTTTTATAGTTCTTTAAGAACAACGGTCTAGATGGGTAAGTATAAAATTTGAATTAACATAACATTGTACCCAACAACTGTAAACAAACTGAAGATCTCTCATTCTAGTGCCTACTGGTAATTATCATCCTTTTTAGGAAGGACTTAGTTGCACTTCATAATTCAAGAAAAAATCTAAACTGAAGCTTGGTGTTCCTTGACATGAGAAATATTTCTGTAACTGAAATACAGCTTTTAGAAATTGTCAAAGGGAATATCTTTGGGGGGGGAAGGAGAAACTGTTCCCTTAAACAAAACAGAATGCCTAACACTGCATTCAATAAAAGTTTATTTTGTTGGAATGTGCCTTAAAATTTTTAAGATGTTAATACCTTGCTGTGTTGTCACGTCTATTTTTCATTTGGACAGTGGGGAAAAAAAATTCCAGACACCTATAAGCACTGTATTTCAGTTCAGCACTGAGCACTTCTTAAGTTGTGCTGCAGTTGTGGGGGGGGAAATATCACTTTTTTCTAAAGGAAGATTTATGTTAAACTTATTTCCAGAGGCTGGCAGACAAATCTTTCTTCCAGATATTTCCCATCGCTGTATAAACTAGTTTACACACTAAATACAAGTAAGTTAATAGCCGCGCTCAGTCACTCAACGCTGTTATGAGTGGCCTCTGGAATTGATGAATACTTATTTTTCATTAGAATCTACTGCTGCATGTAATAGTTTCTTGTCTTTTTTCAAAGCAAGCATACTACAATCAATTTTGTTGTTTCTTGTGCTGTTTTGGAGGTAAAGCAAATAAGCTTAGCATAGACACCACTTCCTACATTTGTTCCTAAGCTTAAAGGCAAGTGTAAGTGTTAAAATGGGTATATTCTGCAGAACCGTCACTGTAAATAAGGCAAGGACCATCCTGCTGCAGTGTTTAAAGCTCTTACGGAAGTAAGGGAAGTCTGACATACATTAAGGTGATGGATACAGGGAGCATAACAAAGTAGTATAGAATATAGGTGAAAAGAACATAGTTTAGGCTCAACTATGAAGAAGCTATAGTCTGGAAGCCATCAACAGTACCCTGAGGTAAGTGGAAATAGAAAGGACAGACTTGTTGAGCAAGGAAATCCAAACACTTTCTGTATACTTCTGAAGACTTCTGTATTCAAAATGTCTTCATCACAGTTCAGTTTGTGAGCAGTGCATGTAGGATTTATATGTGCAATAGATACTTGCACAAACGAGGATTCTGTTGGATTCTTACGTTAAAACCTGTCTAAGCTGATTTTGTGAGATGTAGTTTAAATACCCAATGGTATTAAAATGTGACAGTTTTCTGTAAGACAAGTTATTTTCCTTCAGCTAGATGTTTCTTAGTTTGACAGTGAGAAATAAATCTTTTAGTTTAGTGCTTTACCTACTCTAGATATCAGAGGTAGACCTGTATACTGCATATCTTTAGAGTTGTTGTGTAGATGTTTTATTTAATAAGTGCTAAAATAGAGAGTAAAAAGTAGACAGTTCTGGGAACACAAGAAATACAACTTGGAGACTTCAATTTTTTTTTTTTTTTTTTTTTAGTGTTGGCATAGCCAATCATGGTAATAATATCAAACATTAAGGATCATAAAGGAGTATAGCTTGTCTCTGCTGCTCAGTCATTGACACTTAACTCCCAGGTGTTATAGATGATGGTATAAATGCTCCTTGTTAACAGTGAAATGAAATGTCAATGCTATCTAGGAACTACTGTAAAGTGCTACTCAATAGAATTTATTCTCCATTATAAACTTTCATTTATGTTTCGTGCTCCCTCATGAAGAGGAATTTGTTCTAATTTCCCTTCAAGCTGACTTGGCATTTTAGGGGGTATCTGACAAGGTGCTTTACTACAGCACACCTCAATGTGGAAGCATTGCTTTCCTTTTTTTTTTTTCTATTTTTTAGGACAAAAAAATCTGAGCTGACTTGATCCTAGTTAAGCTCGCCTATGGGATGAAAAAACTTCAAGATTTTTTTTTTCTCTGGTGATAGAGAAGAGAAACTCTTCCTATGATGAACCACAAAATGCATCAAACTTTAAATAATGAGAATATAATGATAATATATGATATATTCAAATTGTTGTTTGGGTTCTGGAGCATGCTTTCAGCTCTCCATTACCACAGTAAAACTATCACTTTTGCCCTAGGAAGCATAACACTGTACCTGCATATTACAAGTCGCTATTATCTTTCTGCATAATCCTGTCACTCCCTCTACCCCTACTCCAGATGATTAGCTCCTGTTGCTTTCTTAAATTATTGTGGATAAACTTGAACTGTTTAGGATCTGTAAAAGTGAATTTAAGTATTTAGAGCTTTCTGTAAGGGAACTTTACTGAGGTATGTATTTGATACATATTTAACAATAAGTATGCTACTGCCTCAAGCCCTCTGACTGCTAACATTATAGAGTTGGTCCTCTTTTGTTCTGTATCCTCATTTTACTACTTCAGGCTGTGACTGTAACTGTGCTCTGTTTTAAAGGTCAAGAACTAAAAATTGTTCTGACTGAATTCATTCCTTTTTGGCTCTCTGACCTGCCTAGAATGGGAATAGAATCACAGAATCATTGAGGTTGGAAGAGACCTTCAAGATCACCTGGTCCAACCATCACCTTACTACCAGTATCACCCACTAAACCATGTCCCTAAGCATCAAGTCCAACCTTTCCTTGAACACCCCCAGGGACAGTGACCCCACCACCTCCCTAGGAAACCCATTCTAATGCCTGACAACTCTTCCTGAGAAGAAATGTCTCCTAAAAATAGGACAATCCTCATCAAACTGAGCATTGAATTGGGTGGGAAGGCATTGGCAATTAAGGTCAAGGGCTTTGTGTTAACCAAGCCATTCTAAGGTATGAATGTTATATGTTTTTATCACCAAAGGGTTAAAATGTAAGAGCAACAGCTTACTTTCTTCCTTTTGCAGGAAGATCTGTTTATATAGTACAAGGCTTTGTTCTTACAGTTGGTTGGAATTACAGGTCTCAAATGAACTTCATATCAAACTATATGAACACGTTGAAGTGATCTGAGATATCCAACAGACATGATGTCCCTTAGGTGTTGGTTAGGTACCTTTATTGTAAATACTGCAGGCTAAAGTTATTGGTGAACCTTGAACTTCAGATTCTTGTCTATTATCTTAAAAAGTTAATGCTGTGGACTATCAAACTAAAAATTATATCCCTTTTGTTAGTTTGTCTTGCTAGTTCTCTGGGGTTTCTTGGCCAAAGAGTAAGCCCTTTTTTGCAGTGGGAGATAAACCACTCAGTATCATCTTGTCAGTACAGGAAAAGACCTCTGTCAGGTTATAGTTGAACATCACAGAAGGTCTAGTTTGTACTCAAATAGGGGTGTTTTCTAGGAACAAAAACAAAAACCCTACAAACCAGTCTACTTCAATTAAAACTCTAAACAAGGCCAAGAAAGTCATCGTACCTGTGCACCATATATACCATGGTACTTTTGCAGTACCTAAACTTAGGCATCTAAGCGTGTACAGTAATGTTTTCATCTGAGTATTAGAACATAATCTCACTACTAAATTTTTTCTTTGATGTGTGTTCCTACCATAACTATTGTAGCCACTGAGTTCTCTGCAAAATGTATCATCCATTCATAAATACAATAAAAGAAGCCTCTTTTGCTGAATAATCTGATAATTTAGTTAGTTCATTCAGTAAGGCAGAGATCTGACAGGATTCAAATCACTATCTTATTTCTCTTATTTCTCTCTTATGCCAAAGCCCATAGGTTATAGATGAGATCAGGATACAGGTCGCTGTAAAATATGTAGGATAAATGGAGAAATAGTACTGGGTTTGTACAATATATTGTTGACAAGGATTGATTATATAACATATAATGACCTGGGAAGAGGTTCTTTTCAGGCAGTTGTCCTTCCAACCTTTCAACTGACATCTGCAAGTTGAAAAAGCACCAAAATTTGTGAAAACTTCCAACTCACACTGGTTATTAAGTGCTCAGCATATACATATAAGACAATTAGCCCTGAGAAACACGGTGCACCCTTCCCTTGAAGTTACATTCAGACCATTCTTTTAATGCAAGCTTTAAAGATGTGTACACCTAATCTTGTGCCGTATTAACAAGTGACTAGTTGAAAAGAAGGTGTCAAAGGAAAGATTTAAAAACCCCAAGCAGTCCTGGATCAGGTGTAGCAATAACATGAATGACAGTGCTCTGTAATGGTCCCAGCTGGCTTGTTAACACCCTTGCTGTTTCTTTCCTTCTTCCATCAGTCTCTCATGGGTTGTTTTCTGAGATTACACTGTATGTGTTCTGAAGTAAAGCTTCTAGAGTTATTCAGAGCAGCTGCCTGTCTCTTTTTTTTTTTTTTTTTTCCCTTCTTTGGATCAAAATGAAATTCTACCCATCTCTTTCAGCTACTTCACACCACGACTAGCTTTCTGGCTTCAGCTCTGTTAATCCAAGTATGATCAGTGGATAGATCTCAAACGTGTCTGCAAAGATACTCTTTTTTCTATGATTTCTATAAGATTTTAGTAAGTGCTACAGTAGTAGTCTTTCCTAGTGTAAACCAGCATACTAAATTTTCTTTCTTTCTTGAAAGTAGCTTTGAAGTTGTATTAGTTGTATTAGATTTTTTTTCCCTAGTCTATATTGTCTTGATTTTTCTTCTGCACTTACCCTTGCTGCAGCCAGAACTCAGTCTGCCACTCAACAGAATTGAACTTTGCCACTGCCAAGAATAGAAGCCAAAAGGATTTCTGAGATGAGAAAATCACGGACTGGTTGAGGGTAGAATGTGCTTTTAGATGCTATCTAGTCCAACAGCCCTGCTCAAAACAGGGTCAGCTAAAGCAGGCTTATCAGGGCTTTGTTTATGTGGGTGTTGAATAAGACTAAAGATGGAGACTTTACAACATGTCTAGGCAATCTATGCCAATTTTTTAACTGCCCTCACAGTGAAAAGATTTTTCTTAAAAATACAAGAAAGTCCATTTCATCCTGTTTGTACACGTTGGTTTTTGTTCTGTTACTGGGTACCATTGAGAAGGACCTGGCTCTACCTTCTTTACCCTGTTTTTTATGCACACTGCTAAAATCTACCCTAAGCCTTCTCCAGGCTGAACAATTGTATCTCTTAGTTTCTTGTGTAATAGGTACTCCAATCCCCTACTCATCTTTGTGGACCACAGCTAGACTTGCATGTCTCTTCTCCTGGGGAGTACAGCCCTCCTGATGTGCCTCACCAGTGCTGAGTAGGTAGGAAGGATCACCTCCCTCAGTCAGCTGGCAATACCTCTAATGCAGCCCAAGAGGCTTTTGGTTCCGTGCCTCAAGGGAACATTGCTGTCTCCTGGTCAGCTTAATGTCTTCCAGGATCCCCAGATTCTTGGCAAAACTGTTCTCTTGTCTCACAGCCTGTCCTGGGTTATTTGTCTCCAGGATTTGACGTTTCCTTTTGTTGAACTGCAGGAGGTTTCCGTTGGCCCATTTCTTCAGCTTTCTGAATGTCCCTCTGAATGGCAGCACAACCACCTGGTCTATCAGCTACTGCTCCTGTTTTTGTATCATGTAATTTTGCTGAAAGTGCATCCTGTCCTATCTTCCATGTCATTAATGAAGATATTAAACAATATTGCCCTCAGGATTGACCCCTAGGGAATACCACCATTGTGGGCCTGTAGCTATGTGTCATGCCTTTGATCACAACTGCTTGAGCCAGACAGCTTGGCCAGTTTTCAGTCCACATCACTGTCTACCTATACTTGATGACATTATCAATGAAGATGTTACGAGAGACAGTGTCAAAGGCCTTACTAAAGTCAAGTGTGTTCTGCCCACATATATCAAGCTTGTCATTTTATTGTAGAAGGCTGTCAGCTTTCTCAAGTGTGCTGTAAACCTGTGTTGACCTGAGCTCAAACAACTTTGTGTTGCTTGTATATCTGGAAGAGGCTTCCTGGAATATTTTTTCCATTATTTTCTTACCATCACTTTCTTAGGGACTGAGGTGAGGGTGGTTGGTTGTCCTATGGTTTCTTAGATCCTTCTTCTCAAAACAGAAGTGACATTTGCCTTCTGCAGGTCCTTTGGAATCTTTCTCAATCATTTTAACTTTTCAAAGATGTCCAAGAATGGCTTTGCAATAACATTGCCTAGCCTACACAGCTCATGGGTGTATCCCATCAGAGCCTGTGGACTAGTGTCTCACCAGTTTGTTTAAACATTTCCTAATCTGATCCTCCTTCAGACAGATCTTTGTTATACTAGATGTTGACGTGGACCTGGGAATCCTGAAAGCAAATCTTATTAGTAAAGACCAAATCAAAGAAAGCATTGAATACCTTGGCCTTTTCTGTGTCCTTTGCCATCCAGTCTCCTGCCCTGTTCAGCAGTAGGCTATTTTCTGTCATCTTCCACTTACTGTAGACATGCCTGTAGCAGCCCTTGTTGCTCTTCAAGTCCCCTTCCAGGTTCTACTCCCAAGTGGGCTTTGGCTTTCTTGACCACATCCCCTCATGCTAAGACAATGCCTCTGTGTTCCTTCTGGGTCACCCAACTCTGTTTCCACATCTCGTATTTATGTTTTGAGTTTAGTCAGGAGCTCTGTATTTGTTCATGTAGGCTTTCTCCTGCTTTACTTGATTTCCTATCCATCAGAATTGGAGAAGGCAATTGGTGAAAATCCTGGACCTATCTGTCTAGGACTGTCTGCCTCAGCTATCCCTTCCAAGCAGATCCTGGAGAAGGCCAATGTCTAATTTCCTAAAGTTGAGTATTACGATCTGGCTATTTGCCTTGCTGCAAAGTGCTATTTACAGAACTTGGTCTGTTTGAATTACAAATATCTTTCTTCTTAATGGTGCTCTTTTATTGTATATGACCCTTCCAGTTTATCTTTGCTCAGTAGGTAGACTATAGTCTCTCTGGGACTGAGGGTCACATTTTTGGTCTGATTTTGTTAAATAGAATTGCGATTGATTCCCTCATATTGCATCATAGCGTTTCATTTGTGGGATCTACATCCACTGCTACATCCACTAGTGCAGAAATTTCTTGAATAGTAGCTAGAAGTTGTGCATCTAGGAGAAACATTCTTCTACTGCTCAATTCATCTGTACTCACAGGGCAGAACATCTAGGGCAGGAATGGATCATAGTAGCTGTAAGACAAATGCTCAAGCTAAGTTTGTTAGTGTTGGGACATTTGTCTTTAAATGCATCTTGGGACTGCTATTTCTAGTTATTACTAAACATATTTAAGAAACCATTTGGTGGTGATGCTTTATGTTCTGCAAATCAGTGATGCTGGTTCAGTATAGTCTTTCCATTTTGGTAAAGTTTCTATACAATAATTTTAAACTCAATTCTTGGGTTTTGAGAGATCATACCCGAACTAAGACTATTTATCTTGCTTGAGTAAAGAAGAAAAGGAACATTAAATTGCTTCACATTGATTTTTCAGTATCTTCTAGGAATCCAATATGGGTCTTGTTACTCTTGCCTGCTGTTTATGCACAGAAGAAGTTATTTCCAGTTCCAAAATTATTTGCATTGTTTTTCTTCAGTATTTCTAAGGTAAAAAATAAGAATAATAATAAAAATTAAAGTTAATGATTGTGAGGAGGAGGAACACACACCTTAAAACCAAAAAATAACAAGACCTATATGTATTCTTCTATAGTAAGAAAACAAGGCTGCCCAAAGAAAGGATGTGTGAATAAACAGTTTGGTCTTCTAACAGAAGAGATCTTGTGGGTCATCTTGTTCATCCCTAAGATAGAGCCAAGTGGGATTTTTCTTTTTTGTAACACTTGGAAATGCAATATTTAATTCCAGAATTGCTGAGGCAATGTCTTTTCCATCATTCCCTATAATTTGATCTATCAGAACATATTGTCAAGTATGTATTTGATAGTAGTTTTTTAATGAGCAGCAAAATAAGAACAGTCTGCATGCAGCTGTGATCCCTGCCTCATTTGTTTAAGGTAGTAATCTTACAGAGGAGATAGTAAGATATTTGCCTCTGTAAGATATTTGCCTTGCATAAGTGGAAGAGCAAGTGTTTCAGAGAACTGAGGCTCATCTTTGACATCTAATGTAAATAATGTGAAGCCCTTCCTTCCTTCCTTCCTTCCTTGTTCCTGGGCTGGGCAATGTCACATTATCACATTTTCAAGCACTTAAGAAAAGAAAGCTAGAAATTACCATTTAGAAAATCATAACAGCTGGAATTTTCATATAAAAACATTTCCTAAATGAAAGGGCTAACCATAAGCCTTAGCAGCGATGAAATGTACAGTTTTGGCTCAGAGGCTCACTTCAACTTGCTCTTGGAAAATTCATTCAGAATTCTTGCTGTGCAAGTGCATCCCCTAGTGTCTTCATATCATATTTTAATATTATTATTTCATTATCATATGATAGTGAGTTTAGCTTTGGCTGCTCAGCTGTCGTAAACAGATCTCACATCACTGAGAATACAGAAGAGGGCAAGTCAGAAGTTACCAGGTGTAACAGCCTCCAAAATGGAATGTTGAGGTATCCACCATCAATGGCAGTATCATGGAACTCTAATTCTGCAGTCCAGGAGTCTGGACTGAAGCAGCAGCTTCTTAGTAATTGTTTAAGAAACACAGAATTATGTCTCAACTCCATTTTCAGTTTTATTTTGAGTCTAAATCTAACTGCTTACATGTATGTGTTTAAATAAATATTTTCATACGTAGGTATATATAGATATATGCACAAATTGAGCCATATTGTAGATTAATAAGCACCTTCCGATTGCAGTACTTCATAATTATATTTTGTTATCTGTTATAATTAAACATTATGATATATGTAGTTTTCTATTTTTTCTCTAGTGAGATTAGCAGAAATTCTTCCTATCTGATGTCAAAGATGCAACAAGAAGTTCAATTGCAGTGCGGGCTGCAGGAGGTAGAAGAATTTCCTGTTAGCTCACAAGGGCCTCCAGTACCTAAAGGGGGTCTACTGTAAAGCTGGGCACAGAGTCTTTGTCAAAGAGTGTATTGATAGGACAAGGGATAATGGCTTTAAACTAAAAGAGTGTAGATTTAGATTAGATATTAGGAAGAAATTCTTTACTCAGAGGGCAGTGAGACACTGGACCAGGTTGCCCAGAGAAGTTGTGGTTGATTCCTCGTCCCTGGAAGTATTCATGGCCAGGTTGAATGAGACTTTGAGCAATGTGGTCTGGTGGGAGATGTGCATGCCTATGGCGAGGGAGTTGGAACTAGACGATCTTTAAGGTCCCTTCCAACCATTCTGTGATTCTAAGGGAGAAAGATGAGTCATTAGGACACAAGCTGTTCTGTCTTTCAGGACATTTTTCTCCTATCAATTCATTACACACTGTTCATGTTCAAAACAAACAGTGTCCCCAGAATAAGTCTTACTTTATGTTCAAGCTCTTCACACAGATGGCGTTTGACAGGCTATTTGACAAGACAGGCATCCTAATGGGATGACAGCTCCGGAATTCCTGTTGCTTGGGAAAGAGAACTATACAGCAGGCACAGTTCAATGTTGCTTTAGGCATTCCCTTTGTAGATGATAAATGTTACTGCACAGCTGTTTGCCCCATGCAGAGATGCACAGCTGTGCTGCA
Organism: Anas acuta; assembly: GCF_963932015.1. Lineage (NCBI taxonomy): Eukaryota > Metazoa > Chordata > Aves > Anseriformes > Anatidae > Anas > Anas acuta. Next base: position 185,556,793 of record NC_088979.1, on the reverse strand, counting down.
CCAGGAAAGAAGTATATCTTTACAATGCTATTTCATTAGATCATGCTACAGATTTTTACAATTTTCATGTTAAGCCAGTAGAGGGTACTCTTAAGCTTCCACAATGTTATGCTGCTTCAGGAGGCCAGTATGTCAAAATGATTTGCAGTACCAAGGGGAGAAAACAGAAATGTCTTCTCTTCAATGACAATATATAGGCACGATTGCATTTAAGTAAAACTGATGAATAGTTCATATACTTAGTAAGTTTTCTACACTATGTTATTTCCATGAGCACAAACAATATATTCTCAGTCATATTAAAACATGATTTTAAAAACAGGAAACTTCAGCTTGGAGGAGTCTTCAGGATGTCTCTTGTTCAACTGTCTGCTGAAGTGGGGGCAGCCATGAGGTGTGACCATCAAGAGATGCCTCATCTGCTTTTGAAAGTCTAAGGCTGTAGGCTGTGCAATCTCTTTTGACAACTGTTTTCATGATCAAAGTGTTTTTCCTCTACATTCAGTCTCAGCCTGTCTTATTCCATCTTATGCTGGGTGTCTCTTACTGTGCTCGTGTGCGCTGTTGTGAATCCTTGCACTTGATCTGCTGGCTCTGCTCCTGTTGGTACAGCCCAGGAGGCTTGGCTGGTGGCCGTCTCTGCTGCCAAGACACTGCTGGCTTGTGATTGTTTTGCTGCCCACCAGGACCCCTAGGGCTTTTTCCACAGAGCTGCTTCCCAGCCTGCAGTCCCCAGCCTGACTTGTTGCAAGGAGCCCTTCCTTATCAAGTGCAGAAATGTGCATACAGATTTATACATAAAACTACTACAAATAAAGCTGTAAATTAGTTTATGGATTTATAACCTACTCAGTAAATAAGAACAGAGTTTTATCTTTTCTTAAATAAAAAAAAAATAGTCCCATATATTTCTTGTGTGATGTGATAGTCAAGGTACAAGGCACAAATGCACAGTTCACTACACCTGACAATATAATATAAACTGCATAATAAGTACAGTCTTCATTTTTAAAGGCTCATGATCTTTATCTATAAAACATAGATTCATGCCGTTACTCACCTGTACAAATACAGTTTATTCAGATAAGAGCATAACTTGCTCCCTTACTGCTTTTCAGTCTTTTCTTCTGCCAGTCAGTTATATCACCAGTTGTTCCTATTGCCTACAGCTGAATATTTTCCGCAGATTAGAAACAGAGCAATGAGGTAGCCAGAAACACCTGGAACCTCTTCAGGATTTTTTTGCCGCCACATCTGGAGCTCCCAGATTCATCAGAGCACTAGGAGTAATGGGACCACTTTTATGATCAATTTGCAACCTGGCACCCCCTGAACCAGATGTGCTTTAATGAAACCTGATTACTTATTAGGAGCAGAATAGTACTGTTTTGTAGATTCTTGACGCTACAGCCAATTAAATTCTACCTCTTTCTTCCAAAAACTTTGTGGAAACATACTCGGGCAGTAAAAGTATGGCTTTGTAAAGGTCATAGTCTGGTGTACTACCCCTAGTATTTCTTTTTATGATTGGATTTTTAGGAAGAAAAAAAAAAAAGCAAGGAGGGAATTAGGTAGTGGAATATGTATAGACCAGACAGTTAGCATTCTTGTTTCTGAAGAAGGATGGAGGTGAGGTCAGTCTTTTGCACCTTAAAGCTATTTTATTTTTTCAACCATTATCACTTTAAATTTGCAGATTTAAATTTAAATTAAATTTAAAGAATTAAATGCTTTAACTCTTCTTTTTGCTATGATGAAGACCATTTGAATGGTATAGAAATGCCAAATATTATAATTGCAAATGTAATTTCAGGTTGGCATGAGGGATATGCATTGCTTCAAGCATAAAATCCTTGTATATGTATTTCATATACCTATACCTGCATAAGTCTTTATATCTCACCTGGTATAGGTACTATTCAGAAGAATGTAAATCCAAAGAACTATATACATCCATCCTTATCAAGGAACATGTAAAGTTTAAGTAGAAAATACTCAATGCCAAACTTATACATAGCCCTCTTCCCGTAAAACCTGTGGTATTTAAGCATAGGTTTAACCAATTTGCTGAATCAAGCACATCAGCATGGATGTGTGCTCAATGCTGTATGAACAATAACATGCATCATTATAAGGTTATGAATAATCTCACTGTCTTCAGTGTGACTAATGCAATTAAAATTTAATATGTTTAAGAGGATTTGTCATTGGCTTGAAGAGTTCAAGTACATTACAATATTGAAAACAGAGAGATCTACATGGTGGTTGAATTGTTTCAGTCTATAACAAGGATCAGCAACATATGGCATAAGTGCCAAAGAATGGGGAGAGCTCACCTGAGTGTTACTCAGGTAACATAATAATAATAAGGGGCAGGAGCTACTGAGTCCTGATAAGATATTTGGTGGCTCCTCTGACTTCTTTCTGAGTTCAGAGCTTGGAAGTACAAGATTCATGTAGAGGTGAAACAATTGGCTGCATCATTCTTTTCAGAAGCCATATTTCCTAACTCCCACTGAGTTTCTTCCAGTGCTTCTTGTTTGGAAGAAAAAGTAGTCTGGCACACTGCACTTGAAAAGATGCTGACCCTTGTTCTACATCTCACACTTCCATGAGAAACATCCATGGTTGTTGAATTTAGCTATATCAGAGCATGTGTTCCAAATCCTGTGAATTTATGTGTCTGTTAACAGCAATTTAAAAACCTGCCAGTTTTCATAGTATTCTATAAACAAGAAAATGTAGTTCTTCTGAAGAGTTATCTGTCTGAGAATAGTATGATATTTACCAGGGAAGTCATCACCAGTTGTAGTACAAGCTCCCTATTGGCTTGCATTCTTTATTGTAATAATATTTGGGCTTCCCATAATATGAAGTAAGAACACAATGTTTACATGAGTTAGAAGCGCAGTACTGGAAAGGAGCGACTATATGAGTTAATGTTCCTTGAATAGCAGTTGAATAAACTTCCATGGGAAATTTGTTTATTTCTGAACTTTAAAATGGTTCCAGGAAATATTCGTGCTTTGACAAAGTTTCACTATTCTCTGGGGTAGAAGGGGGATTTTATCCTGGGATCATAGCGCTCTGAGTTTTCCAGTGAAAGAATGGAAATGCTATGTTTTTTATCTTGAGTCCTTTTGTTTACAAATACAAAAAAAAAAGAGAAAAAAAAAATCATAGTTCTGCAAACTAAGCTTGGCAGTTGTATTTAAGATCCCAGGAAAGCATTTAAAAACCTTACAATTCTTAGTAGCAGGATTAAGGAGATAATGGAGACTCATAAAAATAAGCAGTTGTGGGAATCTATCAATGTTGAGACTTGCAAATCTAATGCCATTGTCCTCTAAAGACACAGTAAACATAAGATTTTTACCACAGCATCCAAACTATTGATAAGTTTCATTCCAGTATTATTATTTTTAGACAAATGGAAAAAGCAGATGTGATGACATGTAGAATACAGCATAGAATCTTATGAAAACTAGAATAATCCTGAATTTACAATGAAGTTAATTGTAAGTGGAATGAGCAGACCCTTGCCATGGAAATTATTTAAATGGCACAGCAACATTTTGCTTTCGGTCTTCTAAAGGAGTAGCACATCTCCAAAGCTTTTTGTCTTGTGCTGGTATGACAACAGCAAGGACACATGACTTATGAACTAAGACGGTGTAATGGTAGCACACCAAGGCATCAATTAGCTGCATCGTGCAAGATAACAGCAACAATTGCTGCGATTTTTTCCAGGGACACCTTTGAGGCACCTTCCTGAAAGCACAGGATGTTCTGATAGTGGATGTTCCCTCAGACAAATCTGTGGGAAAGGACAGTCTTGAAGTGTGCTGCCAGGGAGGAGATTTCTGAGATGTAGGTCCAGTTTTGATGTAAGTTACCTGTGTGATTTTGGGATCCTTTGCTTCACTGCTGTGTACTTTATTTGTTGGGCAGGCCTCTACATGATAGACTCAGTAGCCTGGCTAGCTTGGGGAGTGTTATCCTAGTGTGAGATAAGATCTTAATGTATCATCTCTCTTAATACACAGGGAATATGCAGCACCTTCCATTGAATTTTGGAAGCCAGACTCAGAAATGGAAAGCTTTGGCCTTAAGCTGGCACAACAACAAAACTCAGTTGGCAGGGTGGCCCATAGCCAGCGTTACTGAGAGCATCCTCAGGGCTGCTCTGGAGAACCTGACAGGCCTGTGGCACCCTGGGCCTTAGATGAACACAGTGGCATCTGGTGCAAACAGAACACCCCTGGTGAACACAGGGATCAAAAAGTGTATGTGCTTCCTGGCGGTTTTGTGAAGTCCGTATTACCATCAAAGTGTGATAATGCACTCAGATGCCCCAATGAGAAGTGTCTAAAATGATGAAATAACTACAAGATTTTGGACTGTGGGGTGTATCTCATAGCAGTTCAAACAAAACTGAGGATTAATGGAGATTTTTTAAGGACAGGCGGCTGCAATTTTTGGCAAGAACTCAAGCAAAATACAAGCATGGAGAAAAAGTTGCTTTTGATTATACAAGGTTTGGTCGTGTGTTCATAACTGGAATTTACACAGCGTCTTGTTCAGGGAATCTCCGCTTTGCTGCGTTCCCACAGCAATAATTAAATAGCTGTACAGAGAAAATGACAAAATGTAACATGGTGACTGCATATCTTCTCTTCTGGAAATGAAAACTTATGAAATCCCCCTCCATCCCCTCCCCCCCCCAAGGAAAAAAAAAAAAAAAAAGTAGCAGTTCTAATAAAAACAAAGCTTGTTAGAAGATGGCATTAGCAGCAGGACAAATTGTTGTTTCTTCTTAGTAAAACCAACTCTCCCTTAAGAGGAGATGTGTCAAGAAATACTAAACTTCATGAAACTTCTTTAACCTCTCATACTTTTACAGCAAGTGATGGATGTCCTGGTGACAAATGATGAATGGTTTTGTCGAATGCTTGTTTCTGCTAGCAGGAGTCTGGACATACCAGAGGGGGGAAAAAAAAACATTCTTAGATACAGCGATTCATGTTTAAAGTAGAAAGTGATTTTCAGAGTCTTTATTGTAGTGAAAATTATTGAAACTGGACAAAAGGAATTCTTATTATTTTCCAGCTGCAAATGCAGCTAAAGTTATTTTACTTGGATGACCTTCTACAACTTCAAAGTTATGCCCAAGCATTTAGCTGATTAGCAAAGTTGAACTTGCATGCATGCAGGAGAGAAGCTGAAGAATACTTCTGGACACCAAACTGATTTTCAAAATGACTGGTGATAGTGATTAAGCAGTGCTGGAGATCATTCTTTCTGGCTAACCCCTCCCTTCCCCACCTGCTGCATTCCTCCCCACTCCCTCCTTGCTTTTATCTCAGCCTCCCTCCTTCCTCTCAGACCACAGCTGTCCTCTGCTTGCTGCTTACATTTTTTCCATTCTCTGTCTCAGCTTACCTCCCTTCTGTTGGAATCTAAAGAGATGCATCAGCTGCTTTCCCTCCCCAGTAAAACCCTTGATGATTCCTGGGGATTCAACACTGCAGAAGGGAAGAGGCTAATCAGCATGTAACTAGCCTGAATTGTGCAGCCAACCCCACCATTTTAAGATATAGCTGCAAGTAAGGTCTGACCGTAGCTGTGATCAGTGGGAGTTTTGCCCAGAGCTTTGAACAGGACCATGTCTGAGACCGTAGAGCAGTGAAAATGAATGAGAAAACGCAGCAATCTTTCTGCCAGTATTTTAAAGAGGTCTGTCACAAGGAGAATACCTCTGTCACTGGAGACTCCTCTGTATTGTAGTGAATGAACTTTCAAAAATGGACAAAAACTTAAAAAGGAGAGAAGAAAAATAAATTTTATCTGAATACTCCACTTGGAGTTTTACAAAATAATTGGGAGTGCTTTATTTAGTCTGATCTTCTCACAAAGAAAAATCTTGAGCTCCAAAGAAATGCCAGAAACAAAGGAATAGATACCAACTATTGAATAGCAGAAGGTTTCCCTTGCCTATGTATAAGAAAAAGCCCAGTAGCTTTGCATACCAAACCTTCACATGGGAAGTTCTTGCAAATAAGAAGGATGAAATGTGACCAATGCCAGGAATTTGGATGATACTGGTAGCGGCATCTCGGGGCCTGCAGGTGCCAAACGCCTCAAAAAAACATTCTTCTCCTGAAGGGCAGGGCTGGGGTGGCTGGAGATCTCTTGGGACGGTGCCAGCCCACAGTAGGTGCTCACGGAGATATGGTGAGTTGTTTGTTATGACTGCAGGCTTTCTCCACACGGGTTAAGCAGTAATGAGGAGAGTTGGCAGCGTGTCTGTATGCCTTAACCAACAGCCTGATAGTCTGCGGAGTAAAATTGCAAATAAAAATATTTATGAAATTGTCCTCCAAGTAAAACATAGATAATATTTTTGAACACAAAGACTATTACCCATCAGTGAATAAAATGCTGTTATCTTGATGATTAATTGCTTATTTTGGATGTGTCTGTGGCTTAATATGAAACCTGACTATTATATCCCAATGAAGCTGAGAAAACGGAGTAAGTAGTACTCAGCAGACAAAATCAGTCCCTCCCTTTTTTAGAAATTTATAGTCTTTTGTCTTGCAGGGAGGCTTAATTTGGTTTGAATTAGCAGAGATGTCATTGTAATGGGTGTACAGTGATGAAAATCCAGCCTGCCTGTGGAGTACTGCGCCACTTTGAATGCATGCTATTGCGCACCAAAGGTACAAACGAGGCTTGGATGCAAAAGCACTAAGACTTCAGCATCAGCATTATTTTTCAAGGTAGATCTGCATTGCAGTTTCACCAAGGAAAAGAACAGAAAGATATGTCCTTTTTTATTGGAAATATTTCTTTTGGCAGATTAAACACCCCTATGTCAACAGATAAATGTATTTTATAGTGTATTTTTTCAAATCAGTAACAATTTATGCCTGCAGAAGTGTCATGGGAGAGAGGAATGATAATTAATCCTAAATCCCATTAGTTGTTTAGTAGCTTAAGTGCTACTATATGTTACTATTAAATAGCAAGCTGTTTCTCTGAGGGTGAGGCTTTTCATGCAAGGAGTATATTTGCAATGTAAGGCTACTGTTACGCTGCTTGAGTATGCTTACAAATTCAATAAAATATATTTCTCAACCTAATTACCCTTTATCATTCATGAAATAATTTGCTATTTGATTGTGTCTTTCAGTTGGTAACAACTGCCTGTGAAAATCTGTTTTCTGTATGAATTTCACAATGTCTCCAGAATTGACTAAAAATTTAATTATATGGAACAGTTTGTGGTAAGTCATCATATGCCTTAGGTAGCATTTAGGACCTGACGTGTATGTTGTAATTAAATTGTTTGGTATTTGTGATAACACACAAATTTTCTGTGTCCAGCTTTGTGAATATAAAATTCATGGTGACCAATAGTGGCAGCTTTAGGGCTACTTAGGAATTATTTGCTCCTCTGTCAAACTTCTCTTATTTATTTATTTTTTTCCCCTAACTATGCACATCATATATAGTTTATTCTATAATACCTAGGGTGCACTGTGCCATAGATTGCCTGTATGGAGCTAGCCATACTGCCAGGGCTGTTTAAAAGTCAAGAGATGCTGAACATGAGGTCCTCAGGGGCTCCTTGATGTAGATGTGTTGGCTCTGCATCTGTGTTCATGTCCAGCATTGACCCCCTGGCTCTGGACTCGCTTCAGAGAGGAAGCATGGGGACCCTTGCTCAGCTTTGTCTGCAGGCAGCAGTCAAGTTTAAGAAATCCTCATCCAGATGTCTAAGAGTAGAACAAAACTTCCAGATTCACAGGTTGTAGCCAGGAAGTTTTGTGCACACAGCGACAGGTTCTTGTGCACTCCTGTGTTGCACAATGTGTGGTGATTTGCCCAGCTGGCCAGCCAAGGATTCCCTTTGCACAGAAGTTGCCAGAATGGATTTAAAACAACACAGCAGCAGGACAGATCTGTATCCTAATTAGAAACATAGCTCTCAGTAGCAGATCTTAGGCTGCTAACTTTGAAGTAACCTTTGTAAACCCCTACAGGAGCAACTTTGGTCTCACATTGGGCTGAAGGTTATCAAATAGAAAAGTACATCCCTATTTCCCATGTGCTCCCCAGCGTGGGAAGGCTGCCCCCTCCTTAATTTGTGGCAAGATAGACTTCTCATTACAAGGCCCCTGATGCTAAACATGTCAGACAAACTCGATAAGGGGCTGCTATGCACAACCTGCATGAGCACCTTCATTTGGTTGGAGGCCTGTGACTAGCGGTGTTCCCCAGGGGTCGGTGCTGGGTCCGGTCTTGTTCAACATCTTCAATGACGACCTTGATGAGGGAATAGTGTCTGCCCTCAGCAAGTACACCGATGACACAAAGCTGGGAGGAGTGGCTGACACGCCAGAAGGCTGTGCTGCCATTCGGCAAGACCTGAACAGGCTGGAAAGATGGGCAGGAAGAAATCAAATGAGGTTTAATAAGAGCAAGTGTAGAGTCCTGCACCTGGGAAGGAACAACCACATGTATCAGTACAGGCTGGGGGATGACCTGCTGGAGGGGAGCTCTGAGGAGAAGGACCTGGTGGTCTTGGTGGACGACAGGTTGACCATGAGCCAGCACTATGCCCTTGTGGTCAAGAGAGCTAACGGGATCCCGGCATGCATTAAAAGGAGTGTGGCCAGCAGGTCAAGGGAGGTGACCCTCCCCCTCTCCTCTGCCCTGGTCAGGCCTCACCTGGAGTACTGTGTCCAGTTCTGGGCTCCCCAGCACCAAGACAGGGATCTCCTGGAAAGAGTCCAGCAGAGGGCCACAAAGATGATACGGAGCCTGGAGCATCTTCCCTATGAAGAAAGGCTGAGAGACCTGGGTCTGTTCAACCTGGAGAAAAGAAGACTGAGAGGGGATCTCCTCAGTGTATATAAATATCTGAGGGGTGGGGGACAGAAGGATGTAGCCAACCTCTTCTCAGCAGTTTGTGGGGATAGGACAAGGGGCAATGGCTGCAAGTTAGAGCACAGGAAGTTCCCCACTGACATGCGAAAGAACTTCTTCATAGTGAGAGTGATGGAGCATTGGAACAGGCTGCCTAGGGAGGTTGTGGAGTCTCCTTCTCTGGAGATATTCAAGGCCTGTCTGGACGCCTACCTGGGCAGCCTGCTCTGAGGAACCTGCTTTGGCGGGGGGGTTGGACCTGATGATCTTTCGAGGTCCCTTCCAACCCCTACAGTTCTGTGATTCTGAGATAGATCTCTGTGTTTATGGAGCTGTTTTAGAGGTTAAGGTTAGGAATAGGTTAAGGAATGTAAACCATCTGTGAAATACTAGACACTCACTGGTTACACCCAATCAGAACAGGAAATTACTTTCTTCTTAGGATATATTCCTCCCCTCAACTTACAACTAAGCAAAACTATCATCTAAACACCAGGCAGCACTTATGTGCTATGTGGGTGACTAAACCTTGGCACAAGCTGCCCAGGAAGGCTGTGGGGTGTCCCCCTTGTAGACCTTCAGAAGCCGCCTGGACGTGGTCCTGGGCAGCCTGCTCTGGGTGGCCCTGTGTGGGCAGGGGTTGGAGCAGCTGGCTCCAGAGGGCCCTGCCAGCCTCAGCCACTGAGGCCCTCTCTGTGAGACAATAATTTGGTGAAATCTGGAAGGAGAAAAATAGATTCTTAGTTCTCTTAGACTTTAGAAGAGTTAAACTATGGTGGGAAAGTGCTGTCCATATTTTTATAACCCAGTCTCTGCCAGGTGTTCTTAATAAATAAATAAATAAATTCTTGCAGAATATAACAATTTATAAATCTTAAAACATAGGCCACAAAAATAACTGAAACCACCTGTTTCCACTTCCTCCCTAGAAAAGAGTACCACAACATATAAAGCACAGAGCGGTGAATGTCCTGAAGAGGAATCATGGCTAAAAGACCTGCACAGAACTTATTTACCGGGGGAGTGGCATGTCCCCTTCTTTTCCACTTTAAATCCAAGCGTTTGTATTCAGTGTCTTTTGTATAGTTTCAGTTTACTTGACCATAAACCTCACCTACTAGAAATTTGGCCTCAAATTGTCTGTGCTGTGTAAGATGTAGGATTCTTTCCAGGCTTTATATTAAATGAGTTGAGTTTAGTTTGGAATCTAAGGATGAAAAACATTGGATGTTCTCACTGCAGTGCACAAAATACATTTTATTCTCACTCCAGCTGGAGGTAGTGAAAGCTACCATAACAATAGCTTCCATTTCTTATGGTCTCCTGCTTAGATACAAATCTAATACTGATGTTAAGTGGTGCTTTATCCTGTGAGTGCCCTGCCAGTTCTTGTTGACTTCATCTGTATGCTCACTATGTAATTTGTAACCGTGGCCAGCAGATGATGCATTCCTTCTGTGTGGTCTCTTCTGTTGCTGGCCAGTACTGAGGAAATGTTTTGGGACTTCACTCTCCCTGCATTGCTCAAAACCCCATAAAAGCATTTTTAGGGTATGGAATAGGTAGCTCTCTCTAACACTACTGCCTTTATAAGGACAGTCCAAACACTTGTTCTCAGAAATGCCAGGTGTTCTTGTTTCCAATCACATACAGCCTTTGCTTTGTGTTCTTTGTACTAGTGTGCTCCTAACTGCAACTGATTGTTGCACTAATATTTGAAACCACTATGTCTCCAAACATCGGGAACTCATTGCTTAGGCCCTTTATCTTTTATTTCTGTTATTTTACTTAAATTAATGAAATAAGTAAAACAAATAAAAAAAAAAGGGGGGCGGGGGGGGGAAGAAAATTTTCCTTAGCTGTCAAAACAGCAAAATTGCATCAGTTTTTGGGGTGAGGCATTCAGACTCTTGAGAAATTGCCTCTGAGATGGCTGTATGCTATACACATTATATATAATGGTTTGCTGCACAATAGCAGCTAATTGATCATCAGAAAGCACTGTTAGTAATTCAGATATCATTAAGTATATTACACATTAGCACTTCTTGTTAGCTGCAATTACGACATTCCTGTGATTGACATTTATGTTGTCAACACTCACTCTGCAGCATGCATGGTTAAATAAGCATTAATGTTACAAAGTCTGGTTTTAATATCTGCTTGAAAAACCACAGTTATCCAGCCTGCCTCATTGTTGCAGCACTGGCCTGGAGTGAAGATGTAGGAGCTTGTTGTGCTGGATGATGGGATGTCTTTGTGATTCGGTTCCTCAGAGCCAGTTTCCCTTCAGCCCTCCAGCGACACAAAGGTGACTTGCCAGTGCTGGGAGCCAGTGCAGCTATGCAAAGCATGTTTGCTTGGTGTCTCTTTGTGCTGTTCAGGTTTCCCAGGGGGGACAAAGTGGTTCAGGAAAAATAGTGAAATGACATATGCTTGAACTAGGAGCACATGGCATCTGTAAAACTTCCATCCTTAATGGCTTGGCAGTGGATCATTTGGGAATTAGGGATGAAAGCAACAGATGTTATGCATTCAAGCACCTGGATAAAGAAATAAAAACCCGAAACTACATATATTATTTTGACAAAGCAAAACGGTGAAACTTGTATTTGTCTGTGATGTTCCATCCTATTCAGATAAGGTGCTGTTTGTTTTTAAATGGAAATATGGCTTGGCATAACATGACAAAACCATAAAGGCCCTTGTGTCCATGTTACATCTGGGTCAGATGTATTTGATGTTCTTACTTTGATCTCCTGTGTAATCAGTGTGTTTTCAGCTTAGATCTTGAATCCACATCTCCTGTAAACAAGAACCATTCCCAGACCTTTTGATCTGCAAAATGACTCATTCTTCCACAACTCTGCTCTGGGACAGCACAGAGAGGGATTCCTGTTCCTGGGGGTTTCTTCGGCATGCTCCTCTGAGACATATCCAGCTCACTCCTAAGAATTTAATGCAACAAACTAAGGGGTCTGATGGATCTCTGTGAGCCTTTCCTTTGGCATTCCTTCCATAACTTTTTTTTTGGACTTTAGAAGCTTGGATAAAGTTCCCTATGATAACTGAATATCTTGACCACATTGCCTGAGACTTGTTAGATAAGGAAATTGGGACTGTAAAGGGAGAAAGGAAGCAGTGCACGGTGTAAAGACTGATAGATTGTTAAGGAAGCAAAGAAACTGGAGAAAAGGAACCTACAAGATAAAGTTGGACAGAGAACAGAGACGGCAGAGCTAGCAAGGAGCTTGGCGATATCTCCCTCCTTGCAGATATTCAAATGCCATCTGGACATGATCCCCAGCAGTGGAACTGAGGTGCCTGGGGCAAGGCCATTGCACTGGCTGAGGAGTTTGAAGGAGAAATGAGAACTCTGAGCTCCTGTGATCAAGACCTTAGGGTAGGGAGAAGTGACAGGATGCAAGTGAGATGGGACCCAGGCTGCATGAGCGGTCCAGGGCATGGGAAGCAGGCCTGGCATGGGGAGGAGCAAGCTTGCAGGGACAGGGGAGGGGAAAAGAAAAGACTGAGGTCAGCCTGAAGGGAGAGAGAGTCTTGGAAAATGTGTGAGAATTATTGACTAATAAAAACATACTGTTCAGTATATGACCATACTCCTGACCTTCACTTTCATCCACACTTGATACTTTTAATGGAGCAAACTGGCAAAATGTCCTGTTCCTTTTTGAGATTGTGGAAGCCTCTCTCTCTTTTTCGTGAAATTAACTGGTTAGGATCTATAATTAAAACCAAAAACCGAACGAACCACTATGAAAACAATTAGCTTCTATAAAATGTTAGGGTTCAATTCAGTCCAGAAAGATACCTTTTCTTTGAAATATTACAACCATTTTGGAAAACAAAACAAAACAAAAAAAACACACTTTTTCCCACCCATCTCCCCCATTTGACCTGAGAGCACTACATGAGTTATGGTTCTTATGGTTCTTACCAAAAATAAGAAGAAATCATGTAAGGAAAGACAATGCTGATGCTTTTACAGAAGTCTGAATCAGACTAATCCTTTATAGGAGTGCATTTTGACATTTCAAATCACCCCTAATTGTGCTCTTCTAAAAGACGCTTTTCCATGACTAGATGGAAGCATTTCTACTTAATATCCTAAGACGTTACCCATGATTTCTATTTCTGTCTGTCTTCTCTATTGTGCCTCTTTTGTGTGATATACTCAGAATGTGGGTTGTAGCTGTGAGCTTTATTTCTGTTGTGTAATGCAATAGATGTGAGCAATGAATCCTATTACAGAGACAGAGAGGAATTCTGCAGAACATATTTCATTTGGTGATATGAAAAGTATAGAACTTACAAATAATGTGAAATGCAGCAACCTCCTAGGTTGTACACAACGAGGCGTGAAACCTGTTTAAGTGCAAGCAAACAGAAATGGAAAACACCGACACATTTTTCTCCTTCATGGGTGAAGTCCACCTTCTAAACTCATTATTTTTATGCAAAGTCACGGCACAGGCACAAATCTTATTTTTGACTTCTCAGTTTCCCAGCGAAATTTCATGATGTTTCTTTTCTTTACTCAGCTATGCAGATAGCGAGTATCTACATGTCCTTACCTTACTCCTTTAAACCTATGTGGTTTTGACTTTAAGACTGCTCACTGAGAGCAGTGCCGGAAAACCTACTGTCACATATTGTCCTCTGCATGTTTTGGTGACTGTGTATTAGGGACCAGCGGTGTCCGCTAAGGACATGGATTCCAAGCCAATGACTTTCCCTGGCACCACTTTCACATAATGCACAAACACATGCTTAAAATACTTGCTGTGGGCCAAGTCCAGCAAGCCCGAGTGCCCTTTTCCTTACTAAAAGTACCACTGGCTCATCAGGTCATTTTTAGCTTTTGGCTAGAAAACTGCTCGGATTTACCGAGAGAAGCTGGGAGTTTCCCTGGTATTTTCCGTTGAAAGAAATCTACATCCTGTTATTGGAATGCTTTTCCTCTTCCCTTCATGGAGTGAAAAATGTCCGGGAATATGATGTTTTGTTTATGAGCAGCAAGTGTCTAAATAAGAAGAGAAAAGCTATCTATCAAGGTGCTAATTTAAAATCCAACACAAAGTGAACAAGACTACAAAATATGAATAAACACATATGTACATCTAAAGGCATTAAATATGGTGTGTTTGGTCCTAAAAAGCCTGTCTTTCTGGCCTAAAATGTTTACATTCATAACTGAAAATATATTGTGCACATACATCCTAACCTATTTCTGTACAATGTGTATGTGTGTGTTTGCCTGTCGATTTCACTGAGTTGCATAGACCTGTGTAAACCAACCAGACCTTCGATCCTGTTAGTGTTGGTGGGGTTTCCATGATGTCAGATAGCCACTAGGGGGGACTGTGACTCTGTGCTGGAGAAGCCGGATTTAGGGGCTTTTGAGCACGGACTTTCTGTTCCTAATACGTTTGTTTAATGCTTCGTTGCCAGGTCTGGTCCGTGTCTGTGATAAGTCTAACACAGCAGAGAGGTAGGTTGTGCCTGGAGCTTTCCCTTTCACCCAGTTGGAAGCTGTGGGAGGAGGGATGGTGTTGGCAGCCTCACTGCGTGTGCGAGGCTGGATGGAGGGAGGCTGCTACAGTCATGTCAACACCTGACCAAGCTTTCAGGAGGGCAACGGTGGCCCCAAATCCTCTATTGACCCCTGTGGACACCTTACTCTAGATATTTACATGTACTCAATTGATGTATTTGGTATGAGACTACTGGTTTCACCAGGAATCCTGGTAGGAATTCACAGAAGAAAATGAAATCTGGTCAGGGAAAAATTTATTTCCTTAATATCTCTGAGCCCCAATTCAATAACCAAGATAGAAGTGTATGCAAGTTTGGCTGCACAAGAAGCCCATTCAGTAATACTTTTGTAGATCATAAATATATTTAGTTTTCTAATGGAAAGCAGAAAGCTTAAAATATGTGTGAGTACACACATAGGTATACATGATGTTGGTGATATAGCAATACTTTGTACAGTTATAAGTAACTTCTGATCTTTATTCAGAAACAGTCACATGATGAAGTATGCCGGGACAGTAGATGTTCTGATAGAGTTGAGACACCTAATTCATGTCTACTGTTGTTTCTACATCCCTAAAGTTCATTACATAGCCGTGATGGCTTCAAAGAAGAAACCCATGTGTGTCCTTTGGGACAAAGAGAACGCCGCTGAGCTCAGTGATCCTGTAGTAATGATACTAATACCGTATCCATTTCTATTGAGCATAAATAATAACATCTTCTTCTCTTGCATCATTCCTTGTCACGTCTGAGTGCTGTGCCAGGTCCCATCTTGCTTTACTGCACCTTCATGATATATTGTTCCCTTGAAGCTTCTCAAAACTCTAAAATGCCTTGAAAACTTTTTGGGTAGTCCAGTTTGTGCAGTCAGTGGAGCCATTTAGAAATATTTCACTAACTTCTGTTAATTTGGGTAAAGCTTCCCTCCTGCTCTATAAATTGTGATCTTTATCTTATGCTTTTCAGTACTTGTGAGATGGAGAAGCATGTTAATTAGCTTGGAATAAGCTTCCAGCTGTGTAAACCATCATGTGTTGTCACTAAAGTAGCTTTAATGTATGTAAATGCCTGAGCATGTGGCACTTGATTCTCAAAGTCTCAGCTAGCCAAGAGCTAGCTCCTAAAGCACCCTCTGTACTCTCAGAGCACGCTGAAGATTTGTTTACTTTTAAAAATCAACCTGAAGTCTTCTTCATCTGAGCTTCTGCTGCCTTTGGTCCATGTGACGGACAAGGTGTCAGACAGTGAAGCTTTCAAAGCATCTGGTATACCCATGGGAGGACATGGTGTAATGCAGTGCCAAGTTAGTGATTGCCAGCCTGGAGCTGGACATGCCTGATGGCATACAGGAGCCTCTCAGCAGGGGAAAGGAGTCCACCAGCAGTGGTACTCATTTTGTCTGATTTGTGCATCTCCATGGTACTCTGCACTCTGAGATACTCAGAGGAGCAAAGAAGAAAAATGAGAGAAATCATCAAGATTTAGTAGTTTCTCAGAAACCAGATGATATAAGAAAATGAGCTGGAAATCCTTTAAAAAAAAAAAAAAAAAAAAAAAAAGAAGGCAACTGCAGGTCAAAAGTATACCATCATTACAGGCAGCAGTGCGTCCAGGAAGGGAAAATGAGGACAGCCTGGAAACAGCCCTTTTAAAAGCAATGGGAGAGGGAATCCCCTGAGTTCCAATTTATAAGGAAGTGTCAGGAGGGAGGAAGCAGGCACTGTAGTTCAGCTGCAGTGAGAAATAGGGCTTTTGTGTCTTTCTGTGTTAACCGTGGGGTTCTGAGAAGTGACTTGACATCTTAAACACTGGTTGTGATTTAGGTCAATCACCCCAGGTAGGGAGAGAATGAAAACTCCACAGTCACATAGACTATGTCCAGGGCTCTTGAAGCCAGCTGGAAATGTGTTACTCATTTCAGAGAGTCATAGATATTGCCCTTTTCTCTTCTCCAACAGTGAAAGGCATCAGGTGTGGTGCTGACTTTAAAATTGTAACAACCTATACTACAAAAAGGCTTCTGAGTAACCAGGATATGTTAAAAAAGGTTTCAGCCACTAGCTTTGAACAGGTGATTAAGTGCTTTATAGCCTGTGGTATACACACCAGACCCTATCTGACTCATATCAACACTAAGCAACATGTACTATTTCCCATTTTTCACTTATTTATCTTTGCAAGTTTTTATTGGTGTGTTTTCTCTGCTGCTTGGTTACAGATTTGTTCCGGACTGTGAATAATTGCTTTGAATGGTTTCTTGCTTGTTTGGCCTGACTGATCTCATTGATTTAAAATAAAAGCAAACAAATAAATAAATAAATCCAAATGAATATAAGAAAGAACCAAACTGATTGCAGAGCAGGTTGTTTTTAATGTCCTCATTTTCACTTACTGTTTGACTTCGGTCTGCCATGAAGGGCCAGCCATCACGTGTATCTGCACAGAGACACATATGCACACATAAACACACAATGGACTCTTTCACAGCCAAACTCTACCAGTAAATGGAGATTGATATTGAATGCCTGCTGCTCTCCTGCTCATATGGTTAGTTTGGATTTAATTGTGCTCACTTTTGATTGCTGCCTGTAAGGTGCTTCATGACCTTGGATGTCACACAACATTCCTCTCCCATCCGTCAGTCAAATACCAACCTGCTAAAGCATGCCTGGTTGAAGTGGGTTTCAGACTTACTGGGAAGGATGCTTTTTATTCAAACATTCTTCATAAGTATGCTTCAGTAAATGTGCCCTTTGGTTTAGACAAGGGTATGAAAAACTTCACTTAACGGTATTACTGAGGGCACAGAGTAGTGAAAAATGTAGGAGCCCAAGAATTTTTTACAGCAGGGTTTTTAGCAGATTGAAAATCAAAAATATATAAGAAATAAAAATAAAAATAAAAAATAAGTGTAAATTAATTCTTCTGTATAAACATTTCATAGTGCAATGGTTCAAGAAAGATCAAATTCAACACAAATTTTATTCTTTAGATATAAATGTCAATTTCTGAGCAACATTGCAATGTCGCAGCCAGATCATATCACTGTGGAGACAAGGGATCACTTGGTTCTCATGTCTCTCCAAATGACCTCTGATGAGTTATGCAGACATTGATAATCAAAGCCCAAATTAATAATTTTCTAGGGGAATTTCAAAGCCCTATTACTCTAACTGGTAATTGTGAAGTGCTGGGCTGGGGGATGAGGAATGAATCAGATACAGAGTTAGCTGAGAAAATAAATGTCAGACAATATCATACTAGCAAAATGTGTGTATCGAATAGAGTGATTTGAATTTGCATATTTGGCACTGTTTAATTTTTAGTTCCCTAAAACACTGAGGATAGTTATATCAGCCAAAGCTGATAAAAGTGGCATGCTGTAAAACATGTATTTTAAATCTTAGTAGCAGTCTCCCTTCTGGTCTGTAAGTACAATGCCAGCTGCCACTGGTCAACCTGATCCTGCACATTTGTGGAGTGATCACCGAGTAGAAGGAAGGCCATGATGATGGAGAGCAGCTGGGATGATCTTGTGCACAGCCCAGAGCCAAGACAACATTGCTGTCCATTTTTCAAAGCATAGTGGCTGATATGAGGACTTGGACATTCACCTCCTATTCTTGTTGAAGGCACACATGGAGTGTGTGCCTGTGGATCTTATGGCTATGATCTTGCACACTGCCTGATCATTTGGGAACAGGGTATCACTGATAGTTAAAAACAGATATGTGTAATGAGTACAAGTTGAGAAGAAAATGTGGAAAAAACACATATTCATAACATGAACGAAAGTGGTAGGAACAAAGTTCATCTTACGGAAGTTGTTCAAAACCCTAGTTACTTAAACCGAAGAAGTCAAAGTTCAATTTTAATTAATCCTAGGTTAGAATCACATGCCTCTGTTTTTTGCTACCTAAATATAGATGCCTAAGTGTCATTTTATATGCTGTGGTACATCCCACTTGGTCTCTAACTGCTGTTCCAAAAATATTTCAAGTCTTTTGCAAATTCACTTTTATATGCTAGCCCTGTGAGGAGGATACCTTGATGGCTTGGAGTACCTAAGTACTTAAAGTAGCACAAGACACCAAAGCCTCGTTGTTCTTAATTTACTGCTAAATCCCACTTCTAAAACTCACTGATATCAGTTCCAACCAACAGACCTCAGAATATCAGCGTTGCAAAGGTCCAGCAGTATGCTCACATTAGTAACTAGAAGATCAGTATCACACAGATTTAGTAATGATATAGGCTTTGGAGAGGATTAACAGATTTAGACTAAGATGAGAGACAGCAGACCTAATTATTATTCTTTGCAAATAGGAAGGAATCTGATCTGTCCTTCCATGCATGGCTCAGGAACAAAAGAGTGTCACAACTTTTCAAATTTCGAAAGTAAAAAATATTGCTTTATGAATAATGATGAATGGAACAACTCTAAGTATTCTCACACATAATAAGCTGTCATCAGTTGCTGAATCCAGTCTGGAGATAGAGATGTTACTGTGGTTCTTTCTGTTTTATTTATGCAATGCAACATTTCATCCATTTATGCTGCAAGGTCTCCTTGAGCCTCAAGTTTGTTCTGAAATACAGCAATTTGCGATTGTTAGTGAAATGAAGTTTGAGATTCACCCCTGGGAATGAAGACCATCTGCTGTTAAGATCTCACACATAATGACCACACAAGAAGGAATAAAGCCTTTACTGTACAAGAAGTCATCTCCTACTCTGGTATGTCAGCAAAGCACACTAGCATGGGTGTGGCATATTCTGAAAATATAGTTTACTATTCCCTTAAATGACACAAAGTAATCTGATAAAAACTCTCTTGTCACAGCTACACTTATGCTAGATATTTCACCAGCACTTCAAGGATGTGAGAGTGGCATAGACTTTATGATTTCAATAAGCAGAAACTACTGTGGAAATTTAGATTTTCTAGTGTCTGGTGAAGTTGGTGCAAATGGGAGTCCCTTTCTCTACTTCTTGTTTGTGGACATGGGGAAAAAAATTACAAAAAATAGTCTCAACCATACCTTTAAAAATCTGCTGGGTGCTCTCATCTGGTTTGCCATGATGGGAAGCTACTAGTCAAGATATTAAGCATGAAAATCACTAGGCCAAATACCAGGAGACTCTATGGAAGGAAGAAATCACAAAATCTCAGAATGGCTGAGGATGGAAGGGACCTAGGAGACTATCTGGCCCAGCCCCTCTGTTCAAAATGGAATCCCCTAGAGAAAAGTGCTCAGGTTAGCGTTCAGATGGATATATTTTGAATACCTCCAAGGATGGAGATGCCATGATCTCTATGGGAAACATTCCAGTGTTTGGCCACCCTCACGGCAGATAAGTTTTTCCTTATATTAACATGGACTTTTCTGTATCCCAGTTTGTTCCCATTGACTCTTGATTCATTGAGAACCACTCAGTAGCATCTGACTCCATCTTCTTTGCCTCCCATTTAGTATTTCTATACAGTGATTCTTCTCCAGACAAAAAAATCTCAGTTCTCACTGCCTCTCCTTGCATGTCAGGATTGGTTCTAATCTCCTAATCATCTCAGTTGCTCTTTGCTAGGCTTACTTCAATATGTCCCTCTCTCTTTTATAACAGGGAGACCAGAACTGGACACAGCACTCCTGATATGTCTCATCAGTGCTGAACAGAGAGGAAGGGTTACCTCCCTTCACCTGCTGGATATGCTATACCTGTTACAGCCCAGGGGGCTGTTCCTTCCCCATTGACACACTGCTGTCTCATGTTCATTTTGGTGTCCATTAAGACACCCAGGTCTTTCTCTGCAAAGCTGCTTTCCATCCGACTGTCCCCCAGCATGTACTGGTGTATGGGGTTGTTCCTTCCCAGGTACAGGACTTGGCATTTCCCTTTGTTGTACTTCATGAGGTTCCTATCAACCCCTGTATCCATTCTGTCAAGGCCTTTTCAAATGACAACACAACCTGGAGTGTAACAGCCACTCCTCTCAGTTTTGCGTCACCTGTGAATTTGTAAGGCTGTATCCTGTCTCCATCATCCAGCTAAAAATCCAAAAACATGTTGGCATGGCTCAGGTAACTTTCCCTGATGCATTCTCTCACATGCACACTTGCTTATCTGGGTCACTGATGAAGGTACTAAATACAACTAGTTCCACCATCCATACCTGGGGAAGATCCAGTATCTTCTACATTCCATAAATGATACTTAAGCATTTTTTTTCCTATTTTTTCCTATTTTTTTTTCTCTCTATTCTTCCTCTTCTTTCTTTCCTTTAACAAATTTTCAAAAAAAGAATTCTTCCTCCAGAACAATGGCACCCTGTTTCTAGCAACCCTAGGTGTGGAAGAGCATTTGGTTAGTTTTTCTGCACTGCTGTTTGTGTTATTTCATGTTTTCTGCTTCTGACCTTAATCAAGATGATGAGTTTTCATGCCAGACACTATTTCATGATTTTGTGCGAATGTCATGTAGTACAGTCCAATACCCTGCAAGCAGCTACAATATCCTTATTCATCTTACTGTCAGATGATCATTTTCTACTGACACATTTTGTAATGATTTGCTGTAAAATTTAGTATGTCACAGAACCTCTCAGACACAGGAGTCTGGGGCAGGGAAAAGGGCTTGCTTCCCACCAGAAAGTACAAAGGAGAAAAGCACCTAAGCACCTTCTGTTCCCCAAACAGGAATACAGCCGCTGGAGTTCATTTTATTACTTTGCTTACCATAGCAATTTTAAGCTTGAGCCAAATATGATCTAAGTAATTTAATTTGTTCATAAATGTTGTGCTACTTCTCACCTATACATCACCACTGAATGTCATAGAATCTCTTTTGGGCACTGTATGGCACTGCACAAGAAATATGCTTCAAGGTATTAGTGAAGCCATAACTAGTTTCTACTGCATTATTTGAACCTTGATACTCAAAGCCTTTGACATGAGAGGAGTTTTCTGTCTTTATCACTCATACCTTCTGTTGTCTTGGGTTTCACCTGGATAGTGTCAGGTAACTGATTGCAGTTTGTGTACAGTGACTGGTTTCTGGAGATGGCTCCCATCTATGTACACAAGCAGTCACCCAACCTCAACAGAGTAGACCTGTCACCTGGGAGCAACCACACTTTAACCAATTTGTTATCCGCTAATCCAACCAGATAAACTGCTGAAGGAGTATTTCGCACCAGTATTTAGACTTATGTGAGAACATTTCATAGCTTGATTTTACCATTTTAATTTAGTGTGTAGTAACTGACATAATTGCTTATATGGAATTAACCCCTTAACTTGGAGAATATGTTTCACACGTGCAAAGTAGAAGTAGCTATGAAGGACAGGATATGCATTTTTATTTTGCTTTGTGTGTTTTGTAGGAGGCAGTCTGTTTCTTCCTCTCAAATGTTCCTGATTTATTGTTGTGATGGATAAACTACACCTCTAATTTTGTAAAAGGGAGGGAAAACAAAACAAAACAAAACAGAACTGTTTTTGACCTTGACAGAAGTTAGGGGTGAATGGAATAACTTACTGAAATTTCCTCAAAAATATTTCACCTTGGGACAGACTGTAGACAGGAAAAATCTAGCCTATTGGAAAATGCAAAGGGTTTAACTCCTCTATAGCTTTGTAAATATATAGATGTAGCAATCAGAAAGCAGCAGTTCCTAAAAAACTCACAAGCGCATTATATGATTTCTAGCAATGCATTTAAGGTAGCTGCATAGTTCCATTAAACACGTCTGTGAGCTTCACAACATTTAGTGTTTTCTCTCATAACATCCCTAATAAGGAGAAAATACCTCTGTCCTCATTTTGCAGAGAGAAAACTGGGAGAGAGTTCAAAGCATTGCTTCATAAAGGCCACTGCACTGAACTTGACCATATGAACTTGTTCCTGAATTTATTCCAGCACACAAGCTGTTGTGGCTCAGACCTATGTGCTGTGCTCCTCAGCCCTCCCTGCTGAGGGGACAGGAAATATCCAGTAACAATACATCTATACGACTCCGTAAGCAGTCATACCAATAGCTACGTAGCTGAATAGCTCTGCTAATGTGTGTATCAGTCCTGGCTAATGAGGAGCAATGCCAGTTCATCCAGGAAAACTGCATGGGCTGCAGAACCTGGGACAGGTTGGTCAGAGTATGCCTGGATGCCTCCAGGTGACACTGATGTGCTTGGCAACACCACCCTCCTTGCACATGCAGAGGTGGCCAAGGCTCTGTGGCTTGTGCCTCAAGGCACTGGAGTCACAGGTAGTGGAGCTGTCTGGTCCAGTGTCTGGATCTGTCTTATACCTAGGTCAATCTAGGAGCAAATTACACCTGCCTAACAGATACTGAAGGTATCGAGTTCACTGCAAAGCAAAACAGTCATTGCCAGACCACAACTAATGAAGAAAGTGTTACGTACTGCACAACATTTTGTATCAAGATTAGAGATGTTAATAAAAAATGGGGAGATCTGGGCTAATATTTTGGTTGTCTCAGGAAGATTCAGATTGTCTTTCCCAGGGACTGTACTCTTTGGCAGTCTACAAACAAGCATGTGGTGATGGCCATCTACTCCACAGGCAAAATGCAAAATTGATGGGAGCACAGCAAGAAAAAAATTAATTCTGTGATCTACTATTTATAGGTAGATTCTTGCCAAAGAGAAAACCTTGATAGGGGTTTTATGCTGTATGACGCAATCATGGCACAGTGTAGAATTTTAAATCTATAGTCACCATGACTCAGTGCTGGTGATTGCTGCTAAAATATTGCCAGTAGCCCCTTTTCACAGAGAAAATGGCAGCAGGTGGAAGTTTAAAGTCTTATGAATGGGTTGAGGGTGATAGGTTCGCAAATTGCTTGGCATGAAAGCAGCTGCTGAGCATGCAGGCAGACAACCCCATTGCTGCCAGTTGTGGCACAGGACAAATAAGAAATGAAAGCCAGGAAGGAGCTCTGTCATGAAGGGTGTTTGCAGTGAGCTGTGCCAATGTGAAGAACTGCATAATGGAGAATTGGTGTCATTTTTCCTTGTTTAAGTGAGAAATGACAATAGCCATCTTTGCAGATTTCTGAACAGAAAAATCTTTTTTCTTTTGTTCACTGTATATGCCATTCTAAATGACCATTGCTTGCTTCCTAGGCTGGGACATATAATGGTAGTACTTCTGCTCTCATCCCCTAGTGTTAGGTCATGTGAAGAGGGAAGGATCTGGCCATCATGCTGCTACCCCAGCTCTGGAGTCTTCTTAGAACTCACCACAGAGGCTTCTGCTTGGCTCTGGGACCCCTTGCCCAGGCATAGCCACTTTGATTTCCAGAGTATGAGAGAAGCTTCATTCTGGTGGCGGTGACTTGCAGGTGACCTCCTTTACAAGTGGGGCAGGTGGTGGGTGAGCACAACTGGAGTGATTTTCAGCAAGTAAAGCCTGATGCTCTGCCTGAACTCAAAGACCTTTTCACTTCCAGATAGGAGGAGTTTCCTTGGACCTGTCTGCATCCTAACATATCTAAAGCTTCTTTAAAATGGATGTTAATCCTCAAAATATTTGAAGGTATTTCAGAAATTAAGACAGACTATTTAAATGAGTTGTTTTCATAAAAAATCAAACTCATGGTGCTAGTTGTGTTCTACTCCATGGGCTCTGTTAAGAAACCTGAGGGAATGTGTGATACAGTATGAATTTATTGAGTGTCCTATTCTTTCTTCTTCATGTTTGTTTTTCTTCATCACTGGGACAGGAGAGGTATTCTAGAACTTTAAAAGTTAATTCTTATTTCTTTTAAGTCAGATTTGAAAACTTCAGAAACCCAGGTCATTCTTTACAGCTCCAGGCTAGCAGAGAACAGGATGTTTGAGGCACAAAACAAAGCAAATCAGTCTCTCAGTCAGTCAATCAAATAGCTAGGATCCTTCTCTAGTAGAAAAATAATACCTAAAGCATCTTGCCAAATATTTTAAATAAATGTTGTCCCATTACATTAGAGAATAGTGCAGGGTGTGCTGGTGTTTCTCTTTATACAGGGTAATATTGTTTGCAAGAATAGGAGACTTCAATGAAGAATTTTGGCAGTGCCTTGAGTTATAATCAGCTATCATTTATTATCTATGATCACAGTGGCATAAAACGCTTTTCTTAGCATTATAGGCACTTTCAGAGGAAAGATATTACAAAGACATTTAAGTTCAGTGAGAGGTATTTTTTTACAATCTACAAATGTGTTGTACAAATGTGTGCAAATGAGGGCAGAATTTTGAAATCTGGAGATTAAGGGAAGGGATGTATATGATGACTAGAATGCTTTTATCTCCAAACTACCACTGACTGGGTAAATAAAATTTAAACCATTTTCTTCCTGGTTGGTCGTCACCAAAGCCTTTCTTTTGGTGGTCACCAAAGCCTGATACAGCAATATGATAATGGATCATTCTGACAAGCATTGAAAACTCTACTAAATAACAAACTTGAAGCTGAAATGTTATGAAACATTGAGACATGTCATTGGCCAACATTTGCATAAAGAGTAAAGGGGGTTGTTTGTTTAAGAAGGTTATATAAACAAGACTTTCCCTTACCACCACATTTGATACTAGTTACTGTACCTCTGTCAAAATATCAGATCAATCATCCTGAACTGCTGACTTTTAGAACGGACTTGATTTGTACTCATATCAAGTAGCATCCAATGACTGTTTCTTTAGTAGTCAATTCTCAAAAATAATTGCATTTTTTTGCATACAATTTTTGCATACAATTGCATACAATTTGCCAATAGCTCAATGCAAAGAAGCATTATATTTCCTTCTGGAATGTTACCTCAGTTTTCAAAGCTTCCTACAATGTTGGATTTCAGAGTCTGCATTTTTTCCACTCTATAAAAAACGTGTCTAAGTGCATAAAAATACTGCAGAAGTAAAAAAAAAAAAATACCGTGGTACTAAAGCAAGTAGTTGTACCGTATATTTGGTGGTGAACATTGAGCAGATGAAGGAGTAAGTTAAACATAACAGTCAGCATTTCATTTCTGATCTTGTGTTTTAGCCTGCCACCACTGAGGCAAGGCTATATTTTGCCATGGTGCATGCTCAAGAGAGCTCTAAGCTGTCTCTGAGTGAAAGATGTGTCTACAAAGGGTAATGCAACACTAGACACAAAGATGTCTCGGTCATAGGAACAATATAATGTTGTGAGTTTTGCTCTGATCCTAAACTAATTCTGCTTCTAGCTTAGGCCCAGAGATGCTCAACCATCACTACACTACTTGGGCTCTCCTAGCCACTAGGGTCAGCTCTGCACTGAGTGCCCTGATAAACTACTGACATGTCCTGTGGGCTCTGCTAGAATCAGGTCTTGCTGCTGCAGGCCTGCACAGCTCCACTTCTTTCTTGGTTCTGTACTGAAGAATGGAGAAGAAGAAGAGATTTGCTGGGGTTTGTTTTGTTGCTGATGTTTTTTGAAGGCTTTAGAGGTAATTCAGTCTCAGCTTACAGTGAACGGTGGTGAAGGACGTCTTTGTGTCTCACTGGATGTATGTCAGTAAGGGACACTCCTTTATAATTATGCAGTGGTCACTCACTAGCACACTAGCAGTTTTTCCTTTCTTTACAATTTGACTAGTCAGATATTTTTAAAAATAGATCATCTTTATAACCATAGTGCATCAGAGGAGAGTAACTGCCTTCCTTCTTTCAACTTTGAATGAATCATGGAGATAATCATGGATACTTAAAAAGCTGTATTCCCAAATACCAGGCAGCTATTTAAAATCTGTGATCAGCTGTCATAGTGTCCTGATGGAGGTTGGATGGCTCTGAAATGTTGACAAATGCACTATTTGAAAATAAAAGCAAGTTATAACACACCAGACTGCAAGCATCTGTACTGTGAAGCCTGGATGCAAAGCTCAGAAAAGAACATGGAGTGGGATTGCACGCTGACAGTTCTCAGGCGTTTTTATTCAAATGTTTCATTTAGGTTGATTTAAAGCCTTCATGAGCAATGCCAATAAAATAAATAAATAAATAGATGCAGAGAGGCTGTGAGCATGCAGTTATCATGGGAGAATGACAAACAAATGCCCACATAGCATGCTGTATTGGGGTCCCAGCTTGTTGCCGCCTTGGTGTGACAGGGTCTGTGGGTTTCTGAAGTGGTATCAGAGTCACACACTGGCTCCTGATGGTGTTCAGATGTGACATCCTTAAACGTGCAGGTGTATACCTGTGTGCACACATGCAGACAAGCACATTCCCATGGATCTATGGTTCTGTTTGTGAGGACAACACATTATTAAGGGAATAAACAGCATAGGAGTACTGGGGATAAACACCTGGAGTACTGGGGTGGCAGGAAAGATGTAAAGTAGAAGATGTAGCCATTACATGATGGTCTCCTGCCCCAGAAACACCTTAGGTCCAGCTTTCTGTGCCCAGTTACCACCCAGTGAGGTCAAGGTCAGCATTACAGCAGCTAAGAGAACTGTGAAGACCCTCATCTTTCTCCCCTTCACAGCATAGCTCAGATGCCTGACTGAGGCTTAACTGATGATCCAAAGATGGTACTAGCTGTCTTTGCCCTAGATTGTTTAATTGATTGTTTAGATTGATCTCTAGACACACTGATTCTTCTGTAAAAGCACTTGAATATCTTAATCTCACCTCAATAGCAGCCTTTCATTTCAGTATGATGTCATAGAAAAACCTAAGGAAAGTATATTAACAGGATATTACCCTGTGATAAATTTCAGAACATTCTCCCAGCCAATCAGGGGCTTCTGTAGTTTGACATAGTGTCTTTGTCTTTAGCAATGAATTCTTTCACATATTGCTCCAAAAATTTGTCTAAATGATTTTTGATCCTATGTCAGAGTTGATCATCCTTTTAACTTGAGACAAAACAAACAAACAAACAAACAAACAAAAAATCCACCAGAACAAGAAGAGCAATGAAAAGGTGGTTTAACTGCACTGTCTGGAGACATTATTTATTTATTTATTTATTTATTTACTTTTAGACTGCTTTTGTTAATGCTATGCTCTTCACTCGTGACTCTCCGTCATACAGCCTTTTTACCTGAGAGCATGGCCAGTGTTCTTTGTTCCTAGGGGTGTAGTTTTGGGTATGTCTCTGTTAATACACGTTTTGAAAGGCAATAGAAGAAAGTGTTACACAGCATCTCACAGTGGTATTATAGCAGATTTGCAGGATCCTAAGCCAAGACTGTGGCTACACTGGTCGACACTGTACTTGTATACAAATAAATACACAGACCTTTGGTACAGAGGGTGAGGCTTACTTATAGGAAGGGTTCTTTTCAGGGCCAGGCAAAACCAAGATGCTCTAAAGCTAAGAGGACTTTTTATTTCTGTATAGAGGTTTCCTAATATTTACATCTTATAGTATGACTGAAACATTAGGAAAAGCAGATTAAAAAAAAAAAGTAGAAAAAAAGGATTATTAGTCATGTTTTACAGGTGGAGAAACAAAGCACAAAGTGCATGAATTTCCAGGTTGCCCAGAAAAATTTTGTGTTTCTGCTGACCTATGTCTCTTGATGAGCTGAATGTTTGTTGGAGCACTTTCAGCTTGGGCAGTTCCTGGAGAAGTGTCAGGATGCCAGAGAACAGGGGAGAGCAGGCATTCACCACAGGGAATGAGCACTCGCTGCTTTTGTCTGGTCTAGCAGGGCTCATCTCTCAGGAGACAACATGAGGGGAGGGAGCTTGCAAGTTTATGCAGAGAGAGAGAAAATGTCTGAAGCTTGAAGCTGGTAAGTACAGTGTGACAAAATCAAGAGAGAGTGGGCAGATGAGCATATCAATAGAAGGTGATCATGACAACTCCCTTTTCTTCTTTTTGCAGACCAATGGCATTCCTCTTCCAAACCAAATTAACCTTCTTTAAACCAAATTTCTGTTTCATGACATTAAACACTTAGTAGATTTCTTCAATGTGGCTGCAAAAATCCAGCACTGGATAAACGGATTTCTTTGTCTCAATCTTTGTCTCAGTTATTGTGTAGGAAGTGCTGCACAATTCATTAAAAAGAGGGAAAAAAAGGTTAGAAAAAATCAGAGGTCTCACCCATCAGAGCCCTATGGCTGATGGGTGAGACACTGTACAGGTAAGAAATTTCTTCTGGTCCTTCATCTGAGAAGTTTGCAAATACATTATAGCACAAAAGCAACTAAGAGAGGCCCGTGACTTTATGCTGAAGGAAAATCTGTTGGATGATGGGGATTTAAATACCAAGAACAGACTGGAACTTTCCATGTCCTATGGATGTCATTGTTGAGTATTATTTTTTAGCTTAATCCACCATCATCTTTGTATTCGTCTCTCTCTCTCTCTCTCTCTCTTTCTAAAAGTAATAAGCAATTCAACAGAATCTGCAATAGCTCCTGTAATGTAGCAGTAAAACTGCTGCCATAGGATGCCATGCAGCACCACTGTAAGGGGACAAACACAAGCAGACTGGCAATTTAAAGGACAGGCCTTTGGGCTTTACA
The DNA here is from genome assembly GCF_963932015.1 of Anas acuta. Lineage (NCBI taxonomy): Eukaryota > Metazoa > Chordata > Aves > Anseriformes > Anatidae > Anas > Anas acuta. Next base: position 185,527,793 of record NC_088979.1, on the reverse strand, counting down.
TTTCTTTAATTTTCTTCCTTGTCATTATAATATCCATTTAATTGGTATTAATGTAGACAATAACACTTGAACCAAACTAAGCAGTAGTCTTTTATAATGCAAGCTCCTTCAGTGCTCAGTCCCTCTGAAATAAGTTGTACAGAAACATGAAAACATGATTCCTGCTTGGGTTTATTAACTCTTCTGATCCTAAAGATGAGTTAAAAACTCCAACAACCTACATTGTTAGTTCTAATCTTTGATTGACTGATTGATTGATTGATTTTTGATGTTATAATAAAACTGAGATAGAAATGTTTCTTTGTGACATATTCCTCTAGAATGTTAGCCTTTCTGCTTTGGCTTCTTCTTGTGTGTTCCCACTGATCTAAAATCTAAAACCAGCCTGAAACTTACTGGGACAGGAAGCACATTTTCCTTTTGGTATGTGGCATAGTGGAGTCTATGAGACAAACAATACAAAACATAGCTAAAAATAGTTGACACTCCAGAAACTCAGCAGGAGTCAAACAGATTTATTTTCTAGACATTTCCCTCCTCTTTCCTTCCTTCCTGTTTTGGCCTTTTGAAGTGTTTGAGATAATCCCTGATATGATGCATAAATAATCTTCTCACTTGATAAGAAAAAAAAATATTGATTTTTAAGAAGGCTGTGCAGTAATTTCTAGGAAAACTTTTAGTAAAGATCTCACTACACTAGTTCTTTTTGGTATTGTGAACATAGAATGTTTAATTTCTCTACAGTAATCAGGGTTACATGACTGTAATCATTTAAGTCAATACAGCTATATGAAAAAAAAAAAAAGACCACATTTGTCATTCTCACTCCCAGTGTGAAAATAGAGAGGTTTTCAATCAACTTGTAAATTGATTTATATAAACTGGGACTTGCTCCCATTTGTAAGAACTCTTCAATCTGTCTCTGTGCCTAAAATTAATATACATCCAACCAAATACATTTATTTCTTAAAGAAGCAGGTAGGGGTTATGTGGAGGAATCGTTAAGTGAGGCAGGACATGTGAATGTTGAGCAGTTGGGAGACAATGGGCTGGTGAAGCACCGTACTCAACTCACATGAGCCTTGGCACGTATGCAGCTGGCTGAGAGCCAATCAGGCTCAAGGACACGATGCCCTTGGGCCATCGGGAAAGTCCCTAAGGTGGGACAGGTAGCCAAAAGAAGGAGGACCAGACTGAAAAGCCCGGGAAGTGTCAGCCAGTCCTGAGCTTAGTTTCTGCAATATGTATGAGTTGATTATGTTCAAACTAGATAAAAGACGACTGAGCTATCCATTAAAGTTGAAGTTCACTGTTCACTCATATTGATGTGCTGGGTCTTCCTTCCGTCGGCAACAAATTGGCGCCCGAGCAGGGACAGGTCTGAACGGGATTTGGACACTGCTGGCAGTGATCCAGGGCCACGGTTGGACGGAATAAAGGAGAAGCCGGTCCTGCAACGCAGCCCAGGAGGTGAAAAGGACAAGAATCCCTGCACCCGCGCCGGGAAGGTGAAAAGGACGTGGAGTCCCCCGCACCCGGGAGTGGATCCCGCCGGTCGTGCGTCGCCGAGATCTGCAGCTCGGAAGGTGAAAGGGAGTCCCCGCACCCGGGATGAGCCTATTTAGGGTCCCGCCGGAAAAGCGCCGCCGAGGTCTTTGCAAAGGCTGCAACCGACGTATATAAAGGTATGAAAAGATAAGCGGCGTATTATTTGCTCAAATGCTTTTTAGAAAAGCGGAGCATTTTAGATACAGCTTGTAGAAAAAGATTGCCAAGGTTATTAGTATATGGGATAGCTAAGGGTTGTTTTACAAGTCCTGATACAGTTTTTTGAACAAACAGAGTGGCGTAAATTTGGAAATAAATTGTTTGATGATGTTAGGAATGATGTTAAGTTTACTGGGAGATTTGATGAGGCCATGGAGAGTAGTGGCTAATGCATTAGCCACACATAAAGATGAACAAAGAGTTGCCGCTGCTGCAACAGAGTGGTCAGGACCACCAAGAAGGGTTAATAATGTTAATCCACAGCAAATAAATATGGAAGGAACAGATTGCCCGTTGCCACCTTCCGTTAGAACTTTTACTATTACACAGGGGGCCTCGGGAATTTCGGGGGTGCCTGTGACAATGTCCTCTGTAGCAAAGGAGGAGCTCTCACTACCAACAGCTCCAACTGCTCCAATAGAAAGTGAGAAAGGAGCAAGTGAAAGGACCAGTGCTAACTCATTTCTATCAAATATAAATCCCTTCACAACAGGGGCGCAGGGAAGAGAAGGTCTGCAGCCATCGAAGGCCTTTGCTGTTACGCCCCCTGTTGACCTGAACGTGCCTTTTGACCCAGGCCCTATTGGCCTTGGAAAGGAGCGATGGAGGCAAATAGCAAATGAGGCACTGCGTGAAGGGAATTATGAAACGGCAGCACAGTTAACACAAGCTTTTCCGGTAGTATACTATATGACAAATTTAGACTGGAAACTATTAACTCAATTGGGATCTACCGTAAATGATTCTGGTTTAAAGGGGGAACCTACTCGGCAAATGTTAGATTATATTTGGGGAACTAATATATTGCTCCCCGGGGACATACGTGGTATAATGAAGCTGATCCTAACACAACATCAACAGCTTCTTTTTAATGCGCATTGGCAAAGTGTTTGTCAAGAGGCAGTAGCTGTGATAAGGGCACCTGGAGATCCGTTGTATGGTGTCACGTTGGAGGAATTGATGGGACTCGGACCATATTATAGATTAGAGACACAAGCGTTGCTGGGTCCAGACAAAGCTAAAGAATCAATGAGATTGGCTCGAAGAGCCTTGGACCAAATTAGAGAGCCAGGGGGGATACCATCCTATATGGGCATCAAGCAAGGAAGGGAGGAACCATTTGGGTTGTTTATTGATCGAGTAGCAAACGCAATACAAGCGGCTGGGGTACCTGATTATCTAAAGGGCACTATTCTAAAGCAGTGTGCAATTCAAAACTGCAACCCTTCAACTCGTAGTATATTAGCTACGCTACCGGGAACTTGGACAATCGAGGAAGGGTTGGAAAGAATGGCTCAGGTACCAGTAGGCCCACAGGCTATGTTAGTAGAGGCAGTAAAGCAATTAGGTGACAGCATGCGAGAACAGGCACAGGCTGTGAAAGAGCATGTTCAGTCTACACAGAGTCAGGTCCTTGCAGCTCTTGCTCCTTTGCAAACCGCCGGTGGTCCAGTACCACCCCCTAGTAACCAATTACCACACCGCTGCCAATGTTATCGTTGTGGTGCTTTTGGACACGTGAGACGACACTGCAAAGCTGGGGCAGTATGGTGCTCAAATTGTCAGTCGAACAATCACAAGGAAGCGGCATGTCGACGCAACATGCTGGGAAACGGCCGGAACAGCGGCAAGAGTCGCAAACGCCTCCCGTGGCCGCTCCGCTCCCAGCCCCAGCACCGGCCGGGGCAGCGCGGCCGCGGGCGGCCACAGGGCCGGTCCCGGTCCCTGTGCCCGAAGTTTCCCAAGCCCGCCCCGCCGAGGCGGAGGATGCAGCAGGACAGCGCGGAGCGGGGCGGCTTCCCGTGGCCGGAGCCGCTGCCCGTGGGCGGCCCGGTGCTGCCGTTCCGCCGCCCGCGCCGTGGGGAGCGCGGACGGTTCGACTGCGGCGCGCGTGTCAGGGTGAAGTTCAGCAGGATGGTGGAGGCCGTGGACAAGACGAAGGAGAAGCGGCTCGACAGGCTGACCGGGGAGCTGGCCCAGAAGACCGCGGAGCTGCTGGAGGTGCGGGAGGCCTTTGTGCAGCTCTCGCAGAAGCAGCAGGAGGTGCAGCGGAGGGAGCGGGTGCTCAGCAGGCAGGTGGACATGGCAGTGGACATGATCACGGCCTTAAAGCAGCGCCTCAGCAAGTTCGAGGAGGAGACAGAAAAAGAATTGCAGGGAAAAGCCAGGCTCCAGCACTTCATTGAGAACCTGCTGCAGTGCATGGACCTGGCAGAGAGGCAGCTAGAGTATTACCAAAACCAGCAGATCGCCTGCAGCTGTATAGCAGATGTTACACGCTCTTTCCTAACTAGTAATCATGTGTCTCATCCATTTGTGGTGAATGGTCAGTGGCAAAAAGAAAAGGGGGAGAGTAAGGGGCGGCAAAGACAGAAACGGTACCAGGAGGATGCCACTGACACTGACGGCACGGGTAATAGCAGTAGTATAAGTGACACAGGTGTGGGGCGGCGGGCACCAGTGTCCTGGAAATGTGATGGTGAAAAGGACTGTGACAGTGCAGAAGATGAAGAGAATTGCGGCATTGTGACTTGTAGTGCAGCAGAATTTACATGCAGTAGTGGGCAATGTATTTCCAAAAGCTTTGTCTGCAATGGTCAAGGTGACTGCTCCGACCACTTGGATGTATCTTTGGAGCAGTGTGGCCGCCAGCCTGCACCTCTGGTGAAGTGTTATGTGAGTGAGGTGCAGTGCGGCTCAGGTGAAAAAGACTATGACAGAGATCCTGATTGCAAGGATGGAAGTGATGAAATTAACTGCCCTTCTCAGACTTGCAGGCCAGACCAGTTCAGATGTGAAGATGGGAACTGTGTTCATAGGAGTAGGCAGTGCAGTGGTGTGAGAGACTGTCTGGATGGCACTGATGAAGCAAACTGTAACGATGTTATTCAGTGCTCTGGACCTGGCAAATTCAAGTGCAGAAGTGGAGAATGCACAGATATCAATAAAGTGTGTAACTAGCAGAGAGTCTGCAAGGACTGGGGTGATGAGCCCCTGAAGGAATGCAACATAAATGAATGTGACTGTCCAGCTGGGTTTGAGTTTGTAGACAAGAGAAACTGTGGAGATTTTGATAAATGTCAAAACCCTGGTATCTGTAGTCAAATATGTATCAACCTGAAAGGTGGCTACAAATGTGAACATAGCCTTGGGTATCAGATGATTCCTGCTACAGGAACCTGGAAAAGGCCATACCGGTACAAAAATACAAATAACACCTGTGATTACAATGACGCTGCTAAGCAGGGTTTAGGGGTTCATAGCATGGGGATGATGAGGAACCACCCACGACACGTCATTACATTAAGTCTGAAAATGATAATAAATGTATTATGAGAGTACTGTACCGAGATACGAAAACGGGACAATGGCTGGGGCCTGCTGATGTGATTTATATGGGGCGAGGTTATGTGTGTATCTCTTCCCCTACAGGGCCAACCTGGGTTCCTAGTCGATGTGTTAAACCAGCCATTGAAGAAAAGTCAAAATCGATCCTCAAACCAATATCAAATCAAACCGGACAAAGTTCATTTTGCCTATTCCTCGCTTCTGCGTCTGATCCTTTCGTTGATGAGTTGATTATGTTTGAAATGGTTAAGGGATCATACGCAAAAAATTGTAGTACAAGATAGTTGGTTTGAAGGTTGGTTTAAATCTCTTTTTGGGAACATGGGTGGATGGTTTTTTCTTCGTCAAAGAGGAACTTCGTTTTCTACTTATAGTTATATTGATTATAGTTGCTGCAAAATAAAAATGGGGGAATTGTGGAGGAATCGTTAAGTGAGGCAGGACATGTGAATGTTGAGCAGTTGGGAGACAATGGGCTGGTGAAGCACCGTACTCAACTCACATGAGCCTTGGCACGTATGCAGCTGGCTGAGAGCCAATCAGGCTCAAGGACACGATGCCCTTGGGCCATCGGGAAAGTCCCTAAGGTGGGACAGGTAGCCAAAAGAAGGAGGACCAGACTGAAAAGCCCGGGAAGTGTCAGCCAGTCCTGAGCTTAGTTTCTGCAATATGTATGAGTTGATTATGTTCAAACTAGATAAAAGACGACTGAGCTATCCATTAAAGTTGAAGTTCACTGTTCACTCATATTGATGTGCTGGGTCTTCCTTCCGTCGGCAACAGGGTTATGTTGATTTTAATTAAATCAGTTCAAAAGTTTTAGTTAAATCGGCATTATTTCTGCATATAGCTGGCCCTTGTGGCCCCCATCACAGAGCTAATCTAGACAACTTTTATAGGAACTTTGTTTCATCTTTTATCTTTCTACTGTGGGTTTATCTTCCTAGTGGTTGCATCGTGAGATGACTCAAACGAAAATAAAACAGCCTTAATCAGTGGGATACATCTTCATTTGCATAAATATAAACAAGTTTCCTGAAATAAAGCTAATATAACACAAAAATTCGCTAGTCTGTTGCTCCCATATCAACAGGTCATGGCACCCAGGCTTCTCACAGAAGTAATAGTCTTCCCGATGTCTTTTCATACATCCTCATCTCCTCATCTCAGCTTCCTTCAAAAACCTGCATAAGAAAGCAAAAAGAAGGTATTAGCATGTAGCCATAAGCAAACTGCCAAGCATTTGTGTCCCTGATTCATGCATGGGGAAATTAGTGCTTTACCAAATGGTGACTGTCCATGTTAGTATGCATGCTGCAGCTGAGTTAACTACCTGGGGCACCTTGTGGCATTACACAAATATTCTCTGGTGTTCAGGAGACTGATGACAGGTCTCTGATCTCAGGATGCCCGATCCAAGTGTAAGTTACAGCAGGAGTTTTAATGGACATTTGTCGAAGAAAAGTTTCCATGGGAAATGGGAAACAACAGAGATCTACCCCGACATGTTACCTCCCTTGTGACAGTCTTAAGATCCTAACTCCCAAAGCATCCCCTGTCAAAAGCCAAGCAGTAGAAGGCAGGCAGGCAGTAAGGACAGTTCTAATGCAGTTGTGGGAAGGTACATGACAATGGAGAACTTTCCACAGCCAATCAGCAGCTTTTCATGACCACTTTCTTCTGAAGATCACTCAAATATAGTGATCTGCCATAGAGAGAGGTTTGTATTTTAGGTGACAGAGACAATAGAAAGACCAAATACTGTTCTTGGTGAATGTTCTATCAACTTCAGAGGTGTTCCCTGAGAGTGTGCCGAGTCCTGGGATAAACGGGTCTTCTATTTATATTTGAGTTTGTATTTGAACTCACTATTGTGTACACAGGAAATGTAGAAAATAGTAAGATTGACAATATAAATCATTCCATCATTATTATCATACAGGGCCTTGGACACTGTTGAGACTTTGCTTTCCCCTGTTGTAAAGAGTATAATTGAGGAAGATTCAGAATATTTTGGTCTAAGTAATTCAGAGATGAGCTCAGGTTTGGATTTAGTTTCTGTGTTTGAAGGTGCTATTACATTCAGCTGTGCATTCCTATCTCCCTCCTTGTTTAAAGGTGGAGCAACAGGGTGCAGGCTGCAAAAATTATCCTATTTGGCTACAAGAGCAGCAGCTTTTGGGAAAAGGAAGGAGTAGAAAACTTAATGTTACAAACAGCTTAATTCAACTCAGACCTCTTGAACTTTTCTTTCAGAGTCCTAAAATTAAATATTTATGTTTTTAAGAAGATATGCAGATAAAATGTAATGTGTCAGAATACAGATCTAGCCTTGTCTATGGAACTATAGAATTTATAAATCCTGAATATACAGTAATCACTACTGTTATCATTTTGAGTGAATGGTTTAGATTTGTTCCACTCACTGCTTCTGATTCCCAAAAATGCATGTCTCTTTGGTAGAAGAGTGATGTAGTAGGGTTTGGATTGTGTGCAGCTGGAGAGTAGACCTTATGCTTATAAAGTACAGCTGTGATTCAGAATTTTCATTTATTCCATAAATGAGTCAGCCAAGTAGAAATAAGGAATCAGACAAAAATGAAATACTTTTTTTGTTTGTTTGTTTATTTATTTATTTATTTATTTTTCCCTAAGAATCTACTAGAGTTAACATAAGTTTTTTCTGAACACTAAAATCTCATGCATTTTAAAATTTAATTTGTAAAATATAATTTGTTAGAAATTAAAATTACCAATAGCCATGTATGTATTTAAAAACTGATAAGAGATAAAGGGAGACGATCTAAAGCAATAGACTTACAGAAACAGTTTGGGGTCAGAGAAGCCAAAGACTTGCATGTGAGATCCCTGAGCTGCTTCTGCAAAGCCAAGAAACTGCCCAGAGGAAACACCTTCAAAGAACTCCACCACTGGGGCTGTCTGCTGAAACCTATGCAAGTTATGTCCAGCAGTTGCACTTTATCTCTTTATTTGAGAACAAGCCCCAAGAAGAAGACAGAGGTTCTCAATGGGGAAGGAGATGCATGTCTTGTGTATTGCGTGGAGCAAACTAGTCTGGAGTGAATAGACACCATCCATAACCCTGCAGAAGCAAGGCAATGAAATGCTAGCCTGCCTGGCAGGTTCTGCTCTCTTGCAGGAACCAGGCTAAACCTTGAAGGACCAGCCCTGGATCAGGACAGATAAACCTGGAGTGAACTGTATCGTTTTTATATGTGTCTACTGAAGCATCTCTGCAAAATGCATGGCAGCATGACTTAGAGGCGTTTGAGTAGATATCCTGTAGAGAAAACTGAAGTTCACCGTGGCTTCCTAGCTATCATTCCTTGCCACCTAAAGCCAATTGTGGGCAGAGCTCCTCTTGTGTGTGCAAAGCCAGCCTAGTGCCATGCTGTGATGGTGGGATTGGCATGGGTGGTTGTGCAACCCATGGGCACAATTCACCTGCTATGTTTTCTGATTAAAAAGTGAAGAGACAAAACTGTCATGTTGAATTTAATTCCACAAAACCATCGATAAAATTCTCCACCAGACCTTACTTGTAGATGACTTGCAATGGCATGTTGAGATTGATATTTAACTGAATGAGATTTAAAGACTACTTTAAAGGGATGCTTTCCTTATCTGCCCCTAAAGTGGAAGCAGTAGTGAGGCTTCATACACATATGTTGAGAAGTGGTGAAGAGTGTCAAATAAATTACAGAAAAAAAAATAATAAAATCCTTCCCATAATTAGAGACAGACTGCAAAATACTCCCTCACATGAATAAAACAGCTGCTAAATGAAACAGTATTGTCAGGTTTAACAATTTATTACCTATTATTTTATGTATATTCTGCAAAATCAAGACTACTGCACATATTTAAAAATGACAGAAGAAGCTACTTACAAAAATATTGGTGATTAAATGGCATAGATGCAGTTCTTCTTTGTTGCCAAATCACGTGGATTCCTTTTTGATAGTTTGTCTGTCTGGATTTCATCCTATCTGTTTTTGTTTTTATAGATATCCTTGTATTTCAGCTGGCAAAAATGCAGACCTCAGTGTAAGTGCAGACACAGAGGAATACTTTAGAAAGGTTGTTTTGTTTTGTTTAACAAGATTTAAGTAATATATTTTAGGCCATTTTAATCTTTTGGATCTTCTGCTCAATTCAATATTTTTCATTCTTTTCAATATTTAAATAAGCCTTCATTTTATTTATCCCTATTACCCAAACATTCACTTGATGAAAACATTTTTTTTCCTTCTGTGTGCAAGCTGCTAGGTGCAAAATCATAGCTCTTCTAAAATCAATGTTTATCCAAAATTTAAATGAAAATTGTTATTTCTGAAACAATCTTGTCTTGCAAAGAACTGACATAATTTAACTTGTGATAGTGAATGCCAGTTTCCATGTTGTCTAAGAAGCAGCTTAATGCTCTTTTGATATTGCTATTTACTATTAAAAATATAAAGTCTATCACTTCTTCCAGTGTGAAGCCACAATAAAGCAGGCCAGACTCATTTATCCTTTCTTACACTGTAGTTTTGAACTTTTGGCTTGCTGTGCTGAAGAAAGAGGGTACAGTTTTCTTTTAAACACAAAGCTTAATGTGATCTTTGATCTTTACACTTCAAAAAGTTTTTGCCTGGAACAGGCTTCTAGAGATGAGTTATAAATCCCTGAAAACAGAAATTTATAATGGAAAAGCTGTCACTACATTAATTATGGTAGCATAAATGTGGTGCTGCTTCTATACTTAATCACTGCTTAAAAATAAAAATAAGAAAAAGAAGATATTTTCACACAAAGTCTATCTTGACAGTACTCAATGTCACATGGTCAATATTCAGTCAACTCTGTCTTAAAAAAGGGATAGCTATTGTTCATTCTCTTGGATTTAGATCTTTCATTTGTTGGTATAAGAAAGATTATAGAGGGAAGATTACATGTATGAAAAGCTTCATGGCATCCAATATCTCGAATGTTTACTTAGAAAAGCTATTAACCAGTTTACACGTGTTTATTTATTTATTTATTTTTTCCTGACATCTTTGTCAGCAGTTTAGATTCAAAGACTCTAAATTTGAAATTTCCTTTTGATCTCCTGTAGGTCTTCCTTCTGATTTCTTCTGGACTAATGCTATCTTTTTAGGCTTCAAATGGATTTGGAGGAGAGGAGTCACTTAAACATAATGTAAATGATCTAATATAGTAAACTTTGTAGGCATTTAATAGATTATGTGTTTGTGTTTGGTTTAAACACTATGCTGAGAGCATATGTTGTAGTATATTAGTATGTATCTATTTGGCAAAGGGAAAAAGCATAAATCATAAAACAGTACAAATTTCACAATGACAGTCTTCCAATGAATATCCAAAGAAAATTCTAAAAGAAAAATTGTCTGGAGATACAGCATGCTGTGCTGAAAGGTTTTCTGGACTTCAAAAGACATATAAAATGCATGACAAATAAAAAATGCTTATGAAATGGAAATAGATACCTTTTGTGCTACGAAGTACTATCGCAAAGCTAACACTGCAATCCAAAGATTATGGCTTTGGTTGCAATATTTTTGATTCACTGAATTTTAACTGTTCACAGCGTATATATTTAACCCTTTACATGAATCAGAATGTGACAGAAGGATCTTTTAATATGGCTGAAGTTAAAGAGAAATAGAGTGGCTAAATGTAATCACTCCACTGAGAAATCTACTAAAATTCTGGATGCTGGACATAACAGAACAAAAACATTTTTTTCCCCTTGCTTTGAGTTCTCCCAGACTCCTATCTGTGAAGTTTTCTGTGCTGTTCCTTAAACTAGAATTCTTTTTCTGCATAATTGCATCATGATCATCTTTTCTATTTCCTACTCTGTTTTAAAAAACATTTCTTCCTCAAAGACTACCAAATGTTAAACCTTGAGTGGAAGGACATAATCGTAGGGATCACTGGAGAGAGCAGTCCTCAGTTCTGGTCCTGGGAAGTGTTATGGGATCTGGCAATATTGCAAAACATGTTCATCTTGTTCCAAGCATTTCTGGGCTCAGAAAAACTGTTAAGTACATGTTGAAATTAAAGTGTTTTCTTCATTATCATCTCATTTATGCTACATTTTGACTGGTCTTCATTTTCCCTTCTTTGTGTCATAATACACAGACCAGCCAAAAATAACAGTGTGAAAAAATGCTGTTACTACCAGCAAAACCAGCATAGGCAAAATGAGGTGCTCTCCCATCGTTGCATGCCAAAGAGTGAATTACCAGCATCTTCTGCAGAAGTCTCCGCCAGGGCGCAGGAGGTCCGAGTGATATCTGTCATCCTGAGATCCTGCCTCTGACAGTGTGCAGCGTGCTGGCAGCTCAACCTGCTGCCAGTGTGACAGATAAGTGAATTCTGTACTTTAATATTAGTATTTGTTCTTGAGGTTAGAGCTAGGCCTTGCTCAGTACTTGGGTATTTTCCTCACTAAAGAAAAAAATCTGTCAATAGCTCATAGCATAATACTACTTCATTGAAGTCAAGGTTATTTATAGGTTTCAAATAAATTAAACACTGAGCTGAAGACCAGGGCAGAACCAAATGATAACTGTGAGTTTCTTTTGCCTTTGCTAGGATTTTACCTTGTTAACTAATAAAAAGAACACTTTTTTTTTTTTTTTTTCTTTCTTTCTTTCTTTCTTTCTCCTTTTTTTTTTTTTTTTCTCTTCCCTTGACTTAGTGAAGGCAAGACCTTGCATCTGACGTACCAAAGCAAAAGAACATTTAATTCAGGATCCAGATTTTGCAGTTTGGGTCCATCTGTGATAAGAACAGAGTGTGAATTCATGGAAATGCTTCTGTGAATTTTTAATAAATTATCACTAGCCCATTATGATACAAGGTAGAAAACTTCACATAAATGTAGCAAGGAAATACCGTACAGAAAAGAGGTGCTTCCCTCACACAGAGGGGTCCAGCACTTTCCAGCAAGGTGCTGGGAGTGCTCTGTGCTCCTCAAAAACACCTCCTTGCAGCAGCATTTGACTCCATCTCCCAGAACTGCTGCAATGTTAATAGGGCTATGGGCAGAAGCACTACGTTTCTTAAGGACAGGACACAGAATAACAATCACTGGATGAAGCTTTTCTTTTTAATCTGGTAACCTGATTAAAATTAGTTGTCTTATTTTAACAAAAAATATTTCCATGCTAACAAATGCAAACATTTGAAGTAGGTTAAACATGTTAAAAAAGCTGTAAATTCTAAGGAAAGATATTTGATTACTTTTTGATCCTCACATTTTTTACACTGATTTGTATGTTTTTCCAAGGAAATGAGAAAAGTTCATTTTGGGTCAAAGGGATTTATTTATTTATTTATTTCATTATTTGATCATTTTTTGGCAACCAAACCATACAAAACAGTCTTCACATAGTTCTAGTTTGTAGTTCTGGTGATGGCAGTTTTCCAGTAAGTGTTTGGGAATCAGGCCCCCACAAGGCCACTTACTAGGAAGGGAAGTATAATAGCAATCTTGTAATTCTTTGTTACTTTATAATTTTATTCAGTTTTCAGGATTGCAAGGAAGGAAAAAATGACTCTCTTTAAGGTGAAGCACATAAATTTGAACTTCATGCACCATAGAAGGAATGAAAAATTCTTTTTTGGGGAGAGCTTGAACATTCTTTGAGTAAATTCTGTGGACGTACGGTAATAATCTGAATTATGTTAAGATATGCAAATAGTTTTCTATGGAAACTAGAAAAAGCTGCAAACTTTCAATCCCAGATGGAGTTCTTATTAAGGAAACCTCATACTTTTGAAAATCCTATTTCTCCATCTGCTTATAATATCTTTCAAGTGCCTCTCTGTGTAATTGTAATGGTGGTTTCTTCAGGACATATGCATTGTTTATTACATAATTCCACTCCTTCCCCCGGAATGCAAATACCCACCTTGTCAGGCCGCAAGGACTAAATTCAATTTCTATGCTGATCCAGGCAGGGGACAGCAGCATAGTTAGGATGTGTTAGCCAAGGGAGTGTACAGCATGTAACTCATCCTCCTCAAACCCTCCTCAGAGAGAAATTTTGTGCCCCTCTTCTGTCCTTGTGGTCTGACTCATTCTGACTCACTTTGGCTGAGAAAGCATTGAGCTTTACTCTTTTCTGGGAAAGTGCAAAAAGTATCAATCCCACTCCCAATAAATGCAAATAATTGTCATAAGGATCTGGGAGAAAGCAAAGAAGTGAGAAATTACTTACTGTCATACAGCATTCAATTGCAGTGTAATTTTGGTTATCTTATTTTTATTCTGACTGAGGGAATGAAGTTCTTAGGTTGCAAATCCAAGCCCAGGAAATGCTTCAGGTAAATAATATAATATATTTGGTTAAATTTCTATTGCAGACCATTGTTCAGAGGTGTTTATCCAGTCACCTCAGTTTAAGAAAGTAAGCAATTTCATTGACTTCTGTATATTGTTCAAGTGCATTAGCTTAAGCCTTTATTGATTTACTTGAAGAAACGTTAGGGTTCCCTCAAAGAGCATTCTTGCCACTACCCTTACCTGTTTGGACATTCCTGCAAAGATAACAGTAGCAGTTCACCATGCTAATATAAAAATCCAAATTGGTATTTACTAGAAATAGCTTGTGACAATTTTTAATTGGGAACATCAAAGTGCTGTTGTAATAAAATAACAGCACGTGTCCTGAGGGCAGCAGTGTGAGAAGGGTGCAGGTGCAAAGGAGCCTTTGGTTCTGCATTTCCTGCAGGGTGCACCCCGGAGGTGCCAGCTGCTCACTGAGGATCCCCCTCCTGGAAAAATGCTCTATTTTTCCAGTGGTGCAAGCAGTATTTCACAGAAACCTGCAAAGTCTGTAGTAGCCAGATGGTGTCAGTCTTGTATTGAAGCTTTATAGTTCTCCCTATGGTGCTCAACTGAATATAATAAATTCTGCTGCACACATTTTTATTTTTTTTTTCACCTGGACTTGCCTAACAAAAGAAAAAAAAAAAAAGAGTGACTTGCCAAAATCTGCTGTGAACAGGTCATGCTGGCTATCCTTGAATTGTTGAATTGCAGTGCACTTTTGCAGACCAGAGTGTAAGATTTCCATTTCCTTAAATCTAAGAGAGCCTCTCTGAAAAATTGCCTGAAACATCTTTCTTGATTTTATTGTCATGATGACTGACTCTTGCAGAAATTCTTTTTATTAAGAGAGACAGATAACAAACAAACAAACAAACAAAACAGTGCCTGCAATAATTTAAATGGACTAAACCTGCCCAGAACTGGGAAAATAAAACCAAAAACAACAGTGAATGACAGGCTGTTTGAAGACAGGCAACATTAAAAATAAAAAACTCTCATAATATGCAGAGCTGCAAGAGACCCTCAAAAAGGTAATTATTATATAATCCATCAGTTAATGCAAATATTATGGGCTTTTGGATGAGCTGTAAAACTGAGTTCTTGGCCACTCTCAACCTTCAGAAGTACCTTGGCACTCTGACCAAAAACTGGGGTGTTAACACAAAGGCTCCATCCAAATTCCATTTGGGTAACGATATTTTGCCTAACTGACATTTGCATATAATTTAGTTAGATACATTATTATTCCCTGCTTGTCTCATACTGTAATACAAAGCTGCTGTATTAAGAGCTGCTGCTCCTTTGCCAGAGATTTTAATAACCCAGCAAAGGGATTCCTGTCAGTACCAGAACAGGGTTTGTGGTCAGTGTTTTGGGAGTCTGGAATGAAAGTGCTCTATAAATAAATGTCCATAACCAAAGCTCTGTTTCAAATATCACAGATACTTTTGGAAGCCATGGTATTTGCTAGTGATGCTGGACCCCTGAGACTGCTGGCAATGTTAAGGGAATTGGTTAACATCTCTGCCAGGTCCTGAATGAATAAAAAGGAAAACTGTTAAGAGGGCTCAAGAAATACATAGGTGTTTTTTTTTTTTTGTTTTGTTTTGTTTTGTTTTGTTTTTTGTTTTTTTTTTTTCCTGAACTGAATTTAAACCTTTTATTAAAGAAAACCATATCAATTTGGCCATCTGTCCATAGTCTGTATACTGCTTCAAATCTGCACATCTTCCATCCCCGGAAGCAGACTTGACAGGGTCACTTTGCCATTCTTTGGGACTGGGTAGGAGTTTGTGTTGTGACTACATTGTTATTTTGTAGACAGGGTATTTTGGAAGGTGTCTTTTGGGAAATTTCCCAATCTCCTCTGGAAATGTACTCCCTTAGCTGGATTCTCTGGAATAGGAGTGGTTTGTTTTCTATTTTTCATGTACATCATCATAAATATTGTGCCTGGCACTGCTTCAGGGAAAGGTCGCGATGTCTGTTGTGGCTGGTCCACTAAAGTGAAGTATGAGAATTGGAGATGAAGCTAGGCTGTCAATACCAAACCGTTGTGGTTGTATCCCATAGCTCAGGGTTGTTCTTAGTTCCACTTATGATAATACTTCAGCTACTTCAGGCCTAGTTCTCCAGTTCTCCCTCTTGTATCTTGCTGCAGGGAAACACATTTCTCTCTTCCAGCAGCAGTGATTTACTTTCACCCTTCTAATCATTATAACAGGCTTGGCATTCAGTTATTTAGTCTTCTGTCTCACTAAACATATCATGAAAAACAAAAACAAACGGTGAAAACTAGTGCTGTATTGTATAAGGAGAAAAAGTCATACTTTGTGATTGAGATGATTCGCTTTCATTCGGTAGTTCTCAGTTCATCATGTGTGTTGCAATACAAAACCAGAGAAAACCCTGGCCCTCACACAAATGAGTTTATGATGTATTTACATGTTATAAACTCAAAAGCAGAACTTGTTTCCAAGTTGAAATAAATACAAAGAAAATCTATTATGCAGAATGGTGACTAGATGATTCTGATTTTCCCTTTTGCTGTGTTGGAGCTTGATTTCTTCTCCCAGGAGTGCTACTCTCAGAGCTATAATCGTGTAGTACCCTGTTTGTGGTTTTGGTGGCTACATAGGAGCCCTAAGAAACCTTTGTCTTGCAGTGTTATTTTTCCATTGAGTTCATAAGTCTAAAAAAAGCCTCTTCCCAATTCATTTGCCCTCTTGAAACTGTGAGGAATTTAAACAAAGGGGTATATTCTTTTTCTGATTTACAGTGACATAATTCCATGATTAGTGCCTTCACTTCCATGTAATTTATCTGGATCTACATGAGTGTAAATTGGAGAAGAATTTGGCCGCTAAAAATGCAGCTGATTTAGATGTTGATTTAGCATGGTTGGCATTAACGATCTCATTGTATTTAGAAATACAGCCAGTTCTCTTCCAACTTAATTTCCTTTTATTTTGTTTTATATCCCCTGGTGGTAATATGGGTTGGGATGAAGGGTTACTTTAGCTAGCAATGCAGGATGTAGAATGACAGAAACCATTGAAATAGTGGAGGAGTGTTGGCTAACACAGGGTAGCAGTGCCATCCACACCCTGTGAATGTCTGAATCAATGAAGACATAAGACGTTTTCCAAAAACACAGTACAAATTAGAAAAAAAGGCCCTTTATGCCCTTGTTATTTCCAGTGCTGTAGAGAAGGGAAATTAACAAATTGAAATCAAGGGCCTTTCCCAGATCAAGCTTTTCTTATCACAGGACACTTAGCCCTTGTTACACCTCAATTCACTTTTAGCTTTCATTAGTCAGAAGTAATTTATCTGCGATACTTTCATGTTTACTCAAGCTTTCAGCTTGATAGTAATGTACAACTAGTACTTGGGTTGTATCATGTTCCAGGATATTTTTAAAGTAAATGAGAAAGGGAAAGAGAGTGATTTTTAATTATATAAAGTTAGTTTTGGAACTTAATTTGTCACAGCTATTTCTATAAAATCTGCAGGCAGTAACATCAGACCTGCTCTGAGCCCTTGGTGCTCTGTTTGCAACCCAGAGGTTGACAGAAGCTGCTATCAGTAGCTATGTGGGGACTGTTTTCCAGCTGCAGGTTGCTGTCTGGCTTGATCCTTTGGTGGACAGTGGAAGGAGACAGCAGATTCGTCTGTATGTCCCAGGATGGTTTTTATGGGGAGCACAGTGGGGAACACTGACCAGTCAGCATGGGCTGGGCAGCCCTGAGACTCATCCAGATTACAAGTGGGGATGGGGTCAATATTGAACAACCTCTTGAACAGGAAAGTCACAAAAAATTCCCCTCCTTTGTTACCACATGGCTCCATTCAGTGCTTGTTGGAAACAGTCAAGGAAGGAGCCTCACATCTTCTATTAGCAGTTTTTGAAGTATTTCCAAGAAAATGCAATATGATTTTCCTACCTAATGACCTTGAATGACCATATGTTTTAGTTTATTTGTTAGGTTTTAAAGTAAGACATCTGACTGGAGTTAATTGCTTCTTTAGAAACATGGATCCCTGATGTCTTTTGCTTTTATAAAAAATCCTTTTGTTACAGTGTAATTCTGAGAACCTTGGAATTTTCAGGTGAACCTTGGGTTCCAGTTTGACTGGACATTTATGGAGATGTATTTACTCTGAAACAATGGAAACATATTTATTTATTTAAAGTACCTTTTAAAAGGTAACGGACATGAATTTTGCCTGGTACACACACAAAGAGTGAAAAATAAGAGTATCCTTGCTTTTATTATGTATTTCTTTGTGGTAGTGGTGAAAACTGTTTTAGAGTTATTTTCAATTGTTTCTTCATATCTCCCCTAATGCGTGTGTTTTCCCACCTTCTAGGCATGGTTGAGCAATGACAACACAAACCGACAGGCTCACTATTTTATTTTTCATGAGATCTGAAAAGGACAGAATAAATCAGATTAAATCAAAGAGGCCTCCTTTCCCATTTGCAAGACGGAAACATTTACAGAACTCTTAATGTATCTGTGAACACTGACAGAAAACCTGATTATGAGTAACAGCATAGAGGTTAATAAGGGAGAAAAAAAAAAAGAAAGAGGTAACAATGCAGAAATAAGAATGCAGAAAGAGTATTTGGTACAAATTTAATGTTTCAGTACAAATCACCAGGACTATAATGACAGTTGTCAAACCTTCTAAATTATGAACCAGAGTATTTAAGGTAAATTTTCTAATTATTTCCACCAGTGCAAAAGAAATACTGAAGTGATTTTGTGCAGAAATGGAAGGTGGAGAGACTGATTTTAAATTATGCAAAAACTAATCATCTGAGTTAAAGTAACAAAGCTGATTTTTAGTTTTTGGTGGAACCCCAGAAAGAATTATTTGAGATTTAAATACAAACTTTTCTTATCTGTCTTATCTGAAGTTAACAAATACCAGTTTTTTTTTTTTTTTTTTTTTTTTTTTTTTTTTTAAATAAAATAAAATAAAGGAAACCATATTTCACCATATTTGAGACTGTCTTCAATAAAAAATACTTTAAAAAAATTGTCAGCTTGGTTCAGAAGAGCTGTCAAAAAGTGAGCAACACTTTTCAAGTGGTTACTGGGTTTGCAATTTCAGTAGCTGTTGAGGGTTCTGATTAAGATCCAAACTTGGTGATACAAAATCAACTTTGCCATAAATTCAAATACATCAGGGTCCAAGAGGGTTGTGGTGCTAAATCCAAATATCAGAATGAAGACTCAGCTTTAAGTCTGAATAAAGCTTCTAAGGTCTGGTTGACATCTCACAGTACTGTCAATAGGGAGCGATTTCATAAAATGCACTAATATAAAAGGTAAACTGAATGTGCTAATGTAAAATCAGTGTAATGTCAAGAAAATTGGGTGGTTTTCTACATGAAGGTTTAAATAATTCATTTTCTTTTTCCATTTTTGACATCTCAGTCCAGCTCAGGCAAAAATGTAGGCTGAGAAGACAGCTACACTAGGTAGGCAGCCAATTAAAACAAACTTTCATAAAAGAGCAGGATGATTTTTCAGGACAGGCAATGTTATTTTATGAACACCAATATAACTTCCTAAATGTCTCACAGATGCAGTCTGAAAGAAATTGCATCCCCCTCCTAGTAAAAATATCTTAGCCACCTCAAAGAAGAGACCATCTGGAGGCTTACTCACTTTGGGAGATGCTGAGTTAATTGAGTGAAAGTCCAAACAACTCTTCAGGAAAGACATACTGAAGACTAGCACTAGACTCTGAAGTGATTTAAAATAATGCATCTCCAAATGAATTTGTTTCAGTATTGCTATTACTTAATTACCACATTATCACCATACTGGGAATCCTAGCCATATATCAGAGCTCATTTTGTAAGGAATTTGTTTAATACTGTTATGTGGATAAAAGTTAGTCAAATACAGTAATATTTCAATAATAAAATCGACACCATTAGGTAAAATTATTTCCTAGTAGATAGATTTCCCCTGACAACTCTGTTTTCATACTTGAGCAGATAAGGTAGTTAAGAAAATAATATTCATAAAGTCTCTGAAATTATGTCTGAATTAAGACATATGACTCCCATTAAAATCAACAAAAAGTTTCCAGCCCAGTGTCCACATGCTGCTTTGAAAATCAAAGAGCAGTGGCTGAAGCATCAGAGTATTAGAAAGTTTAATCTACACAATTTTCATTAGATTTGATATGTCATATAGATCAACAAAATGTTCCTAAGAGGGGCCAGGAGATGAAATGTATATCAGGTCAACTATTGGTCAATCATAGAATCATGGAATGGCTTGGGTTGGAAAAGACCTTAAAGATCATCTAGTTTCAACTCCCCTGCCATCAGCAGGGATACCACCCACTAGATCAGCTAGCTCAGTGCTAACCTGCGTCTTGAGTCTAACCTGGTCTTGAACACCTCCAGGGATGGGACATCCACAGCCTCTCTGGGCAACCTGTTCCAGTGTCTCACCACCCTCTGACTGAAGAATTTCATCCTAACCTCTAGTCAAAATCTCCCTTCTTTTAGTTTAAAGCCATTCCCCCTTGTCCTGTTATTATCTGATTGAGCAAAGAGTAGGTCCCCATTAAGTACTGAAAGGCCACAATGAGGTCACCCTGCAGCCTTCTCTTCTGTATGCTGAACATCCCCAGCTCTCTCAGCCTTTCTTTGTAGGAGAGGTGCTACAACACAGTGGCCAATACTTTTTAGTTTCTTCCCACTTTTTAGTCTCTTATCAGGATGATGGGGCAGAGTGCAACCTCAATAAATTTGCAAACGGTATAAAATTGAGAGGAGAGGTTGATGGACTAAGTATGTGGTCTGCTATCTAGAGAGACCTCATCAGGCTGAACAATGGGTCAAGAGGATCCTAATGAGGTTCAAGATAAGGGAAATGTCAGCTCCTGTACCTGGGAGGGAATAATACAGTCTGGGGGCTGACTAACATGAAGGCAGCTTGGCAGAGAAAGACTTTGTAGTCTTCTTGGACACCAAATTGATCATGAGCCATCAATGTGTCCTTGGGGCAAAGCAGGCCACAGCACTCCTAGGCTGCATTAGGCAAGGCTGAAAAATAAACAAGATTTTCAAGTGGAGAGGTAGTGGCAAAATGAATATTCTCCCTCTCTTCTCCAAAGAGGTGACTCCATCTGCCTGGAAAAAAGTCCAGATTGTGACTGAACAGTGCAGCATGTGCATCCAGCAAAGATACTTGGGAATAATACAGTATTAGCAGCTGCCTGGTTCTCACCTCTCCTGGCTGCTTTCCTTTGGGTTTGCTAATTGTGTTTGGGAATTGTTTTTTGTTTTCAGACCTGTCTGCATATTCAGAACTACCATTTGTCTGAAATGTTTGGAGAGCTTTTGGACTTTAAAGTGACAATATGGTGTCGAGGGGATGTTGAGATCTTTCAGTTGAGACTTTTCTAGTGTCATTTAGACAATAAGCATACAGTCTGGATATTGTCCTGTCTATTTTACAAATCACTCCTCAGGCTGCTGTAATCTCCTGCCTGGAACCTCACCAGCCCTGAGCATTGTACATCCCTTGTGTTTGCAGTCTCTACCATAGGACTTAGATCTTCAGATTAACTCTTTTTGAAGCCATGAGTTCTGCACTATTTCTTTCTGCTTGGCTCCTTATTTTACCACCTTGGCTTGTTATGGGGTATGGAAGAAGTAAGTTCTGCCATGCCACTTACATATTGCTCTTTTCTAATCTGAGATCCCTCTTTGCTCTTTTTTCTTTTCTTAACATAGCAATTCCTCTTTCGTTGGTTTTACCTTGAATAAGTTGAATTGATCTTGTCCTAGTGACTGAAGATTTTTACATCTCAAACCTTAGCCTCATCTCTTGAGCATGCCCTGCCTTCCCCAGTGCTGTAGTGGAATTACTTGTCTACATTCATTTACTCTTTGACTCTAGTGGAGCTGGGATTGTTGAGAATTGGTTAGATTATGCTCTTTCCAATTCATGTGAAGTTCATATCAAAACAAATAGGAGTTAAGAACATAAGTATATTTAAGAATTTATGTCTTATTGCTTCTGGGTGATATCTAGAAACTGGCTTAGGAAAACAGTTTCAAAATTATATTGCTTCCAAACTGTAATTCAGAAAATTCTGTTTCATCATATATATTTTAATAGCCTAACTGTTAGCATAAGAATAGAAATTAAGAGAACAAAGTACAATTGTCTTTGCTGCCTGGGAATGTTGAAACCAATGACAGCTATTATCTCTTAAAGGCTACTGTGCATGCTTTGGTGCTCTTTCTCACATTAAGGATGGCTGTTCCATAGAAAATCAAGAATATTTTCTCCAGCAAGTGAAGACTGACTATAAAATGGATAGAGCAGTTAGAGCTTTCAGTTGGAGGAGGAGGGTGGCCCTACTTGCTGAAAGCCCTCTGTAACTTCATTGTTTTCTACAGCAGTCTGAATGTGAAGCAAATTCTGTTCTATTTTCTTTTTTCTTAGTTTTAGCAATCTTCCAGGCTTTCTAGAATCGAAAGTGTTGCTTCTTAACTCATGTGGCTCATTCAAAATGGGAAAATGCACAATTGGTACACTTATGGTACCTTTCTCTTGTCCCTTTCCTATTCTTCAGATAACCTATTTTTTTTTTTTTTTTTTTTTTTTTTTTTTACCACTTGAATGTTTTTAAGCAAGAACTGTGATGTCCTCTGTGTCCTGTATACTGTGTAGTACATATTTAGTAGAGTGAGAAAGAAGCAGAGTTAACAACACAATTCATTCAAAGGAAATCAAGACACAATCTACCTGGGGTTCACAAGTGCAACCTCCTTTCCCCCCAGCTCAGCTGTCTGCATGAGATGGAAAGTGCTTCTGTGTTCATGCATTCTGCTGAATGGCTGCAGTCCTAGTCTGTGGCCAAGACAAAAAAAAAAAAAAGACCATTTGGAATGCAATAAATTTTGCTTCTAAAGAAAACTTGGACACAAAAGTAGAAGATTAAATAGATAGGTCTTATATTGACTTGAGACCAGAAGAAAGGAAGTTTCTCTCAACCACTTAAATTCAAAATTTTATTTTAGTGATAAGTCAGTGAACTCCGTGAAGAGCTGTAACACCTATCAAGATAAACATTCATAAAGTTCAAGGACTTTGAAAGGTTTCATGTTAAAGGACTTGTATTTTGCTTCTTTGGACTCACATAGACTGTGTAAATACAATAAAAGTGGCCAATAATTTATAGAATTGTGAAATGAAAGGAAATGAAAGGAAGCCATAACAAAAACCCAACCTAACCTAAACCAAACCAACCCAAACAAACAAACAAACAAACAAACAAACAAACAATTAAAGCTAAGAGGAAGAGGAAGAAGACTTAGAAATAGTAAGAGATGGTGACTTAGAAGGGGCAGGCTGGAAGAATGAGAGTTGTGAGGGTGAAAAGACAGAGAGGAAAAATAACATATAGTAGAACAGGCAGGGGTGGAAGAAGGAGGAAATAAGAAGGACAGTTTTTCAGAGAAGGAGAAAGTAAAGGCCAGAAAAAGTAGTAGGTGGAAAAGAACAGAGAGTGATAATCGGGGTCAAGGAGGAGTAGAGGAGGGAGAAAGTAGAGGAGGAAGGTGACCAAAAGGAAAGAAGAATTGTGTGTTGTAACAGGAACAAGAGACTGAGAGATCTTGAAACAACAGAACTATAGGGAAAAAAAATAAAATAAAATGAATGAATCATAGGAAAAGTAGGAATACAAAATGAGAAAATAATAGTAGAATAATGAAGGAAAGAATATAGGTATCATGAAAAAGGTTCTCTACCTAAACTAATGGAATTTTAGATGTTAAAATTAAGGTAGGTAAACCTCACTATTTAAATACATTTGTTTATTTGTTTATTTGTTTATTTATTTATTTATTTTGGTGGGGGGAGGGAGTTTTGAGGTTATAGAAGAAACACAAGTATTTGTAGGAAATATAAAATATCATGACTTTCACAAGTGTTGAGCTATGTTACATATTGCTTTATAAAAATGCTAAAGTGGAAGAAATTGCATTGAGCTATTGTGTAGAAATTAGGGAAAGAAAACACAAAAGTAGTATTTTATGACAAAGACAGGAAAGAACATTTTATGTGTGCTATGACTCCCATATCTGTGAAAGCTATTGTGACTGGTGTCCAGCCCTCACTTTATACACTACTCACGGTAAAGGATGATGTCACAGAAGGATTAGTTCTAATCCTGGATGAGAAAACCTGGTGATGACTCAACAAGGAGTAGAAAAGAAGGAGCTAAATCAGCTTAAAGTCAGGCTTTATATGTTTGGATGGAATCAGCATTTTATGTATGTGGTGATGCTCTGCACAGAACAACTCACACAGCTCCTGATGAATCTCAGTTTATGACTTTCCTATTCCTGACTCATGTTTTATCACGCTGCTGGCCCAATTGTTGGCTGCCACTAACACAAAGTAGGAGACCATGCTACATGATCAATATAAGGAAAAATTAAATTAACAGCAGAGCTCTCATAGTGGACTGATCAAAGAGCTAACCTAGGGCAGGCCTTCAGTTGTCATGTAGTAAGAAATGTGGCTGCTGGATAAAGCAGCTTGAATTCCCAAGTTCCCTGGGTAGCCTTTAAATCTTCCATCTAGCAGAGACACATGCATAGTATTAAGTCACCAAATTTGGTTACCATTGTCATGGATTCCCTTGCTGGTTCAGCCTGGTTGTTTCATGCTCAATGCTCTGCTCAGTCGAGCTGAATGACAACAAGAGAATAAGTCTTACTGGAAAGGATGGGTTTGCTATTTGTGTAGAAGCTATCTATGAGCCATGGAGCGTCTTTGAAACAAGTCTTTCAGCTAGGCCTCACTTACATGGGAACAAGATGGGCAGTAAGGTGCTCAGGGTAACATTGGGTCAGTGGTGTCTGAATCAGAAGCAAAAGGTGAGTGATTTGAGCGTTAAGTGGTCAATTCAAAGCACGTCTATCTATAATGTAGATAGACACTAGTACTGAAAAAATCTTTCTTGTACTGAAATGAAAGCAAACCATTTGCAGAGATTTATAGACCATTCAATTTAACATTTATTGGAAAAGCACCAGAAGCCTGCTCAGGGAGGAAGCAAATGGAAAAATTACTTTGCAGCTTTGCAGCTCATCATGGCTCTGACAGGTATTTCCTCATTTATTTATTTTCAGAAGTATTACAGAAATGAGTGATAATCATTGTAGAAATTAGTTTCTGTTTCAAGGAGTTACCATTTAAAATCATTCTTTCGGACTGAAACCGAATAAGAAACTGGGACAGTTTCTCAGTGCAAAGTTTCTTTATTCACACTGTTGTTTTAGTCTCAGAAACAATTGCTACCTGCAAGTTGTTGTTTAGGCAAAATGGATTTTTAAAAGACTTGCAGGTTTATTTCCAAAGCTTGCTAAATAGTGGAGGCTACTATGAAACCTCTGTTTTGAAACTCCCAATTTAAAACTTTTAAAAGGAGGGCCAAATCTGCCTCATATGTAAGTCCCTAACATGGATGGAACAGTTGGAATGAATTTCATCCATAATTTTCAGTGTTAGTTACTCAGCTTTTAAATGACTATTTCAAGGCTTGAAGGTGTAAGAAAAGAGTAAAGGAAGGATACTCTGGAAAAAGATGTGAATGAGAAAAATAACATTTTTCCCACTTATGAATTGCATATATATAATATAATATTTCACATTTGAAATATTGTATAAACTGGAAAAAAGTTATATACAGAAATCAATGACAGTGGTTATATGACAGTTCTTTGTCATCCTTTACATAACAACTTTGACATCTCAGTCACTTCCCAGCAGACCGTTGTCAATCCAACTGGGAAAACCACATCCCAACTAGAACAGTTTTGCATAGAGCAGCTACAGGTTTCAGCCTGAGGACAATAGGGAATCCCAGAACCCTGGGATGGAGAAGAAATCAAGATCTCCTCACACGACCCCTTGACAAAAGATAACAGGCAAAGTCAGTCTGGTGACTGGTGATCCTTTTTTCATTACAAAATATTGTTCTGGCAGGGGCCTTCTCTTCCCTCTCTCTTCCCTCTTCCCACTTTTCTCTTCCCACTTCCCTCTTCTCTATTCAATTGTAAAGTTTTTTTGTTTTCTCATTATGAGTTTCTGGCTTTTGGGAGGAGATATTATGAATATTCATCAAGAACTTGCAAATTTCTATGACAGAATCTCATAATCCTTCCTATAAAGCTTTCTTAGATTATTGAACCACTGTCACTTGTCAAAGTGTGGAGGACAAAAGAAGAAAAACACTTAGAAACAATAGGTTTCTATGAATGGTCTGAAAGTGATTTTAGAGCACTGACACTGAAAAAAGAATCAAAACAAGAGCAGATCAAAAAAAAAAAAAAAAAAAAAAAAAAAAAAAAAAAAGCAGTTGATCTAATTATGGAAAAACTTAGGTGTATTTAAGTGTAATGATGATTCCCAAACCAACTACTCAGCTGCAGTTAAGACAATATAAAGACCTAAGTTCACCAGGGGACTTTTTCTTTTTCTTTTTCTATTAGGAGAATCAGTTCTGTGCAGCCCATCTCACAATGTCCTAGTATGAGAAGCTCAGCAGCTGGTTCAACACCTGATCAAATTTCAGAAATATGATTCTTTCCTTTAACTCTCCCTTTAACTTGTAAAGCATCCTCAGAGTATTCCTAACAAACACAGAACAATGCACTGCTTGCAAAATGCAGTTAGGCGTATTTTTTAAAGGAACCAGAAGGGAACTTGTACATCTCTTCATAATATGGTAAGTGTAGCATTTCTAATACAAAAACTGAAATTTGGTTGCTAGACCATCCTCAGGTAGACTGAGAAAGATCAAAGTCGCATCTTCCACCTTTCATTCAAGCATTTTAACTACTCAGATTCAGGTTATTCTGTATATTTTTTTTCCATCTTCTGTTGAAACTGGAATATGTTACAGAAAAAAAAAAAAAGAAAAAAAGAAAAGACTAATGAAATCAAAAAGAGGGAACAATATGAAGTTCTATTCTGAAACTTAGGGGTTATAAAATAAACATCACAGGGAAGGAAAAAGAGTTCTTGGTCCTGTTTGCCAGTTCCAAAAGCCCCATCCAACTTGCCTGTGAACACTTCCAGGGAAGCATCCACAGCTTCTTTGGGCAACCTGTTCCAGTGCCTCACCACTTCAGATTTTTTTTTCTGAATATCTAATCTATATCTACCCTTCTTTAATTTAAAACCATTCCTCCTTGTCTTATCACTACACTCCCTGGTAAAGTGTCCCTACCCTGCTTTCCTGTAGGTCTCCTTTAGGTACTGGAAAGCCATTATAAGATTTTCCTGGAACCTTCTCTTCTCCAGGATAAACAACCCTAACTCCCTCAGCCTGTCTTCATAGGTGAGGTTCTCCAGCCCTCTGATCATCTTTGTGACCCTCCTTTGGACTCATTCTAATATGTCCATGTCTTTCTTGTGCTGGGTGTCCCAGAGCCAAACACAGTACTGCAGGTGGGGTCTCATGAGAGCATCACCTCCCTTGACCTGCTCATCATGCTTTTTTTTATTTTATTTTTTTTTTTTTTGATGTAGCCCAGGATATGGTTGGCTTTCTGGGCTGAAAATGCACATTGCCAGTTCACATTCATTTTTTCATCCACCAACACCCCTGGGTCCTTCTCATCAGGGATGTTCTCAATCCACTCATCTCCCCACCTGTACTCATGCTTGGGATTTCCCTGATCTAGGAGCAGGACTTGGCACTAGTTCCTGTTAAACCTCATGAGGTTCACATAGGCCTACCTCTCAAGCCTGTCCAGGTCCCTTTGGATGGCATCCCTTCCCCCCAGCATATCAACTGCACCACACAGCTTAGTGTCATCAGCAAACTTGCTGAGGGTGCACTTGATCCCACTGTCTGTGTTGCTGACAAAGATATCAAACAGCACAAGGCCCAATACTGAACCCTCAGGAATACCATTTGTTTTTGATCTCTACCTGGACACTGAGCCATCAACCACAAAACTTTGAGCATGACCAACTAGCCAATTCCTTACCCACTGAGTTGTCCATCCATCAGATCCCTGTCTCTCCAACTTAGAGACAAGGATGTCATGCAGAAGATAAAAAAATATAAGTAAAAGTGGAATTTCAACTGTCTTTTAAGCATTCAGACAATAAGTTTCTCTCAGGACAATCTGAGGAAGGGAAGGGCTCTGCCAGAGACAGAGGTTGATGAGAAGATAGGTACTGACTAATGACACTAAAAAGGGGGCAAAAAAGGACAGAACCATTCAGAAGATTGGAATAATGAATAGAGGGTGTGAAGCTCAGGGGCTGCAGGAGATGAAATAAGAATTGGAAATAGAGGGGAAAATTAAGGTCTGGTGAAATACTTGATAGAGTTTGGAGAAGAATGATGGCAGATGAGAAAGGAGTTTTGGGGTTCAAAAAGGATTGGGAATAGCCTGTTTCTCTAGTGTGATGGTTTGGGGATTGAGAAGACTGGAACTTGGGGAATAGGACGATTGCGTTGGTGAAAGGTATGGCAAAATAACTGAGATATGAAGGTAATCTAAGCAGAGAGAGCTGGGAAGGAATATGGATGGCTTTGGTATGGGAAGAAGGTATTTTGGAGTGGTGGAGACCTTTGGAAATGACAACATGGAACAAGATATTAGTAACTGAAAGAGTCTGGAGGAGTTTTTAGGTGGAAAGACTCAGGAATTTGAGACCTTGGACGGCGGGGACTGAGGGCAGTAGGCTGTGAGGGGGAGGTTAGGGTTACCAATCTGCTCCCTGCCAAATATTTTTTATATGGGCCTTGATGTTACAGGAGGCACATACGTGTACACAAAACTGTTCCCCTGTCACCCTGCAAAGAACATCCCTTCCCTTATCCTCTGTTCGCAGCAATTACAATAACCCTTTTTGGACTAAATAACATAGAGAATAACCCTAGAGTCATAAGTAACATGAATTCAGAGTGATTCTGGAGAATTATTGTGCCAAATGAACATTTTCTATATGACTATTGATTTGAGAGACTGAAACTTAATGTTTCTGAACTTGTTTCTCACAGTAATTGTACCCAATAAATCTAAGTTTAAAAACTGACACTCTTCCACACAATGACATGCATCACTTTCATCTTAGCTGTTTCCTAAATATCTCTGCTCTGTAGGAAATTGGTCCTAAATCCTTGTGTCAGATCCCACATCCTTCAGTAAATGTCCAGATAATCCTACTCTCCATATGCTATGAGCACTGAATTTGGGTAAGTTCCTGTCAGCGCACATAAGTGCTCTTTAGCTTTAGTCTGCTTTTCTTTTTGGATTGAGCTCACTTGAAATTCAGTCCATAATGCATGGTTATTTACAAACCACTTGAAACAGAATTCACAGCACATATTTGTGTTGGCTGATAATCCTTGTCAATGATGGATGAAGATCAGGTGTCATTTCTGATTCTTTTAGACATGTCAGCTGCCTCCAGTACCATTGACAATGAACTGACCTGCACTCTGGAAGCAAAGACAAATAGGATGTATTGTGGAGCTCAGAGTTATGTGTAGCTTTGAGCCCTGAAGGAGGTTGGCAGTGGTCTACATCAGGGTTCTCATCTATGAAAATAAAAGCAAACAAACAAACAAACTACAGCTGATTCATCAGTTTCCAGCATTTTTGTTAATATGTTTACCTATTAATATTTTGATAATGTAGCTTTAGCATTTATTGAGATCTCTGCTTGTTTGTCTCATTAAATGAAAAAAGTTGTAAGCTTAGACAAAACGTGTTTTACAAATATTATATCCCAAAGTCTTTTGATTTTAACTCATCCTTGCTCCAGCTGTCTCAAAAATAGATGAAAAAGCCGTACTCAGTGAAGAATGCTCAGAAATGTAAAAAACAAAGTAACAACAACAAGAAGCACACAATCTCCTCCCCCAAAAACAAACAAAACCAAAAATACAGCACACCCAAACAAAAACAGTCTAAAAATAATCTAGTCTCTTTTGGACCTGGGCATATGGGACAGGTTTTATAACAAACGATAGGGGTAATTCTTCTTGATAGTTCCTCTTGTTGATGTTGATTTCATCACAAGCATCTTTTCTGTTCTCAGCTGTGAGATGTTGCAGCGTACGGGTGTTCTCCATTCAGTTGGAATTTAGGTTGTACACCACTCCAGGCGTACAACTGTTTCATACTATATATTCCTACCGAAATGATAGGGGAGGAAAGAAGGGAAAACCTGTACTGCCCTCATTTCTCTCTGTGTTGAGCAGCAGAGACATTATTACATGTTGCCCATAGGCTGCAGAACCAAAACAGTTTGAAATCCACCTGGAAACATTCACCAGACACTGAGTTTGAGCACTGTCTGTGTGTATGGCTCTTCTCAGGAAGTCTACATGAACCATCAGACTGGGCCACTAGATGATCCCACGATCTAGGGACATGCAGAGAACTTAGCATCCCAAGGTAAAAAAGACATGGCTAGAAATGATAGCATAGTCTGAAAGGAAATAACTGCTTGATGCAGTTCCTATGGAAAAGCATGTTATGCCATGTCAGCTCAACCATGGGAGGAGTCCATGTTTACATTACTAGCCAGGTGCAAATATAAGATAAATAGATATAAACTTTTCTACCTTTTATTCACTGGCCTCCCAGATACAATTAGTCAGAGAGCTAGGTAATTAGGTGGAGAGATAATTTAATGATTAACAGCAAATACTGATCTGTGCAATACAGGAATCTTAGGTAAACACTACGAGGACAGAAATTTTTGCCTTTACAAAGGGATACAGCAGAGGAATTTTCTTTTTCTTTTACAGCTCAGTTACATGTCAGCAAAGGAGAAAAGCCTTTATTACTTAGGTCTATGGTTACACATGGCATATGAAAACCTATGCTATTAAGACAGAGTTAAATCTGTGACTTATACAAAGAGAAATAAGCCATTCCCTCCTGACTTGCATACATCATATTAATATCCCTTGTCCTTTGCTGGAGATGAAAAAAGAACAATTAATAAGGTGGTTGATTACACAATCCTGACATTTGTCCACTTGCTTTTGCTTTTTTTGGATCCTCTTTAGCCAAAGAAAGCCATGAGTGTCAGGAAGCAGACGGGTTTCCCTGAGGGACCTGAACTACTGCTGTGCCACAGCCAACAGCTTCAGCCACTTGGATAAAGCTCTGTGTTGTGTCTTCCAGAAACTGTTCCCAGGGCTTCATAATATTTGATGATTAGACCAGGGTTGTTTACTGTAGGGTGGCAGCTACACTCAGTACAAATTTCTTGCTTTATTATACATCAGCTTGAATCTGTTTGTGCAACACTTTACACATAGTGATAAAGTCAGTAAAGCATTGGTTATGGTGTAGTGCTATTTACTAAACTATAACTGTCTCTGCTTTGAAATTTCCAGTGTACTGAGGATAGATGGATTTCAACTGCCTTGCATTTTTAAAAGAAAGAAAATTACTGTGTGCAATCAATTATAGTGAGAGTAGACTATTATCTGGTCTCAAATCCATCCTGTAATCTCATAGTACTCCACCCCACCCTTTGTTTACCACCATCCCCAAACTTCTCTATCACCTGTTAGTCAGCACCTCTATGTTTTTCCTCTAAGACATCTACTCAAGGCACCAGAGGCAGGTGCAAGAGACAGATGCAGCTGCTCATGATTGTTTTAACATCATTGCCATGTTTCCCATTTGTAAAGTATTTCCAAAATTTATTTTCCTTGCCAAAATTAAGACAACAAAAAGACCAAATGTGCTTGTGTTCTCATAAACTAGTACCTAACTACTTTTATTCCTAACTTTTTCTTACATTTTTCATCATAAGGCTTTAGTTGACCGGGTTCCTTTGGTTCAGTTTTGTTTTCCTTTGTTCCAGCCTTTGTGGTTGGAGACAGCAGGGAATGAGTTTCATTTACATAGACAAGTTATACAAGGATCATTACCACAGCAACTAAAATACTAATTTATAAGAGAAAACATAGCCCCCCCTTCTATTCAGACAAGATTTACAGCTAGTCATACATACATATCCTTTTGATTTCCAAATGAAGTGCTGTCACCTTGACTGCTGCAAATTCAACCAACTGTTTTATGTCACTTTAAGGGTTGGCTTTTCAATTTCAGAGCTTCCTGTTCTCATCTTCCATTGCCCTGAGCCAAAGAACTGCCCTAGAAGTGAATTCATTAAATTTAATATTTGCTTAAAACCCCTTAATATGACAGGATCAGTATAGCTGTCACTTTGATTTTCTTCTCTGGGTAATAATCAGGTAGTACTATTTCCCTGAGAAAGGAGTTTTCCAACAAAGGTATAAGGATGTTGTTCTGGGAAGAGCTTTTATCATCACTGTCAATTTTTCATATCTGCTATATGGTATTACCTGTTACTACACAGCTAATTTAAAAGAAATCCCCTACAAAACAAGCACAGGCCTATGAAAACAGATTGAATCTCTGCTGAGGCTGAGATTTTCTGTCATGTGGTTCAGTCCACACAGTCTGTATTTTACCTCATGAGCTACAAAAGAGTGATAATACTCCCCTCCTTTATAGCCCATTTTCAGGCTCTGAAATGTTCAAATACCCTTCCCTAGTGTAACTGTGACAAGGGTAAGTGTGACACCTGTACTCATGCTGGGAGCTTGTGTGGATATCCCTATCACAGCAGGAAAACTAGGCCACGTTGTGTCTTGATTAAGCTGTGCACAAATGCAGGAGGTCTTAGATTGTGGGCAGTGAGCAGACTGGCATAGCATTAACAGTAATATGTCCCGAAGCTTGAACATCCCTGAGGAACTTAAAAACGTCAATAAATGCCAAACAAGGTCTCAAATAAAGACTACATTCTGACCTCACTTACACACATAACGATTTTTTCTATCCCTTAAAGACAAAGTTTCAGAGACCCTGCATTAAAGATTAGAAATTAGAAAAAAAGAGCTCACCAGAACTAACATCCCAACTCCAAAACTTTCTTCTGGGTTGAGGCACTTCCCAGTAAAATAGTAGGAAGAAAGATTATGAAAGCAAACTTTCTATAAAGGTTGGAAAAAAAAATGCCTCGCTATAAATGAGTTACACATACTGCATTTACAATATAAGCAGGACTAAGCTCATAGCAAAAACATGTTATAAGCCCAAATTATTTGTGAGACTACACCAGCTGAAAGCATGCAGGATTACTAGAAACAGGCTGGAAGGGCTTGGGGGTCAAGAGGCCCTGCCCTTGAACTCACAGTGAACTGCATTTTCTACATCTATGGGAAAAAGAGATTGTGCCACCCACTACCTTCCTTTACTGGCATAAGAACACCTGGTCCAGCTTGAGTAATGAAAGGCTTTACTGTATGTGTATCCCATGTAAGTATAGACCCGAGCTTCACCAAGGCCAGACTGACCTCATGTGCAGGATAGTGACCACAGGCTTACAAATGTGAAGTGAGAGCAACGTACCTACAGACCTCCAGTGCAAATGGGTCTGGGTGCTGTGTCAGCCTGGCTTCAGTCACACTGCCCACCTGCCTTTGTGCTGGTGCCATGTAATGATGGAGAGCTGATTCCTGGAACAAGAGCGCTGGGTCTCCTATCATTTGGACAATGAACTTTACTGATCCTTGTGTAACACAGCCTATCTATAATCTGAGCCATAGGTATTTCACAGGCAAACTGGAGAGTGCACTGACTAGTTGATGACCAGGGTACTCAAAGCGAATTTCTGGTATGAGAATTGTAAGACAGATTGATAAACCTGGGTGAACATTTTCTGTGGACCAAGTACATAACCTTCGAAAACAGTCTAGTTCTGTCTTCAGAACACGTGAACATAGAGAACTTCTTTTTGAAAGTAAAACTATTTAAAAGAAGCTAAGAGAGATTTTTTTTTCACTTTGTAGCTCTTTGAACATTTAAAATCCCTGCTGGGGCTTCCCATGCAACAGAAATCTTATAGCTGAATCTAGCAACAGCAATACAGTACCTAATAAATTCAGTTAAAGATATGCTTTGGTTTCATTAGTACAGACAACTGTAGGAAGAAAAGAGATTAGTTTATTGTCAAGGCTAGCAGTATAATTATATACTACACAAAGTATTTGTTTGTTTGTTTATTAGTTGATAACTAGCACATCTCTGATCCTCTGCTTGCTGATAAATTAGACCACGGTCATGTGAATTCACTTTTAAAACATTGCACATTAGTTAAAGTACCTCCTAATGACTGGCAACATGAGATTTCCAAGAACAGATCAGATGAGTGTCTATGTTAATTTACCATCCTCGGTCCACCTGGAATAGGCCAGTAGCTGATTAAACACACACCGAGGACTAATCAATAAAGAGCCACAACTTTGATCTAGTTGGTGCTGTTTCTGATTACATAAAGTAATGCTCATAATGAAACATGGTTTGCCTACCTTTCAGTGTAAAATCCTGTGTTTCAAATGGTTGCTTATTTAAAACATTATGAAATAGCAACAAGAAGTTGCTCTTGTTTACTTGCTTCAAACCCTGCAATAGTAGCTTGGTCATGCTCTTCTTAACTGGTTTAAGCTTCTGTTTAGAGATTTTTACACGTGACCCTGAAGTCATGCTTTGATCTTTCTGTCAATAACAAATGGCACAATTTCATAAAGATACAGTTAACTTCTATTTTGTAATGTCAGATATGGCAAATTTGTGTCCCAATGTCACAAGATATAATTGCTGAATACTCTAGGGACTGAGTCCTGGCTTCAGCTGACATAACAGGGAGCAAAACAAGACCAACACTATGCATCTGTGTGCTGTTAGTCTGCATTGACCATGTATGTGTACTTTACTTTCTTGCAGTACAGTCAATCACACCTGCTCACTAGCTCTGAACACCCTCTGATTTCAGCTGTCTAAACTTATTTTAAAATTGCAACTGACTGGTCCCACATTGCAATGTAACTGCAAGTACTTCCTCACTGACAAGCATTTCAGCTACCTTCATAGTTTTTTTGTAAATACCAGTTGAAACAAATGAATCTTTTACTGGCTTTATGTTATCTTCTGTAAAGGATGCCAAGGTTTCTCATAGTCTCTTGGACTATGACTTCTGTAAAGAGCTGAAATATCATTGAATTTGAGGATAGAAGTGGAAATTCACCCTTCCTTTCCAGGATTAAGTTTACTTTGTGTTGTCAGATTTATACCCTTGATAATCCTTTCCTTCTGGCGTTTCTGCACTTTGGGATGGACCAAACTGTTCTCTAGTAAGAATAAAAATGATAAAGCCACTTTTGATGCTTTTCCATACTTTACATCTCGTTCTCCTTTCTAAACATGCTCTCTACAGATGGCTTTAGCTATATGAAACATGGCTTTACCAAGCCTTCTTGCACCCTCCAGAGCTATTGTTTGGCTTACCTAAGCCAGAGTCCTGGCTGGAGCATACCATAACTCCTTGTTTGCCTGTTTGGAACCTGTAGGAACAGGAAGGAGAAGGGGAGGTGGTGGTGTTGATTCTAGTTCCTGCTTTAACTACTAACAATATATATTTCTATTTCTCTTTGACTCTCACTTGTAAAGTGGTGCAAAAGGTGTTCTTGTGAAACTTGAGTGAAAGTGTTTTCCCCTCCATCTCTCTCAGCTGGTACATAACCTAACTGCAGTAAGAAGGATATGCAACAGTTTATCAAAGAGAGGCAAATTGTGCTTACTTTTACTACAGGCATACTCTGCTTTCAGTGCTCCTGTAAGGTGTAATGCAAGCCACAAAATATAAACAAGATAAAAACACAGGGTCATGGTATGCTATGGGGAGGGTAGAGAAGCAGAAGTAAGATCCTTAGGATCATCACTCAGCTGGAAGAGAAGCTGACTTCTCATCAGCTGAGTTGCTGGCAGCTGAAAATGCTGATTAAAATGCTAATTTGCATTTCAAAACACAGTTCGAGATATGATGTATAGTGGCCTGAGATTTTGATTGGTGCCTCACTACATGGTGAGACTGAATCTTGCAGTTGCCTGATGGCTCTTTCAGTCCTTGGAGCAGGCCACCATTCTGGGAACGTTCATCAATTCATAAAAGATTGAATGTTTGACACTAATTTTTAGTGCATGTTTTCTTGACTTCTCTTTCTGACTTGTTATATTTTCATCCTAGTCGTTATCATCATCAGTTATCTTCTAATCCAGGCCAATTAAATTAATCAAGGGTGAAGGACAGAAAAGTGGGATAATGACAACTGTTAGCATGCTTTATGACAAAACTCCCAAATGACGGGTAGGGTAGCAACAGAATTTTAGTACACAAAAACATAGTAACTGTGTTTTACACTATAAAAACAGGGTGTTACTGTGTTATATCAGAACTTGGGCAACTGTTTGTCCTCAGACCAAAACACTTCTGGGCATCCACAGAAATAACTTCTGGGCATAGGTCCATGGGAACTTTGTGTTCTGATTTGAATGCCATAATTGATTTATTATTATTATTTTATATTTTTTTTCCCCTGGGGTTGTCTGGTACTTATGAATAAGACTTACAAAAATGAATCATTGTCCATCAGTCAAAATGGAATTAGGATCTCAGGCAGGAGGGAACATTACACCTACCTCTTAACTAATTAGTAAATTAACAGACTTCATAGAATCATAGAATCATAGAATATCCTGAGTTGGAAGGGACCCTTAAGGATCATCAAGTCCAACTCTTGACACCGCACAGGTCTACCCAAGTTCAGACCATGTGACTAAGTGCACAGTCCAATCTCTTCTTAAATTCAGTCAGGCTCGGTGCAGTGACCACTTCCCTGGGGAGCCTGTTCCAGTGTGTAACCACTCTCTCTGTGAAGAACCCCTTCCTGATGTCCAGCCTAAACTTCCCCTGCCTCAGCTTAACTCCGTTCCCGCGGGTCCTGTCGCTGGTGTTAATGGAGAAAAGGTCTCCTGCCTCTCGACACCCCCTTACGAGGAAGTTGTAGACTGCGATGAGGTCTCCCCTTAGCCTCCTCTTCTCCAGGCTGAACAGGCCCAGTGCCCTCAGCCGTTCCTCGTACGTCTTCCCCTCCAGGCCTTTCATCATCTTCGTAGCCCTCCTCTGGACACTCTCCAACAGTTTCATGTCCTTGGGTACCCCTTCAGTTTTCCTCCTAGCATTTACATTGGCAGGATCCAGTTCTTTCATAGGAGCTGTGGTCAACAAAGAAAGATAAAAATGACATGCATATTTGTATAGAACTGGTCATATTGAATCAAAATGCTTTACAAAGGTAGATATAATAACAACAGCCCAGGTTGTCATGGATTTATATTGAAAAATAGTTAAACACTGAAATCAGACAAAAAATCTCCAAGTCACTGGGATGAGTTCAGTAATGTAAAAAGTGCATTCTTCAGTTAGAGCTTTTAGAATGAACGACAGTCAATACGTTGGGCCATAGGTATTTGCACTACTCAAAAGATCAAAATAAACAGCACATTGATAACAGCAAATTTCCTAAATGTCAAATAACACATTGCTTTTTTAAAGATTTTTCATCAAAATCTTTACTTTGCATTTTTACAATTACAAAAACTTCTCTTTACATTCTTATTTTCTGTAGTCTTTTTCATTAAATTTTACATACTTTTCAATTTGCCTGTCACTCACTTTTCTGTTGTTGACACTTGTGTTTATCCCCAAATTAATACAACAGGTGCTACATGTGAAGATGGGGCACATTTTTATTATCATTAAATTATGTATTTCTTTTAAATTCTATCTTAACAGAAATATCTGGGGAAACAAAACCTCCATCAAATAGAGAAAAGTAATCTGTAATCTGTAATACGTATGTACCCATAATTGACACCACAGTTAGCTCCTTGTAGCTGAAAATATTCTCCATGATGAACAATGATATGCTTGTTTATAAGTCACAGCTTGAAGAATATTATTGAATTTGGAAGCAAAAAGGAAGATAACACAAGGGAAGGTGTTAATGGCTTTTATTGGCTGTTTCAAACAGTTTAACTATCTTAACTATCTTGAAATTTTTATTTATCTATCTATTTATTTATTTATTTTCACTTCCATGGTGAATTTTGGTTATATCATGCTGACCAGTCACATGCTCTTATAGCCTAGCACTTCAGTTATGATAAAAATCTGAGCCCTTTTATGTTCAAAAATACTTGTTGATACATGTTGATCAACATGTATTCA
Source organism: Anas acuta (assembly GCF_963932015.1). Lineage (NCBI taxonomy): Eukaryota > Metazoa > Chordata > Aves > Anseriformes > Anatidae > Anas > Anas acuta. The sequence goes on along the minus strand of NC_088979.1, from coordinate 185,490,101 downwards.
TCAACAGGTGTCAACATGTTTAAATACTTGTTGATTTCACAGCTACATTGAGAAGTTTTCTTCCAGCCTGCCTATATTCCTTGTATTTAATACATTCTACTGTTTGCCTGTGAACAGGCCTTCAAGTATAAAAGAGTTTAAAAGTCATCTAAAAATTACCTTCATTTATTGCTTGAGTAATAAGGGAATCAGATGACGTGTACTCTCCTACATGAGCTGTTTCCTGGGTACCCATTATTTTTGGTGGTTAGAAAATGAACATTTCAAAGAGTGATTTTGAAGACATCTATTCCTGTTAGGATCTGTAGCAAAGTCAATGCACTCTCAATTAAAGATATATCAAATTTGCCAACAGGTTTAAGGGATCAGTATTGAATTCTACATGAAGTTCTAGTTCTGCTAAGTCAACAGAAAACTCCCACTGATCTCAGTGAGGCCATAACTGATTTCATCACTTATCTCTAATTATTATTAATACTAAATTTCAGACAGTCTCACTAAAATAACCTGATGTTATATTACATGGAAGGTTTTTCTTGGCACACATAATAAATACAGGGAGTAGAAAGGCAAAAGAAAAAGTAGAAGAAAGGTAGAAATAATATGAAAGTGAAATGGGAGAGGAGCTGAGATTGCAAACATTAGGAAGATTTAATTTTAAAAAACAAAGATTAATAGTGGTCCTTTTATTACTCCTTCCACCAATAGAGATATTAGTGATCTCCAGTGACAAAAATCAAAGAACCCATTTTCTATCCTTATATTCTTTTCCACAATAAAGTTTAATTTTCCAAAGGAAATATAAAAGGAATCAAAATTTATTTATGTAACAATTTATAAGACCTTCATTCACCAGCAGCAATTTCTTATTCTGCTCCTAGATACATTTGAATGCCTTGTAAATGTTAATGAATTTATGCTATAAACTAATGGATAATTACAGAAAAATTATCTATGTGTTACAGCTGGAGAATGGAGACAGAAAGACTTTGTGATATGCGTGAGGTCTCTCACTAGATTTTTCAAAGTCTGAGTTTAACCTCAAGGCTTTCTCGGCCTCTGATTATATTTGCTTTGGGGATATTAGCTTATTTAAATTCTGTACTCTTGAACACTTTTCTGTAGGCCAGGTTCATGTAAAAATGTTTCTTAATCTCAACAAATACCTGGAAAACCACTTGAACAGGGGAAAACTTGAGTTTTTATTGCGTGTTCACTGGCTGCTGTAGCTCACAAGACAATAAAAAGAGTGTAGAAACTAGATCCTGAAAGATCTCAGACCTTTGAAAATATCATGAACGCATAGAGATTCAGATTGAATAGATTTCCTCAGACTAATTTTACGAGGAATAGATGTTCTAGAAGCTCTTCCAACATATTTCTACTTTTTTTTTTCTTTTTTTCTTTTTTTTCCTGAAGCTCTCTCTTGCAGAATTAATGACTTTCATTTTGTAGAGTGTTTAAGAGGGCTTGATTGCATTCTTATGATGCTTTCCCCTCTGCATTGAATCTATACACCTCATATATGCACCTTGATTCAGACACTTAAGAAGAAAGAAGCTACCTATTTGTTCTACAGACTATTTTGTAAGAGGGATCAGAATGGTCAGATTTGTTGTGTCACTGGAAGGAGTTAATCTCTAGTAGATTACATTGTGCAGTACTCCTTTCTGCTGTCATAAAATTGCTTCCAGCTCCCAGCTGTCTTGCTACAGATTAGCCATGTGTACTATACTTACACATAGCTACCATTTAGTAATTGTTTTATTTAAAGTGCAATGATTTATATCTTTAGCTAAAAAATAAACAAAAACAAACAAACAAACAAACAAAAACCACCCAAGGATGTAATTATTCTCTAATATCTGCCTTGCATAAACTTAACACAATACAGTTATACCAATTTATAGGTTCTTGTACAAAGACAGTTTATTCCAGATAGACAGAACACACTTACAGAGAAACCAGGCTATTGGGACATGGCAACCTGCATCTTGACAGAACCATTATACCTTATGCCAGTATACACTGAAAACCAGTATAACCACAAAGTGTTCTCCAGGCTTTGCAAGCTGAGGGATGGAGTAAAATGAAACAAGACCAATGAAGCTTTTGAGAGTTTCTTGATTCAGAAAGGAGATCGATGTACACTTCTGTGCACCCCTTCCCACCAGTCTTGGCTTGGAGAACCACACAGTGTATAGAGTTTAGGTAGAGCCTTGGGGAAGAAGACTTAGAGAGAAAACATGTAGCAGAACTTTCTCTCCATTAAAATTGCTGCCGTAAGCAGAATCCAGCTTTGTTTTTTCTGTTTGTTTATACCCATTTCCCATTATGGAACTACTCTTGACTTTAGTGGATTTATTACTGGCTTTCTCAAAAACAAGAAAAGTTAGAATTGGGTTCATTATGTCATGGTATGAAACAGTCTGTCAGTAAGGAGGCTGAAGAACATAATTCAGGACTTCTAGAATTTATCCAGTGGTTTTCCTTTTTTATTTAATTTAAAGGAATTTGGACATACAGAAAGGCAAAAGTCCCAGGCAACACATTACTTGGCTGGTTCTGTGCAATACCCTGATTCTGAGCAAACTGATCTATCTTCAAAGTTGGCCTTGAACATGGTTTTGAACCAAATGACTTTCAGAGCTCCTTTCCAAGCTTCATTCAGTGCTCCTATGTTCTTATTTGCTGCTCACTACAAGCAGATGCACCAGTGGTTTTCTATATTTCCATATTTCCCAGTGCTTTGAATTCCAGGACTATATGCAGCACCAGTTTCCAGGTGATTCTATGTACTGGTCATGCTCTACACATGAGCTAATTTACACCGAGCAATATGCTGCAGATACTACCTGTCACTTTCCTCTGCTTCCAGCAGCCATCAGAGCTGCTGCCATTCTTTGCTTTATCATGAAATTAATGAGGATTTGTACAAAATATAAATTAATAAACCCAATTGCACCTGTAGCAGTTCAGTCTGGAGTCAATTGGTTGTCTGTATGTTTTCTTATGGCCTCCCAATACTGGGAAAGCTGTTTGTCCTTCATAAAGCCACATAAGTTCCCATACAGTTTTTTTTTTTTAGTTCAGTCTGGCTGTCATATAGAAGATATAATACTAATGCCAGAGCCAAGTCAGCCCAGAAAACAGTACATCTGTGTTTTCATGATGCTGAGGCAACCAATATTCATTGCACAGATGATCTGCCCAAGAAGGTGACTGTACATCAAAAAAAAAGTGGAAGTTTCATGTGCATGCATTTCACTGACATTTGAAAGATTTGAAGCTCCAGTGTCAGTCACTGGATGAAAATGAAGCAATTTGGTTTATTAATGTAGATGTCAAAATAGTAAAATATTTGGGACAATTATACTGGAAAATTGTCATCATAAATTTTATTTATTTTTTTCTTATTGTGGCATTGCTTGAATACTGTATTTTCCACCATTGGGAAAGTTGATAAACAGAGTAACTGAGCTGAAGCTAAATCATCCATAAATCCATCTTTCAGCATGGTGATTTGCCATTAATTCAGGCACCAGAACAAGTAACTTCATTAAATGCTATGTCGTGCTTCATCTAATTCTTCCAAAAAATAATTTTCTTAATAGTGGGTTTCTAAAGGAAATTGGTATAAATCAATCAAACACAAACATGCACCACTCTAGTTATGGATTATGCCAATATCATAAAACCAGTATTTATAGTGCCTTAGCAAGAATGTATGTGAAATACAGCAAAAATAATTCGTCTTCCTTATATGAGGATAATATGGACTACTTTTCTCATATAATAGTCAAAGGACACATTACCCTAAAAGAGATGAAGAAGCACGGGTAGAACAGGCTGAGGCATGGAGAGGTAAGCCAAAGGAAGTACACTCACCCATCCCACAAAGATCTGGACCTGGGTGCAACCAGTTCTTGAATTTCCCCTCAGGCAGTGAGGTTCCATGTCACCACAGCCATGGCTTGGGAATTGGCAGCTATCTGAAGTGATTTTGATCTGATGCTGATGAAGATGTTATAGTGGTTTGACACTGATGAGCAGCTAAGCACCACCATGCTTCTCTCACTCACCCTCCTCAAAAGGATGACAAAAAATACCATGAAAAAAAAAATAATAAAAAAAAATATATATATAAAAAAAAAAATCAGATGTTGAGATCAGGACAGGGAGATTGTTCAGCAGTTACTGTCACAAGCCTAACAGGCTTAGCATAAGGGAGACTAGTATAACTTATTGCCTATTAATAACAGACTAGAGCAGTAAGAACAAAAAGCAAAGTAAAAACACTTTCCACCCATCCATTCACTTCCACATGCTCCCCGCAAGCAGCACAGGGGATCAGGGAATGGGGGCCGTGGTCAGTCCCTGATGCTTTGTCTCTGCCACTCCTTCACGGTCACTATCTGCCCCTGTTCCACTTGGGGTCCCTCCCATGGGATGCTGTCCTTCCAAAACTGAGCCTGTGGGGGCTGCCCACAGGCAGCAGCTTTTCAAGAACTGCTCCCACATGGCTCTGTACCACAAGGTCCATCCCCCAGGAGCAAACTGCTCCAACATGGGTCCCCCACGGGTGGCAGTTCTCCCCAGATCGCCTGTTCCTGCAGGGGCTTCTCTCCATGGGCTGCAGCTCTGGCCTGGGGCCTGCTCCCGCAGGGGCTCTCCATGGGCCGCAGCTTCCTCCAGGCCACATCCACCTACTCCACTGGGGGCTCCTCCACAGGCTGCAGCGTGGAGATCTGCTCCATGTGGGACCCATGGGCTGCAGGGGGACAAACTGCTCCACCAGGGCCCTCTCCACAGACCGCAGGGGAACTGCTGCTGCATGCCTGGAGCATCTCCTGCCCTCCTTCTGCACTGACCTTGGGGTCTGCAGGGCTGGTTCTTACTCATCACTGTCCCAGCTGCTGTTGCACAACAGTGTTTCATTTTTTTTTTTTTCTTTTCCTTTTCTCAAATCTACTCTCCCAGATGCCCAACCAGTGTCACTCATGGCTCAGCTCTCGCCAGCAGTAGGTCCCTTTTGGAGTCATCTGGAGCTGGCCCTTATCTGACATGGGGAAGCTTCTGGGCTCTGCTCACAGATGCCACTCCTGCAGCCCTTCTGCTACCAAGCCTTTGCCACGTAAACCCAGTGCAGATGTGCAAAGCTGCTACAATCCATGCTATCGTTTCTTTAAGCACATATAAGGTATTGTTGGGTTCTTAGACTTAATGGAGAGTAAAATTAGGGAACAAGTAACTGACAATATAAGAGGAGAGAGAAAATTCTACAGAATTCTACATAGTAAATCTAGGATCCATTTCTAGAAATAATTTTAGTGACAGATCAATGTTTTAGATGTTGATAAGTACTAATGATACTATTACTAAAGCTGAAAAGACCTATTTTTCTTTGAACAATAGACAGCTCAGAGTTTTATAATGAGTACTGTGTTGTATTATTAATTATTTGAGAAGCATGTCAATGTATCTTTTTATCCATTTATCTACTGGTTGGTCTATTCATTGCTCTACCTAATTTCCCCCTTGCTGTTTGAGAAATTGTGGGAACAGTCCTAAACCAAGTAAATCCTTTCACTGAATAATCTTTCATATGCTCTTGTGAGAACTTACAGGTTCTCTCCTTGATGAGAAAGAGCTTTTTGTGCAATCACTGGAAGGGTTAGGCTATGACTTACTGATAAACATGCTAGGGCACAAACTTGATCTGGCCTACAATTACCCCTGTTTAACTGTTAATGTTAGCAGTAAAGTAGCCCCATGGAACAGTTTTGGCTCACTGGCACTACCTGGAATGATGTCCAGGATCCATTTGTGGGATACTGTGGGCCAGGAAGCATTCCTTGCAAGCCATATGGGTGAGGCCACTCAGTTTAGGAGAGATAAAAGATCTTATCTGTATGGTGTGAGCTGGGTGGCCCCATTTGGTCTCAGCTTAATAATGCAGTTTCCCACATGTGCCCAGGCGTGCACTGTCTCACAACCATGCTGCTGAAGCAGGTGAGGTTGGAAGGTGAGTCAAGTAGAAGATGACTGCAATAAAGAAGAATAAATGGGCTTGATGGCAGTCAATCTCAGCTGTTTCTAAATCAGTTGGTCACTCTACTAGGCCATTTCATAGTTTGCAATACCTATGATGGGCATGTGATGGGAATGCATGATCAGGAGGCATCCCTTATGCCTCTTGTTTTTGTTAACACATGTAAATCTAAAAACTCCATAAAAATCAGTATAAGTTTTTCATATAAATATGTGTCCCATATATAGCAAAAGAAAGAAACAAAAACAAGCAGGTCCAAACCTAACTCCAGGTACCTTGACTGCACTGACTGCAAAACTTCAGGACAAGTGCAATTCTCCTCATTTCACCCAGAGAGAAGAGAAACCTCTCTCTAACACCCACAGCTCCTCTCACAGTCCTTTCTCTTTTCATGATGCTCTCAGGAGACTTCTGTCTTTAGTTAATCATCCTTGCTGTGGGTATCTTTAAATTGTAATTAGGTGACCTTCCAGATTCTGGGGACCCCTTTTTCAGAAGGGTTCACAGGGATATCATGCCTATGTGATGGAGTTGAAAGATGCTAAATTAATAAAAGACTGACTACAGATATGATTCCTTGTATATAGTAGAAATCCTGTCTTACTAGTGGGTTAAGTGAACCCTATAATAAAATATGTATACTTGTACACTTGTTTTCCTATATTTTACTTTCTGTCAATTAACACTCCATATTTGAGAATACCATAATCTGTGCATGTGTGTCACACAGGGAATTTACACCTTAGCCTGCTCACTTGTTACCCTCATCCTTTAGGATCCCCAGATCAATTTCATTTTTGCATTCTGTGTGTACGTGCCTTTTAGTCACATGCAGAAGCCCTACGTGAAACAGCCTCAAAAGACAGGTCAAGGCCTGTTTTATTTACAGGCTGAGATGGCCTCAGTCACTCAGCTTCTGCAGGCAGCTTGCATTATCTGTTGTGTGTCAGTCAGCTTGCCAGCCCTCAGAAAGCCTTTAACTTACAAGTAAATCTAAAGATGAGAAGAGGCAGGGCTGAGAAGATTATGAGATGGGACCTAGTTATTTTGAGGAAGATACAAGCTCCCTTGAGGAACCAGAAACTGTCCTCTGGATAGTAGTAGTGTTTGTATCTAAAATGTTTGTGTCTGATTCTGTACTCCACTACCCAAACCAAATCATAGCAGGATGAAGACACTGGGAACATGCTGTGAGTGATGGGAGAAGAAGCAGTATTACCCTAGAGTAGTCAAATTCAACCATCGGTTTCAGCAGCAGGGCAGTGAGATTTGCACCTGTGCTAAACCTGTGCTTGTCACACATTGGAAAAGTATGGGTTTGAGCTTTTCTCCTCTGCTGGGGTCATGCAGTCACTGGGTAATGTTTGATCTCTGCAGTATCATGACCTTCCATCTCAGGGTAAGTTTTGGCCTCTAAGTTGACAAATCATCACTGTTTTTTGAGCTCTGCTGTATTACAGTAAAGTTACATCAGCTTACCTACATTGGCTTCTTGTACTATGCTAGGAAAAGGTTCAGCAAGAGCTAAAACTCTCTGGCCTAGGTTTGAACCTTATTTTAAATACAAATATCTCTCCTTTTCAACATAGTCAGGAAAGATAGGGTCATCTTTATACCTGATATCTCAAGCAAAGCAGTGGGTAAATATCAAAGATGTTAAGGCAAGGCAAACATATCCCTTTTATGTTTGTGGGCAGCACTAATGACACAGGGTGAAATTTATCCTCTTATCAAAGGTCAACATAAACCTAGGCACTACTTCAAAGGTGCATTGATCCTATAACTAGTTCCTGGCACTGAGTTGGATTTCACCAAAGTGCAAAACTCATGAGAATCAATAAATTTTATATATCTGTGTAGAAAATATGAGTCTGTTTAGTACACACACATAGCAATACACACCAACTATCCTGGTTTTGCTGGGACAATGTATCATTTTTTATCTTGTGTTTACATATTTTGGACAATTCTTTCTAGCCAGCTGTCCCCCCCTCCCACTTCATCAGTCAAAACATCCATGCTTTCTGCAACTACACAATATTTACTCAAGTTTTATGTTTACCAGGAAGAAGGTGACAGTCCAGTGACTGAGTATTTAGTACTGCAGATGCTGTTTGGTTTGAAGGGGAAAGTAATAACAAAGGAATTATTAAAGTTGTTATTTCAGGTCTTAGTGAATAATAATGGCAGCTGTTTATTGTTTTCAATTATATTCAGTTAAGGCTCCAAGATATCAAAAAGTTCTTGCACACAATGAAAAGGTGAAAGGAGAGGAAGAAGATAGCAAAGCCAATGCTAGACCAACTTAAAATTGTTGTCTTTTTGGTCACAAGCATAAATGAGTCACTATGGAGGTGGCATGAGATTTTTGTATTGTGAGTATGGTCACACTAGGTGTGAACCTTTGCATTATACATACTGGAGGAGAAGACACAGCGTCTGCAGTTGGTATTTTTCTCTCTTTTGTATTTTCTTTCTGTGGTTGTATTTGAACAGGGTGTGCCAATATTTGCAGTCTGAGGAATAGCATCAGGACATCTAGTATTCCAGTCTACTATTAAAAGTAATGAAAACACTGTAGCTGCTTGTGCTTTAACTTTATATGAGTTAGTCACTGGTCCCAGCGCTCTCTAATTATAGACTGCCTTGGTGTTACAAATGCAGGGCATGAAGGAAGGACTTCACATTCTTTCTTCCTAGGGTAATGGAGAAGACTGCTTTAAATTCATGCTTGAAGCTGTCCCGTTCTTGGAAAGTGAGTGAGGAAGTGAATATGATTATAGTGGGTGGTATCAGCTGAGATGTATTAGGGGGTAATTTGCTCAAGATATATAAGCTAGTGTGTGTGTCCTTTAGTCCTGAGAAAATCAGGATTTTTTTTTTTATTTTTATTTTTTTTTAATATCCATAAAGATTCTTTACATATCTCAGCTGAATATTTTAACCTGAGTTGCTCTTTCTCTGTAAACCAATGGTAGCTAAATCCCATGTGCTATGACTCATTGTACAAGTTATAATTTATTAAAATGTTATATTCACAAGTTTAAGTCAGAATTCCTTTGTTCAGTCATGTACATGATTGCTTTGGGGGCTCTGATAGGTCACACTCTGACAGCATCAAGCATAATTTCCTCCTGAATATTTTCACACCCCCTACAAAAGCCAATGTTTATTTAGTTTTGCCTTATTTAAGAGTGCATTCATTAGTTTATAACCTTTTGTGATGCTTTCTAAGATTCAACTGAGTGACTCAAATCTGTAAGAATCGCAAATTCCCTGAATATGTTATTATGACATAGAACACATTGAAAGAAAAATTTGTATTCCCATAAAGGATTCAAGACATAGCATTTATTTTTGTGCACTGAAGCAGCTATCTCTATGTGTTGGGGCCCACAGTGGTAAACACACAGGAATGTACGTTATCTTGTTTTTCTGAGTTAGTGGACTTATATGGTAAATTTATAACCCCCCATTTTATAATGCATTTGGAGCTTATAAAATGTGACAGTTACTGATGTTCTCCACCACTGAGTGGGAGTTGTTGGTTCAGATGTAGCTGGTACTACCCAGGTGGAAGGTTTGCATATCACAAATATGAAATATCAATAGCATAAGTTAAGAATCAATACAATGAGTGAGACAGCTGGCAACACTGTTAATAAGCTGCAGGGTACACAGCTGAACACAGTAGAGTTGTGGAAGCCTAACAAGTTATCACCTATCAATATACCTGACCCTGGGCCTGCTCCAGCTTTGAGGAAATGCACATTAATATAAAGTTCTTTGACTGACTTCTTGTCTGACTATTCAAAAAATACTATTTTTCTTCTAAATTATATTAATTTAATTTCTGCTATCACTATGAGAACATATTAATAACTAAATAAATATATTTTTTCCCAAACAGTTAAAAGTTGCTACCTGTGTAAGTAGCTTGATTCTGTCAGCTTGTGACTTTTGTTCTTCGCATTGATAGAAAATCACAGCTATGTTAATGGAAGGCACCCTTTGAGCTTGTGCTTCTGTTTGTATTATACAGAAAGTTATTTGTGAAAAGCCATGGCAACCTCCCCTTATTTATTTTAAGCCCTACATGTTGCATCAGTTCTGCTCACTGTTCACCTCATTATTAATTCCTTTGTAAAAAGATTACTTTGTTTAAACAGCTGTTTGTCAAAGCAAAAAATCTGCCAGCTAGAGACCAGACAAGAAACTGAGTTAATATATATTTTAATAATAATAATAATAAAAAAAATAAAAAAGGAATATATATATATGTATACATATATGTATATATATAAGACAGTGTGGTAGAATAAAAATTTAGGACCATATAAAATGCTGAAGATAAGTCAATTACAAATGACATATAAATACATGTATTTCAGAATGCCACTAAACCGTGCAAACGTTTCTGATTTCCATGCAACTATTGACTTTCACTAAGAAAATAACAAAGAAATTAGTGAATAAAACCCCTTTCCTTATTAGTAAAGTGGATTGACATCTGTGAAACACAAGTAGATGACTGTGAAATATTAGCAGGATTAGGGCACCTGGGGACAAGACCAAGGTGAGGATTGCGCAGGATGAGGTCCTTCTGGGTGTACAGCAGGGTGGGCTGAGCAGGGAAGATGAAAAGCAGCCTCATGTGTGGGCAGGACATGGCTTCTGGGAGAGCTGGTGGGAGCACAGAGGAGTGGAACTGATTTTACCGAACCATGCAAACCTTCCTCTAGTAAAACCCCATATAGACACGTGATGTGCGTTTGGCACCTGGTCAGAAACCAGAGTGATCCTAGCTAGATCTGTTTGGAAAATAGAAATCTGCTGGGCTGAGTTTGGAAAATGATTTTCTTCTGTTTTGGGGTAAAAAGTAAAATGAACAATCCCCCCTCCCACCCCCAAACATTATATATAGTTATTTATTCATTTTAGCAGAAAGAGATTTCTGAAAAAAAAAAAAAAGGTGTTTACGGAAAGTTTTGGGGTGCTAGTTGTCTGGCTGCCCAGAAAGTACTGCTCAATTTCCTCTTCCTCTTTCCATAAGTGAAAGTCTATTAGTCTTTCTATCAGTCTTCTACTGGAGTTACTAGCAGCTAAATGTGAAGTCTTTGTCCTGCTCTTCTTTGTTGATGCCTGATGCCTGAGTTCTGTCAACTTTGTGGCTTTCCTCAAAGGCTGAGATGTGGGGGGCTATAACATGAACATCTGTAGCTCTCTTCTCAATAACAGAACAGAAAACTGAATATAAACACTGGAAAAATCAGTTTTATGGAACAAGCATTTTCTGTTTTAATGAAAATAACCTTGATGACAAATTTCTGTCTATTTACTCCAAGTCTTCTCAAAATATGCCAGATACTCTATGTGGATATTTACTTATGATATCACATGCCACAGCAGGGTGAAAGCTGATTTCCCTGCAAAGTATAGATTTTATATTAAATTATGTATCGTAATGCTACAATGACCTTTGGCTCACTGACATAGTGATGATTCAAGAGTAGCAAATTATCATAAAGATAATGTAGTAATAACTTTTTGTGACATTTGCCAGTTTGCCTTTGGATACATCAGGAAGGGACAAGGTACCTATGCTGTTCTTAGTCATTATTTCTAAATTGTATCTGATGTTTCACTCATCAGGCTCTGAGCATCCTGAGAGGACAGATTAAGATGTTTCAATGTTTTATTAGGAATGTAAATATGTTAGTTGGTATATAAACAACCACTTAAAAGTGTATGTGTGTTTGTGTGTCTGCACTGCCATATAAAGGAACTGCAAACCTTTCCGTAGAGATTCCAGTGAATTAAATTCTTAATAAATATTTGACCTTCTTGCATTTCTCAACACATTCTTTCTACATATGCTGCAGTTAAGGTTTCAGAACTTTTTCCTTTTAAAACTTGTTTTGTCATTCACAATAATATGTATTTCTACCATGCTATTCAGAGATGCACTAGATATATTCCTGAAATAAATATAGGAGAAGACAATAGAGGCTCATCTAAATGACTGTCTATTGATCATTTAATGCCAATATTGCAGGGGACCATCACAGTATTTAAAATAATTCATCTCTGTATTAGAGGGTTGGATGAAAAGACTACCTTACCATAACATACATAAAACTTATCCAAAAGACATTACTTGTATATTTCAAAAGGAATTCTTTTTACCTTAAAAAAATAAAAACTCAGTTTAATAGGGAAAACTTTCAGTAAAAAAATAGTCTGTTCTGTTCCCTTTTTATTACTGATAATGTTCTGTTGACACAGAAGTCAATAGCAGATGTTGCACAAGCCAGGAGAGAAAATAGGTTAAAAAGGGAAAAGAATAAAGAAAACAATTATCATCCAACAAAGGCCACTGCATAAGAAGACAGTAGGGGTTCACTCTCCTTTATGAGAGTGGAGAGTCAGAAGAGAAAAACATGAAGAACATGAAAAACATGAAAACATGAAAAAATGCAGGCTACTGCTCGCTATTGGAGAATCCAAAGGCTAATATTAGTAATAGGGCAGAGTCATGACTGTGAGCATAGTGCCAGTCAACTAGAGGGAGAAGAGCAATGGCCCCTCAGAAATGCAAAAGAAGTGTTTTGTTTGCATTTTTCTGTTTTGTCCTGGAGTGAAAGAGCTTCTCATGCTTTGAGCAAAGGAATCATTACAAAGAATCATCAGCATATACCTAATCAACCATGGGAGGGAGAGGTGGGAAACCAAGACAGATGACCTGATACTGAAATAACAGTCTTACTCCCCCACTAAATTTTCACTGTAGGATTCTCTTTGCTCATCACAGTGGACTATCTTCCTTAGTTCTTTACTTGTGAGGAATTAGTAATGATATGTTATCCTTTAATTCAATGTCACTTCATGGATATAGTACAAATTTAGGGAACAACAGATCAATATTGTCTATGTCTTGTCTTTCCCATTAGAAATTATTCTTGTCATGAAGGTGAGGATACAATTAAAGAAACATATTTATCAAGTCATAGACAGATATGTTTTAGATAAAGGGAGAGGATTTATTTTATTTTATTTTATTTTATTTTATTTTATTTTATTTTATTTTATTTTATTTTATTTTATTTTATTTTATTTTATTTTATTTTATTTTATTTTATTTATTTATTTTATTTTATTTTATTATTTTATTTTATTTTATTTATTTTATTTTATTCTATTCTATTCTATTCTATTTTTTGCTTGGAAAAAATAATACATCTGTTTATACACTGTGACTGGAAAAATGCACGTCATCATGTTTTTGAAGATAACAATATAGATTTATGATCTAATTCTGTAAATGTATGGCAGACTGCTATAAATTTAGGAATAATTTGCTTTGATAACTAACTGGAAAATTAGTGTCATTCCTAGCAAGAAAGAGCATGTTTATAACTGAAACATGCTGTGATAAAATGCTCTAAGAACTAAATATCCTGGAAAGAATTTTAATTCTTATAAAGATAAGTAATTGAAGGAATGCTAATTCTGTTTACTAGGAATGACTCTGTGCCACAGCTACATATCAAATGTATTGAGGAGACCAGGAATATTTTTTACAGGAAAGTTTATGAATCTTTTTTATTTTTTTTATTATTTTTTTTAGGTGTGTTAATAAAATTTGGCAAATACAGATACATAAGGAAAATGACCTTACATTGTGAAAAAATGGTCCCAGAATTTTGTAAATAACTGCTATGAACAAAAGGCTGGAACATGCGTAGCAGTGCTGGAGTCACTGCAATCAGATGGTAGGCAGGTGAAGAACTGAGCAAAAAAAAAAAAAAAAGTAACTATTTATATGGTTGATAAGTATTCCCAGAACTAAAAATGGAAATGTTTCAGTCTACTCTAATGATTAAGGGAAAAAAAAAAAAAGGTTTTAAAATGAAGCACAAAAAAAAAAAATAAAAATAAACCAGTTACACACTAATAATGTAGGGAACAGCATTCTTCACAGTTCAGATAATTCCATACGTTCATAACAAGTAACTGGGTGAAGGAAGAGTAGAAGAAAATAGCTACTAAGTAACTGTACTAAGAATATGCAAATTCTTCCAATGAATCCAGAAATTATGTTTTGTTTTGTTTTTGTTTTTGTTTTCCCTAATATAAATCTGATCAATTAAGGGAGCGTACAATCTTCATGAAAGTTTTGTTTTCTGTGTCTTGAAAGTTGTTTTCTGCATTCATTTTTCTGACAAATCAGAGAAGAGGTGTATCACATCACTCTTCTAGCACAAATTTAAGGCATTAATCACATAGTTAGGAGGTTTTTGATGTTACAGTCCATCCTGAGGAGCTCATAGGCATTTTGACATAACACCATCCATGGGCTCTGGCATCCCTGAAGAGTACAGCATATAACACCTGTTAATCTGGCCACAGTGAGGTATGATAGAGATTGAGCAGTGAGCCCTGTCCTTCTTAGTCTTGGGGCAGTGATCAGGGATCATGAAAGGGAAAAGTAGAAAATAAGGGGCTGAGAACAGCCCTTGTGATTGCTTCACTGTAAGCCTCTGAACATGCTTTTTGTATGGTCAGATGTAAGAGTAGAGCTATCTAACAAGAGGATTGCAAGAGGGGAAATGGGTAAGTAACTGATAGTTTAGAATATTACTGCCCAACCAGTGCATGATTTCCCATCCTCTGGGACCAAAAAGAATATGTATGAGGGAGCTGGAGTCAGCTATTGATACTGGGGAGCAGTAGTTTGTGCAAAAGAGAAAAATATTCACTTAGGTGAAATAACCCCAGCTCTGAGTCTAGTAGGTAAAGTCAAAAGTCTGTCCCTCTTGGCTGAAGGCAATCAAACACCTTATGTGCAGAGGTCCCAGCGTTTTCAAGAGCAGATGGTGCCTTTCTGTATGAAATGTTTAATGATGCGTGCTAATGAAGCTGGAGTTTCTGCTGTGTTAGGACACAGGGGCCCTTTGCAGAATCCAGGTACACTTATTTTATTTATTTATTTTTTTTTTTCCTGATGGAGCTCAGTGAATGAAAAGAAATAAAAGAGCTGTTACTTTGCTTGAAGGGAAATTCACTTCAGCCAGGGTGCCAAATGTCTATGTATATGTTAATCAACTCCAAATGTATCTTCAGGAAGAAAATTGTTTAAATGAACTGTGTAATTCTACATACCCACTCAGTCCTCCTTAAGATTTCCTTTGTTCTTCAGGTGTGTACTATAGCAATGCATTATTTTATCCCAAAGTGCTCAACAATCCTAGCTACTGCTGATCTCTTTTTGCAGCAAGAAGTCCCTGTGAAGCCCTTGTCAGGTCAACTTCTCAAATGTCTCCTTTGTAGATGTTTAGACGGTGAGTGGGACATAAATAACAATCTTTTGTCAGTACTTTATATATATATAAGAAAACTTTTACAGATTTATGTAAGAAATCTGTGACCCAGAAAATAACAGGCCAGAGCTCTTCTCTATAGCAACTTCTGGGGGAACTACAAAAGTGACCTTCTTCTTGAAGAGTCCATCAAGCCTACTGGAAGAAACATGTCAGGAAAACCTTCAGTCACCAGCTATAGTCATTGGGCCCTAAGCCATCTTCCTTTGCACTGCTCCACTTGACCAATAGGACAGAGAATGCAGAAAAGCACCATGACGTGTTGTGAAGGAATGTTTCAGTTACTTGCAAGAGGACAATGAATCGGAAAGTCTTAATGTTGGCCTTTTGTAACAGACAGATTATTGATTTTGCAACCAGAACAGTAGTTTTATTTTAATGTTGTTAAATACACTGCCTATGTTTCTTCCCAAGGTTAGAAATGGTTCTGTTGTAAGCATCTATAGCAACTTTATAACAAAGGTTTGTCAGTGTTATCAAGCACTGCACATTCACAGTCAGGCTGAATTCCAAGTAACTACTGCATCTGGAAGAAGGAAGAGATGAGGGAGGAAATGTATACTAGGGCCTTGTATTGGCTTTGTGAAATGGTTGCAGCAGTTTGGTTTGAGTCCCTGCTTTTGTGGAGAAGGAATAAGAAAACCTTCATTCTCGTGGTTCCTTCAAACACAAGGATAAGACCCATGCAACATGTCTGAAGGAGAAAGTCTCTTAGGGAGGGAAGCTTCGCTCTCTGTTCTGCTCTCTTGCAAGGGAGGTTATATTTTCAGAGCTCCTGTTGTAGCATATTTTGCTGTTTATTTGGTTGTGCTGTCCGAGCATTCAAGTTCAGTTATTATTTTGGCGTGGTGCCATGCCTTTGCTGACAGATGGGAATGACATCACGTGTACCTGTGACATAGACAATTTTTTCATGGGAGACAATGGAGATATTTATCTTCCAGAACTTTCTTCTTGCTGAATCTCAAAGGTCTGCTGTAAGCAATGAAAACATGGGAACCTTAAAATGAATGTCAAAATCAGATTCTTTGTCTAATGAGATATACACAGAAATGCAAAAATTAGTTCCCTCACTGTAAATGCATAGATAAGAATATATACAGTTTTAGTTACAAAAGCCTTTTTTAGCTGTTTATTTTATTTTATTTTATTTTATTTTATTTTATTTTATTTTATTTTATTTTATTTTATTTTATTTTATTTTATTTTATTTTATTTTATTTATTTCATTTCATTTCATTTCATTTCATTTCATTAATAACATTTCTTTTTCTTGTTTTACGAAGTCATTTACTGTATTCAGTGAACATCATACTGGAGTACCAGGCATTGCTCATTACCAGGAGTATGATGGCACTGTAAGGATCTTCTCCTCATGAGTAAATAGAGTTGTAACTTGCTAGATGGGAAATACAAAACAGGTGGAAGATTTTCTGTTTTAAACTTAAAATGACTGTCTCTGTCTCAGAAGTATTTCTGGCTACATATGGATCTGAACATGGTTTACATGCCAGATACACATGGGAATTCTATATTTTCACCAGCTCCCACTGGGATTTTTCATATGCACAGATAATCAAATTATTCAGTTTTGTTGAATTAAGGGTAGAAGTGCAACTCTCCATAGATTAAATGCATATCGTTTAGAATATATCTCAAGCTTTTCTGCACATACTCTTTCAGTGTTGCAATGCCCTGGAAAAGCCATGAGATTCATGCTTTCTTGGAACCCTGAAGCTGGAGAATGTATTTAAATCAGAAAATTCTTAGGACTGTTTGTTTATTTTCTTGGGCTTATCTTTTTAAAGCAAGAAGTGTACAGACAAACCACCAGAAGAAAATAATTTGTAAAATACAATATTATAATAATCTCTCAGGTGGCATAAGTAATAGATTTCTGTTCAATCACATGAAATATAGAAGTGACCACAAGGCTAATTGAAAAAAGGAAGAACACATTACAAAATGATGAATCATTTACAAATAAGCTACTATACCTGTTTAATATGGATCCAGGCTACCAAGTTTATAATCTCCCCCAGATAATTAATACCTGCTCAAAAGACAAGTAAATGTGTAAGTTGTTTCCCCTGTAGTCATTGGGTCTCTTTCCACTGACTCATTGCTGCATAGAAATGTACCTATTCCATTCCTTCATCTGGCTTAAAAAATATTTTGAACAGCCTGTCAGATTAAGACTGTGCAAGCAGGCAATTTAGGCTGAGGCAAAACCCTTCTGTTAGACAATTTATGAGGAAATTATGAAAATTTTTTACTGGTTCTGTTTCAGATAATAATAATAAGAAGAAAAAGAAGGGTAAAGAAAAAGAAAGGGAGAGAAAAAGTGTTAGAGAGGAAGGAAGGAAGGAAGGAAGGAAGGAAGGAAGGAAGGAAGGAAGGAAGGAAGGAAGGAAGGAAGGAAGGAGGGAAGGAAGGAGGGAAGGAAGGAGGGAAGGAAGGAAGGAAGGAAAAGAGAGAAAGGAAGAAAGAACTTTGAAAGCAGACTAATGTCTAGATTTCCAGAATATGTTTCGAAAATTATGCCCAAAAATTTATCAAAAAATGAAAGAAAAAAAAAAAAGACCAATTGTTATTCCTTTAATTTCTAGATCAGTGCTATTTTTCAATATACATTTATGATTTACAGTTACATTATTATCTCAAGACTTTCTCTTCAGCAACTTTGCAAGGTAATTTTTTAATTGCTCTATATTGTGTGATTGCACTTGCAACCAGTTTTTAAAACTGATGTAGTGAGATGTAGAATGAACAGGAACATGCACACACACACACGTACACACACACACACATACACACACACAATTTTAATAATTAAATCATATTGGTTTCCATGAGAAATAATGACTCACGCTCTATAGACAAGTGGGGGGAACTCAACATGTGAGGAATTTCCCTCCATTGCTTTTCATTCAGAATCAAGCTTTTTCAGCACAGATACCATTTCCTGTTATTAAAAGACACATTAGGTGACATGTTCAATCCCAGGGTTTACCAACATGATCAGGGTCTCTGGGCTCTCATGCTTGCTGTTCCTCTCCTGTTTCTTCCATGTGTGATGAAACTCCCCTAAGTACTGACCCAAATGGAAGGTAAAGTCTGTCCAGAGTGGACTTTCTCCACAAAAAAAGGAGATAACAATATAGGTAATAAATTTCTGGATTTACCAGATCATGTTAGTAAGATGAGAGCTGTGAAGTAGTTTTGAAAATTCTTTGGTTCAGGTTTCATGTCCATCAGCATGTATGCACAGCATCTACTACAAGAGGACACAGGACTAGATGGAGTCACGGGGTGATACCACAGTAAAGAATTTAATCACAAACCTATTGCAGATCTGTTTTTGAAGTCTGCTTTCAGAAACAACACTGACAACAACAACAAAAAAATAGGAGCTTGAAACCCACTGACTGGAGGAAGGAGCAGAAGGTTATCTCTCTGCAAATTTCCAAAGGGCTTTCTCAGTAATAGGCAGGAATTGGTTTAGCCTAAAGAAGGACAGCAGAAGCATGAATAACTGCATAGAGTAAGGACAACTGTTAAATGTCTGGATAACCTCTGTGACAACAACGTCTATGGATCTGTGAGACTTTTCCCAAAGGAAGAAGTGAAAACCTCTTTGGTATGCATAGACTAGATTGGACAAAATATTTATTGTATAATAGACAAAAATCATACATTTAAGCAGAGGCAGAGAATATTTGAAAATGAATATTCTATTTTTTTCTTCACACGTGATTTATAGTACAGAAACAATATCTAAAAACAGGTGTTTTTTTCGTTTTTTTTTTTTTTTCTTCACTTCTTGTGATTCATTATTGTTATTTTCTTCTTTTTCTTTAGACAATCAAATAAACAATTAGGGTAAGAAAATCAAATATATAAGCATTTTTTTTTTTTGAAACTATACTGGAAAGAATATAAAATTGTCTGTTTGCACCTTCTGAACTTCTAAAAGAACTGTATACTGTCTGTCCCTTATTCTGGATTCTTAGAATCATCATAGAATCGTAGAATGGTTTGCATTGGAAGGATCATATAATTCTAGACCCCTGCTATTGGCAAAGACATTATTCTGAATGATAATGTAGAGAGAATCTTTATTATGACTTTTTTTAAAACAAAACAAAACAAACAAAAAATGGTGTTATAGCAAGGTGAAGACCTTGAACAGTTTAGATATCAGATTAATATTCTATTCAGTCATTTGAGAGTCATAGTTAGGATCTTTATCAGAGAATATTTTCTTAAACTCAAACTTCAGGTTATTCTCCATGAAAATACTGTGAACAAAGTACTTCTTGCCAGCAAAACACTTTGTAATGCTATGCAGTGGTTCAGTATTTTTTTCATAGAAGGTGACCTCCATAGTGTGAAATTGCAGGTTTAATATTTTGCTTCTGTTTAAACAAATGACTAAGGTCTCAGATGGGATATTTTCAGAAGCCAGGGCAGGAGAGAGGTTAATTAAAATGAAAAATATTTTGTCAGTTGTAAAAATCTGTAATTATGTAGAACCTTTTTCTATTTTTAATCTACTCTCAGACATATTGATTTTTGTTTACAGTCTTAAGAACAAGATGACCTGACACTTCCTGCACTAGCAGATGTTCTGGAGCTTGCAGACTGGTGTCAGTCCTCAGCAGAAGCTGTAGAATCTGATTTCAACATACTTTCTATAATAATATTCTAGAAGTGGAGAACTACAGAGGCAGACTCTAAAAAACTTTATCTCTGTGATAAGGCTATTCACTATAGGCCAAATTGCATTAATACCTGGTTTCACATCTTGTTAAAGTAAAAATATACTTGTCTCTTTACTGACCTTACATTATTATAAAAGAAGGCAAAGAAATAAAAAATATTTTCCCCTACCCTATGCACTATTTTTAATATGACTCTGTCCCCTCATTAATTCCACTCTGATGCACAGATCTTTCAGTTATTCAGGCATATGCTTAGGGGAAGTAGTGAGTCGACTTTCAATAATGGCAAGAGCTCTATAAAAATCACCAATGCGACTGTATTAAGTTCAAGCTGATGCTTTCTCATAGTAATGATCTGGAAGTAAAACAAAACCAAACAAACCTGGACACAGATATTTTTCTTATGGTACACTCTGGTGTAGTTTTCTGACCATTTATTTTATGAAACCTGTTATTGTACCATGTTTCTTTTTTTTTTTTTTTTAAAAAAAAAAAAAATGTAGAAGAAGAGAGTACAAATAGAACAAGACATAATATAATTTATTAACAAGTAGATTTTCTCTGATTTTCTCTTCAATAGAATAAGTTTTCTGATAGTAGGGATTATTAAAAGTTTACCTTGCAAAGTTCTCTTCATGCTGATGCTTTCAGTGAAGTCAGTAGAACTAAATTGTTGGGTTCCATTCATTCCTCATGCAAAAATATTTGAATATATTTTAAATTCTTTTCATAAATGAGGAAGTTTCTACTCTCATGTCATATCTAATAATCAATGTCTCGGAGACCCAGAATCCAACATTGTGACATATATATCTTAAAGCCTGAAAGCTATATTGTTGAATTAGTTTGAGTTCAGATGAATAATAAATTCTGCTTTCCTTGTAGTATATCTCTGTTATTGACTGACATGTAGCTATTCCATGGAAAACAGATAATGTCCTTATCCATATTTGAATTTGTTGAGTCATAGAGTTAATTGGAAATGCTTCAATATCTGATTATTGATATATTTGCATATTTTTACTTTTCAGTTAATAGATTTTGAAAAATTGTCAGCTTCCATATTCCCTAAGGAATCTGTTGTTCGATACTTTTCTTAATTCTCAATGACAAAAATTCTTATTTCTTCCTTTCAGGCATATGTCATATAATGTCCCCAGAGCTGGAACTGCAGAAGTTCTTTTGGCCTTCTTTAAGGTCATTCAGGTTCCTACTTAGGAAGCTGTGTGGAAGAAGTTATCCTTGTTCCTCTTTCTTAGACTACAGAATGTAAACCAAATTAAGGAGAGGAGGAAAAACAAACAAACTATTGTTCAGGTTTTTCAATGGCTGCCATATACACTTTATTTAATTATTTAAATATGTATATTTGTATATATGTATGTTTTAATTTTATTGGGAGTAGCCAGTGTTGATGTACAAAGGTGAAATTGTATTTTAACCTGCTTGTAATACTTTGCCTAATGCAGCCCAGGATAACATTAGTCTTCCTTAGAGCAAGGGCACATTACTGGCTCATGTTTGATTCGGTGTCTACCAGGACTCCTAGGTCCTTGCCTGCAAAGATGCTTTGCAGATGTGTGGCCCCCAGCATGTCCTAGTGCATGGGGTTGTTCCTACCCACTCTAGGACTTTACATTTCACGAGCTTCCCGCCTGCCCATTTCTCCTACGTTTCCAGGTCACTCTGGATGGCAGCACAACCCTCTGGGGTCAGCCTCTTCTCCCACTTTTATTTTCAGACTTACTGAGGGTGCATTCTACCACACCACACACATTATTAATGAAGATGTTGAACAGGTCTGGAGCTGGAGTTGATCCTTGCGGTACATCACTGGCCTCCAACCAGACTTTATGTATCTTATTACCACCCTCTGGGCCCAGCCATTCAGCCAGTTTTTTATCCACCTCACTGTCCACTCATCCAGCTCACACATTATCAGTTTCTCTATGAGGTTCTTATGCGAGACAGTGTCAAAAGCCTTACTGAAGTCTAGGTAGGCAATTTCTACTCCTCTCTACTCGTTTACCAAACCAGCCTTTTCATTATAGAATGCTATCAGGTTGGTCAAGCGTGACTTCACCTTGGTGAACACTTGCTGACTCCTTCTAATCATCTTTTTGTTCTTCATGTGCCTGGATTTGGTTTCCAGATCTAGTTGTTCCATTACCTTCTCGGGATGAAGGTGAGGCTGACCTGCAGATCTCTGAGAATTAAAGCCAGAAAAAGTATTTTGAATTAAATCAAGTATTTTCATAAGTAGTCTGGGAGAGTTAATAAGTATCACAATAATGAAAATAAAAGTTAGTAAGTAATTTGTGAGATTCAAATTCTAAGAAGGAAAGACATAATAGAGAAAAAACAAGACAAGTGAACTAGTGTTGGAAAAGTCAGTCAATGTAAATGATGGCAATCTGATACACTGGGGTGAATTAATGAAATCACTGTGTTCAGATGGTGGGAGGAGCCACAGAAATAGGAAGTAATGTTCTGCTGGTGCTGCTGCTAAACCAAATACCTGCTTTCACTGTTGAGATTTTGCTGATTGTGCTGTGTTGCACCTGTGGTCTGCAGTGGCAGGAAATTCATGTCAGAAAATGGGCATGTTTGGGAATGAAAAAAGATACAATAAAGCTAAATATAGATTGTTGGTTCTGTGAATACATATATGTGAAATTTGTGCTTTTAAATTCTGTCAGAAAATATGTATTGTGATGTCCTCTGGAATGGTTGGTTTAATCACAGTTTATTTGCCAGTAGTTTGTTAGGATAAGGTCAAGCCATTTGATTGACAGGAGTGATGTGCTGCCTGGACAAGCTGAAATGTTATTCTGAGGTCACTAAAAATCACATGAAAAATGATACAGAAGTGAGATGTGATTGTACAAATGCCCAAATGGTAAAAATTAGTTTGCTTAACCCACCTAGCCAGCTGAAATATGGATGAATATATATATATATATGTATTAATGGTAGGTTTTAAAAGATTAAATCTAAACTGTTAAATGTTAAAATGTTAAACTATGATATATAATGTGATTTTTCTTTTTTTTTATAAAAATATATTTTGGTTAATTGCAAACAAACCACTACATTTTAATTTTAATTTTATTCCATAAAAAATGCTAGTTTCCGATTCTATCAGACAAAAGCTGCATGCAGTCATAGTACATGAAAACTTACTTTGTGCAAGGTGGTGAATAAAAGATCTTAGAGAAAGCTGACCTCAATGCACCCTTAGGCATGGCTATATAGGATAGTTAAGTGAACCTTTCTAGCAAAAATCACAAACAGCAGATTTAGGACAAAAACCATCATATGATAGCATCTAATTCTCTATGCACAAACTGGACAATAACATTTGTTTTGTGGTCTTTTTCTTTGTACAAATCAGATGAACTTCTAGCTTTATACTCTGTCTTGTTTTAAAATTAAATATGAATTCAACACAGCAATGTAAACAAAAACATCAGAAAAGAAGTTAACTAGAACCAGATGTTGATCAAGATGCCACACATGGAGAAACCCATTTTAAACAACCATCTTACTGTAGTTACTTGATTCAGCTCAGTTTATGGCAAACAGAAAGGAGCTTTTTTTAGTTGCTATAAACTGGTGCACACACTTCTGCACGTGAAATCAACACCCCCTTAAAAGACACGGTGATTGGTTGCAGGATTTAGAGTTTTATAATTTTGTATCCCAGGTGACCAACTCCGGATGATACAAATGCAAAAGCCTGGACAATCTACCGGCTTCACACAACAAGAACTGTGTTTTTGTTTTTCTTTAATCTGAATTGAATGATTATACCTTTGTTGTGTACATTCCAAATCAAAGTCTCTGATACTGCTGGGGAAAAAAATATTGAGATGGGAAAGATACTTCAAAGCTACACTTCAGTCTGAATTTTTAATCTACTATCACTACATGTAACTAAATTAGCTGAAAGAGATTTCAGGAGGAAAATACTTCTTTTGGTTGCTTTTGCTATCTTGTCTCTCTTCTTTCAAAGCACACAGATTTCTGAAAACAGGCTGAATCTAATTTCTGCTTATTTTTTGGTAGAATATTCTTTGAACAATTGATCAACTATTGTCTTCAGCAAGCAAAGCAGGAAAGACCTAAAAAAAGTCTGAAACCTCGAATAGGTAGGGCAGACACTTAGCAGAATTTGAAGCTAAAAACAACTGTTAAGATTTTTTGTCTGATGGCCTCTGTACACTCACCTGGAGAGTGGACTGAGAAGCACAACAGCTTCCCTCAGATACAATCATTTCAGGCCTCAGACAGCTGGTCCAAACTCCCACCATGGTCTAGTTCTCCTGCTAGAAGCCAACTGTGTTGGATGTATCTTGGTGATATCTATCACATCTTACACAGAGATGTATTTCTGCTGTTCCCATGCACCTTTGTATTTAGTCTTGCAAACCTAATCTATGGAAATTGATTTCTGACCTGAAATACAGTGATTAGTTTGTTCTGAAGAGTTCAATGACATTGTAGACCCAGACATATGACAGAGAAGTTATTCTGTCGAGTTCACACCCTCTGTTGCATTTTCCTTGTCCAGCTTCCCCTCTGCAATCTGTAAGGACAGCTGCTGATCATTCACATGACAAAGAAATCACTATATATATATATCTTTCAGGGCCAGATGAGATATAGGCATTTTCATAACACAGGGCTTCAGAAACTATGAGAAAAAGGAATGCAGCCAGAAGTTCTTACCTTCTCTTCAGATCCCAAAGGAGAGGGATTCAAAGTTTGCCACCATCAGGTACTTCCTAATCAGAAGACATTCTGGTCATGATAATCCAGCCCAAACTTTTGTATTCAC
The DNA here is from genome assembly GCF_963932015.1 of Anas acuta. Lineage (NCBI taxonomy): Eukaryota > Metazoa > Chordata > Aves > Anseriformes > Anatidae > Anas > Anas acuta. The sequence continues at coordinate 185,465,105 of NC_088979.1, read as the reverse complement.
AATCCTTGAAGATTTTCTGCAGAAACTGGATGAAGTTCACAAAAAACAGATAAATTAACCACTTAAAGACATGGTGAAACCACCGCTTCCCATAACAAAGTATTTGCATGTTTAATTAAAGCATATTTTACTTGTTTGTGATTGTTTTTAGGCACGGTTCAGATCATTCTTTTACCGTGATTTGGCTCCCTAATTATTTACTACCCTATCAAATATTATGTCTTCTAGGGAGGCCAGAAAAGACAATTTATCCCTGTTCATGTCACTGATAAAATTCCACAGGATCAAAAATAAAAATAAAAAAAAATCTGAGGAATTCTGCTAGAAACAGTCCTACTCATCAAGAACTTTACATTAACTACTTTTTGAGACTTCTTAGCCAGTTTTAGTCTGAAACAAATGCCCTGCTAGTATTATTTTCTACAATTTTTTTTTTTAAATCAAATGTCCAGGTAATAATTCAATTGACTCAGAAAAGTCCAAGATTAAAATATCAATATAGTTGCATTTTCCAATCTAGATTTATGGTGTTTCCAGAAAAAAAAAAAAAAAAAAAAAAAAAATCTTGGATCAGGCAGACTTTCTGCAAACAAGCATGCTAACTTTCCTTCTTATATTTATAACGTTTATTTATTTGTTAAATCTCAAATTACCATTTCCTAATTCCCTGTAGAATCAATCATCAGGTAATAAATGCCTCTTGTTCTTCTTAAATGTTGGAAGAACATCAGTTATTTCTGAGTCTGTTGAAGTGTTCTTGAATTTGTTTAAAGACGATAAATAGTTTATGGTACTTCTAGCTCTCTTTGTTTAAGATTTTGGTTGAAGTATGAACATACTATTTCATAACTGCTCAACCTTAGCAGCTGCTTCTTCACATTCTCCCCCCCCTCCCCCCTTTTTTTTTCCCAAAAGAAAAGCTTGCTGTTCCACTGATATGGTATTTTTGTCATTTTTTTTTTTTTTTTTGCATAAAAATGTATTTTTTCACATAAAATTGTATTCAATTCAGTTTCATTATGTATACTTAACAATGTACATAAGCTATTGCCTAGTGGCTTTGTTTTGTAATAATTCCTTTATGAAATTCCTTTTTATTTTATTAACTTCATAAAGTTTACTAAATGATAAATCCTTCCTATTTACTTTCTTCCTTTTTTCCCCCATTATTTATGTCATTTTTTGCTGATGTTTTAACATTGCTTCCATGTATCTGTGTAACATGCCTATGTTACATTTGTTCCTATCAGTGGAATCAATAATTTTGGATGGCTAATTTTGCCTGCACTACTCATTTTTGTAATTCCAACAACACTTTATTCTTTGGAAATTGATGCACTAAAGTCCCTTTACATAACACTGGCTACTGCTACATTCTATTTTGGAACAGAAATTATATCACTAAATCATAATCACCTCTGCTTGAACAGCCACTGATTCCTAGGTTAATGACTAAATCTTCTTCATCCATTAAAATGAAATCCAATGTTTTATTATTGAAGCAGAGTTTCAGGCCCTTTGAGAATTTATCCTCTCTTGTTTTCAGAGGTAGTAAAGATGTTTTTTCATTTGCTATGTAAGCTTGCAAGTATCCATCACATTACAGCTGTTCATAATAACTTTTTTTTTTCTATGTGTTATTGATAGGTAGTTTATGAGACACTCATATTGCTCTTCCCTGAGATTTTTGTAGTCTGTTCAACACCATGGTGCAACAGTGATCTATTACATGGAATTCATGGTATTCTAGGATTCATGGATTGTTTCTGTACCTCTGAAATACTTTGCTCGTGAGGTGTAACTTTAAGGGTGGGATTTAGAGCAGGACCCAGTATTGCTAGACTTTAGGAAATTTGGGCCACAGAAAACAGTGCATACACATAATCAAGAATTAGTTTTTATGGCAGCTAGGCTTAGAGGTCAGAAAATGTGGCTTCAGCTTTTTTTTGTTGACCCTAAGACTCTTTTCTACAGTATATGCAGAAGATGAAAAGAATGAAAAAAAAAAAAAAGACCTGTTGGATTACACAGTGCAATTCTTTCTAATTTTATTTATAGCAAAGTATTTTCATGTAAGATCTACACACATGGATGGTGACCTATACCAACATTTGAGATTTTTAATAATTTATGCAGTCTGAAGAGAATTCACAAACCTATAACCCTAAATTTTAAAGTTGTGTGAAGTTTCAGACAAGCAGAAACATTTTACAGAATATATTTCTCACTTTGAAATAATTTATTCTGTATTTTGCTTGAATAATACTTGTCATTCCAGATTTCAATTACTGGCAACAGTACCCTAAAAACAACATAAAAAAGCTACTTCACCTCTTGCAGATTCCACCATGACATACTTGTCCACAATTCTCATTTTAAATCTATAATCTATGTGCTTCTGTATGTCTGATTTATAAACTGAGTTTAAATCATTTTCAAAGGACATATCAAATAGCAAAAATTGCTTATGTAACAAATGGTGGCAGCCAGAATAAAAATCATTTAATAGGGCAAAACTTTCTCTTATATGACTTCCTCTGTTTTCCAAAATCAGCATTCATCACCTACCATCTGTTCTTGCTTTCTACATGGATCTTCTTGTTTTGATTGACGTTCTCTCCAGTGGCAGAATTTTTGGTGCATGTTAATTTACACAGCAGAATCACAGAATCATAGAATGGCCTGGTTTGAAAAGGACCTTAAAGATCATCTAGTTTCAACTCCCCTACTCTGGGCAGGATTTCCAACCACTATAACAGGCTGCCCAGAGCCGCTTCCAGTCTGGTCTTGAATGCCTCCAGGGATGGGGCATCCACAACCTCTCTGGGCAACCTGTTCCAGTGTCTCACCACCCTTTAAGTGAAATACTTTCTCCTAACATCTAACATAAATCTCCCCTATCTTAGTATAAACCATTCCCCCTCGTCCTTTGACTATCAACACATGTAAACAGGCATTCCCTCTACTGACAACAAAACAACAAAACTGACTATTGCTCCAAGATTTTAAGTGATCAGATGGAAGGACATTTCTAAGAAGGACACTTCTAAATGTGTTCTGGGGTAAAAGAACTGTGAAGTTTCTTGGTTTTGACACAGATTTGAAATACAACCTCAACTGTGTTATGAGAAGATGAGAATGACAATATACCTGAAACAAAATAAATTGCTGGTCATACTCTTTCCTCTACATCCTGTCACATAATTCAATATTTCTGAACACTAGGCTGTATCCATGGTAAATGGTTTGCCCTCCATATGTTTCCATAATTTAAAACTGATATAGTTGTCAGGATTCCTGACAATACTGTTTCTTATATTCTTCAAAATGCATTGAATCAGAGGGTAATCCAATAACACATCTGCCATAAAAACAGTATGATCTAAGTTTCTTCTGAACGTTTAGTGCATAAAAATATTTATATATTGTCCACAGTACAGAGTTTTTGGCCAAATGTCATATATAACAAGGATATGACTCTTTCCTAGCAAATTAAAAAATAAGTGATGAGGCACTGGTGCTGCTATTCTGTATACACAGCCCATCCTGTTCGGTGATAATAGAGGCCCTGCATTTCCAACATTTGATATCCAGCATTTCTAGCATCAAATTTTCAGCTTTCGATTCCTCTTTCTACTTACCTAATTCTCTAGCTCTGAATTTTTCCAGTATAAGAAAACACTGGGATTCCACAATTTGCTAACTATATTATGTTACATGTAAAATATAGGATGTATTGTGAGGGATTAACCCTTATAGATCACTGTGGAATTTATGTTTAATGAGTTATGGTGTCATTACCCTATACATGTCATATTTTATGTAAATATAATATCCTCTTTCAACACATCCTTTCTATCACACTCTAAAAAAAAATAAATCTAAGTGGTGTACATTCTAGCTGTGGCTAGAATAGGCATTATCAATCACAGGTAGGAAGGGTCTTATCTCATGGATGAGTCACTTCTCAGAAGTTTTTTTGTCCTCAGCTTCCTTTCAATCTCTTTGTCAAGTATTTCTTTGATGAGTTCTTGTCTCTGTACGATTTTGGAAACAGGAGGATTGTCCAGAAAACTTCATTTTCCCTCATTCCTTAAACAGGGCTGATTGCTGTGTTCACTCCAAGTCCAATTTTGGACATATGTGGAAGTGGAGAAGAATGAAAAGAGGCTATCGCAGATCTAGCCAGATATTGAGTGGGATGGGAGAATGTGCTGCACCCATATGAAGTATGTTATGTGAGTTTCCAAGAGTGCTGGGAAGAGATCAACACAGCCGTTCATGGAAAAATAACTTTTTGTACAGTCCTTTGAAGCAGAGCGCCTGGACATAAACACTCAGTCCTGTATCTAATGTACATGATGATACTAGCCTATAAATCCTTTTATGGTAGATGAATCTCCATAAAAATTATGAGAAAGAAATTGGCTATCCTGAAGTAGATCTCAGATGAGTGAACTAAAATACACTGAATGCCCTCCCCTAAAATCTTAAATCTTGTTTGCACAAAAGTAGTTCTGTTGAAGTTACCTGTGTGACAGCCTGATGAAGTCAGAATCAAGCACATCTAATTTGGACATTTGGGCACAGGTATATCTCATATACAATTAGGTACCTTATGGGACATCAAAGGTAGTAACAGACCCCTAGACTCCCTCAGCAATTTGCGGGGAGAGGGACACAAGTCCAAAGGAAAAAGTTTGCTCATTTATATCACCTGGCTAGTGATATATCACATATATCACAATCATATTGATGGGTCCGTTAAACCACACGAGGAGGATCAAGGCATACTTGACCAAATTTTCAGTGTTGTTTGGGGAAAAAAAAAAGATTAAAAAAATCTTGCTTCTTCTCAGTGTCTTTAAGTGTAAGCTACCAAAAGATTTCTACACTACCACATGATAAATACACAGAACAATGGCTCAGATGTAGAAGTCTGCTTTTGCTGCTGATACTCCTTTCCTGGGGAGTTTGCATCACTTTCCTGTGCTCCACTGCTTCCAGGTGTAACAAGACTCAATTTCCTGAGAAGAGTGTTTGAGGTGAATGGAGATAGAAGTCATGTGACACAACAGATTTGTATTTACCTCTCATTTGCAATAGAATTCCATCTATTATGCAAATTCATTGTTAAAAGGAAGAGACTTCCTCTACAGTTTTGAAAAGTAGTCCACATGACTCTTTCACTAAGTGGCTCTGTGTCTAAGTGGAGGAAGACTAACATTATATGTTTACCCGATAAAAAACAACATGTTCTGCCTAGCAACTAGCAAGGACTTGCTCCTACAGAAGCAGCATAATTGTGAATGACCTTCATTCATTTACAGTCCTGATCCTATTCTGACAACAAATCCCATCTGTTTGTGTTTGTTTTCTAAAGAAAAGCACTAGCCCCGAGTAAGGTGTTTGGATTGAAGCAGCTCACCAATATCCACCGGTGTTATATTTACAGCACTGAAATTGTAGTACTTGATGACTCTATTGTTTGTTAACTGAAGAGTGAGTTCATTACCTCCAGGATCCTGAATGTTTACAACTAGTTGCTAGTAGAAACTGTTTTGATTCTGTATTGGAAACCACAATCACGTAGACAACCACTAAGACCAGGGAGACCTGGGCTTTGTGTGTCCTTCTTGTAACCCCCCTATTCAGTCCACTGTTGCAGTGCTTCAGGCTGAGGGGACTGTTTATTACACTGGAACTTCAATCACTCCTTATTTTTTTTTTTTTTCCCTCACCATGTAAAGTAGGTTAAGAAGTACTAATTGTTGCCAGAACCGAGGGATTTTTTCTTATATTAGGAGCTACTTTACAGGAGACACAGTGGATTACTTCAGCCTGGTTAGCTGCTGTGTGGGAACCCAGCTTTCATCCAAGTATTTCTTCTGCCTCTGGATGGTCTCTGTCCCTGTCACTGACAGAGCATGTAAGAATACATGGAATCACTTGTGTATGTCACTATCTATAATCTGTTTATCCTGGAGGTGCTAGAGCTGCTATAATTTGTTGTAAAGCAAGTAGTCGGAAGTTGTGAAAGAGGATGAGCTTATTGAAAACCTGACATGAAAGTAGGAAAGAAAAGAAACCTAGAATGCCTGGAGAGGTACAGAGACTCATGTCAAGTCAAGAAATGCTCTGCCTTCATCAGCTGTTGAAAAAAAATAAATTAAAAAAAAAAAAAGGAAGAGAGAATTAACTGCATAGGCCAGGCCTCTTTTACATGTCAATTGTGTAACAGTTTATAAATTTTGTGTTTAAAAATAAGCTGTGAAGTTTTACTGTTGAAGTGAATATAATGTTGGCTTTCATTTTTGAAAGTCAAACATGCCCAGGGGTGGGGAGTCCCCCTGCCCACTACAGATGGTTTCTGGAAAAAGCCAGAAGAAAATGAAAATAAGATAAAAATGAGGAAGAAAGTGACATTTGACTAGGGAAATGTTTCTCTTCTAGACAAAGGACTCACTGAGGGCCTAAATTGCCTATAATTCTACCGTGAACAACACTTAAAGAGATGGGTGGGAGATGTGTCCAGCAGTTTGGGATCTGAGCAATGACCCATGGCCAACAGCACAAAACAGTCCAGAGCAGAGCAGCTGCAGTTGCACCAGTGCACTAGTGCATGTCACTGAATTTAGAACGCTTCAGCTGAAATCACCTGTGGAGTCCAATAAAATTGTCCATACCATGAGGGATCTGGCCAACTGGGGCAATGAACTAGATGTAAGTGCAGTGAAAATATAGTGATCTTGACTATCTTGACTGGGGAGAGGACTGGTAAATTGGGGCAGAGAATGGTAATTTTGCATGCTGCCATTTAATTCTTGTTTCCTTGACTTGCTGTATTATTGTGTTTTCCTTTTGATCCCAATAAACTCTGTTGGCTTAAACTGCATTGGTCTCACTGTTTAAACATGGGAAAATGTCAATTGCTGAATTACTGCTCTGTGTAAGACAGTTATTCAAATTTCTAACTAGTAGTTCACAAAAGCACTGTTTAAATGTTTGTAGAAGCCCTTACAAAACTGAACCCATTGCCATGGCACAAAGTTTGCAGCAGTTTTTCCATAGAGAATGACTCAGTCTTTCTTTCTTTTTTTTTTTTTTCTTTTCATTTTTTATTTTATTTTATTTTTTATTTTATTTTATTTTATTATTTATTTTATTTTATTTTATTATTTATTTTATTTTATTTTATTTTATTTTATTTTATTTTATTTTATTTTATTTTACTTTATTTTATTTTATTTTATTTTATTTTATTTTATTTTTTCCTCTTTTATTTTCCATCAATGCAGTTTGGCATTACAGGCCTGAAGCTCACTGATTTTGAGGGTGTTTTTTCCCCTACCTTTCTGGAAAAGTTTTGTGGTTACAAAAGATTTAGAAAGAAAGGAAGAAAGAGAAAGAGAGAGAGAAAGAGGTGACCTAGAAGGTGGAAATACCACATGCCACTAGCCACATTCTGGTGCGAATACTGGTTTCCTGATAAAATATTCCTTTTGATGTTTCTAAGCAACAACATTACCCCGGTTATCAGAAGAATAGCTGGGCAACCACTTCATAGACAACAAGCACCATATGCACACCCCTCCCTTCATGACAGTAAAGCCTGCCACTTCTGCTCTGACCTCTCATCTGAACAGCAGTGGAACTCTGTAAAATAGTTCTACAGCATGTTAGTGGAGGCCTGGTTGTCACCTGTTTCTTCCTCTAACATCTATTAGTTCTACCAATACTGGCAAAGATAGAACACATTTCTCATTGCTAATAAAAGCTGCTGGAAGAAGGTTATGGATGTAGTCAAAAAAGGAATTGTTTTTCAGTCAATATTATAGGAAAAACAAGCAAGGAAACAAACAAACAAACAAAAGAATGATTTCCTAGAACATTTTGCAACATAAATTAAGTAGTAGGAAAATTATTATTATCTATGCCCTATAATTTTTATGTTGTAAGAACTAATGTGAACGGGTACATATTCATGAAATTCTATCCAACTCATTACTGGTATCAGCTATTTCACTTCCAGACCAAGATACATATTGTATTTCAACTTGCTATTGTTCCAGCTAATATTGAAACACAAGTCTTCCAGCTAAGGCTTTCCAAGGTTAAAAAAATCTATTTGGTGCCCAAAACAGAGATAAAATAGTGGTCATGCATATGTCTGTCTGAAACTTGAAGGGGACAGAGGAACTATATGTTTCCCTTGCAAGTGAAATAAACATATTTTCTCACATGTTCTGTCTTTGATAGTCTAAGTATACATGTCCATAGAAAGAACCTACAGTGTTTATCTTTAAAAAATGTAGAGCTGTATTACTTTCTCTCATGGAAAAAAAATGTTTAGAGAAAGAAACTTATGTACTCCTAGATTCCCAATATTTTCACACAGTGGAATTTCCATGATTTCATGGGAAACAAATTTACATGCTCTCTGCCATGGAACAAACCTCGTGATCCAACCCACATGTAGCAGGTCTTCATGTAGAAGGAAATAAGCCCTAACACTCCTCACCAGGTTTTTCAATACAGTTGTTTAATTGTTATCTTACTAATAAGGACACCAGAGTTAGAGAAAGAAATATCAGGAGGTGAACTTAGTCTGCCTGTGTGGATACTTTTTTTTGGTGTGTTTCTGTTTTAATTGGGTGTCTTTTTTTTTTTTTTTTTTTTAAACTGTTAATTGCAGATCTTCCATTTCTGTCTGGCAGTTTGTCACTTTGCCCTATTTGCTTAGATTTGACATCATTTTCATATTTTTCAGCTTTTATCTGTCTCATCTTCTTCAAGTCTCACTTCTCAGCAGAGTCCTCCTTTCTCATTGAAATACAGTGTAAGCAAAGCATCTTGTGTTTTAAAAAGGCTCCCTCACCTAAATACTTGTTTACTTCCAAATCCTCCCTTTCCTTCCATGTATACCATTGGTTAACACTGAGGATCGCTTATGTCAATGCCACATTGAGTCACCCTAGAAGAGGATGAGAGATGTGAGGTCTGCTAAGGTTATGTGAGGTCAGTGCCGTTATTCCTGCTTGAAGTTCCATGCCCATGCTGCAATACTTTCCCATTCAGTTGTACCATTCCAAAGTTGCAACTGGCAAAGTTTAGATGTTGTCCCATGCAAACTCATGGGACACTATAGCTGGGATACTATGCAGCAACTGATGACGGTGAGAAAAAAGAGATGAGACAGGCTCCAAGCTACCTGTACCTAAAAGTCATGTCCAGCTGGCAGCACCTTTAGGCTCTCAACCTCTTCCACTCAAGAGAGGGGAAAGTTGCGTATGCTTTCTCAAGGTTACCTATGGCATGGGAACAGAGTTCAAGGGTCTCATTTTCTGTTCTTTAAATGTTCTGCTTCTGTTAAGCCTTTTGAGATAGACGATTTCAGTCTTGCCATTCTTGGACTGCAGCTCTTGCAGAACAAGACTCTAGCCCTGGCTAGAATCCTATCGGTGCTATTACAATGCTCCTCCTACTAATATCCTCAAAAGATTACTGGTCTAGGGGAACTAGGCAGGAAGCTGCTAAAGCTGGCGCTTCAAGGCATCTGGCAGACATTGATGTGGGAGAAGAAGAATGTGTATTGACTTGATAAGGTTTTCTAAGCAGGTTTTCTTTTCTCTTGATTCAGAGTCTGGAAGAATGCCCACTCCGGAAAGTAAGGATAAAACTGAATCTTTTCCATTTTTTTTTTAATTTATTTTTTTTTGGAAGCTGGCACATACTTTAGATAGAGCTTTTAACTTAATAAAATCAACCATTTAACCCTCTTCCTTAATTATATGCTTTGAGAATTTAGAAGTAAAATTACCCTAAGTAGAATGTTAAAATGAACATCAGACAAATACCGCCCCAAACAGGAAATCATGTGAACACCCCAGTGTACACCTACTCTTTCCCATTTCAGAGCAACATACTGAGACTATGTGCTGTCTGCAGTGGAAACACCAAGGACATTTTGTTCAGCTGCCTGGGATCTGAGCACAACGATACTTTCTGAAGTAGAAGTATTCATCTGGGACATCTTTGCACATCAGAACATGCACTCATTTAGGCCACTGTAGTTACAGTTGCAAAACAGTTTCCACTATAACCTCATGCTTTCTCGTGCTCATAGCTTTCCAAAGCAAGAAAAAATTGGACTGATTTTTGCTGTGATGATTCCTTTCTGGACCAGAGTTTTTCTTGGGAAAGGCAACAAAATTAGACAATTTAGTTTCACAAAGCCAAAAAAAAAAAAAAAAATCATGTTTTTTCCATGACGAAACAGCTTAAGTATAGTTCTTGCTTCTGTTGTCAATTTATTATTAAATCCTTACAACTAAAATCACAGTTGCCAGAAAACACCATAATACTCACGTTGTATATGCACTATTTTTATCTGGTTATGAATATCATTTTGCTATTTATCTGTAGACATGTCCTTTACCTGCATGTATCCAGAACGTTGTATTTAATATATATATAGAACTAATTCCTTTGTCTCTGAAGATCATTCTCAAAAGAAGTTATCTGAGCACGTATCAGTAGCTTTCCAGTCCTGATTAGACCAGTGTATTTTCTTGCTTAATGTTCTTTTGTGACATCACCATCTTCTGTGATTGTTGTGAGTTGACCTTGGCTGGCTGCCAGACACCTACCCAGCCACTCTTTAATTCCCCCTCTGCAACAGGGCAAGGGAAGAACATAAGATGAAAAAGATTGTGGGTTGAGATAAAGACAAGGAGATCACTTACCAGTTACTGTCACAGGCTAAACAGATAGGGAAAATTAATTTAATTTATTGTCAGTTAAAATGGATTTGGACAGTGAGAAACAAAGACAAAGTCAAACACCTTCCTTCCAACCCCCTGCTTTTTTCCTGGTTCAACTTCACTCCTTCATTCCTGACTCCTCATAGAAGAGCAGAAGACAAATCTCTTCTCATTTCATCTCTCTTTATGTCTTTTTAGCTGTAGACAATCCAAGAGAGAAGAGATCTTTATTTGTGATTATCTGTCTAGTTCTTACTTGGGTTTCAGCTGGCCATACTTACCCCATTGCATAATATTTTCTTTTGGCAAATATGTTCCTTCTCATAAATCTAGATTTTTTGGAAATATAGACCCTTCAGGTACAGAAAATCAAGTTCTGAGTTTTAATCAAAAACAAGGCTAACACTGAACATAAATATCTTTTTATATTTGAGCAAATATTTTGTGTTCTATTGCTTTCTAATCCTGAATCACTTTCAAACAAATATATATTTCATTTTGTTTTCAAATTGTTCATTAAAACGTTAGTATACATTTTTTTCTTATTTATTTAATTTATTTAGTTTATTTATTTGAGTTTTCTCATTTATTGATAATTCTTAATTACGGGGTTATTTTTATTCCTTTACTAGATGACTCAAGCTCTAAAGCTTATTTCCTACTTCAGTCTTTTTTATTAACCAGAGAACTGATTTTAACTTCAGGGTCCTTAACATCTGCTTTTTATCACAATATGGTTTAAGGTATAAAAAATTTAAGATATAACTATAATCTCTTAGATGGGTAAATAAACAGAACAGCAATTGGGAATCTTCTCAACTCCAGTTAAATACTATGGCAATAAACATGGTGTAAAAAGCCTAGTCATTATTCCCGTGAATAAACAGAAGCACCTGTTCTTATAATCAGAGGAAATCAAACTATTTTTAGCAGCCACATTTATTTATTCTTTACTACCATAGTGTGTCAATTGTAGAATTTGAACCTCATAATCTTATTGTATGCTTGTCTTTTTTAAGGGTTTCTGTTCATTTGTATTTAAACTCAGGCCAGAAATGCTCTTTATTTTTTATTTTATTTATTTTTTTATTTTTTTAAGCTTCAGGTGCTCTTTCCATTGATATAATAAAACAACAGAAAGGGAATAAAAGAAGAAAAACAAATCAAAACAAAAACTCTTTGCTGCAGTTCATGGTTGTTACCTGTTGTTCTTTCATTATGCTCCCATATGAAAAGTCTGGCTATGAAAATATAAACATAGGAGCATATGAAAACATATGAACATATGAAAAGTCTTTAGCCTTTCAGATAACTGAAGTTAGAAAACTGAACTAGTCTTCTATTATCTATGCTAAATAATTAGTTTCTTCAGGATCTCCTTGTATATGACTCTGTCCCTGTCCCCTTAACTGTCTTGGTAAGCCTTCACTATGCTCACTATTGTTGACATCTCTTTTTTACTGATAAAATGCTGTTAAAAAAATAAATAAATAAAATGCCACACACAGCTGAAATTAACAAAGCCATAAATACTGAAAGGGAATTGAAATGATTTCTGAAATGGATACAACATCCCTCCCATTGCAAAAAAATATATGCATAGCTTTTTGTTTTCCAGTTATTCTTAATGCACTACTCTCTCAGATGTAGGCAATTCTGGGTGAAGGTATTTATTATATAAAATTACTTTGAACATTTTATATGAAAAGATACAAGTGTTTACCTAGTATACTGCACTTTCTTCCCTTTATCTGTTGTACATTTGACATTCAAAGAGCTACAAATGTTATTTGACTTTCATAGCTAAGCTCTTGGTGGAAAGGTAGGTCAGGAAGAAAGGTAGGCCAAGAATAGAGAATATATCCTTCAATATTTGGGAAAGAGCAGATTTCAACATGATACAGCGGTAGCTTCTGTTTTTGTGCTAGGATTAATATTCACAGTTTCTGTGTACAGTGTACTTGTGTGTTTTGGTCTTAAAGTTTTCATATTCCTGCTTCGACAAACTTTCAATAAATACTCCCTGCTTTCATTCATAGAATTATAGAATGGTCTGGGTTGGAAGGGATCTTAAAAATCACCTAGTTCCAACTCCTCTGCCAGGGACACCCTCCACTAGACCTAAAGCCCCATCCAACCTGGCCTTAAACACTTCCAGGGATGGGGATTTCACAGCTTCTCTGGACAGCCTGTGCCAGTCTTTCACTAGCCTCTGAGTAAAGAACTCCCTCATTAGATCTAATCTAAATCCATCTTTTTAAGTTTAAAAATATTACTTGTTGTCCTATCACTACACACCCTGACAAAGAGTGCCTCCCTAAACAGTAATGGTGTAGTTTCTTTAACAATACACAGAGTAACATTTATTGTATCTAATTCTTCTGAGGGCTTGGAGAACACTCATGGAGACTAATCTGTTTTTTGCACTGAGCCAAATTTTCTCTCTGCTACACATCCCCATCTCTCCCTGCTAGACATCCCCATCTCTTCCTGTTACACATTCTCAGTCTCTGCTACACATCACCAAATCAGCTTTTAAACAAATTTTCACAGCAGCAGATGAGAAATATACAAGGGATATACCTGAAAGATATTCAATTCACATGAAACAATGGCAGTAGCAATGCATTTCTACAGTGTTGTATTCAGGCTTGTACTTTATGTACATGCCTTTCTCAAACTTCAGCTGTCCAGAGTGGCAGTGTTTAAATCCACCAGATTGTCAGAGGGTGGCAATGTAAGAACACAAAATAAGCAGATGGCCAGCTAGTGGGAGCTTCTCCAGGCTGCCAGCAGCCAGCTTTCCTGACACAGACACAGTCTTGTCTCTATTTACTAGCATCACACTCAGGTTTCTGTGAACACCATGCAAAACAAGACAGGGTGGTCCTGAAGAAACATCATGCTTCATGCGGGACTCTCATACATGCAAAACCTTCCAGACAGAGACAAACACACTCCACTTATTTACAGTTTAGCCATGCTCATTCCAGGATGAATTTCTTTCAGGTCTGCCAGAGGAAATAGAGCAGGCAGCCTCGTGATGTGCTGCTGGGAGCTGCCCTGTGCTATGCCTCTCAGGAGCTTCTGCATTCCACAAAGCCTGCCTTCGCTGCACTAGTAGCTGTTTGATGCATCTATACCAAATTGCAGGACTTTTAAAAAAGCTGTCTACCACAGCAATCCAAAATCCCCTCTCTTTGTTCATAGAACCACAGAATGGCTGAGGTTGGAAGGGACCTCTGGAGGTCATCTGGTCTAACAATCATTGCTCAAGCAGGAACATCTCTGTCACCCAAGACCATGTCCAGACAGTTTGTAAAGATCTCCAGGGAGGGAAATTCCTTTAATTAACTGTGCAGTCATGCATGATTATGGCATGCCCAGCCTCCAGGTATTCCTGGATTGTGGCTTTCTCTTGAGCTTCACAGTGACAGTGTTACTTCTTTTCAATGAAACATTCCCTTTGGTGAGCTGTGTGACTGTTCAGGTGACAAGCATTTAAATATTTTGCTTTGTACTAATTTAGCTTGAAGGACTTAAGTGAATCTGACTTTAACATGCATAAGGAACACCTAGGATGATAAGCACTTTATGTAGTCCATGTATACAGGTGTACAAGATGCTTATAGTGTATGGGTAGGACAGCCAAAACTGCTATTTTTTCCTCTTCAATAATTGTTATGTTTTCTGCCTGAAGTAAAAATTCTCTTCTCTTGCCCTGATTCCTATTGGTAGCAGTTTGTACCACTAGATGGTGCAGAGGTACTTGGGTGGCTGAAAGGAGCATATTCAGGGCACATCTTTAGTGCCAGAGTAGGTTTTCTGTCAGATTCAAGTGCCCTGGTGCAGAGACAATGGAAGCTGGTCTTTCACAGACTGAAACAGGAGAAATGCTCACTTGTGCTTTTGGAGTATTTGTAATTTTATAAAAACATGTGCTTCTTACATTAAAGCATTATGACTGTTAACCTTCCACTAGGACTGGAATTAAGGCTGCAGTTGAATGCCTGCTGAGATGAGTCACTATTAATTTTAATATCTCTTTTGGTGACTAAGAATAAAGTTGTTACTGAAGTGCTGCCGTACCTTCTTTGGAACAAGTGCTGTCCTCTCCAAACTTACAGCAGAGCTGAGTATGCAGAAGGAATGGGTCTAGCCCCATTTTGAACATAGTTCTTTAGCTTTTGGTTTTGAGTTGTGTATCTTAGACAGGAGAGCTGCATATTGTAGACAAACAAGATAGAGATTTTTTTCATAATGTTTTTTTTTTTTCTTTTCATAAAATCATTCAATAAATTCATATATTAAAATGTATTCCTTCCCCCATCATTTCACTGTCGTCATTCCATGTGCCACATCTAATTTATAGAGTGAGATCTCTTGGAACAGTGACTCATCTTTTCCTTATAAAGCACCATGCACGCAAAACTGTATTAATAAAGTAATAATAATGGGATCTTCTTGTCTCTTAGAGACGGGGCAGGGATAACTGATTCAGTTACAGATGCTAGTAAGGATGTAGTAGTATCATTTGTGTCTACCTTGGATCAAGCAGGGGACTGACAATGCAAGGAGTGTAAAGCATAGAGACCCAAGGATGAAAGCTCAAAGCAATCTGATCTTAAACAATAATCAGAGGCCAGGGACCCAAAGTAAATGCACCATCAGTGCAAATATTTTGCATTATCTACAGCTGAGTATCTCAATGCCTCTGGCAAACAACCATGATCCAAACCACAATACATCTCATGGGATAATGCAATGGTGCTATTCCACTGAAAAAGGATAAAACTGGGGCACTGAGAGAGTTATTTTCCAAAGAAATCTATTTCACCTCTGAATATCGAAATGAAGTGTTTTCTTCCCTACAAAATGGTCATTCTACAAGAAGAGTTGACACTGGATAAAACACAGGAAGTTCGCAATTCCTATTCCTGATCCTACTGCTGATTACCTAAGGCTAGTTTTCTGACTAGTGTGTTGGAAAGACACAGAGTTTTGTGCTTCTCAACAATAAAACAGAATCTGAACACTAAGCTGTAAACTGATTAAACCATGGTCTCTGCCTACTACCGTGTATACACTACCACAGCCTGGTATCAAATAGTACACCAATACTCAATGTTTGAAATAAATACAGAGTGGTTTTAAAAAATCTGCATGAACAGATTCTAGGCAAACTAGTTCAGTCATTCTAACTCTCACACAATCCTTAGCAAATTCCCATAATTAGAGATATAGATATAAAAAATACAGCAAAAGAACATGCACAGAATTTGCTTATATTCAGTCTCAGACATACCTTATTAATGCAATTTTATGCTTTAGTTTAAGATGAGCTTGGCAAACTTCACCATTTCTTCAGTTAATATCAGATATTTATAGCTTAAGCAAAATAGAAAATGACATGAGAGTGGACAAGCTGTTTATATGAGCTAAAGAAATAATTATCAGATTATTCATGGCACTTTCAAGAGTAGGAATGATAAGCAGCCCAGCTATTGTAATATGATTAGCTAATGTTAGTTAAGCATTGTGAAGATAAAAAGAACTCTACGAAGGTTAAGTATTATTATTATCACTGTTAATTCAGAGTGATGGAAGGCACAGTGAAACCTCTTACCATGTGCTGTGTAAAGCTTGCAGAAACCAAAATTTAGAACTGAGAGGTTTACAGATGGAATAAAGAGCACTACCAGCTGGTGAGCTGATTCTGTTTGTTCCTTGCTGAGGTTTGAGTATCTGGTCATTTGAAAAGATACTTGATAAAGAGTGGCAGAGGTAGTAAATATATCACAATAGGAGGGACTGACCTGGATCCAGCTGTGTGCCAGCCTGCTGGGTCTTCTGTCCTGTGGATGCTCTGTTCTCACACAAGGAACAGCAACTCTGAGAGCTGCAGGTTGCCACTCACAGTGCTCTGTGGGCCTGGCAAGCCTTTGAACCTGATCTGTGTGGGCATCACCCTTCTGGAGACATTAACTTTCCTTGGCTGCAATCTTGCATTTCTGGACCTCCTTGTATTTATGCCATGGATTGTTGCCCTAGGCAGAATTTCTTGTACATGCTGCATAAAACAAAAGGTACTTCCCTAGAAGATTTGTTTCACCAATGTATTCTTAAGTGAAACTAGTTGAAAATAAGTATTTTATTCAAAAGGCAATTCTGGTGTTTTAAAAACATTATTGTTCCAGCCTGGTAAATTAAAGAGCCATAACTTCTTGCTAAACTAAAATAACAGCAACAACAACAACAACAACAATAATAATAAAAATCATCAGAATATTGATTTTTTTTTTGTTCAGCATACAAATTTTATTTGAGATTAGCACTTTTCTTTGAAATATACAGATATTGGAAAAATGCATATTTTTATAATAATATACTCAGTCAAGTATTTCATTCAGCTCTTCTGTGCTAAATGTCTTTCCCATAAACAGCATTGAACAAACATAGTCTTCCAGAAAAAAATAAAAAATTAATCATGGTAAGAAATGAAAACTGCTGATTGAAGACACAGTTAAGAATCAGAGCTGTTACAAAAACACGGGCTGAAATTCAGGTGACAATGATGCACTACCAGGGCATTAGATTTTCTTTCAACTGGTAAGATTTTCTATTTTAAGGTTTCATTTAGAAGCAGGAAAAAAATCTTAATTTTGAAAGACAATTTAACATTTGTAGTGAGGAGAGAAGTGTTTTCAGAGAACACAGACACCTGCTCCAGTGGAGTGGGAAGCTATCTTCACCTTTCAGATTTATAGTCAATATCTGTGCTAGTCTGGACATCAATTATATACTACAGATTCAATAACTTGAGGAACTGCCCCTCCTGAAATTTTATGAATCTGGCATACAGGATAGGACAAGCAAGAGCTGAAGACACGGAGGAGAAAACAGTTAAAAGAAAAAAAAAAAAAAAAAAAAAGAGAGACAGAGAGACACTGGAAAGATGATTTGTCATGTGACATTTGGAGCCTGTTCCAGCTGCCGATGAATCTTACCACTGACTTCAGACCTTTCAGTTCATTGAGAGCTGACATTCAGAATAACAATATTATAATGGCTCTTAAAAGAGCTCTGAGAGAAAATCTGATGTGATTCAGAGGATGATTCATTTATATTGATAGCAAAATATCAGCAGTAGCTAAACATGACAGATACAGTGTGTACAGAGACAGCCAAGCCAAATCTAAATTGGAGTTTTGAGCATGCATTTGTGATTTAGTCATCTGGATAACAGGCTATGTGCTGTGAAGAACCAACATTAACTTAAGAGCATTGCATTGTATTCACAAAGGTAGAAAATATTTGTGCCCTTAAAATTGAGTTTTGTCAATTTTAGGGTGTGATTCAGAGTAAGCATTTAAGACATGATCTCTGTCATTATTTTCCAGCTAATTTGTATTATGGGAATTGAATTTAATTCAGCTCAAGCTTCCTCTGTGTTACAGAATTTGGTACCCGTAGCTCTGTTAACTCATCATCTGTGATGACAAAACTGAGTTGCAAGAGCACCATACGTCAAAGCTTCTATAGCTGCAGTGCTTATCTTCGCTATTTGTACTTCTGTTGGTAAAAGATCTTGTAGGTCTTCCTGGTGCCTTTTGATGAAATGTGGAATGGGATGTGGAAGTTGTATATCATGAGAAAAGAAGTTCACACTGCAGATGTAATAGGTGAAGTTTTCAATCTGTCCAGGTAGCAAAAATGAGGAGGTTAGAACATAAAACACAGGGAAAATTGTGGGTAATAATAAATCTCCTTTCCAATGTGTCATTCTGACCAATTTCTTATCCCTGCCATTTACTCTACCTCCCAGGGTTTATGTGCCTCCAGTCTCTGGCAGTACCTGTGTCCACTACCTTGGATTTCAAAGGGCTACACAGTAAGACATCCTTCCCGCCAGAGAACTGTGCCATTATTTTTCAGTCATGCCCCTGGGATGGTAGGAATTACCTTTCAAAGAAAGTGAAAAGGTGCTGCAACAGAAGTCCAGGCCTTGAAAGCATTTATGAAGCTTTTCATTTACCATCTGAACATTATTAAATGGTCTGAGGAAACTTATGTGCATTTTTGTGTCTGAGGCAAAAAACAGAGGTTACAGGACAACTCTTCTAAATACAGACAAAAAGAAATGAGAACACTTACAGTGAGCCACCAGGTATATAGTGCCTGTAGAATCTGTGACTTTGGACATTATTTGAAAAGGTGGTGGTGGGAGGGAAGGAGCAGTGGACCTGCAGTTGGACAATGGAAAATGGCACAATTATCGTCCAGCTTTAGGATATAGGGCCATAAATGGAGCTTACTGTAATGTTGGGGTGTGGTGGGATGCATTCCAGTAATGTATCAACAACACATCATTCTTGAGGCTAGACACAGGGACCTTGGTATGCTGGTTGAAGGTTAAGCAGCTTGCATATTTCAATAGACACTACAGTTTTGACGCTACTGGAATCTATTTATTTCTCTATTGGAAATTACATGGAAGTGGTGAAAAACACATGAATGTTGACAGTCTGGACAAAAATATATAGTTATACAGAATGAACCAGAGAAAGGTGGGATATTAAAAGACAATCTCCAATCTGTTATTATCATAGACTGGTCATTCATTGACTGTATGTTACCTTGGCTTTTCAGCAGCATCCATCAATGTCAGTATAAAAATAGATCTTTGGATCTTCTCTTTCACTGAAAACTTTGCAAGGTCACCCCTGCAGAGGACAAAAGAAGCAATCAGTGAAAACATCTCTTTCTGATTTACCTTGTAATTACTATTATTATTATTAGATTAAAAATGAAACAGAGGAAAGTTTTACTTGTGAGAAGAACTTGCTACTGGACATCTCCCATACCATTGCCATCACATGGTACCCAAACATGCTTCCTCATCAGAACACAGAGCCTGAGGAGGGACCAGTGATCTGTGGAAGCAATGACTATATCTACCAGTAAAATAATAATTTCTGGTATTGTTCTCAGGCTCTGCAGCCAGCACAACTCACAGTAAAAAGAATAAGGTTGCTCCATCCAAACTGGCTACTTGTCATGGAACGTCTGGTTCTGGGGGAGCCTCCAGTTTGGCACAGGTCCCATCTCAGGAACCATCTTGGCAGTTTGTAACTGCGGACAAGTGAGTTTCAGAGCTTTGGAGTATTCTCTGACACTCCATTTGAGAGATACAACTAAAGAACAGAGAACCCCTTGCAGGTTGTTTCTGCTTATATTTCCTCAGTGTAGCTGTGACAGAATTAGTGTAGCTATGGGTTTGGGACCAGACAGAGGCCCTGCCTCTCTTTATTGTTCTGTAAGGCTGGGCCAAGCTCCTCTTTCCTCATAAAGCTTGTTTCCCAAATCCTTTTCTCTCCTGTGGTCTTTCCCTCTCTTTGTTATACTGAAACCTCAATAAGAAGAACCCCTCTGCTACAAAAGAAAGCTTCTTTGTTCTTTGGTTTGGGGATTTTCCTTTTTTTTTTTTTTTTTTTTTTTTTTTTTCCCCCATGTACTTCCCCAAAGATAAGCTTAAACAGGTTTTCCAATACACGTTCTCTTTAGTTCATCCTCTCATATTTTTGTGTTGTAACTTTTTTCAAAATGGTGGAGAAAGATATTGGAAAACTAGTCTTCTGATAGCTAGCTATGCATTGAAGCATTTAATGACAGCAATTTCATAACAAGAACTGGGATTATTTAAATTACCTCTTAGACAAATTCTCCAGAACATCAGATTTCACTTATATGGCTTAATCATGAGATTTAATTGTTTAATTTGACAATTGAAGTTTTGTTACAGTTAAGGCTTTTGAAAATTTGATGATTTTAGTAACCTTGTTTTAAATAAACAGGTTCAGATAGCATTTAATCTGGAAAATATTGAGCCAGTTACACGAAGAACTCCAGTAGAATTGCTTTTACCAATTAAAATAAAATTTCTAGAAGCTCCAAAGCTTTATCTTTGATATGAAATGAGAAATTTATTATGTAAGTTGGTTTCCCACAAATGAGGAACTTAATGTTGATATATGACTCTGATGGGTAATCAGGTAAATAAGCATTTTCATTTAGTGCAGACATGGTGCTATATCATTTGAATGATAGTCTTAATGAACAGGCATGTGTAGTTTTTCCAGAACTAAGTGATGAAAATCTAAAGTGTCACTCTAAGCTACAATAAATATAAATGATATTGTTAAATCCTCACTCTTAATTTTTTGTGAAAAACATGATTTCTTCAGGTTAGAAATCAAACAAACATATGGAATTTGAATTCTTGGATTGAATAATAATGCATGGGAAACCATATCCTATGTCTATTTCCACACTGCTAACATTCAAACATTTATTACAAAGGTTATGAGACACAATGTCCCTTTAAAAATCCAGTCTGCATACTTAGATTTTCTCTATGGCCTCATGACTATAGTGACTGTGAAAACAGGAGAGAAGCTTATTCATTTAGCTCTAAATTTATAAAACAAAGTGAAAAAGCCATTAAAAAATATTTTTAATATCAATATTAAGTGAATTCTATACTGTCTTTAGCTCTTTTTGCATTTACTTTTTGTCAGTTGCTTTTTATAACTGCAGAATAAAACTCTGTTCCTCTATGATGTTCTGTGTGCTACAGCCACTGTTGTGTAATATTAGAAGTACAGTGTGTTATCAGTGTGGCGTTTATATGGGCACTGAAGAACAAGTGTATACGGAACTTGTGTTGCTACATATGTTACATGTCAGATTAACCCATAATGTTGAGTAATTTTTCTTTAACCACAGTAGTTTGTTTAAGGATTCTTTTTTTTCCCCTTTTTGAATGCTTGTTTTTGGAAATTTCTGCTTTATATTTAGTGTAAAAAAAAAAAAAATAAAGACAATGGAAAGCAAAGGTCACAATCGCTTTTTCCAGATAGCATCTTAACAGGTCTCTTCCCTCTTCTTCATATATATGGTAAATAACAAAAGGTAGTGGGTGAGATGGGTTTTTGTGTATCTCCAGGCAGAAGGGTCAATGATTAATCCAAAATATTTTTAATTGGTGCTGAGTGTCATGCAACAGCAAACATAGTACTTCACAATTTTTCACTTATTTATCCAAAACAGCCTAAAACGAACCTCAGAAGGCCAGATCCTTAATATGCAGTTGGTGTATGCTATGCAGTTGGTTCATGTAAGCTATCAAGGGATCTAGTTCTATTGTAAATCTGATTGAACTCACAAGGCACAGTGTGATGTATGTTTTCAGCCTAGACAGTTAAGGTAGAGGTAAAATAATAATATATTACACAAGGATTTTATAGGATTTAATATTAAATTAATAGAAGGCAAGGAATTTGAAGAGCCATATTGGGAAGGCAATGGAGTGTAATGTTTAACATCTGAAAATGTTCATTATTATGAAATTTTGTATGGTCTTGTGCATTTCTGCATTTCTTGGTTCCAAAATATCTCCCAAAGGATCCATATTTGAGACTTCTTGTGAGTAATAATAACACTAAAATTAAGGTTGAGACAACACATGAAAAAATGTTGCAAAAGCAATAGTTATTAAGATGCTTCACAGAGTCAAGGCATCTTCAGATCATTTTCTCCAGCACTTCAAAGAAATAAAACAGAAACCAAAATGCAGTGACAAATAAAAAATAACAGTAAGACATCCTTTTTGTATTTGCAGATCTGTTCTTCAGTAGATTATCTCCAAGTTTAACCTTACCTTATAAAATGGGAAATAAAAATAAATAGCATGAAAATTAAAGAGCAAAATTACAGCATCTAGCCACTGGCCTGCATGGGTTTACAGCTACCCATGAGAGGTAGCTGTCTGCTTCCTGCAACCTCTACCTGTGCTCTGTCATTTGGTATTTTTTCATGTGCAGTTTGATGTGGGGAAGAGAAGGATTTGTCACCAGCCTTCTCGCTGCCTCCTTCCCTAGCACTGTGCAAGGGCAGTCCTGATGCTCCCACAGTAGGGAGGGATGGCTCCTCTAACATGGCTCCTGCCCAGGGGAGCAGGGAAAGTTCCTCCTCTCTTCCTTGCCCACTGTGGCCCAGAGCTGAGAGTCCCTGCAGTTATATTGAATAGCGAGAAGGCAGCAGTTTGTGTATAGTGTTCATTTTCTACAGGCTATACATAGTCTTTAAAAAAAATCACTGTTTCCTTGTGGAGACTGAAATATCCCGTGGAATACTGATGTTCCCAGGGAGTAGATATTATGCTGTTTGTTACAAAGCATTTTAAGAAAACAGAGGAAATCTTGAAAAGCTTAGAAAGGCTCTAGTGGCACAAATTCAAACAATTTTACTGGAACTCAAGCAACAAAACTCTTTGCTTTACTTTGAAACTGTCCTGGGAGTGCAGATAAATTTCCATCTACAATATATATGGATCTATGTTGAATCAATGAATGATTCCATGTTATTTTTGCCTATTTTTCTCCTCATGAACATCATGTCAATTTAAGTAAGGAGTTTTCATAATCCATATAAATGCGGTGTAATTTGCACTGAAGTGCTGAGATGAACCTGCACACCATGAGTACCAGTATAGTCAGGGTAGGTTACTCTTTTGTGTCCAAGCTTGGGTGCGACTGACTCAAGGTGTTCTGTTGTGAGACATAGCCACTGTGTTGAGAAATCAAGAGCTGAAAGAGCTCTAAAAGCTGCTGGGAAAAGAAAGGCAAAAAAAAAAAAAAAAAAGAAAAAAAAAAGCTGGTTTTGTTATTGGTTGTCTCTTAAACTGTGGGTGGCAGCAGTGTCCAGGCAGAGGGAATTTTTGGAAGCCTCCCCCACAGCTCTGACCTCCAGTGAATGTTTCTGGGGGAGGCAGCATTAATTGCTGCCCCAAGACTGGAAGGCTGAGCTCACAATGGGCAAACACATTAGTCTGTAAATGAAGTATTAAATCAGGAAACCTTGCTAATAACCCTGTTCAGCAACTCCACAATCACCACAGTATGATGGTGAGTAAATTGTGATGTTTGCAAGCATTAGATCGGTGGCCCTCTAATTGACAAAGTTTTCTATTCTGGATAGCTGTGCTGGTACTTGGAATCATTCTGTAAGAGGATCTTTAAATAATACACCATGTGTCATGGCACATGTGGCATTCCTGACTTCCACTTCTCGCTTTCCTCATTTGGATGATTTATGGGCTTGTGTAAATCATTCTTGAACATAAGTGGGTGCTTGTTCTTTTGCTGATTCATACTCCCTCCATTGTAAGCAAAGTTATGCCCTCGAACAACCTCCATTATTCACAGGCTTTGCCTGCCTTGAATCTGAATTAACAGGAAAGAGCATAACTTCTCAGAGATTTCCAGCTCTAGTCAATTTTTTAAATATTTTTGCCTGCCTACAAAGTGAACTGAAAATTTTCTGAATAAGCAGGCGTACAAAAAATGACTTCTGTGGCAGAATCGTCATTTCCACTGTCCTTCTGGTAAATAATTGCATGACAACTGGGGGAAAGTTGAAATGAGCTAGAAGTGAAGATGTCCCTGATTTGCTCACTCTGACACAATACATGCAAAATATTTGATGGTCACCTTTAAAAATTCAAGTTCTGTTTAACTATGCTTCCATGTGCTGTTTTCTAATAATGATTAAAATACTTTGACAGTGACATTTTTTTTGCAAGGGCATTATGAAAGGACAAGGCAGTGTATGAAAGAAGTATTTCACAGTGAACACCAAGTTCCTGCACTTGTAATGAACAAAACATTCAATGAATGATCCATAAAGTATGCCATGCTTTCCACATATGAAATGCAAATACATTTTTTTAAAGTGTTTGAGGTTTTCAAATCCAGTGAGGGAATTTCCCTCATCAGTTTTGGAAATCTCAGCCAATGTGTTGGAATCAGGTAGTCTAATGCAAACAGTCATGCCTTGTAATGTTTCACATTTCCCCAGACTTACAGTGGATCTGGTTGTGACACAGAGGGATGAGATGGTTTACTCATGGTTTCTTTAGTGAATCAACTCCTCTCCTTTGTTAGAACTTTGACCTTTTGCTTCTAAGACTTGCTGAGATCACCAGACTTCACAACCTTCTCAGAAGAGCATAGGAATGAATAGTATTGTAAAATCAGCTTAATGAAGTTGAGTAACACTTCTGGTTTGCAAAAACACTATTACCTAAAAATGAGCAAGCTAAAGTTAATTGCAAATTAGATTGTGAAAGTTTCTTTTCTCCTATGCTGAAAGTGGTTAAAGTAATGAGAACAGGGAAAAAGAACAAACTAAGCTGGATTTATTACTTCTCATGCATGAAGGGCTTGGGTTTTTCAGAAGTGTGCTGAATGGGTCATACTCTTCTGCAGATTTCAATGTAAAATGTCCATTGACAGCAGTGGGAACAGTGTGAAATTCTACCTTAGAATTTGTTGATATGATCTCCATGTAAAGAACAGAATAAGGATCCAGCTCCCACACCAAATAATTCACAGCTTAGATGCAGCAAATGGAACAAATGGAGCAGCCAGAGTTGCAAATGAGAATGATGAGAGGCAGTGCAAAGACTATAGTAATAAAACATTATAGTGTTTCACTTGTGGTATAGTTACCATAAGTGAGATTTTCAAGTGTCTTGATTTTAGTTCCATTTTACTTGTATGCTCTGATCAATGGATGGATGCAAAGTGTGTCATTATTATTTGAGAAAAAAAAATAAAATCATTTCTACATTGTGAAATTATTTCAAAGAATATTTAATGACTTGGAAATTCAGAACTGGATTAACATTAAGTCTCAAACCCCACATTTCTCCTCTAAGTTCTTCCCTCAGAAGAGCAACTTTGAACCCTGGATTGTACCTACATTCCAGAATTCATCCAGGAGTCTAGACTACAGACTTGCAAAACAATAATAAATAACATAACATCTATTATCAGATAAAAAATTTGCAAAGGAAAGCTAATAAAATGTTTAAATTCATCAAAAAATAAAATATTTTTTTTTAAAAAAGCATTTAATCCCTTTCTATATACATTGAACATTGGAATTTAAAGGAAGGGCTGGGAAATGTCTTTTGGGAACATTATAAGATATGTGCTTAGTGTCCTGCCACCTGGGAGTCAGTCAGTGAGTAAAAAACACCTCTCAAAAGGTAATTCAGGACATCCTATCTTATTCTATCCTATCCTGTCTATGGCAGGCCATAATGCATAAAAAGGAGCTTGCATAAAATGGAGCGTGGCCAGCAGCTCAAGGGAGGTGATCCTTTCCTCTCTACTCCGCTCTGGTCAGGCCTCACCTGGAGTACTGTGTCCAGTTCTGGGCTCCCTGGTGCAAAAAAGACAGGGATCTCCTGGAAAGTGTCCAGTGGAGGGCCACAAAGATGAGGCTAGGGCCACAAAGATGAGGCCGGGAGCATCTTCTCTGAGAGGAAAGGCTAACAGACCTTTGTTTGTTCAGCCTTGAGAAGACTGAGAGGGAATCTTATCAACGTTTATAAATACCTTAAGTGTGGGAGGCAGAGGAATTTGGCCAACCTTTTTTCACAGTTTTTTTGGGACGGGACAAGGGGCAATGACTACAAAATGTATCACAGGAAGTTCTGCACTAACATGTGAAAGAACTTCTTTATGGTGAGGGTGATGGAGCACTGGAACAGGCTGCCTAGGGAGGTTGTGGAGTCTCCTTCTCTGGGGATATTTAAGGCCCATCTGGATGCCTATCTGGGCAATCTGCTCTAGGGAACCTGCTTTGGCAGGGGGATTGGACCTGATGATCTCTTGAGGTCCCTTCCAACCCCCTATAATTCTGTAATTCTGTGATATGCCACTTTAAAGTATGCCATACATTGCTGTTTGAACATATAGAGATATCTAAGAACATCTGTTTTAGCTCATTTCCAAGTGATTTAGTTCAGCTCTTCATCTGTGCTCTTTAAGGGTCAAATGTTTAATTGCATATAGCAAGTTAGCTCCATTCATTTTCATGAATGTAAGGTGATTTGCATTAACTAAGAACTGGGCCCGGCCACAATGTTCTAAACTGTTAACTTCTTGTCATGGTAGGTGGCAATAAAAGTCTTACAAGAACATTCTTACCAGCTATTCTATTGTCTAATCTACTAATAATAACAAATTTAGGTATGTCATGGGGAGACAACCTACAACAATAGAGACCTTACAGTAAATAGACTGTGATGATTTACAACACTACTTTGTTCCTAGTTTCCTCTGAAGACAGCTCTTTTCACCCATGTCCAGACAAACCTGACAAATAGCAAGTTAAACTGGCCATTCCAATGAGTTATGAAGACATATCTTAGCCAAGTCAACTCAAAATATGAAAACACGTGATGGAAAAATATTCATTTTTTGGTCATTGTTTGCTGTAAGATGTTTGAAAAAGCTATGTCAATAGAAGATCAGGAAAGAAAAGTCTGTTTATTTGATAGTTTTGTCAATGGCATGGTTAACACACTAGCCAGTGAGCCAGACATAAGATAACTGGAAGAATACCTTTGAAAAATATTTCTGCCTCGAAGTACTACTTTTATAAATTTCTGAAATGGCAAATGAAGAAAGTACTTTCTCACTATACTTTTTTCTCCCTCTATCTTTTTTACCTCATCACATTTATTCTTGTGATGGGTGTCTTCTGTGGCAGCTTAAGCAAACCTTCAGTTTTCTTTTTTCATGTAGAAAAATAAAGACTGCAACCTGCAAATATGTTTATTTATTATGTGGTGTCTTTGGTCTGTGAAGGGTTACATGTCTGAGAGGGGAGTTCTTAAAGGGCTTGCCAACATCTCATCATTCCCTATTAGTCAGAAGAATTGGCATAACTGTAGCCTAATTAAATTTATGAACCAAAGAAACTTCCTCATGCCTTTGCTTCTGTTCTTTGTGGAAGCAAAGTGCCTTTTTAAGTTTAGCACTTAAAATACATTTTTAAAATTGTTTCTTTTCTTTTATTATTTGTTTCATCATTTTTCAGTTAGTCTTTAATCATAAACCTTTAGAGAAGTGGAAGAAGCTGTAGCCAGCAGTCTGAACTCTTACTTAGAATTACCTAATACTGGTCATGGGGACCTGCCCACTTGATGGAGCAGATGATGCCTGACTCAGTGTGACCAAGAAGACAACAAAAATATTTATATCTCTTTTGATATGTTGGGGAGGGAGGTGGGGGAGAGTTTCTTCCTGACCACAGATTTGGCAATCAGTTAACTTTGTGCATGTGAGTGAAGAGCAGTTCTGTTTACAAGCAACTCATTTATACATCAAGGTTCTGTTTGTGTTGCGGTGATTTTCCATTCCCATTTTTCCTTTTTTAGTTAATTTCAGTTTTTCAGTCCATTTACTTCAATAGACATAGAATTTTAAGCCTTCACCTAACCTCTAAAGACCCAATATCCTCAAGCACTCAGGTAGTATTAGTCACACTGCAGATGGGATTTAAGTCGCCTAACCATAACCATTTAAAAAGGAGGTCTTGTCACAAACTCATATTATCATCACTGAAAAAAGGACTCAGAAAATCAGATACAGATGAATCCAATCAGAAATTCACACTTTTTTATTTTTATTTTTATTTTTATTTTTATTTTTATTTTTATTTTTATTTTTATTTTTATTTTGAGAGCTGTAATCCAACCAGAAATTTACCATTCTAAGACGGGTGTCTAAGACAGGCATAATGGCATAACGCCTGCTGGGATATTTCCCCTTGGGAAGCCTGTCTCACTTTTGGCTGTAGAACAATTACTTCTTCAGACCAAATACCTGATGGCTAAGTTGATGAGATGAGTCTCACCCTTTCTTATCTTAGTGCTTGTGGAGTCAATGTGCTTCACCAGAGTGACTGATGATCTATTCTGACCTAACAGTGACTGAACATATTTACTCCTTTTTCTCTCATGCTGCACAGAAATTATGAAAGGCTTATATCCTAGCTGGTGGAAGATGGGGTCCAATACTCAGAAGGGAGCAAATGATTCAGATATAAAAATGATTCAGATTCTGAATGGAGCAAGTTCTGTTCCTTGGCCATGTTCATGTAAATCTGGAATAATCCCATTAACAGTTGTGTAAACTAGAAATGACTTTGGATCAAAGTACTTAGGTGGTATTGTTTACATGTACAGGAGTGTCCATATTTTCCTGCTCTCTCTCTCTCTCTCTCTCTCTCTCTCTCTCTCTCTCTCTCTTCCCTCCCCCCTCCCACTCCTGCATTGCTGTTGTTGTTTAGCAATAAAAATCATTTTAACTTCTAAATTTGTGTTTCCCAGGTTTTAACTAAGAGAATGAGAGGACTATGTTTATTTGGGTGGATTTTAAGAAAAACAAACAAACAAACAGGTTGTCATTAGGAACGTGAATCAAGAGATATGATGTACTTCTCATTAACGATTTAAAATATACTTTTGCTAAGAAAGTGGAAGGATTTACTTCTATCTAGTAACTTATAGTTATCTGCACATGCTAAAATGCTACTTGCAGTAATAAAATATTATGTTCAGGTTTTATTTATTTATTTATTTATTTATTTATTGTAACCATGTAACCTTCAGTTCTTGTATATGGTGTTTCTAGTACGACTCACTGTGTTCTTGAGAAAGTATGTGCTGAGCTTTGTACCTTCCAGGAAAAAAAGATAATTAAAAGTACAACATAAGAAAATTCTTGCACACCCATCTGAGCAGACTTAAATTATGTTGCTGATGGTATTTACAAAATATCTGTAACAAGTACAGTGTGTCTGTGCTAAAGTCAATGAAGCATACAATGAACAGGACATAGTCACATGAGAGTTGAATTCATTCCAGTTTGTACTCTGGAATTTTTTTTATTTTTTTTTTTCACTCAAATGATTGCAGTGACCAACATGTGATTCAGAGTGAGGATCACTCAGGTCAGGCCTGCAGAAGCTGGTGGCAGAATGCCTAAAAGCAGTTCAGACCAGGAATGTTTGTGTGTGGTAGTTCAGAGAGTGTCACATGCAGATAGATATAATTTTTGAGAGAATGCCAGTGCAGCTGGGGCTGTTTCATGCTGACATACTAACAAGGTGTTCTGTTGAATGGTAAACGCTCTTGAGATAACACCTGAAAACTGAATAACCCTTGCCACCAGTGGGAGGCTAGCTCTTCTCTCAGCACCTTCCCGGGTGCCAGGTCTCTCCACTGCAGAGGCACCTCTCAGGGAAGAGCTCAATTTCTCAGATATTCAATATTCAGTCAATGAAAGAACTTCATTGTACTACTTCAGTATATTACATATGTACATAGACTATAATCATATGTTAAATTAATGTTCTTATCTATTTAATAGGCAACATATTTTAAAAATAAGTTGCAGTGATGTAACTATTATAGAATGAGAGCTCCTTAGGAGCACTGCTGTCACTCAGCCTTAGACCATAAGTCGAAGCAGAGTCCTCCATGTATATGGATTGTTCTCTACTCTCTCTCTGCCTAGGTTTTGTTCACCACTGCTAGCCCACTGTTCCTTGTGTTGCACAGATCACCTCAGCCTTAACACTACTTTCCAAGAAAGAGTGCTAAAGCATTTAGCAGAGAGGAGCCACTGGTCATTTCCCCATAAACACAGCAAGTGCAGAAACAGTAAAGCAGCAATCTGGGAACAGCTTTGATGTTTAGATGCCCCCAGATGTATTGGCAATAAAGATGTCTTAAAGTGCTTCTGTCTTTCTGACTCATCCTAGCTAAACTATTTTGGGTATTCCCTGAAAATAGCTATTGAAACCATTTCTCTGGAAACTGGCTTTTTTCTTTTCAGAGATAAACTCTGATGTCCTGTCAAATGTCAAAGGTGGAAAATCCTCATCCACATATATGATAGAGCACTGAAATCTAGCACATCATATATTATTTAAAACTCCCCCACATTAATCAGACCTTAGATTTAGGAAAATTGCCAGTCTTTAAAATAAGGGTAGTTTCCTTGTCATTAAGCTGTCCTTCTGAGTGAAGCCACGCTGTAGGTATGGAACATATAAATAAACACAACTTAGGCTGGACTATTTAGGGAAGTGAAGCTAAAGCACAGGTGTTCCAACACCATCATCTTTCTGACAAACACTTGTGAAAAAGAAATCAAAAGTCAAAAAAAGCATAATGGTATTAAGGTAAAAGATAGCAATGAAACGGTGATGAGTACGGTAATGCTGCATGCCAGATAACAAGCATGCAGAAATTGCCTATGCAATGGGCTACTTATTCCTTCTGAGGCATCTGACATGACAGAGAGCCATGACACCAATAAGTAGACATATAAGCAGGTGAGACTCTTACTGTTCATATGGGACTAAGTTTATAGGAAAAAAAATTGAGAAAGTAATTACAGAGGATGGAAGTCTGCATTTGTATGAGGTTGTCAGTGTTACATATACTACTATTTCTTCTCCTTCATTTAACTAACTAATTTCACTAACTCATGTGATGGGATGATTTTGTAACTAAGAGCAAAGTACTCTCACTTCAGTGGATAGTTCATTTTTTGGAAGTCTCACAGCAGTTTTTTTTTTTTTTTCCTCCAAAATTGTGTTACATTTTTGCTGTCTCAGTCACATGGCTGTTTCAGCATCTCTGTAATACTACTGCTGAACTCTTTGTGTTTGGCAGGAATGAAGAAGTTAATTGACAATATACTCCTGTCACCATATTCATATTACATTCACAGGGTTAAGCTAACTCAAGTGGCTAATTTATTAGAACAGATGTTTATTTTGAAGAATCTGGTGTAAATTGTCAGCCATAGTTATTGAGCCAAACTTTTCCACCACTTCTTGAGCACAGTGAAACAAAACAGTACAGAAGGAGGAACATGAGTAAAAAATGTGTGCTTGAAAGTTAGTAACAAAAGCCTTTTTGTTATTAATTTGGAAAACTAGTTTTCTAGACTTTAATAAGGAGAGATTTCTAATTGATAGGACTTGTTGCAGCATGGGTCTAAATAAATGACTAAAATCTTCTGGCTTGAATTAGGACACTTTTGTAAAACATATGGGTAACATTTGGCATGTAGTCCTTAAAGATAATTTAATTTTGGAATATCTGAGATTCTTATTCATTCTCCTTACCTTCACACTGTTATCTTCAGTTAAACTTCAGCACTACCACTATGGAAAAGGATATTCAGCCCTTTAATATTTTAATTTTGACTTATTTGCTTAGTTTTCTTAGCAGTAAACCACAAATCTGCAAAATCTTCTGACAGAATGTTGGGAAAAAATTGCAACCTGTTCATGGTGAACAAGTAAATAGAACTGAATTAGCCAGCCATCTGGCAACTTTTGCCAGACCTTTGGCAGACACAACTGTAGACACCAGTCTACAGATATCAGCACCAGTGCCAGAATGCTCCAAGATAAGTGGAAATCACATTATTCCGTGCTCAAAGTTTTCTCTGATGATGCTCTTATATTAATAGATGTCTAGGAATGTGAATCAGAATCAAGTTGTTATATTGTAACAAAAGGGGCTGGGAATAGAATTTTAAGCTGAATTCTGACAAGTTGAAATTAATGACTAGTTGAATTGTATGACTCTCATGTCTTGGATGTAATTAAGTGCAAGATTTTAAGCACCTGCAATGCAGACAGGTCTGTATCTAAACTTCACACCTGGCTCCCTTTAATAGTAATAAATCTCCAGTTTCAGAGGCCAATTCAACTCAACCCAAAGTAGACATATAAACCACATCTAATCAATTATGATGCAGATATCCCAACTACGGCCCATTTAGTGTAAATAGGCTCTGTATCATCAACTCAGGTGTAGATATTAATACAGTAATCATCAAAAATTAGATAAGATGAACCTAATTCCCCTTGACATGTGAGTGACTCCAAATGGACCATTTGGATATCAAGAAATTCTGCGTCAAAATTTTGGAAAAATATATTTGAAAAATATTTATTCATGTTCTATGCATATGCATGAATTTATGAAACATGACATACCGTCCTGTGACATGCAAAGAATTTAACACTTGAGAAGAAATATTTCAAAGAGAACAAAAAACAGAGGAACAAACTGGTAGGGATCTAAAGCACAATTTCTGTGTGAAGCAGCAACATTTATGAGATGAAGTCTAACAGGAGAATAGGGAATTACAATTCAGCCCTCACCACCTGTAAAATTCAGTCTTTTCTCAGGATAAGACAAAACTTTTTTCTCATTATAAGGACTACAGGGAAAACTTCTTTATATATTCTGCATATATTTTTTTCCCAGTTGTATCCATTGGCCTAACAGAAGACATTACATCTTCCCAGATACCTGGTGCCACCAGAACTGCACAGTTCAGAGAGAATTATTTCTCCAGTTTCTAAGAACTGAACATTCAAGAAGACTTGCTGGATACATTATCTGACTGAAGCAATTTGCCAACTATCCACTGGTAGAAGTGAAACTATGGGAAGAATATGCATGTAGTATGATTTGTCCCTTAAACGGCATGAAGAGCCAACAACTTGTCCATGATGCAACTCTTTCCAATGAGGGCAGTGTGTTAAAGGCATACCTTTCATGAAGGATTTGAAGGATTTTCAAAGTGCTTTCTAAAAATTCATCACCACTTAGCTTGTTTAGGTAAGACTGGGATCACTTTTTAAATACTAAAATATCACTGCTGCTGTGATAAAAGAGGGGAAATGCATAAAACCTTAATCCTGTCTCAGTGATGATGATGCGAACTTGCAATTGTGTTCTCCTGGAAATGGCTTAGATATAAGGACTACCTGTAACCTTCCCAAGGGCCTCATCTATAAGTCTACTTGCACCTGTAGACAGAAAGAATAAGACTTACTGAGTTGGCATTTTTCCAGAAATGAAGTTTTAATTTTTCCTGGAAAAACAAAACAAACAAACAAAAAACACAGAGAGAGAGAGGAAAAAAAAAAAAAAGTGCCCAGATACTGACCACAACTGGTCACAGCTTCTACTTTATGTTTTATATTCCTTTTGAAAATTAGCACACCTGTGTCTCCTTCAAGTACAAAGCCAATAAAACTGGTCCTAAAACCCTCTGTCAGTGAGTAACTCCTTAGGAACTACCCAGAAAGCATTGATAATCCAAACATCTGCAAGAACTAACAGGGTACTGATAAGATCAAGACAAAAGTTGCCCTAATTACAAATTTACAAACTTACAGTAAATAAAAGCTTGCTACCTCAAATCATCATTTTTTGTTGTTGATTTTTTTTTTTTTTTGGTGTGTGTGTGTGAATAAGAATAATCAAGATATATAGAAAAACTTCTGTAGTTTTCTGAAAGGTAAGGGAGATTTGAAAAAATGCATGAATTGTGCAAGCTGATCAACAGCAATACTTTGGTTAAAAAGCTTTAAATGCGAATTCTGATACATAATATTCCAAAGGCAAAGCAGGGCTGGACAAAGTTTTCCTCCAGGAAGAGAGTTGTCACATTTGGTTGATTTCAATTAACAACTTCCTTGTAACATTGTTGACCTTTTTGGCATAGTACACTTTCAAGTAAAATGCAGGATGCCAGTCTAATCCACTCAGCTCCAGAATAGTTTAACCAATACCCTTAGGGCACACATCCTGTGACTTGATTTAATCTTATGATCAGGGGAGTGTCACTTGATGTGTTAGGTGCTGAAGACTTAGGAAGCCTTTGACCTTTTCCACAACTATAAGATTTTCTTGTTCTCAGAACAAAAAGAGTGATGATGAAAAAGTGATTATTTATTTATTTATTTATTTTGGTGGCATTTTGCTCATTTTGTGAAAAGAAAGCAGATGAGAGCTTGAAATGACTACACTCTTAGAAAAAAAATATTTTAAAATTAAGGATTTTAAGAAGTCTGTGTTTTCAGAATGATCTAGAAACAAGCAGCTGTTTATCATTGCTGAATTTCTTTCAAGTAACCACAACTTCATAATGAGCTGAGCATTTCCACTATAGGTTCAGAGCACTGTTACAATTTCTACTAATCAAATTGGCTAACAGCTTTCCAGGATTAAATCTTTGATGCTGCTTTACATTGTAATATTTGTAAGGAAATAATATCTGTTTTTTATTTCATTTAGCCAATATGACTGGTGATTTTCCTGTAAATTGCTAGGCCTTTCATTTGAAATACTTCATAACATAAAAGTAATGTAACCTTTTTAATGGTTAAGTAGACAGTGTTCACCATCTGTGTGACTCTGAAGAGAAATGTAATAAGCATAAATGTTCATGTTTCTCTGCAGATGCCTACAAATAAATTTAATGTTTCAACCATTATTCAGAAATAGAGCCTAAATTAGGGAACTCACTGTAGCATTGTGATTCCTCCACTTAACACTTGCTCTATAATCCAAAAATTTTATAGTTATTAGGAATAAATAAATAAATACATATATACGTACATACACACAATTGAAAACACCTTCTTCTCACGTGTCTTGGTTTCAGACTGGCCAGGACAAAAATATTTCTACTTTCTGGGTATCAGAAACAGAGATTAAGGATTAGGACCCTTCTCTTCCTCAAACCCTTGTAAAGGTCAGGAGTGTGTATGCCTGCATCCTCTGTCTGTTTCTGTTTTAAGAGTTGTAGTAAGTGGTGTATTTTTAGCCTAAAAAATTAGGCTTATAGGATTACACCCCTAATGAACCACTTTCAACCAATTTCAAGAGTTGGGTCACGTCTCAAAGACCTTAATTGCTATTATAGGCTTGAGCAATATATGACCCACGGCAAAGGCACAAACAGAATAAAGCTGAAGAAATCCATCTAGAAAGTCTGAGTGACTTGCATGCAGATGCACAACTGTTCCACAAGAAGTAAAATCTAAATTAATGATTTTATTTTATCATACAGAATTTTAGCCTAAAAGCTGACATTTATAATACCCTCTCAGTTTTATTTTTGATAAAATGATTTCAAATACACTGTAAAGCTCAAGTTTATTATTTTCCCTCACATTAATTTACATTATTTCAGTGCTGTAAAATCACATATCAATCTGGCTTTGTTAAATAATCTCAAATACAAAAATAAACACGTTTGGAAAAAGCTTCCTGTAAAGGACTCTGTATGGTTGCTTTTTCATTTTAATGGTAATCAGTTACCTAAGAAATCTCAGGCTGTTCCCAGGCTTGATTATAACACCGAGTCTGCTCTTAATAGACTCTGTAATGATTTACTCATTCATTCACCCATTCATTCATTCATCCATTCATCCACTGAGGTGACAATACTCATGGCCTGTAACACACTTCTATCAGCAAAATATGAACCATACCAGCCCAGAAGGCCAACAACATTCTGGGCTGCATCAACAAAGCTGTGGCCAGCAGCTCTTTTTTATAAAAAAAGTTGGAGAGTGACTTTTTACACAGGCAGATAGTGATAGGACAAGGGGTTTAAAACTAAAAGAGGGAGATTTAGCTTAGATATTAGTGAGAAATTCTTTACTCAAAGGGTGTTAAGGCACTGGTACAGGTTGCCCAGAGAAGTTGTGTCTGCCCCATCCCTGGAGGTGTGCAAGACTAGATTGGATTGGGCCATGGGGAACCTGATCTTGTGGGTGGCATCCCTACCTATGGTAGGGGGGTTATAATTAAAGTACTTTCCAACCCAAGCTGTTCTATGATTCTGTGATATAACACAATTGATTAATGAAAGTTATTCAGCTGTCTTGGATATGTCTTTCAATTTCTATATTATTCTGAGATCAATATCTGTTATCTGAACTGATTTAGGAGGTGTTCAGTATTTTCAAAGAGGTTACCTCATAGACATTTTTTTATTTAATATATTTTTAAAATGTCTAATCTCATTTCTCCCAAACACCAACATCACATTTCAGATAGTTTAGCCTAAGAAATAATGATGTTTTCTGTGTATATGGTGGTTTTCTTATATTCGAGTGCCAAGGAATGGTTTTATCCTGAACTGATATGTTAATATGTCTGCTAATACAAGTCTTCAGTTCTGATGCTACTTTAGGCTATGTCTAGCTATGTCTGATCAGTGTTATGTAGAGACTTGACACAGGAATGAATCCCAAAAGGGCTGCAATGGTGTAATTCTATGGCCAGGCCTCAGAATGGCATTTGTGCTGATATGGCTATGTGGTTTCCAATTTGAGCACTGCCTTGTGTGGCACTAGCCATGGAATCTTCTCATGGAATCTCTCTCCCAGCACAGTGAAAGGTAAATATAACATTTCTGATGTATCTGTACTTTAGCTTGGCGCAAACACATTACCTAAAGGACCAAAATAATCATGCAAATATTTAAAATGTCCCATTAAGAGATCACATATTAAGAAACAATGAAGAGAGTTGAACTCTTGCAATCTATTGCCAAGTGTGAATGATGCACTAGGCATCACATTTCATTATGCAATCACTGTTATTTCATAAGATCTTTGTCCCACTCATGGTCTGACAAATAAGCATCTCGGGAATTTGAGGGGACAGAGTGTTCATTGTAATACAAATCTTCGGAGAATTCTGCTGTTAGATTTCAAGACCCCACTGAATGGAGACTTTATAAATGTACAGTACTGATTACATAAAGGTAGCAGTTTATGGGAGTGGAAAAAATATTTTCTAGAAAATACTGTGATACCGTGCTTATAGCTCCACTCATAGCCTTTCTATAAAGAGGTTTAAACAATTTTTAAAGATGGACAGAATTTATTATTATTTTTTTTTATCTTTTTATTTTTTTAATTATTTCTTTGTTTTGAAATAGCTGAACTCTATTTGCTGAAGTTAAAAAAAACAAGTAATAGAAGAAAAAATGTTTTACTAGCAATTTTGAAAATATACATATATATATATGTATAAACACTTGGAAACTTAGGGGATAAAATTTTGATCTTATTGTCTAAAGCAATGAAGTCATGAAATTGTGGCTATTTGATCATGTGCAGGTAGAATTTGTATTTTCCAAAATAACTATCATAGGCGGTTTAACTACACTGTTCAAAAATATTCAGGTTATATACACAGTTGTGAAGAAATCTTCTTAGTTTGTTACATTGACTGGTATGTTTAGTGTAGTAACTCGTTCCATTCTATTAATAGTTTTGCAGGAACAAGCCTTTTTTTTTTTTTTTTTTTTTTTTAATACAGTAGTTTCTTAGTGGCTTCCTCAAATGTTAGGCACATCACACTTTGGACTCTCCCCACTGACAGTCTGGTAGCTGCTCTTGCAAGATTGCTACAAAAGCAATTTGCAACAACTGGAATTTGACCTTTAGCACACAGCTGCCCATTTGCTTTGAGAGACAAACTTTTAGCATATTTTTCTAGCTTTCTTTCTTTTACTTTTTTTTTTTTTTTTGGGGGGGGGGGGGGGAGGAGGTGGCTTTTGCTGATGGAAGCTGTAGTTGACCTTTACAGCAGGAGCTCACAAACCTGCACTGGCCAGAGACCAGAGCTCCAGGTCTGGCTCAGAGGGCAGTTGCCAGGCTTCTGGTACAAAGGAAATGACATGATCATGCTGCCACCTGTTTCCAAAGAGTTGCATGGACTGCCCACTTGCTCCTTCACCAGGTCACCTTGTTGTGACATGGCCAGATCATGCTGGGCGCTGAGCTCACTCGCTTTCTAGCACCCTGGGTGCCTTGGGCAGAGCCTTCCTCAGGCTGGCCAAACCATTGACGCTGGCTGTAGGAAGTATGATGCAATCTGTTAAGAATAGTAACTTGAAAATATCAAATATCTTTTTTTTTTTTTTTCTTCAAACTCTTTTTATATGTAGAAAGCAGCAATGACAACGGGAAAGAGATCATGAATGCCAAGGAGAGTGTCAGGTATTTTTCTAAACCAGAAACCTATTTCAACAGGGTGGGTACAATGGCTTGTACAAAACAGTTTTTCATACTGTGATTTGTTGAATAAACTCAGAATAAACCTGTATCACAAGTGCACTGAAATGAAACTCCCAGCAGAGGGGATGTGCATTTTCTACATGTGTGTCGGGTGCATATGACTGGCTGATCAGCAATGCAGGAGGTACATTATGCTTAATATGTCATACCAGCAGCATTTCCTATGAACTTACATAAGGCTGGGAACAAGCTGTGGCTTTTGTGCCCATCTCCTGTGATAGCCTGATCGTGAAACTAGCTGATGAGTAAAGATTTGTCTCTGACTAGTGGTTTTAATATCAAAAATGTCCTGCTAACAGGAAGCAGGAAAGAAATTGTCTTTGAACAATGTAAGTTGGTGTTAAATGCTTGGTCACAAGTAGATGCACCTGGAGCTGTCTAGAGCTACAATGTCAAAGGAGGAAAAGATGGGCTGTGCAATGTCTCTCTTGCTTCATAATTTGGACTGTTCATTGCACTCCACAGTTCCAACATAGAAAAGCCTGAAACTGTTGAGGGAAATCCACCCTTGGTCTCCACTGGGAATACGAAGAATTCCCCAAAGTGCTACACTAATGAAGCATGCAGTGCTAGTATGATGAAGCTGATGGGGCAGAAGTTTTGGTGTTGTTGTGTTGGCTGCACTTTTTAACTTTTCTCTGCAAGAACCTCTGCTATCCAGATTTCATCTTGTAATGCCAGTATCTGGTCTTGTTTGCAATATGTAGTTACTGTCACTTTTGCTCCTACAGTCTGATCAGAGGTTGTAGCCCTGTGAAAGCAGAAACTCACACAGACTGTCAGAAATAAGGCCACTTGGAGGGTTACCCTCAAATCAAACTACTCTTGCTAAAGCAGAATGAAATACCATTGCTTGCACATTGCTGGCTTCACCACACATACATGTATGCAAACATACACACTTTTTGACTCAGCAACAATGTTAAAAAAAGATCTATTATCCGTGCAGCTCTAGAACTCAGACCCAGACCCACAAAGGACTCGGATTACATCCATGCGTGCAGTGCAGGCAGACACAAGCAACCTCTGTCCATGCTCTAAGCTCACAAAAAGCCCATGTGACTACAGTTTAGTGAGTCACTGAACCTCAGCTAACATGCTGTGCTGCAACGAGCAAACACCTATTCTAACTGCAGGGCAAAACATTTAAAAATGTGTTTACTGCTGTCATGTTTCTTAGTATCCAAACATGTATTTATCATTACCATTTTGTGGTAGGATCCAGAAGCTCCTGGCTCCTGCAGTGTTAAGTAGAAGGCGAAAAATGAGAAAGAGATAGTCCCTACCTTTCATAGTCTGTGATCTTGCAAAAGGTAGAAGAACAACTGGGAGGAAATGCTCTGTTTTATTACACTAAGGTCATCTTTGGTTTGAGCAAAACCATCCTGTCCCATCACCTTCCTGTATTTAATTTAGGATGATGCAAAAGAAATCTTTTCAGGGTTTAAAGTCATATATAAAACACACATGTGCCATGTGCTTAGGCAATGCATTAAGAACAACACTTCCTTTTTGGCCTTGGTAATTAAAACTTATTCATGCTTACTTTAATATAACCTTAGTGGAACTGGTAAATAGAATTTAATGTGTATGCACACTTCCAAAGCAGTAGAGCAGTTTGTAGATACTAGATCACCAAAGCTTTTCCGAAGCAGAGTTAGCCTTTCCCCTTTATCCCATAGTCTCCTGTTACACTTATGTTATGTTATATATTAACTGGAGTTGCAGATCATTATGGAAATCTGCTGTCCTCTAGGTCAAAAGAGTGGCTGTTTGTGGAAGATGATGCTTGAAGCTACTCATACAAGGCATCCTGTAAAAGTTGTTTTTTTGCTGTTGTTTGTTTATTTTTTTCATGAGTGAATCACTATTCTTATGCATACAAGCTAAATTCTTTGTAAATGAAATGAACAATGTTTTTAGATGCATAACTCTCAGCAACTAGATGAGTCTGGGTAATTCCAAATGGTTGGTGCTTGATATGTTCCTGAAATGAGCCAGTCAGTGATGTCCTTAAAAAGCCCCCGACAATCAAATCACAAGTTAATTTTAAAAAAAATCTCCACCTAATTGAACATGCATTTTATTGCTTCCTTTAAAATAAAGACAGCAGTAAATGATCATATGCTTCAAAGTTGCTTGGATATTATGGGGATAAGCTCCTGCATACTTATTACCAATACTTACTTCTCCAGTGCCCTCTAATCCTGAGCAGACATCTGCTTTATTACTCTCCTTTTAGAACCCATGGCAGCATGGCACAACTGCTCCACTTGCCTTCCAGGCAGCTTTATACTAGTTGTTTTGAGACATTGTCACTGAGGGAAGCATTCCTGAATAATGACTTCAGGACTGAGTCTGAGGAAAATCCCTGCTCATAAGTAAATCTGAGATAGTCTTCAATTCTGTATCTAATTCTATCTACAAATCTTGTTATTTATCCTTTGATACCAAATATTGCTTTTAGCTACTCCAGGATTAAGCTGTGTAGCTTTTCAGGAGTAGGCAACATACCTGGTTTAAAATGAAAGTTTTGTTTCTCTTTTTATTTGTGGAGGTGGCTAGTGATGGAGTTTTTTCTCTTTCTTTCTTTCTTTTCTTTCTTTCTTTCTTTCTTTCTTTCTTTCTTTCTTTCTTTCTTTCTTTCTTTCTTGCTCTCTTGCTCTCTTGCTTTCTCTCTCTCTTTCTCTCTTTCTCTCTTTCTTTTTTGTATTGTAAGATTTGACTTCAGCTTTACTCAGTTGGCTCTCAGGCTGAGGAAAATCTCAAGATTGAAAGACGAAGTTCTCAGACTGGCGAAGGTGCTTGAGAATAGTAACCTGGTATCAGTACTTAACAGAGGATACTTGTTAACAGACTTACAAACAGCAATTGGAAGTGCAGTTTTCAGTTTTAACTTATTATGGGTGGCTCCACATTTGATCAAAATATTGTGCACTGATAGTACTTAGTAGGGTATTGTAAAGCTCCTGGTCAGAGTATGATGTTGGTTTGGAGAGGTAAAAGCTTTTCCCTAACAGAAGCAAACAACCTCCCAAAATTTCTAGTCAGTTCTCAGGTAGGTACTGTCTAGGTGAGGAAGCTGAACAGGCCCTCAGAGAACTGATCTTGAAGGACTTCAAGTCCCATTAACATTCAGCCCTGCTTAAACCAACAGGAGATGAAGGCACTCAGCACTTCATTTTTTGATACTTCATAGTATTGGGCTTTATGTTACACCATGTATTGCATTACATTGCCGACACAAAACAATTAAATTCCTGCTGATTTCAAGGAGTACATGTTCATAACTAATAAACAGAGATACACAAAGGATTTGAATAAGCTGTTTAATTTTCCCACAACCAAGAAAATATCTTGTAATACAGATTTGTAAATAATTCCATCTTCTCACTAAATGTATTAACTATCGGTATTTGAAAACTATTTTATACGTATCATTTTCAAAGAGCTTTTGCTTACTGTATTTTTATAGGAAACAATTAATGTCAGCTGGATACCTCATGTTGGTTTAGCTAGAATGATGGTGGCTGTGGCTTTAGCAGTTGACTAGAACAAGAAACAGGATTCATCTCACCCAATTTCGGTCATCCAGAAGATAGGCATCTTGTCTGTGTCACTCACCAAGACCTCTTTGATATCCTGTGCAAAGAAGGCATCTGAACCAGATAGAATAAATATTTGTCTTCAAGCATCTGTTTTTCTGTGTTGACGACAGAGAATGGGCTGACTGTCTGAGACCAATATCTGATGATTAATTCCTTCTAGTGGAAAGGCATCTAAAGTTTCATATGCATTGCATGAATGTGCTCAGCTCAAAATAAAATATAAAATAAGTTAAAGAAGATTTGGATATAGCTAAATACATAAATTGATTTATTTTTTGATTTGTTAAAATATTGAACTCTTTACATTAATCTGCACTGAATGGCTATGCTTTTGTCAATACAAAGGGGAAAATAGCACTGCAGTTTTTAGAGTTATTACTATTTTAGGAGACAGTGAGAGCTGAGTGTCCTCAATAACTCTCAAGATAAGCCCTTTAAAGCAGTTATTTAAGACATAAGGTTTGGGAGGTTTCTATGGAGATGGTTCTTTTTATGTAGGTGTATCAATATAAGCATTTGCATCAAAGAAGAATTCTGGAAAATGGTTGTTAAAAATTGTGTGTTTTTCAATACATATCTTGTCATATAGTATAATATAATATCCCTGATCTAAATATTGAAGCCAAAAGGATTTCACCACCTATGCAAATCAGATCATACAGATTAAATCCAATCCTATGAAATCCTGCCTTACAACAAAAATACCTTCACTCTACTTATGTCCCAGCGTGGCTGCTGCTGCTTCTCTCTGCACTGATATATGTTAGATCTTTCCTGACAGCTTTTTGCAATTTCCCTTAGTGGCTGCAGTTCCTGTCCAAATTCTGTTACAGTAAGCTGCCTAAATTCTGCCTAACATCTCAAACCTCCCAGCACAGCTGTGGCCAGACTGACCACTAACCTGGTGCCACGTGAGTGGTGGAGTGAAAGCATGGACACCCCACTCCTTCCGCCACACACCTGCAGTGTTTCTGATCTGCATATCCATAAATGCCCCAATTATGAAACTGCAGGGGGTGGCCTGCTGGGATAGATGTCCTGTCTTGCTCATGAGCTGTCAGGTAGTGGGGACAGCCAGCCAGGGGAACCACCTGGTAGGGTTGCAGTGCCTGTGAGTTGCAATGTGTAGTTACAATCTCGTGTTCTCCAGTGCTAAGTATGAGTTGGGATGGAGCTCAGGGTGACAGCCTGTTCTCCCCCAGCAGTTAGTTCTGATATTTCCTCCTCTCCTCTCACAGAATCACAGAACAGCTGATGTTGGAAGGGATGTCTAGAGATCATCTGGTCCACCTACAACAGGTTTCCCAGGACCATGTCCAGGCAGCTTTGAAAATCTCCAGGGATGGAGATGTCACAATCTTTCTGGGCGACTTGTACCAGTCCTCTGTCACCTGCACAGTAAAAATTGTTTCGTGATGCTTAGATGGAACCTTGCATGCTTCAGTTTGTGTGCATTGCCTCTTGTTGTGGCACTTGACACTACTGATAGAGCCTGGGTCTTCCTTCATTGCATTCTCTCTTCAGGCATTTATATATATA
Organism: Anas acuta; assembly: GCF_963932015.1. Classification (NCBI taxonomy): domain Eukaryota; kingdom Metazoa; phylum Chordata; class Aves; order Anseriformes; family Anatidae; genus Anas; species Anas acuta. The sequence goes on along the minus strand of NC_088979.1, from coordinate 185,421,352 downwards.
TAAAAATATCTCTCACTCAACATAGATTCTCTCATAGATTCTCTGCATGTTTTCTTTTTTTTTTTTTTTCCTTTTTTTTTTTTTTTTCTCCTTGCTTCTCTAAGATCCTCTGCTCCTTTTCATGCTTTGGAGCTCACATCTTTGTAGAAGCATAACTCAGAAAATTTCCTCTGTTTCTGTGTGTCTACAAATACTTTTGTTTTGGATGCTATGACATGTATGGGGGCACACTTGAGATTAAGACATCTGCTGGTTAAGCTCTTTAAGTCCATTCAGAAACTTAAATATTTGAACAACTATCTTAACCAAGGGCAAGGGATAACACCCCTATGGTTTTTTTTCAGAAAAGAAAATGTTTTCAGGCTACAATATTTTTTTTCTAAACCCTATTGACCATACTTCCTAGCCTGCAGATTAAAGTTCAAGAAAGTTTATTTGCTGAGCCCATGAATATATGCACATACCCTAAGGTATTGATTTTCTGTCATCAGTTACTGAAAAACAGAGAAGCATTTTACTTTAAAAACCAGGGGTTTAATAACTTGCTATACTTTTAGCCCTTCTCTTCAAGTTAAAAATTAACCATTGTAGTTAACAAATGTTTATTGGCTAGCAGCAAGTTCACTTTGTTGATTCTCCAAATATTCAAATAGAATTGACATCTGATCCACAGCAATTTCAGCTCACATGATTACAGACACCTACCAGATCAGTTAGGTTCAGCTTTCACTGTTCACTGCCACTAGGATAAGATTTACCCTTGACCCATATTTTTTATCTACTCACATAGAAAAGAAATGGGTAGGTTATAGCAGAAGTTCAAAATAGGGCTATGTAACTATAGCATAATGCATAAATAAGCCCCTTTGTGGTGGAAAAAAAAAAAAAAAGTATATCAAGGCCAGCATACAAAGAATTTAAAGGAAAGCTCTAAATATTTTATATACACACGGATGTCATAGTAAACATACTCCAAAGAGTACTAAGGGAACTAGTTAATGAAATGTTCAATAAGAACATCTTGTACATTTTACTGGAAGAACATTACATTATCTGGAAGAACAATTTGAAGGAATGATTAATACTATCACTAGATTCTGTGAAGAATAATTGCAGGAGTCTAATTTTATTAACCTAAAATGGCATACACTGTATCTAGACTGTATTATAATATAAAGAAAAAAATGTTTTATATATAAAGAAAAAAAAAAAGAGAGTATTAATTACCAGTCAAAATATATATTATAATGGATGAGAAGCACTTGAAATGCATCAAAATTTCTTACAGAAAGGTTTTTGTGGGTTTTACAGTAATCATTAAAAGAAGTTACATAGCAATATATAGAATACCTGCTCTTTCACATACTAAATCTGAGCTATAGAGATTATTGCAGTAACTATACCATGTTTTCCAGTATGAAATAAATAAGCCTTAAGAGTCCCATTCTTTTATCTCCCTATGCAGGGATTTATGCACATCCTTCTCAGCACCATTAACAGAGATAAGACTTATGTATGCAAATCCTTAGATAGTATGCAGAGAATAGATCGGTAAATTTTGCAGAATGGCTATTAACCTGAAATTATAAGGAAAACACAAAAAGGAAACCTTGTATAAGAAATTAAATATTCTGGGCTTGATCTTTGTGCCCATAACATGGCAGATGGAAAAAAGTATAAATTGCAAAATTAAGATGTAAAATAATACAATAAAGAATGTTTCTATCTTTACTCCTGTCATAGGAATGCAATGCCAAAGTGCACTGTGGATGTTAACTGGAAGCATGTTAATCTGAACCTGCACAAAAAGTGGGAACAAAGGGCTATATACAGATGATGTGCCATAGGTACCTGATTTAGGAGCTGGAGCTGCTCTGACATTTAAGATCAGTGGGGTGATCAGTCCCTGCCCAGAGCTGGCAAACCCAGGTTTCCTGCTCAAACAACAGGGATGCACAGGTACACTAATATGATATAGCCTGGTTCCTCCTTATGCATTGCAGGATAGTTTTAGTCTAAAGAAAACAATGTTATAGACAAATTTTAGAAGAATAAAGACAAATATCTTCAGCACCCTAGTCTCTCTAGAGACCAGTCTCCAAAGCATATCATGAAGTTTGGGACTCATAGTATGACCCTCAGTTTGGGGCACATGTCACACTGCTTATGCAGGCTCTAACACTGCTGGGTTTTGCCACCACTGATTTATGGGCAATCAGTTAGCAGATCCCCTCTATAATACCTAAAATACTTTTTTTTTTTCTTTTTTTTTTTTTTTTTTCTTCAAGGTCTCACCTTGTCTGTGACTTAGTCTGTTCATGTCATATCTTTTGTGTGTGTCTCAGAGTCTGAGACTCAGGTATAATGTGAAACTACTCATCTGCAACAGTATACAAAGCTGGGCAGATACTGTCTTTCTGGGTGACAAGACAGTAGTTGATGCTAGAAAGCATCTCTGCCACCATCTCCTTTATTAATTATTATTATTTTTTTTAAGAATGTAAATAATCTAAATTTTGTACATCATGTTGTACATCATGTAATTACAGTATATGGTTATATATATATATACCATCCGTATATATATATACCATTTGGAGATTTATTGAATATGAAAAACATATGTTGACTTGTTTTCCTGATCAACCCACTAATTTTAAACAATATGTAATATTTAGACAACCTGTGATTTGGGGAGGGTGAGAATGTTGTAAGGGTGTAGATAGTTTAATTGAAGTCCTTGCGCTGTTGTGAAAATGAAAACAGAAAAAAAAAAAAAAGCCCAACCAGCTCTTCCATCATTACACTAATAAAATAATTAATCTTATCATAGACTATAATGCCCATTCACAGGTACTAGAGCTCAGTTGTACTGAGAATGGTACAAAAAGTGTCAAGAAGAAAATTCTTGTTCTTGAAAACACAGATAAGCTTTCTGATATGCATCATGGATAAATGAAGCATATAGTAGATTTAGCAACTCTTTGTCCCTCCAGTATACAGCATAAATTAATATATATTTTAAATATAATAATTTTATTTGGCAACTGCCTTTCCAGTTTTCCTTTAAAGAGAATAATTTCCAAGTTCAGATAATATCTGCTTCCCTACTGATTGTGCTAATGGAGAATACTCCTTCTGTCGTTTTGAGCCATGAAATTTAATTGCCCAGAGTGGCTGATACTTATTTTCAACAGCTGCTGAACAAACTCTTTAAAATGCTATAATTGCATAAACAAGAATCTTTAATTTAATGTATGCTTTGTGGCATTAAAAATGTAAGTATATGTGAGGGAGATAAAAAGCTCACGGGCTTTCTGAAGCATCTTCATTGGGGAGGGGCTTGTGCTTTATTCGGCTTCTTCTTATATTTATTATAGACATCTCATTTACACAAGAAGCAGTGAAAGGTGATTTCAACTTTTCATTTTCAGTGAATCTGAACACACTGTGTTCTTAATGCCACAACTCGTCTTCTGCAGTTACCGTGCAATGCTTGTTTGTGTGACAAACAAAATATATTTTCTTCTCATAATTTGTAGTTCAATATACATATGAACATTTTTCTTTGAAAGAGCCTTTGGGTATAGTTTAATATCTACTGTCACAGACTCTTCCAACATTCCCTCATGAATTGTGCAGATGATCTATTTGGATAGGCTTTTGACAACAGCAAACAAAACTATGACAAAATCTTTACAAGAAAACATTCAGAAATTATCTACTGTAGTACAAATGCATTGAATTTTTGGTGATGGCCAGATTTGCAGTGATTATTCCCCTTTCTGCTTCATGGAGGGCTACCAAAATTGATGGTTCCCACCAGTTTGGTTGAGGTTCATTAAAAGCTTAAGAAAAATTCAGTAAAACCCGACATTAAGTAGTTGTGAGCAGAGTACAGTACAGTAGCGAATGGAGGTTTAACCATTTGACTATGAGGTGAATCATTCAAAAAGTTTATATTAGTTAATGAACTGGGGTAGGAAATAGTTTGTACAAAATATCAGGAAATAAAACACTTCATTGTACTCCATGGACCAAAGGCCTGACAACTTCTGCCCTGGAGGGGCAAACATATTAAAACAAAACAGTCATTTGATATCAAAGAGCTCTGTCCAGATTACAGCAGCAAGATATAGCTGCTGATGTGCTGAAGCTCTCTGATTTTTCCTTTTTTTTTTTTTTTTTAAAGACATTAACCCACTCTGTGGGAACATGCCTTTTTCATTATACAGGTCACAGAGTAGTAGTTAGCTACCTAAGCATGTCTTCTTTCCAGTGATAGAGTCACTGACTTTGCCTAACCTAGGTCACATAAATGCTGTCAGGGGATCCATTAAGTGCACAGTGTAATTCCCAACATTATTATAGAAGAACTTTTTTTCTTTTTTTTTCTTTTTTTTTTTTTTTTTTTAATATATATATATATATACATATACATTTATCAGCTGAATACTTGCTGTAGATTAACTTGAACTCCAGCATTGAGGGGCTTTCAGGATAACATCTCTAAAATTAACTCACAGGTTAGACATAGTGCCAAATAAAGATTTCTTGCTTAGTAGAAGTTCTGAAAATAGAAGAAGATGTGTTAAACAACAGGTTACTTCCACTGAACAGCAACTGCAGGAACTTTTCTGTACTCTTCTGTTATGAAGAATCTTGACAGAAGAGAAATCATCCTGATGAACTTGTGAAACAAACAAACAAACAAGCAAGCAAAAAAACAAACAAACAAAACTCAGCAATAAAATTTACTTAGAAGAAGTTTTTCTCCTTCATGATTAGTAAAAAACTATTGGTATTTGCATAATTTACTCCCCAACTCTTGGGATCAGCAAGTCATCTGTTTTTAGGATGTGTTGGAATGGCAAGAAAAAGAAATGAGGTGCACAGGGGCACAGAGTACATTTATACGTCATTGTCACTTCTGAAATTCTCTCTGAGGACTGACCTTGCAGAGCAAGCAGCATTTTCTATGAAATAGTATGGAAGCATTACCAGATTAATATGGAAATGCAGGTTAAAAATGTTCTCTGTCATTGGGAACGTACAGGAATTACTTAGCTGCTACCAAGGGACTTGCAAATGAGTTTCAGGGCAATTGAACACTGAATCTCCTAGTGTATCACAATTACAGAAACAAATGTACTGTGAGTGGGAGAGCTTTTAAAATGTTATTAATTACTTCATCAAAGATTTAGCATTACTATTTGTGAAGATCATGCCTTTCTTCCCTCTTTTCTAGCAGCCATTATTACAGCCCCTTTATCCTTTCAGCTCATGCACTTGCATGTTTATTACACTTATTTTCCAATCTTGCGATTATAAAATACATTCTGGTGTGAGGAGGGAAATGAGTGGAGGGAGGAAAATATGAAATGGTAAAGATGGTCTTTACTACATAATGACTCGGTTAAAGAAATTTTACTGAGCTGGAAATCACACATTTAAATTCTCACCTCTTCCATTACCACCTACAAATGTATTTGGGTCCTTCACAACCACTTCTGCTTAAACTTGAGATGTCTTATCCTACAAGAAGGGGAAGAAATACTATATACCCTTGTGCTAAGTCAGATAATTGAGAATTTGCAAAAAGCACACTTTGCAAAACTAGGAAGGGATCCATCAGTGCAGTTTGTTTTGCAGGGTATGGAGGAGCATGCACAGAATCAGTTAGCTCAACTCCACTCAAATATGGGGAAAGATTCTTCTTAACACACTGGGTTCCTTGTGGTCAGTACATACTCCTTTACAAAGGTCTCAGACTTTACTCGATACATTGGATTTAAGTGGGGTTTTTTTGAGCGTTTAAGTGTTGTCTAGGCCAAAAGAATTGGCCTAGAGTAAAATAATTAGGGTCTCTGAGTTACCTGAATGAATACAGAAAGCATTCATGATAACATCTGATATCTCTGTTCCTCTAAGCAACTAGGATCTCAACTGTTTCTACTCATGCTGGGAGCAAACACATTTCCACTATAATTTGGCAGCTTCTCAGAGAATCTTGTATCATTCTGCAGACATCCCTAGAAAGCTCTTTTCCCTAATTAGAAAAGGAAATACTATTTCAGGGCTACTGAACATGCTTAGCTTATACCCATTTGTGATAAAGAAGGTATTACAGAATGCTTTTCATTGTTTAAATTTGGACCAATTTTCATGCAATCCTTCCATGCATTTTTACAGATTTTGAATGGGCTTCTAAGATATTTTTTTTTCTTTAATTATACCTCCTCTTAATTAGCTGTTGGTTAATTACAGTTTTTGCTACCTTAGCCTTTCAAGGCTAAGGTATATTTCAGATGGATATTAGGGTAATCAAATGATTAAAGTGGACTAAGAAATGGAATATAGTTTCACTGAAATGCTCCATATGATATAAAGCTTTATGGACTGGATCAACTTGAAATTCAGATACTGTTCCAGGTCATATTTAGTAACTCACCCCCATAAACAGGAGCCAAACCAATATTCCTCCTTCCCCCCCTCCCCGCAACAAATATTCCAGGGAAAAGGTAATCCTTCCCCCCCCCCCCTTTTTTTTTTCTGTTCTGTAACCAGTAGCTTCATTTGTCTTCAGCAGCAGAGGCAAATGGCTCTTAAAGTACTAATATATTGGTAATTCTTACACTGCTACAAAAGGCAAATACCTTTATTTTATTCATTTTCTGTAAGATAGTTGAGGGAGAGAGGGAAGATGCAACACAAGATGGATATGACTATCAGAGGTAGAACTACTCAGGCTGAGAGGAGAGCTCAGCTGCCATGATAGATTGCTGGTACTTTTTGCTAAACATGCTTAAAAGAGACCAGGCTTGTGCCAGTGGCAGTAACTAACTTGTAGGATTTTCACCTGCTTGCAGGAGGCTTGTTTTGCACTGGTTATCTTGCAGCCATCAGATGGCAGTAGCTTTCAGTTGTCACTCTTGGCCTGGTTTGTATTCCAAACACCGGACAAAAAGAGAGGTTAAAGACTGCATAGACCTTCAGCTCTTAACATAAATCCAGTTTTGCAATAAAACTAAGAATATAGCATAAAAGATAAGTCAGAGTTATTTAAGTTGTAGGCTGTGAGCCCGAGGTCTTCTCTAGGGGCTCATTCCAAGGTCTGAATTCTAAGCAACCTGTTTTGTTGTATAACTATGTCATCATCAGCTGAGTTTTGGTATTTTGTTTTCCAGAACTACTAGTGCAATAATAATGAGCCCAGTAGTAATCTTTGCAAAATCCCTTCTCATTGCCTACTATATTGAAGTAGAATGAAAACAAATTGGCAGCAGGCATCTAGAAAATTAGATATTAACTTTCAAAAGTGCATGCTAGTTTGCCCTGTAATAGCTGGGAAGCAAGAACATTATGTTTCAGCACTGAACCTTTCTGTGGAATCAAAATATTCTCTATAGCCTGGTTCACATCTGCTGTGGGCTTTAATGTTGTTAACAATACTTGTGATTGCAGTAATAGAAATGTAGTCAGGGAAGAAAAAGGGAAAAGCCCTCTTATTTGTATTCAGAACTCTAATTCTAACAATGCAGTTAATCCTACTGCAATTACGGGGGGGGAGGGGGGGCAAGGGGGGCTATATAAAAGAAAAAATCTAAGAAAATAAAATTAGTGTGGAAAAAAAAAAAAGAAAAAAAAAAAACACTTCTCAGCATTTAATTAATATTAAGGATGTGAAATAAACCCAAATAAGCAAAGTGGTGCATGATTGTGACAGAAAAATTTGGATCGAAACCAGTATCTTGATAAAGACTGTTATTATAGAAATAATGTATTTGACCACAGAGAAAGCCGAAGGGAAAAAAAAAATGCTCCCTTTGACTATACGGAAATTTAGGGCAAATCAGACAGCTGAAGCTGTTATTAAAGTGGCCATGGGTTGTAGATTAGGGTAACAGCATTTTTGATAGGAAAGTTGCATAACATCAGAGTTGCTGCTCTGCACTGATCCTGGAAGATCACATGTTTTACCAGTCACTGCTGATGAGGCAGAGGTGCTTGGGCCTCTCTTCTTTCTCCTTCCAAAAGCACCTGACAGATGAACACAAACTCTTTCAATTAAGAAATTAAAGGGAAGGAGTACCTGCTATTCCTGGTTTGAGCAGAGGTACCTTTACATTTTATCCTGTGTCTTCTATTTTCTTATGCCTTCCACTTCCCTGTGAATTTTTCTGTGAATGTTCTGATAGGGTCCTCATTTCCTCCCTTTCACCGCTACCTGATGGAATGCTTTATTGGTCAGTTTCTGCTTTTGGCTTCTGTGTATTGACTTTCTGTTTATTAGCTTACCCACTAAGCCATGTTCCTACTCACCACATCCAACCTTTCCTCCAGGTACCTCCCCCACCTCCCTCCCCCACCTCCCTGGGCAACCTGTACAAATGCCTATACTCTTTCTGAAAAGAAATCTCTCCTAATTTCCAACCTAAATTATCCTTTAGGATGACCCTTTTGATAAGTATAAATATATATGTATATATATGAATATTTCACAACACATCTTTTTGTTTTGATTATTAAATTATTTATAGCTCTGATTGTTAAAATATTTTCTTTTATACTGTTTAAACTGTTATGTAGTCTCCTAAATCAGGTATGTCAAATTATTGGGTTTTATCATTCCTCAGGACATATCAGGACATAAGTTAATGGATTTTAGATGACATAATGATATTTTACAAATTGCCAAGTCACCTGGAACATAACACTTTCTTCCATACTTATGTTGGTCATCTGAGCATTAGCTAGTTCTGTGAACAATAAGCTATGACATTAATACATTATAAATGTATCTTCATGCCTCTTGCAAAGAAGTACTACAACATCACAGAATCACAGAATGGCTGAGGTTGGAAGGGACCTCTGAAGATCATCTAGCCCAACCTCCCTGCTGAGCAGGATGCCCTGTGCATTGTGCAGGACGGCATCCAGGTGAGTTTTGTATATCTTCTGAGAAGACTTCACAACCTCTCTGGGCAACCTCTCCCAGTGCTCTGTCACTGTCATAGTAAAGAAGTTCCCTCTCATATCGAGCAGGAACCTCCTGTGCTTCAGTTTGTACCCATTGCCTCTCATCCTGTCATTGGGCACAACAGAAAAGAGACCGGCTCCATCCTCTAGACACCCTCCCCTCAGATATTCATATACATTAATGAGGTCTCCCCTCAGCCTTTTATATTCCAGGCTAAACAGGCCCAGCTCTCTCAGCCTGTCCTCATATGATAGGTGCTCCAGTCACTGTTGGCACTTCAACCCTATTCACAAGTGAGGCTGCTGCTGACATCTTTTTGCTTTATCCTTATTCACTTCACTGAAAAGTTTATTATGGTCTGTCCAGTTCACACGCTTAACTCAGCTCCTTTTTGTTTCTCTTAGCTTATTCTTCACTGGTGCCTCTGATCAGTGGTTTGCCTTGAGGTCTCCACACTGCTCACCTCTTTCCTCTGCAAAAACCTTTGCCAATATGGCTACAAAATTCAGCCAATTCAAAGCCTCACAACATGGCAGAAAACAAAACTAACAAAGTATGGAATATTTCTTATGTATAGTTTCACCTTTGTTCCCTTTATTATCATTTTTATTATTCTATAAGTGTTTGCATAATGTAGGTTTAACACAGTTTGCATATTACAGACATACTGAAGATTAGCAGAAATGTAGAGGTACAGTCTATAAGCATTAATGTTGATAATAGTACAGTCTTCAGTACAGCACCATATGTGCAAGCCAGATGCCTTTGAAAGGTTTGATTTTTTTTTTCTTGAATGCTTATATAAACTCTATTATTGCTGCATCTCCCGATTATACCTCATAATTTATAGTATATTTATCTTCATAATACCAATGCAATGTAAATAAGTGCTGTTGTTACCATTTAACAGATGGAGAATGAAAGAACAGAGAAACAAAGATTCAAGAAAGAACATTGACATCCAAAGCACAATTGAAGTGTCTAGATTATTAACATAGTCCTCAAATCCACATCTGACGAACTTTAACTGACTATATGCATCATTGTAACTGACTGCACACTGCAATTTGTAGTTGAAAAGTCTCAAAATAAGGATCATTTCTAAATTTAGATCTCAAGATTTAATGCACATCTAATTCAACAACAGTTACCCAAGAGTCACCATGTAATAATGGACACAGAATATTTAAATTTCATAGCCTTGTAAGTATGAAAAAAATCACACTAGTAATAAACATACAAAAAGTCTCACCACAATCGTGTAATATTTACAGTTAAATAATAAATTTACATAAAATATAGGAAATTAGTAAAAAGGAATAGCTAATTAAAAAGGTAAAATTCTGATGTATTTATACTACCTTAGAAGCTCAGAGCATTTGTATTCTCATTAAAGAATGCTTGTGAAAGGACAGTCTCTACAATTTTTCTTCCCTAGACTTATGATTGAACAGCATAAGTCCATATTGGACAGGGAATTACTAAAAGAAAAAATGAAAAAAAAAAAGGAAAAAAAAGAAAAAAAATGAAAAAATTATCCCTCAGAAATGGGATAGAGTTTTCCTGAAAACAAAGGAAAGCAAAGCAAAACAAAACAACAACAACAACAAGAAATTAACTTTAAGTACTTGGGGAGCAAAGAAGTCTGCTAAAGTCTGAGTTCATCAGTGAATAAGACCACAATAAACAAATAATCTAACACATGCTTATAGAGGATTTTTTTTTTATTTTGTTTTTAATTTGTGTTCATTATGGGGAAGATCCTAGAGGTACCTTTATTGCTGATTTTCTTTATAGGTAAAACACCTGAGGACTCTACCAGTGTGAACTGGTAATTGAAGAGACTGATGCCTAATAATTTTATACCAAAATAATAGAAAGTGACAAATGGGAAACCAGCTGTTAAAAAGGGCTCTTCCTTGCTCCAACAGACCAGTAATTCTAACTTGATTATCAAGAGGATTGCTAGGAATTATAACAAAAATAATTAGTAGACAAAAGAGAAAATATGATATATTTGGCAAGTATCAGAACAGCTTTTGTAGAGGAAAGCCATACTTTGCAAAACTATGGCAATTGTCTGAAGTCAAAAGGATCATTTGGATAATGTTGATTCAAACTTATGAACTTGAATTTTCAAAGAGAGATAAACAATATTAATGAAATAGAATTGTCATGGGGTAAAAGGGTAAAGCTTCTCCCAGATTACTTGGTGAAAGATAGGAAACAAAGGGTAGTGTGAATAATAATTTTTCACAGCAAGGAACCATCAGCGCTGCAGGGAAGGCTGGGATTCATGAATGCTGTGGAAAAGGTGGTGAGCTGTGAGGTGATTTTTTGTGTAATGATACAGAATTAATCAGGATAGTAAAAGCATAAGCTGGATGTGGGGAGTGACAGAACAGTCTCATGATATTGAGCAATGAAGTGACAGATGAAATCAATGTCAATAAATGGAAAGTCATGCACAGAGAAAAAAAAAACACTCCAAATTAATATTACTACTCTTGAATACGATCTTAAAGACCCTGAAAACATCAATGAAATATTAAGTTATGTCTTCTGAAATAAAAATAAAAAAAAGTCGGAGTAGGAATTGTTGGGAAAAGACTGAGGAATTAAAAAAAAACAAATAGATGTATAAATCCATATCTGGACAATAAATGTGGTTCTGGGTAATACCTTTCTAAAAGGTTATAATAGAATTAGAAAGAGAACAGATAAGGGTGACAAAAATGAACTGTACTACAGAATAATTTCTATAGAGCAGAGATAAAGTAGATAAGACTTCAGTTTGGAAAAGATATGATTGAGAGAAAATGATAAAGTCTGATAAAATAAAAATAAAAATTTGGAAAAGATGAATAAAAAAGAATTCAGTGTTTTTTATAGCATAAGAATTAAGAAGGCTGAAGAAGCATAAGAATTAGGTACCAGGCTTGCAACAAATAAGAGGAAGCACATTTTCACACAATAATACTGAAAAAGACATGAGGGAGGTTCATCTGCATTTTTTAAATTGTCGTTGCCGTTTCTGGCTCAGGAAGTCCCAAAGGTGCTGAACTGCAGAAGCTGGGACTCTATATCAGAAGAAAGGATCATTTTACTAGATATATTTCCTATATTCATTCTCCATATATTCCATTTTTTCTAAGCAACTAAATAGAGCTAAGGTAGAGATCCAAATCTAGATAATTTAGCTTTACTGACAGTAGTGCCATGACTTTTGTCTACAAGGCCAAAAAATGTCCCTTGGCTTCTTTGTACACTAATAGAGACAGAGCCTCAGTGCCCACTGTGATTGTGGTGGGTGAGACAGGAGTTTGGCCCCATTAGTGCAATTGTTATATTCTAACATTGGACTCTTTTTTTTTTTTTTTTTTCCCCACTTCATATTATTAAAAAAATAATAAAATTCAGAGTTAGTTAAATCCTTTACCTCTTTTCAATTACATCATGTAAAAGTGCTTTGTTCAAAATATGAGATTATTTTTCATTCTGCAGATTTTCTTTTAGCTGCAAAAGAGGTGGCTAGTAAATTCTCTGCCTGTTTATTTTTCTGGAGTATTGTTAACTTTCTTGATCATGTACATATAGGGGATGAGTACTGGTGTAAAGGAAGTGAGATTTGTGTAGATATAGGTGATGATTTGTTTGGTTCCAATCCAAACTACCATAATTTGACCTCAAGTCATCCCAGAAACAAAACTAACTACAGATTTCTCACATGGATTTTGTTCCATTCCCACCATTTCCATTCCCATTCCACTAGGGCAGATCTAGAAATAGAAAGAAAACAAATGTTTCTTCCCACGCTATTGTTACAATAAAACAAAAGCTTCCAAACTTTGGAGTAATTTTGAAAAGTTATTACATTTCATGTTTCACATGCTTGCTACAGATGAAAATGTATTTTTCTGGATAAGCTTTTCTTATTCTTCGCACAGTAATTTCCACTTGTTGGACAAACTTGTAATTCTCAGGGGCCACTCTATATCTATTATCACATTTCTAACCGGTCCATTTGTAAATTTTCATGTTTAACAGTGCTCCACAGGCTCTCTCACACAAAACCATCCATCATGGTTTTAGACCACATCTTGAGAACTAATGATATATTGGATAAATTAATTTTGCTTTTTTCCTGATGATGCTTGTACCTCAAGCTAATCTCAGAAGCACTGTACTGAGTAATCCACCACTCAAGGGCCTCAACAATTAAGCTGACCATAGAACTGTATTTATCATTTGCAGAGCTGGCAGACCACTTGAGGAGGTTTTCCAGACAACAGATCACTTCTTACACTTTGGTTTGGCTGCAGTGTGGGCTGAATAGTGGTGTGCCTGCAGATATACATTGTGCCCCTCATGTGCCTTTCTCTGGATGACACTGTCTGGAGGTTATTGTGTCTCCAGCCTTTCTTATCCTTGCACAAATGTCACTATACTTGCTATTTCCCCAGCATGATTTTTTTCTTTTTTTTTTTTTTAAACCACAAGGGCTTTTCGCTGATAGTAGTGTTGATTATGGAATTATCCTGAAGCATCATAAGAATATATACTTTTTGCTTCTAAATCTGCGACTGGCTAAAACATCTGCAGGACCTGACAAATATATATGTTTATAAATACAGATTACTCATATCTCTACATATCTCTAACTGAAGTCAGACGATTTCACATATGCTTAATAGTTCTATAAAACAGGGCAAGAAAAAAAACTTTTCACCTTTAACTATATGCTTGTTTGAAGTGCATTTCTTTTCAGAAAAACAAAAGCACTATAAAGATGTTGTTGATGCAAGTGATTTTGTCAGGAACTGTTTGTATGCTTTCAGAGAACAATGGTGAAGATATAGAATGAAAAAAGTATCAGAAGTGAGAATAGAATGATGAATATTTAGGTGACTGTGTAACAATGTATGACTGAAAACATTCTGAGAGTAGTCATCTAAGTACATGCTGAACTGTACAAGAACAGCTAAGACACTACTAAGAGGTTTTAACTATAACATAAATAAGAATGTGGCACAAAGTGTTTGGATATGCCTCTAATGGAGAGGAGATAAGCTCAGATAAGAAAGGAATTGGAAGAATTTTGTGTAAGGACAAGATGTGTTATTCTCAGACCCCAAAGTTATACATCTGATTAGAGCTACATTGTTAGAATAACATGATTTTTATTTATTTTTTGGTAAGTCTACATTGTTGTTATTATAAATTAAAGTAATTGCTCCAGGTAGATCTAGGAATTTGACCTTGACACATAACACAATTCTGATTCATTGATCAAATTATTTATCATAAAGCAAATTCATTTACAGCTAAATATCACATCCACTTCTGTACTCATAAAAACTTACATTTTAGGCAACAAACCTGGTGTGATTCTTACATACATGAGTAAGGTTCTGACACAGAAGTGGGCATTTTCCTGAGATGCTTCAGCCCCAAGGACATGGGGCTCAGCCCAGGCTGCATGCCTACCTGAAGGAGGATGACAGTGATATGTCCTCAATGTGTTCATTGGTCAAAGAGGAAAGATAAGAACTATTAAAACAAAACAAAACAAAACAAACAAACAAACAAAAACCAGAAAAATGCTTTTGTCATTTTTTTGAATTGGGGATTTAGTGTAAATAGTCTGCATCTTGTTTAGGCAGCTCAGGGTTATAAATCACATTATACCACTTTTGATATGACGTTGTTTGAGGTGTTTCAGAACAAAGAATTGTAGTCAGTTAACTGTTCTTTTTCCACAAATATAGATACTGGATTATTTCCAGTGATCAAAAGGTAGCCACAGAATATCTATGGATATGGCAGAAGAAAATATGTATATTAAAAAAAAAAATCAAAGAAAGCCTACATTGTGCAACTGTTCAGTACTGCTGAATAGACCTAGAATAGACAGTAGAGACATTTGTGTAGCTGTAATCAAGTGAGCTTTGAAGCCAGTGGTCCGGGAGGACTGCAGGAGTGGTAGTGTGGGCTATTAGCTTTGGAACCTTCCTGAGACTGCGTAAGTGCTCAGGTGGTTAGTCTCAGCCATGTCCTATGTGGCAGCTATCCCTCTAGGGGCATAGGCAACTTAAATTGCTTTAGGTTTGTTGACAAATCTGCAGAGACCTCAGTGACAATGCACCCTAAGTATTATAAACCCTAACTAGAAATTTTTGACAAGTACTTGGCTCCCCTCTGCATATCTTGCTGAAAAGCAGAGAAAATGTGACATATTCCCTAAGAGAACCCTCAAGGCATGTCTACACCAAACTCTCTCTGAAACCAGAAACAGTGTGAGAGCAATCAGGGACAGTCCAGAGGAAGCTGTCAATAATGATTATTGACTAAGAGATTCTGGCATAGAAGGAAAAGCTGAATCACCTGATGGTGTTTAATCTGGGAAAACTGGTGGAGATAGTCATCTTCAAAATACAAAAAACTGTAGAAAACAAAGGAATAAACTGAAAAATAAACATTGCCTAGTCTGCCATGTCTAGACTAGAAATAATAGGCTTTAAGTGAAGCAAAGTCTAGGATATTAGAAACAGTTAAATGCTGGAATAGGTTGCTCAGGGAATTTATGGGGTGCCCATCATTGAAGATTTTTAAGAACAGATTAGAAAAATATCTGTCAGGAATTATTCAGACAGAGCTGATCCTGCCTTTGGGCAGAGAGATGAGCTGGATGACCTCTTGAGGTTCTTTCTGGTCTTATTTTCCATGATTTTATGACCATGGCACTCTGCCCAGACTGATGCATTTCAGTGCAAGTCCTTGCTAACATGATTGTGCAGCATTTCAGGGCTGAAATGTTCCCTTCACTGAATTAATGAACCCAGTTAGTGGTAGCTTGGGGGTCCCTGCACCAGACTCTAGAATGGCCTGCAGATCAGCAGCTTAAATAACCAACTTAGACTTTCAAAAAACACACTCTGAAGTGCAGGCTGTGTACAGCATCTATTGAGAGCACCTTTGTACTCAGGGGTCAGCTAGGGAGACGGTCTGTTAACCACTGTCAAACACCATCTGCAAGGGAGTCACACAAAGTGACACTTCTCCATCCCAGGCATCACACATTCTTTCCACGGTCCGACGCATGTGACTGCTTGGCACAATCTGTGACAGCCAGCATTACTGGGAGGTGCAAGCAGCTGCAACAGGCTGTCCTCAGGCTCCCTTTTTAGCTCCTTCTGTTAGAACTGTGTGTTAGGGGTTATACACCTATGAGTGCTGGTGACATGGCTCTGTGCTTGCAGACCACAATCAGACATTCTCTGTTATAGGGGTTGGCTTTCCAACCCCACCACTTCTCCTTTGATAAGCAGCTAGCGTTGCCGCACTATTTCTGGCCTACAGGGAACTCCTAGGGAACACTACAAATGCCATGGCAATATTACCTAGTGTCAGCTGAAGTGTCTGAGAGGGTGCAATGCATTGCTTTGCCAGGGAGAGAGAATTGGGTCAGAAACACGTTAAATCTTGTAGCCATGTCAGCCATTGTTCATCTGTCATAACCACAGAAAGCCATTGATCTCTGCTACGGAAGAGACAGCTGAAACACAGGCTAAGGCACAGCCAGCATGTGAGGCAAGAAGTAGGCCCAAGGGGCTGCTTGAGGTCTTCAAACTTTAAACATGGGGAATAGACAAGGCTGCAGGGCTCACACTTTCTCAAATTCCCACTACAAAAGCCTCTTTTGGCTTCCTGCTGCACACCAGCTCCAGCCAATGACAGTGATCTGTGAGACGTAAAGGCTGAAAGCTTTTGGATCATAAGTGTCTCACTGGCTCTCAGTCTGCACTCTTGAAAGCAACTCAGACACAGTTTCTGTGCACAGGGTAGGTGGGGTCATCAGCAGGGCAGATGTCTTTGCCCAAGGAAAGTTAGATCATCCAAATCCTCAGTTGTTCTAAGAAAGAAGTAGCTGAAGTCTTTTGCAGCAGCAAAGATCACAGGTTTTCTTGAGGTGCTCTGGCTTTGACAAGAAATTTAGGGAAATATGCTTGAGTTATAATATAATGGTAAATTTTCTAACTTATCCCAAGAGGAACTATGAGCAGGAGAGAAATTCAACATGGGGATTTCAAAGCAGTACATGATGCAGAACCTGTTGCACCATAGGGCTGTTCCTTTTTTCATGCCATAGCGGAAGCTTTCTGATTAACAGTTTCCAGAATTTCTTAGATCCTGACATGTATACATGTACACACAATTCTACACACATGCCTGTAAAAGAAAGAAACTGAATGAAAAATGCAAACTGGTATGAAATCTGAAAAGCAAAAATAGATTATCATGTTCCTAAAATGTGACTTTATTGCAAAATGTACTTACAGAAACTTCCACTTTGTAAGTCATTATGCTTAAATGGACTTTCTTTCCTTCTTTCTTTCTTTCTTTTTCTTTCTTTCCTTCCTTCCTTCCTTCCTTCCTTCCTTCCTTCCTTCCTTCCTTCCTTCCTTCCTTCCTTCCTTCCTTCCTTCCTTCCTTCCTTCCTTCCTTCCTTTCTTCCTTCCTTCCTTCCTTCCTTCCTTCCTTCCTTCCTTCCTTTCTTTCTCTCTCTCTCTCTCTCTCTCTCTCTTTCTCTCTCTCTTTCTCTCTCTCTCTTTTTTTTTTTTTTTTTTTTCCACATGTGCAGGTGGAAGAACCTCAGACTGCTGCTACTCCTTGGCCAGGGCCCAGTCAGACAATCGTAATGGCCTTGTCGAAGTTGGCAGATTAACTAAATGTCATTTAAACTCATTTTCAGTTTTTGCCTATCAATTACTAAACCACCGTGTTCTGAAATACAGAGAGTACACCTCTGGTTGCAGTTTTTCTAGGCTGCTCAGATGACCTATATTAATGATGATGAGATGGATTGACAGTAATCTCTTGCTGGTATAACTAGCAAGATAGCAAGTCTGCATAAGAGTGTGATATAGCAAATGATTGCACTGATGTCTAGAAGGACTTTGCATATTTGATTCTGCCTTTTAGTGAGTAATGTGTTGGTCGCAATGATATGCCGTCCCTTCCAAAGTACTTTTTTTTCTTTGAGGTTTAAGCAAAAGTTTTATACTCTCTTCTGTAAACAATTTTATATCTTCACAGAATAATTTCTTTTTTACACCATTTGAAAAACTGACAATCTTTTAATCTCTAATGAAATTGAGCACTAAAAAGTACATTTCTCTATCCTTAATGTTTAAAAATTCAGCTACTGCATCAGAAGATCACATGCTATGTTCACTTCCCTATTTCCCTGTGTAAGCAAGACACACACTGTTTTGCTTATAGACAAAGAGGTGGACTAGACTTGTTTCTGTGCAGCTACACTGGTGACAAGTACAGTCAATAAACACAGAGGCACGCTTGTTCTGTCTCATATTTAGACAATACAGTGGTCACAACAGACAGCAGCTACACAGAATGTCAACAAGCTCTGAGTCGATGTGACCAGGTTTTGGGTTTACCTTTGGTGAAACTTTGATTTAAGAGAAAACAAAAGCTTAGGATAAATCCCCACCTGGTATAAATTGATTTAGGTCCATTGAAGTCAGTTTACACCAGCTGAGAATGTAGTCTTGTGTTTGCTGACTGGAAGCTAGCTCAAATATCTTATCCAGGCTATGTGTAGTTAAAATGATTGCATCTATTCTGACCCCAACAGCTGAAAGTATTGCTTTCAGCTACAGAAGGTATTTCTAAATAGAGCATGAGGCAGTGTCTCTCCCAGAGGTCCCAGCTCACACCTGGGGATGCTGCTGCAAGGCTGCAGCTGATTCATCACTGTTTTAGCAACTCTTCTAATATAATTGTATATTATGTATTAAACCAGTAATATAATTTGGGAAGTTCAATTTCTATTGTTTGACAGTAAGCTGGACAACATGGTGTAACTCTTCCTTTTGCCATATCAGAGAGTCTGTTGTGGAAATAAAATAAAAGGGAGAGAATCAGTCTGAAACATTTAAAAATGAGAAACAATTTCTATTTCTTCTCTTTATTCTTGTGATGTTATCAGTTGATACTTAATACCATTACTGTAAGTTACATGCACCAACCATGACAGACTTGGAAGTGAGCTTGAATGTAGTTGTAATCACAGGAATCCCTAAATATCCCTGGGGCATTAACACCTATGCTACTTACTAGAGTTATTAAACCTAATTGGTTTATGATTGAGATCACTATTTTCCTGGCACTCCTGAACACCATAATTTTCTTATGCATAGCCAAAACAGAGTTACATACAGAAAAGGTTTTCTGTTCTTTTGTAGCCAGATATCACTGACCTTTCTGGTTGCACAAAATATTCTTCCAAAGTGAACCTTTTTTTTGTTGGTGTGCTTGCATGGAAAACAAGGTGAAGGAAAATTGACAGCATGATTAATGGATGGCTATCCTAGTTTCATGGAGGCTCTCATTATGCTCTAGGCTCTGTAGAAAAACTTGGGATGTCTGTCCACACCCGAAAGGTTAAAATAGTTCTGAATAGTTTTAATTGACTATTACATTTAAATAATCAACCTACAATCTCTTCCGGACAATGAAGAAATAAAGGTTGTGCTATGTATATTACCAGTACCTGTGATATTATTTATTACTTCAAATATACATTCTCACTAATTTAAAAAGATTTTCATCATCAGAAGAGCTGGCATTGGATCTTACTTCCTAAACCACTATTTTGCTATTGAAAGTTAATAATGAAATCCTGGTACATAACATACAGACATCATCTCCCAGAGAGAAATTAAAGATAAAAATATATTTTTCTGACACATCTACACTGAGGAGGAGCTCCAGTAACTAGGTAGTTTCATTGACTATGGCTTCTTATGACCAAAGGCTTCTTGCACATCCTTGACAAAATGGAAGCAGTCTTTAAAAGATGGCCAGTGGATATCCGTGGGATCTTCATAAAAAATTAAAATCAGGCTCATGATATAGTTTCCACTGGAGTCTATGAATGTAAGGGTAAGGGGTTATTGCTTGGGTGTGCATTCATTGCTGGTCTTTATTACTGAGAAAAAAAAAAAAAAGTTAAGACTGTAAAGAAGAGACAACACATTGCATTTTTAAAGATTTCTTATTTTAGGTCACATAAAATGCTCATTTGTATTTGACATCATAAAATTAAGAGACCAAAATGAAAATATTTTGCTAAAATTATAGGAAAATAAACACTGCTTCTATGATTCTCCAGAGTGCACGAAACCCGTAATGTTATTGGTCATTTTGTGAGAGCACTACATTTAACATTGGACAGTAAATTGCAGTTTACAAACAGTTTTCCAATTTGCTTTCATAATGTAACACTTTTCCAAGCTGCTCTACTCCACTGGGCATCCCTGTTTTGGATTATTTGTTCATTAGGTAACTCATGGATTCCTGCCAGTCCACTGGCCTCCCTGGAACCAGTCGTGTTTGCTAACCCTGTGCCTTTGTCTGTTTACAACCCTTTTAGCATTGTATTGTTTGAAAATTCAGCGTGATCTGACCTCTTATTCTAAATCAGCTGAACAAACAGGAACAAATTTGACACTTCCCTTGAGGAGACAAAACAAAACAAAACAAAGGCCAACAACCAGAAAATATATTGTTATATAATATGTAATAATTGCATCTATATGAACCTCAGATTGTGATATTATTGTTTAACAGTCACACACATAAGAAAATCAATTTCAATACTCAGTTGGGTATATTTTTATTCTGCAACAAAGCAAGATGAAGAGAAAGTTGGTCTGACAAAGACATGTCAGCCCAGAAAATGGTTCTGCTAGAGTAATCTCAACTTGTCACTGAGCTTGAAGTAGAAAACTGGCCTTAAAGCAAGCTTTTTAGCTAAGGTATATTGATTCATCATTACATGCTGCATGTTTCCAAGCTTCTGTGTTACACTGCAGAGCATCAGCAACAAAGCTGTATTAAATTTTATATAAATATCAAAAACTGCAGAGCTTCCCCAAGTAATTTATAATCCATAATAATGATAAATGCAATAGAGAAAACTCACTTCTTATAAATACTTAAGTCCTTTGTGAAGTTTGCAGACTCTAGAATATCTGTTTCATCTGAATTTCCCTTTACTCCACTATGTTTTCTTTTATCTACAGATCACTGTCCTCATTTTTTCTCATACCATACGTTGTCCACTACATTCATCTTGCTTCTCTCTATCATGATTTGCATTGCCTACATGGTTCACTTCTAATTGTTCTTAATATCAGCAATCTCATTTCTTGCCTTGCTTCTGCCTGGCAACAGACCCCCACCTTTACCACTGTTGATCTAATTACTTCTTCTAGATTGGCATTTAGGAGAAATATTCATGTCTTTAGCAAGATCGATTAACAGCACACCTCAGAGAGCAGTGCTACTGCTAAAGGGGAGAACAATTAGTAGCTTATATAAATGGACAACTTCTGACATGATTAAAGTGATCTGTATAACTGTCACACTAAGTGAATGCTTTTAAAAGGCCTTTGTTCCTTTCCAAAAATGCAAAGCCACAGAAGAAAGTACCGTAGTTAACAAAACTGATATTGATATTCAAGAACTGGGCAGATTTCCTATGCTGTAGAAACTGAATTGTTTAATTCTTCTGTTTTTCCTTGTTTTGTATTTAAAATGTCGAAGGAGAATGTCCTTAGCATGATGACTTGGAGTGGGACAGTTCAGAGGAAATCCCCAATTAAAACAATGATTCATTGGTGATGAGTCAGTTAGAATTTGTCCCAGCATTAGGCCAGTGCAGGGCAGATGGCGAGCCTGCTGGTTTGTGTGGTGAAGAGCCAAAATACAGTCCCAGATATTTCAAGCAATTAAAGAAGCCAAAGTAATTTTCATAAGAAAAAAAGATTTTGCTATGAGCCAGCCATGGTTTTTCATTGTCATTATATATACATATGAAGTGACAATATACATATAATATAATCATATAATATATATATATATATATATATATATATATATATATATATATATATATATATTTATGTAAATTTCCTCCAAGGATTTTCAATTAAAAACTTTTTTTTTTTTTTTTTTTTTTTTTTAATTAATTTATTTATTTTAGCAAAGGACAAAACTATGAAGAACTTTCCTAATGGTAGTTTAGTGTAAACCAGATGCAAGCAGGTGAATGTGAAACTTGAAGGCTGAAACAAATGCTTAGGGTTTTTCTATGGTCCCTGTTTCCACTCCCATCCATGGAAGAGATCCATGGATGAAGTAGAAGCAATATTCAGCAATCCAGGGAAGATCTGAATATAGAGATTATAAATGCAAAATATTTCTGCATCCGACAGGAATGACATTGAGGATATAGGATCTATGGAGGAAATAGGTCATTGAGGTGTATTTTGATCAAAAAACAAACAAACAAACAAACAAAAAAACCTCAGTGTACACACTAAGTGTGTAGAAAAAACTCTACCTTTAGTTTTCAGTAAGCTCAATAGAAATGGAAAACCTTCTTCCATTAACCTAGGTACCCAATTCATTATTTGCAGCATGGAGTTATCTCTAGAAAGAAAACTCATTGTTCTGAGGTAAAATATTTGTGATTTATGTGTTTATTTTCTGTGCATCAGTTCATGGCAGATATTTTTAACACTGCTTCAAGAGTTCTGGACACAAAATTTTATAGTATCTTCTGCCTAAATGGTAACTAAATGTTAAGGGTCTTGTAGCTCTTTGGTAGGAAAGCTGTCATACATATGAAGTCATATTTGGACTACTGGGCATATGATTAAACAACATCAGTAATCCCTGTCTCTTACTTTATCTCTTTCTCGTCCTTTCCTTCCTCTGACTCTGAAAAAAATTTGTATACACATTTGTGTAGTCAAGGAGAAATTCAAGCCAGAAGCTTGTAAGCTGCTTGTTCAGCTATGTTGTACCCATAGTTTAAATAACAAAAGCTGTGTATGAGGCCTTGGTTAGATCCTGCAAAACCTTTACCACACTAGTAAGCCATAGCACTTTCACACACCAAATTGCATTTTCTGCTTTTGCTACAAGCTCAGGCAAAAGCAGCTGGAATGAGGAAGGGGGAGTTATGAGATACCAGTAAATTTCAGTGTTATCCAGTGTGCCAGCTAATTCTAGCTGTAGTCAGTGTTCATTCAAGCACAGTCAGCTGATCTACACTATTGCCATGTACTAGTGGTAGGAACAGTGAGATCTTTTGAGGTAGAGGTAGCTGGAATAGGCAATCCTTGTATGCAGATGGCTGGGTAAACATTTAGACAGGGAAACAGTGAGCCATATTTACAAATATATCAAAGAATCTGTGCTTTCATCTAGCAGTCTCAAAGAAAACATTATTTTAGCAACATGAAGAAGAGGGTCCCTCATAAGAAAAACAAATTCCTACCACTCTTGACACATTACACCAAGAATCAAATTTATGGAAGCAAATTCATTCCTTAAAATTGATAATGGTTTCTTTTTCCATGGACAGAAGAGTCCAGATTCAGTATCCAAGTGCCCTGCTAAATGTTATTGAGGAGATTGCTTCAAAAAAAAAAAAAAAAAAAAAAGTAAAGCCCCGTTGTGATTCCCCACTTCTCATGCTTCTCCCAATTCTCTCCTTTGGGCAGCATAACCTGTTTTGTTCCATGATTTGTTCTTGAGTACTTAAAGCAATTGGGCAACAAGGTGAATGTGCCTTAGGCTAACTGCATTCATCTTGGGACCATGGTCTGCTGGCCTAACTTATCTTGTATACTACAGTTTAAACAGATGCTGGACTGAGATTCTCAGCCACAACACAGAGGTTTCTTATTGCATTCTCTTGTTTGCCCTTCCACGAGGCTGGTTCATCTGGCTGTTAATCAAGATATCATCCTTTAAGGGACAAAAAAAATAATTATTTTGTTATCACAAGAAACCTAGTGCGGAAATGCTGTTCTTTTCATGACTTTACATAATAGTTTGAAATATGTTCCTAAGTATTTGGAGTCATCTAACTCCTCTTCTGAGAGCCAGGTCAGGTCTGTGTCATTTCAATTACCATTTTGAAAGTTTCTTATAATAGTGTTGTTTTTTTTTTTTTTTTTTTTTTTTTTTTTTTTTTTTTTTGTCTGTTTGTTTGTTTGTTTGTTTTCCTCAGTGCTAGAATGCAGTGCATGAAAATATATAGGATTTTTTGAGTTGATTAGAAGTACAGTATAGATGGATAAAAGAAAGCAGAATTCATGGATGCCTCTTTGCCTTTCTATTGCAATGCCTTACATCTTTTTCATGATTTTTTTAATGTGAAATTATGAAGAAAACATTTATATTACGGTTTTAAGTGAAATATGCTCCCCAAAATGTTAAATTTATTTAAATTGAAGAACAGGTAGGGACTTATGAAAAGAAAACCGTAGTCTCAATTCAAATACATCTCCAAGTTCTAAACTCAACTACTCAACTATTTCCCCCCCCCCCCCCCCCAAAAAAAAATAAAATGTTATTGATGATTCGTATTACAGTAGCATTGTCACCTACTTCTTATATGGCAAAACATGATGTATAGCCAGTATATATACAGAAGCTGAGAAGCTTGCTGTTTCTGGCTGTTTACATTCTCAGGGTATGCTTGAAATACAGTTCAAAGGTATATCTGTAGTTCACACACTTAAGTTGATTTTAAGTGGTCTAGGTCAAGCTTAGAAAATAATGCAAATGACCTACCAAAGACATTGGGTAAATTGTATAGTTAAATGCCTTGCCCTGGACTGCTGTTGGGAATCTGTCAGTATCTGATCTGTATAGGCTAATACAAATTAGGCAAATTTTCCTTGAAAAAGACTGAATTGGCTCTCCAAAAAACTTTTATGCACCATAAAATATAATTTATATTAAAGTCATGAAGCCACACATGATATGATGTTGCAGGCTTTATTCAGTTCCAGTCCTGAAAATCCCCTCCAGCTTGAAAGTTTCCTGCTTAAAAATTCCCTTCTTGCTAGAAGCTAGATACAACTTATATATGCATGCTATATATATTAACAGATCCTCAAAACACAAAGGCTAGAAGGAAAGAAAAGATCAACAAAGAACTGATGTATACATCAGTGATTTCAACTCATTAACAAAGTCAAGTACTAAATCCAGGTATTCTGAATCTTACACCTGCAGTCTGTGTATTCAAGAAGGGAGTTTAGTTATACCCGGGAGTGGTTTCTCAAGAACGTTTTATGAATAGAATTTGAAATAAGTACCCCAAGGTATAGCTTTAGTTCTTGTGTAATGAAAAGAAACAGAAGTTATCCAGCTACTGAACAGACACAACATGTCTGAAGAAAGTTCATAATTAAAGATCAGAAGCCAAACTTGTATTTTGGCCTCCTAGAGATTTATTGAGTGATCTTGACAAGTTGCAGTTGTCTGTCTCCTGGTCCAGATACATGACTGTCCACAAGCACGTACGGAGAGCACTTCCTAAATGCAGTGGTGTCTGTGGAATGCATCTTTTATCTTGGAAGTCTCAACATACTTTCAGCAGCAAATCCGCACCTGTTTGCCTTCCTTGTTCATTCCTATCACTGCTTCAAAGGATCTTGCGCTTCTAAAGTGACCGCCTGTTTGCGGTGCTGTCTGTGTCCTCATGCAACTCCCAGTGAGTGCTGTGACAGAGGGTTACCAGCTGCTGCCACACACATGGCAATACAGACTTGAGGTGCAAAGACAAGGTGTCTTCTTACAGAGACATGCATCGCCACATGGGAATGGGTTTGAGCATGATAGGGAGCTTAACTTGCATGGTAACTCATCACACTTATCAGTTGATTTTGTGATATTGTTTTCTGCTCTTTTTATTTTGCTCACTTCTTTCACAGATGAGCCACTTTCTTCTTGTATATTTTTATTTGTTCTCCCAAACAGGAATTATTCAGGATAAGCACACAACTTTTGCAGCACAGATCTCAGTACACTCATTGCTTGACAGGTAGCCTGATACTTCAGAAGGGAGAAAGCAAGTAAGTAAATGCATTAGCAAACACAGAGCCCCAAGAAAATGAAAATACAATCTGTTAGGACATTATATGAGATGATCTTGAGGTCTCTTCCAACCTAGAAATTCTGTGATTCTGTGATTCTGTGAAGTGGACCAAACGAACTGACTTGACATACCAACTGCTGCCTCGCAAAGTATAAGGTAAAAATATAAGGGTAACCACAGGTTACCCAAAACAGGCATACAGCTCCAGACAGGAACCTGAGTGTCTCCTGCTCATTATAGTTCTCCCAGTTTTAGGACTTTTAAGGGTAAGGAGAAATTATTATTATTATTTATTATTATTATCATTTAGTATAGATGTGGCCTTTAGATGTGGCCTTTAGATGTGGCTAAGGTCAACAATTTGGCTTTCATGAAAAATTACTTTTATACAGAATGAATAGGTTTTTGATAAAACATATCAATGTTGATGAAAAAGTTAGTGTCCTTTTTAACTAATTTTCACTTAAATATGAATCACTATTTTAAACTTAAAAGATAAAACTTAACCACAAAAGAGCTGAAGTTAAGCAAAATGCTTTAGACTTATGCTTAAGTCAAATGATCCATAATAAAGTATTTTCAAAATTCTTTTTTTGTGAAATAATTCTAAATTATGGTTTTTCAGTACCAGATGATGGCCTTTTAGTACTAGTTTTAATTAATTAATTTTTTTTTTTTTTTAATTGCTATTATTTCTTTTTAAGGAAGTCCTTTTTTTTTCGTTTCTTTTTTCTTTTTTCTTAATGTTGGTTCTCAAGAGTAGCTGAGGCAACACCCACATAATCTAAATCTTTACTTGGGTTTTGACTTTTTTTTTGTTTGTTTTGAACCAGCATAGCAAACTGAAGAAAGTTCAAATGCTTCAACTTTTCATTGATAGACCTTACATTTAAGCTTTGTGTCATTAGTTGCTGCCTTAAAGGTCAAAGCATACAGAGAACTGTGGAGAGTCAGCTAATGACCTGTCCCCAGCCAAACACTCTCTGACTTTTCCCCTTGTACTCCTTCTCCATACTGCATCCCCCTCAAACTCTGCTCCCATATAGTACCATGAGGAAGGACTGACAAACTGAACCAGGACTGCAGTGAGGAGGAGGAGGAGGAGGATGGCACCTCAAGGCCAAAAGTGCATAGCATTCCTGAGCTTGAATTTATGATGGTGGGCAAAGGAAGCCATGTTTCCTAGGGTATTCTAGCCACCTCCTGCCAGCCATACCCCCATCTCTACTCCCAAGAGTGGTCATGCATCTCCACTCAAAAATCCCTGACTTTCCTCTGGGTCTTGTTCCAAAGTTATTGAGCTGCTGCCCAGAGCAGAGGTGATAAGAAAAAAACCTTTCAGAAGTGGTCAACATGTTGTGAACTATCTGTAATGTCAGAGGTAACTGGCTGGTGGGAGAATGGAAATTTAGAAAGATGTGTATAGATGAAACTGAAAACAACTGTTCATAAAGACATGCTCTGTCTAAAAAGATGTATATCATCAAAGAGTATGTAAAGAAGCATAGCTCATATTCAAGGTACACTTGCTAGCATGCACACACATACAGAGTATGTATATATGCATATATGTGCATATCATCAGAAGCTACTTCTCAGTTGTGCCTATCGAAATGGTGTCTGTGGTGGAAGCAAACCATCTGCTTCACTACACTTCTATTTTTAAGATCTGCAGTATGGCAGTGTAACACATGCAATGTCACTTCAAGCCCTCCTCCCCCAGATGAACTCCAATATGTCACTAGGTTGTCCTACCAGCTTTACGTTTTCTCTGTAAACAGAAACCCTATCTTCCTGCAGACTGAGTCAGCAGCTGTACTGGAGCAAGACCTATCCTTAAGACTTACAGAATGTGTAATTTGATGTCGAAAACCCCACAGGAGGGTATTTGCCACCTGACTCTGGAATGGACAGCAGTCGTTAAATGGGAGCTTCTACAAGTCTGTCTCCACATACATGGATGAAAAACTTCTGTAGCATTTGCTTTTCCAAGTCTGGAAGTAAACCCTCCATTTTAAACTATTTTTCTGGGAGTTCTGACCCTGAACTTTTCACCTGCTTGCATGCCATTTTAAGACTGATGTTCAATATGCATATCAGGTTTGAATATCTGATGTGCAATGTTCCTATCATATTTGCTACCAATTTGGGGATTTAGACTTAAATCCCATTCTGGTGTCAAGGAAACATATATATATATATATCAATTCAAATCTGACTGAAAAATCTTTGTGTTGTAAAAATAAAAACCTGACAGGAGCATGAGAAGACCTAAAGAGGTATTATGAAACAGCACGTTGTCACAGAGCTGCTTGCGTTCTGCATCACTTTAGAACTTCTGCACAGATTCTAGTGCCTTCCTGCTGGCACGGCTTATCTGTATTCCCTTCTAGCATTATCATTTAGTATACTCAAGAAATAACCCACTGAAAATGGTTCTAGTTGACGCCATGGGAGGGCAAAAATGCTTGTGCTAGAAACTGCTACAAGTATTTTACAGTTGTGGGACACTTAATGAGTATACCTGGGTGAACCCTATTGAATTTTGATGGAAAGGATGAGTTGCATGTTGGCTTTCACCATAAAGGCTGATGAAATGGAAATAAAATTAAGGAGATGACACAAATTTCCCAAGGCTGGTCATAATGTCATTGCTGACACTGCTCTCTACTTTATTCTTAAGAAAAAAGGTTTATCTCCCTATATATATTGCCTTTCATTTCTTGAAGGGTTAAGCTCACATACCAATAAGTGAGTTCTTCAGAAAAACAAACAAAACAAACAAACAAGCAAACAAAACCACAACACCGTATCACAAGTTATGTTGTGTGGGAAACTAGACAAAATGGAATTAGCAATGTTCTCCACATCAACAGCGCACAACATGATCTTGTTAAAGAATTATACTGCCTCATAATTCTCAAACAAATGACATTATGCTATAATGGATTGTTTTTTACTTCCCAAGCAGAAGATGGTAGGTTTGTTTTTCCCATTAAACTTAATTTTCATTTCAGGCACAAGATAAATGATACATTGATGTATTTACTTATCCTTTTCTTGAAGTTTACAGCTGGGAAAAGGAAACTTATTTCTTGTCTATTGGTGTAAACAAAGCTGACTCTCCTGATTCATAATTTTATATATATATATATATTTTTTTTTTTTTTCTGCTGCTCTGAGTCTGAGTATTGATGGAAGAAACTGATGGTTAATCAAATGCACTTGCCACTCTTGATAGCAAACAAGGATGAATTGTTAAATAGACCATTTATTTCATCTTCTCCTCACAAATAGGAAAAAAAATACTCCTAAAATAATTATAACTAATAACTTCCAGGTTCTTGCATTTCTCTGTTGCAGGAAATACTGACTGGGAGAGGGCATTCTGACTGAATTTAGTCATCTAGCCTGCAGAACATCTCCTTAACGCATATATATAATTGATAATGGTGATGTGAAGAAGGTTTCAAGTCAATTGAAAATTTTATATCATTTTCTTGTTTTTCACTATTCTTATTCAATGCTTCCATCTTTAAATTAAACATTTACAGAGGAAAAGCATAAATATATCTTAAAAAAAAAGGAAGAAAAAAACGTGAAAGAAACCATTCTTGTTTAAAAATACATGTATATATATATATTTAAACCAGACTTATTTAACAGATGTTAACACATCTAAATAACGTTGATCTCCTTGAGAATATATTTCTTAGATACAGAATTAAAAGTCTGAAAAACATGTCAAATACTTAAAAATCTTTAGATACTTTTGGCCCCTAGCTATTAGCTACTAATAACTCCTTTGCTGCATTGGATTGAGAAGGAAGTAATCTCACTGCAAATTAAAAAGCCTTAAAAGCAAATACAAATATATAAGAGCTCATTTTATTTCTGAATTTCCCAGGCCTATCCTGTCTTGTTGCCACACTCCTCAGTTTCTTTTCACCGTGACAATGTTTTCTGCTAAATTGAAAATAAATTAATAATTGTGCAGTAGCAAGGATCTTGTCATGCTAATTTTTCTTATTGTGGTCATGTTTTCTTTATGGTAGCTCAGTAAAATATGATCTCCCAAAACACTGCCATCAGCAGCCAATTTGGAACAAAGTTCAGTCTCAAAAAAAGAAAAAGAAAAAAAAATTAACAGAATTTGAAAGATGGTTATATCTTCCATGATGGATCCCACTTTGACATTTTTAGTGAATTAAAATAGGAATATCAAGGGTGTGTCGTACTGTTTCTTGTTTTTATCTTTCCACCCAGTGGAAGTACAGTCCACCATTGTAGACTATACCATTATTCTTCCCTGAGAAATGGTGAAAGGAATATTCCATTGTGACCTATAAAGACCATCATAATTTGCATAACACTGAAGTGAATTTATTTTTTCCTCTGCTGAAGACTACAAATTTTGCAGGAGAATGAAGTATAGAAATGTGCATATTTTCCAGAGGGTGCAGATACCATGAAGACAGAAGAGCTTGTACTTACTCTTTCTCATCAACACATACATACATGGGATAAAGGCCAGATTCTGAATCTGACTGAATTTCCCTTTTTCCTCAAAATCAGAATCTTCCTCAGGCTTTCACATGGATCAGGCAGATGATGACACCATGTACTTTGGATTAATCCTTTAATTTGCCACCTTTACTCTATCTTTGAGTAGCAGTATTAGAAGTAGCAGTTTTGCCTCCTGTGTCCACACCTCCAGCATATCTGTTTCATGGCTGAGCAGGCCTGGCAAAACAGTGTAAAGACAACAGCTCCATATGATTCTGCTCAAAACTATTACTAAGATACCAAGAAGAAATGGGATGATATATAGATAACAGACATTGTATGGGAATTCTGCAATATATTTACCTAAACACACTAAACATTTCCCAAACACTGGGTTGGTGTAAACAGATTAGTTACAAGACGTCTGAAGGAACAATATTTTTGCAGCAAAAGTAGCAGAGGTAAAGGAATAAACAGCTAAAAAAAGTACCCATGAAAAGCTTCAAATAAACAGGAGGGGTGTTTGTTGAGTATGCTCTCACTATAAAAACTGTCACAGAAAAAAGAAAAAAAAAAAAAGACCGTCTGCTCACAGGTGCAGGAAAATGCATTCATTGTGAAGCTAAGGATTTCTGTACTGAATGGGAAACTCAAATTAAAAGAGATACAGCTTACTGAACCACATGTCCTCTCTCCTACCCCTAGAATTTTTTGCCTTGCAGGATGGGTAATCCAGTCACTATTTTCTGTCAGACAGCCACTTCACCTCAAAGTGGTTGCTGTATGTCAGCAATCCTTAGAGAAGCCTGAAGCCTGGTGAAATCCAAAGCCATATAGAGCTACAGTAATATTTCTTCCTACAGTTCCTAGTGACTGTTTCCTAACATTCTCTGTAAGGTTAGAACAACCCCCCCCCCCCCCCAAAAAAAAAACAAAAACAAAAACAAACAAACAAAAAAAAAACCACCAGATTGCATTGATTGCATTAACCTTAGACTCTAAGAAATTTTTTGGCAATCAGGCTGAGAAGATGACCCAGATCTGGTTAAGGGCACTGAGGCTCTGGATTGAACACAGAATGAAAGTTAGACACCTCAAAATAAAGTTCACTCTAAGGTGGAATTTGCTTACAACTAGAAAATAGAGAAAGCTGATCCCTCCTCAGAAAATAAGCACCTCATTCACAGATGCAGGAAGTGACTGCCTATTCCAGTCACATCCTTTCTAGAGAGTAGGCAGGAGCACAGCTGTTCATTCAAAGAACCAGGAAGCAATTGTTCACTTACAGAGATATAGCCGATGGACACAATTCTGTCTTTCTAGTAGTAGATTCAGGGGGAGAGTACTCATTCAGGACTGGGAGACTTCAACCAGGTTTACACTGCAAAGCAAAATAGGGAAGGAGACTGTTCTCTGCCTCTGAAGCCAACAGACACAGACTGATCCTGTCAATATAACATATTGTACTGGATCACTCTATGTTGTGGAATAAGAGGTGGAGGTTGTACTGGGTCTGGCTGAGATGGAGTTAACTTTCCCTGCAGCAGCCCATACAGTGCTGTACTCTGTACCTGTAGCTAGAACAGCACTGGTATCACACCACTGTTGTGTCTATTGCAGAGCAATACTGGCACTGCATCAGGACTCCCTCCAAGTCCCCCAGAGCCAGTAGGCTGGGGGTGCGCAAGAGGTGAGGAAGGAACATCACCAGGGCAGCTGACCTAAACCAACCAAAGGGATATTCCATACCTTATGATGTCACACTCAGCAATAAAAGGTGGAAAAAAGAAGAAGAGGGAAGGCGTAGGCTCTTGTGAAAACATCTGTTGTCCTCCCGAACAACAGCTATGTGTGTTGCAGTCCTGCTTCAAGGACGTGGTCAAACATCACTCACTGGTGGGAAGTAGAGAGTAATTTCTTTCCTCTGTAATTCCACATGGCTTTTGCTTGTTTTTTTTTTTTTTTTTTTTATTTTTTTATTTTTATTATTTTGTTTTGTTTTGTTTTCCTCTTCACATTTAGTTAAATTTTTAATTAAAAATAAGCTTCCCTTAACAATTATTTTTTATTTAATTAAAGTATCCTTATCTCAACCGGTGAGTTGTTTCTTTCATTTTCTTCTTCCCCTTGTCTTCTGAGGGGGAGCAAGAGAGCGGTTGTGGTGGAGTTCAGCTGCCTAGCAAGGTAAAACCATCACACATATCTATTGCTCTTCATATCTCTTTGGCCCACAAAGGACACTAAAGCCCTAAATGGAGTTTCTTTCTTCCTTTCTTCCTTCCTTCCTTTCTTCCTCCTTTTCTTCCTTCCTTGACAATTTCAACTGCAAGCAAAAGTAAGAGGATATTCTCCACCTCTCCTGCACACCCACCTGATAAGTGGAGAACATGGAGTTAAGAATGCATGGCTGGATCTAAGTATCTATGCTGGAGGAAGGGTGCTGGGGTTCCCATTTCCTCCCCATAGGATCATGTGTCTTGCAGCAAACAGCTGAGGGTAAACTCCAAAACTGCATGACTAGGTTCCTGTCTGAGGAAAGCATTGGGCTTACATTTGGTGACTCACTTGTCAGCCTTTTAGAAAAGAGAATTAGGGGGTCTGTTTGTATGTGTGTATATGTCAGGTGTGCATGTGTGTCCCAACTCCAAAACTTTTGAAGAGATGCTGATTTTGGTTTTGGATGCATTTTCCAAGGAGCTTAGCACTGTCAGCCTGGGCATATTTGAAGCCCATCTACTGGATTGAAAACCGTAGAAAACTTAAACAAAATAATGACTAGTAGTTATATTCCAACAGTGCTTCAGGGAACATTGACTGAACTGCACTAGCTGGGGCAGTCAGTACATACATGGAGAAGAGTCCCTAAAGGAGTTAAAAGTCAAACACAGAGGTTTTTACTGAGCAAGGGTGTTCCAGGATCAGAAAGTGGCTGTTTTTCTATTATTATTTTTGCCCTCAGTTTCATCTCTGGTCTGTTCCAGATCTTCTGACTTGCCCTGTCTTTTGCATATTGATGCTGAAACAGGGCAGCCTTGGGTGTAAAAACCACGAAAGAGGCAAAATCGCTTTCACCATTGATCAGGTATAAAACATGATTTTTCAGCTCTCTATTCCAATCAATACCTGTTGTGCCCTTTCTCGGAGTAATGTAGTTTAGGATTCTTAGAAGGCTGACTTTTGAATATGGATCTCTTTAACTCCTTTCCTCTGCAGATTAATTTTGTTGTGTCAATATTTATGTTATAATCTTGGAAAACTCTATGTTTGCCTTTGGGAACTTACCCAGGATTTGATTGTCTGGTTGAAAGCAGTCTGTTTAGTGTATGTAAAAGATTTTTCAGGTCAGGCAGAAAAGAAGTAGGTCAGATCTTATATTCCCAAATTTTGATCTGACGGATGGGAAAACAAAAATAAAACGGCATCACATGACTTAATGCTTATTCTTTGAGACTATTTTTCTACTAGAGTTAGTCTGAGGACACTCAGACAAATCTGTATACACAGATACCAGGGCAATGACTAATAGGCAAGCTCAGTTACATGAAAATAGGCACATCAGATGCATTAACAGCTATGTGAACCAGGTATTCATTTATTCTTACTTTCCTTTGTTTGCCTTGAAACTATAGCACAGGCAGGAACAGTAGAAGATAGAACAAATTTGTCTTATATTCAGCTAATAGCGTATGGAGTTGTTATCTGCACACCTCATTACTATGTCTTACCAGTCTTGGGCCAAGATGTATATCTGCTGTCATTTTTTTTTTAAATGCTTGATTACAGTTTTAATTAAATTAGCTTAAAGCTTCAATGACAAATTGTGTAGCCAAAGCCTTTCAGATCCTTTCTCCTTTATGAGTTACAGCTTCTGAAATAGGATTCTGCAGTAACACCATTTCTATGTAAGTTTTTTAACAGCAGCAATAGAGGTGATAATGTCCTGGACCTTCAACAGCCAGGTGTCCATAAAATAGCTCTTCCCTGGGGAGCTGAAAGGAATGCAAAGGGAAGCATTAAGTAGCTTGGCTGGCAGCCGTGGCTTTGCCTGTACTGTGGGAAAACTTACTGCAGTGTCACAGCCCTGCTACCATCAATTAGCGTCAATACACACAAAGAGCACCAGATATAAGACCAACGTTCTGGAAATATAACAAGCAAAATGATGTTTTGCAGCAAGGCTGAGCTTCCACTTTGTATGTGAAAGAGGATCCAAGAAAGGGAAAACAAAAACAGATTAGTCATACATCTAAATTTAGGGGTTTTTCCGTATATGCTACTGTTTCAGATAGGTCATGGAAATTAATGAAGTCAGTGTTATGAGATGAAAAGAATCTCATAGTGACCTGATGTGAACTCATGAAAGCCTGATAGGAGGATTTGACAGAGAATGTTTGGGACCTTTTTTTATCATCCAATGGCTCCTTTTAACAGTAACTCCTATCATGCTGTCAGCAGAACAAATAAATTTGGCCTACTTCTCAGTCCTCCCCTCTAGTTTGTTCTGAAAACTGACTTGATTTTCTCATTCTGCTTGAAGACTGCCTATGATTCTTATGTAATGAAGAAGGGACCTGACCAGAAGCATTGCCCACAGACAGTATACATACCTCCTTTTCAAAGCGAGGGGAAAGACAGGGCACGCAACATATCTGCTCCTACCCTTTGCTGGTTATTGGGTAAAAAGCTTAAGAATGAGGACTGTTAACCATTGGTTTTTCATTTATGTTTGTAATCTCCCCTCTGCATTTCTCTTTGCTGTGCAGTTCTGTACTGGCACTGTAAAAGAGGTAAACATAACAGTCTACAGAAACTGAATCTGACACACAACTATCCTAATTTGCATGGTTGACACTGCTAACTGCTTCCCATGGGTAACAGGGCCAACAATGACTTATCCTTGCTGTCAGTGTGTACTCACCAAGGACAGAATAAAGCTTGCAAATTGGAATTCAGGCTGGTTAGTATGGTTAATAGTCACTGAGATCAATTTTCTAGTATCTAAATTCATCAACTTGGTGGTAATGGCTAAAGCAAGGCTTACAATCCACCCTAGGCTATCAGTATCTGTATCAGTATCTGTGGGCCTCTTACCCTGGTATGCTGTCGTATTTACTTGCATTTCTTTAGTTTGTTTATGTAGAAATGAACTCACAGTGTGATTTTAATGGTTTTTTTTTTTTTTTTTTTTTTTTTTTTTTTGAGATTTGTGTCTTAGCTAAAGGCATATTGCTCATGTGATCAGTGTATGTAAATCAGCATCGGCCCAGTATTAATCATAATTTTGTAGGCCTGCAGATTCAATAATAAATGTTATTTTTTTTTTCCTGTACATTGTTCTAAACTGTACACAAAAAAACACAGGCTTTGCTCTCATTGAAAGGGGTAATGGGTGTGACTTCCTGCTAAGTAGTAGAAATAATGAAATCATTACCTAAGCCAATGCTAGACAATCCAACTTGGATACTGGTAGCAGCAGAAGTTAGTACAGAGATCTGCCTGAGTTAAAATCGTGGCTTATAAAACTGCTGGCACTTGAATGAATTCATTTACAGCTACCATCATAATCTCTGTATGATGCTGCATTGCACCATCTAGACTAATGTTGAGGCCTAGGTTAAAAATATAGGGGTTTTGAGAACCCAACTTTTGAGGTTAGATCTTTACCTAGCTGTCCAAAACCAGTCCCATAGTTCCTTATGAATAGCTTGGATGAATGATATGCTGATGGTGTAAGCTGGTAAGAACCCTTTCTGGGGGTGATGAAGCTATTGTTTTTGGTACATTCTACCCTGGAAAGCAATAAAAGAAACCCTGGTTGACTCAGACAGAAATCTGTCTGATGACACCGATTGAAATATAATTCTCTTTACAGCCCTCACTCTCTTCAGTTTACTTACATCTCTGGCAGAAAACTTGCCAGTGATTATGTAAGAGCAAGACTTAAAGAGCAATTCAGAAGACTTATCCATATGGGACCTAAATATATTTCATAGAAGTATTCTAGTCTAGTATTCTATATGTGTGGTAATTACCTCTAAAACAGCAGCTATTTTTCATTCAATTATTTGTACAGAAAGAGAATACATATATCAAAGTGGAAAAGTTCATTGAATTACAAATGGTCATACCATCTTGAGTAAAAACACTATTTCAGAGACAAGAAAAAGAGCCACTGACCTATTGAAACCTGTGTCCTCATGTTTCTACTACACAGTAATACACTTTTATAAAGCCAGTAGTTTTTAAGCAGTGTTTAACCTTCAGTTTCTTAACTTTTAGCACCTGGGATGTAGACAAAAGTATTTGCTTGTCTGTCTGCTTGTGTACTCTTCATCATAGTGTTTTCTAAAAAAGAGGACCTGAGTTTTTCTAGATCTTATCAGTTCTGCTTCTGATAACAACATAAAGCTAACACCTCAAATTGTCAAACAGTATGCTGAGTTCTCTAAATTTTGTACTTCTCCATAAGTGGCTTATCTTGTGGATTAAACCTTTCCATGCTTCTGGACAGAGAGCTTAGTTTGGTTACAATCATATTCTCTTAATCTTGTGGAAAGGTACAAATTCAAGCCCTAATGTGTATTGCTCTTTGACATGGCTTTTTATTTTTTAAGAAATGGATAAAATTCTAGTTGCATTATTTCCCTTACCTTGGAAATTGGGAAAAATAATAACTCTCTGTCCCAGATGGAATACATAAGATATATTTCCTTGGTCAATTAAATATTTTTAAACTTAAATATAAATTATATGTAAAAAAGTTAGAGGTCTATCTTATTTTCCCAAGTCTGAAATACCCTGTTTTGTACAGCTCTTTTCCTGTCTTACACTGGTACATGAGACATGACTGGACAGCAAGAAGGTGTAGATGAAGCCTTGGATTCACCAGACCAGAAGTCTGTATAGCAAGGCCAGTATAGTCCTAGACATAAATAAAATAATTGAGCTAGAAAATACCTCAAAAGATTATTTAATCTATCTCACTGATCAAGAAAGGATAAGCTATTCCGTGATCATCTCAAGTAATCTATTTCTGTGCTTCACTACTTTTATTGTTAGGATGTTCTTCTCAGCATCATAACTGAAGTTCCCTTATTGAAATTTAAAATCGTTGTGATTAGTCATAACAGCATGCACATGGAACATGTATGTTGTTTGGGCAGACAGACAAAACAGTCCCTGATCAGAAGACCCCGAGCAAGACCTTGTCAGTGCTATCCTTCCCCCATCTTGCAGATCATAGTCCTGTTTGTCTGGTTTTTGTCTTCCTACAACATGACTGCTGATTCAAGTCCAGATGGTAACTCAGCACAATTCCACTTAAAGAGCTTATCTAGCCCTTCTTGCCTTGCCTAGATTGTTCTCTCTAAATAGTAGTAAGTTCAACTTCTCCTTACAAGTATTCCATATTTAAAATTATTCTTTCTTCTCCAGGCTATTTATTCAAATAAAAAAAAATCATTTTGAGTCTTTGTCCTATCCTCAAACATGCTTTCAGGCCATTTCAATTAGATTTTGTCTGAAGAAATAATATTCTTACTCCTTTTTCTATCATTCAGGAAATTTAAATGAAAATATCTAGTATTAGGCTCAAAGCACACATCCAATAAGCTTTACTTAATATATCCTCATATTTCATTGTGAACATGAAGATGAAAGAACTATCTGAGATAATTTATAAATTGAGCCAATTTGCTTCTCTCCACCCTGAAACAAGATGACAACCAGTGAATCAAAGTGTGATTCAGGTGCGTTTTGTTTTTCCATGTGCTTCTGAGGCAGTGAGATCAGGTGCTGCACTAGATATGTAATGGAGTCCAGTGAAACTCTTTTCATGGAGAGAGCAAATTTTATGTATTGGAATATTAAGTAGAGCTTATGAAAGTACATGAAGGGTATTACAAGGGAATGTTTAAAGGTAAGTTTTCTAAATGAAATTTGGTACAACTTTGCAGAGAAAGTGACTGGATTAAAAAGATGAATACATTACCACTGAATGTTACACAGAGTTCAGAGACATTGGGAACTTCAGAGGGACCAGAACATGGGCTATGTAGGACTTTGTGGCATTCTCTTCCACAAGACAAAATAAATGGAATGCTAAGAAAAAAAGTATTCACTTGGTTTTAACTTAAGGACAAAAAAATTTAACAGTGATGATATGTCTGAGCTGTCAAACATTACAGAAAACTGCAGAAAAGGAAGTCATAGTTTGATAAGGAGATGGGAGAGCTGTCTTCACAGACAGTTCAAGGAGCAATTATCCAGTGAAATGATTTACCTGGAGAAAATGATCTATTTTGTGAATTAAAAAAAAAAAAAGGAGAAGTGATAAGCAGTTATTTAATTCTTCTGAAACTAGATCCAGATCCACAGAAATCAATGGAAAGGTTACAATGACTTCATGTGATTTGGAGTAAATTCTTTAGAATATGCCATTGAAACATTACTGGATAAATTAATCTCTGGAGTAATTTTATTAAAGTAAATTGAGTTATTACTTAGCAGATTTAACTTAAGAGGTTGTTATGTCAAATATACGTTCATTCATTCACTTCCTTGTTCTTCCTCTCATTCATTTGAATGGGATCTTGGTGTGCTGTAAACAGTGTGCTTACTGGAAAAAGAAGGGAAATGTGCACTGTGAAGAATGAACATCAGCCAACAAGAAATGTGGTTTCAAAAAGTGTTCCTTCCAGTACGTATTTTTAAATAATTTTCATAATCATGAAACTTTCAAGAAAAAAACATAAGGGGGACACTCTTCATATTCCATTAGGTTTTTGGTTCCTATCTGATGAAAACAGCACTGAGCTGGAACAAACAATGCGTCAGGGATGATTATGTAACACGAGATGAAGAAATGTTTCTCAATCCAGTGCCAGGAAAGCTACAGGCAATTCTGGAAGTCACATGCTTTCTGGTGGGATTTTTTTTTTTTTCACATCTCATTTTTGTATCTTGTACAAAAGAGTAGCCCTATTTCGGAAGTCAAGTTGCAGAAGGAAACAGCCAATAGAGAGGATCTTTTCTGTGCTTGTGAATTCCGGTTGAACCACAATGAACACATTCTTCCTTCTCTTTTGTGGGCTTTGTTCTTATGGTAGTGAAAGTTAAATGGATCAATGGGGACATTGTTGAACTGACCTCTGGTGACCATATGAAAACAAATGGGGGCCATTAGATGGACACTGCTTTAGCTTGCCATATCTGCATTAGATATCTATTTTCAGATGGGTCCTTACCCAGATTCTATACTGTTATGTTTTCCTCATAGTCTCATTAAAGACAAAATGCCAGTGAAAAAATGTGAGACTAAACACAGTTTCCTAAGAAAATAATGAATTAACAGCTGGAGGGGGTGGGGTGGGGATGGGAAGAAAGTAAAGTAAAGAAAAGCAAAACTAAACCAAACAAAAACAACCCAAGGATTTTTGCACAAAAGTATAGAATGTGTATAAAAGGCACTGATAAAATGATAATTAGACCTATGAAAAAAATAAATATAATTCAAATCATTTGTCACAGATTGTTGTGAGCATTGTGCTAGATTCAGTTATCTCAAGCTGTAAGTGGCATGTTTGGATGGGGAAAGAAGAGTTTGAACAAATCCTAAACTTCAGTGCAAAATTAAGTTCATGGACAGTTTGGTTACATTAGGCTGGTAGAACTATCACACTAAGCAGTTCTGTCCAATCCCGTGGTGTAGAGCTAGCCCTTAGCTTCAGCTGAGACATTACAACAATATAGAGCAAAAATGTGAAAATTGCTTTCAAAATTAAATTGCTTTCAAAATGCAAATCAAATTAAAATGCAATTAAATTAAATTGCTTTCAGAAAAGCAAAAATGTGAAAATTGCTTTCAAAAATAAATTGCTTTCAAAACTAGGACCTTTTGATACTGGGTTGTAGTCACATTTTTTTTTAAATTTCCAAATTAATTTCCAAATTTTGCTTAAGTGTCAGTAACTTTAGTCTGTGCAAGACTTAACAAAGTTGCCTCAAAATATTGTCCTATGCCATTGTGAGACTTCAGCAGTTAGACAGTCAGTGACAGCTGGATATGACACAGGAAGTATGAGAGACAATCTTCTGCTGATTGGCAGGTGGAGGTCAGATAGGATAGCCTTAGGCAAGAGGAACAACACTGCATGCTTGTGCTCTGGTAGATGAATCCCATGCAAAGAATAGAGTCCAGGCCACCAAGGAAAACACCTGTATCTAGGTATCTAGATAAACAAAACATCACATGAACAGCTAAGTTTGGTTAATCACTTTTAAAATTTCACTGGCAGTAGTAACCCAATCTCAATTCTTTACAAGGACAATTACGTGTTTCATGAGTGGAAAACAGTTTTGATGTCTTGATTTGAGAGCCAAATCCTACCTCAAAGTCCACATGCTACTACTGTTTTTCATGCTAGATTATAGCTTAGCCACTAGAAAAAACATCAAATTCTTGTAGAAGTGGCTAACTAGTGTGTTGTGAAACTGATGTTACAGTGAGTGAAACTTTGGGACAGTGCATGAAAAAAAAATTGTTCTTATTTATTTATTATCTGGGAACTACTTAAATGCTACAAAACAGAAACTAAATTTTAAGTATCAAAGAGCTATTTCAAATTTGCATCTTAAGACAGATCATTTGCCAAATAAGTAAATAAGATTAATTGCTTGGAGGATTTTCTTTTGTGGAAGTGACAAAAAATTGTCTAATAACTTGAGTTGCTAGTAGCATCTAGCAAAAGCCTTTAATCAGTCCTGTGGGTAAATGAGGTAATCAGGAGAAACAAAGACAGGTAGAGGAGAATCTTTCTCCTATATTAGGAAATTAGGAATGTATGATGTTGCATATTGTCACTTTCCCTTAGAAAAGGAGCGAGAACAGCAGAAAAGCATCTTCCACTTCTGCCTTGTCAATGGAGGAGAAAAAAAAAAAAAAAAAAAGTGGGGCAATTTTTTCAGAGAATATCTTTCCTGTCGTTGTTCTGTGTTCTCTTCTATGGAATGACCCTAGGTGGAGAAAACAAAACACAAGAATAAAATGATCCTTTTCTTCTCTTTTGTTGAACTCTAAACCAGATGGTGTTTTTGATTCAGGCTGTAATGTGTACAAGGAGTGGTTAGATTTTTATAGAAAATCCCAGGTAGTTTCCTCCAAGTTTTGCTTCTTCCTCTTTTTGTTAAGTGTCCTTTGCTTATCGTTAACGAAGAAGCTGATATCAAGAAAGATGTGCATTGTCAATTAACACTTGGAACTTAAATATACTCAACAACAGCTTTGCTTATAATTCCACAAACTCTCCAAAAGGTATAAATCAAGTATATTATATATCTATTTTGAAAACCCTTCAAACAGCTTTATTATTATTATTTTTTTATTGTTATTATTATTATTTATTTTCTTCCATAGCTGATGATCCAGAGACTCAGAGAAGGAAAACCACCACACAGAGAGACTTACCTAACTTCATAGACATCTTGCAAATATCTGACAATTTCAACAAAAAGAATAATTAAAGAAATTTCCAGAAGGATGTGATAAATATTCTTGATTGAGAAATGGACTCAGCTAATATATTTTTTTAATCCAAAATCAGAGCATATTTGTTTTTTGAAGATTTCAAAGCTTCAAGTACTGTCCCTAAAATCACACAAAACAGCTCAGATCCTTCTCTGTTAGACATAATATCTGTATTAGTTAGACAGAATATCTGTATTAAAGTCAGTAAATTGACAGATGTAAACCAAGAGAGAAACCCAGTCATAGATTAAAACCCTAGATTAAATGTTCTTAGCATATTTTGATGGCCTATGCATATTAGCAAGTATAATATTTATTTAATGTTTTATTTTAATATCCATTTCAAATATACAGTTTAGTACTAGGTGTTATAAATTGAGGAGCTTCAGCAATGGGAAGTTCTCATGCCTCCTTAATAAGAATAATATCTCTAGAAAATCCTCAAAAAGAACATCTTTTTTTTTTTTTTTTTTTTTTTTTTTTTTTTTTTTTTTTTTATCCCTGTGGTGCTTTGACCAGTAATGAACAGCTTTTCTGGGAAGAAAAAAGAACAAAGGGAGAGTATAGCCTAAATTTCTGCTGTACATTTGCTACTGTTTGAACCTTTCATACAAAAGGTGAATCAGAAGAGAAGTGGGCCTAAAAGGAATTGTAGGGGGGTACTGAGATTCTGGCCATACTATAGTCTGGGCACAGGATATATTCTGATGGTTTCTGCTGGTAAAAGTTAAAGGTGAATTTAAGAGGGTGTTAATGACCATAATGCTCCTCCTACCTCAACCAGTATTCACATAATGTGAAACACTGTAAGTAAATATTAGGGTGTATTACCCCTGTGTCTTTAAGAAAATCTAACCAGAGGAACCAGCAGATAGTAAACAAAAACATTATTGTTATTTATGCACTGACATGGAGTCTGGTTCAGTCCTGTTCTAGAAACTTTATATATACTTGAGGAAAAAGTCTTGTTTTCTTTTCTCAGTACTTCAACAGTGATAAATCCCCATTTCACAGAGAAAAAACAAAGCATTTGCTGAAGAAACTCTTTACAGAGGCAGCAATTAGTTGTAGCCCAGAGTCCATATATGAGGTTAAAAACCTCAACAATAACCATCTTTCAACTAGAAAAACTGGTGTATTGCCATAGAACACATAAATATATAATTTAGTCTGCTTTACCTTTGGCCATGTATTTGCTTTTTGCTTACTAAGGTATTTCTCTCAGATTTGGTAAAATATTCCAGACTTGGGGCAGATGTGCATAGTTTTCCCTTGCAGCTTTTATTTAATTTGTAATACAGACAAGTATTTCAGCTTTTGGGCCCAAATATGGAATCCCCCCAGAACTACCCTGGCCTGAAGCCCAGGATGAACAAAACTCATATGAAAGTCAACAAACATAACACTTGCATCACTGTAATATCCCAAGTCCTAGAAATGGGATATCTTTTGTGAAAGGTCACTTAAATTTGAGGTTGTAGTGTCAAGTACTCTTTGCTGCTTGCTCTCTAGTGGAATTTCTGACTTGTTAGGTGCCCAGATGACTGCAGGCAACTAGATACCTGGAAAGCTAGTGGTCTGGGAAGGTTTTTTGTTTTAACCACTGACTTGCCTCACCTTCAGAGTAGGGAAAATTACTCATCACAACACATCATTATCTGTTCCATATGTAGATGAATAAGAAATGTAAAAGTATATGCAGTGACAAAAATTACACTGTATGTCTGGAATTTCATTCTAATACCAATTTTTATTTGCTCACAATATTAAATAAATCAGTGTAAAAAATATTTTCTATTCTATAGGTGAGTATATATCTTTGATTTCTTGTGCATGTTAAATTCTAAATATCATCCTTAAGTGATTCAGATTATGTGAAAAAAATAATTTGCTATAATTTGAAATTTTTGTTTCTTGAGTATGCAAATATTAAAAGCACACAGATACCAAGATCTAACACCTTTCTAACTCCTGTACTAATCACCTAAAAGCAGAAAAACACGGGATTCAAACTTCTCCCTAAGGAAGTGTAGATACATTCAAAATTTTTCACTTCAACTGATAGTTTGTTATGCCAGAATGAAATCAGAAAACTGATTTATTTGCCCTTTCAAGGACATCTTCCTGCATGCAGCATGATCTGTGACCTATAGTAAATCAAGCATGCATAACTATGAGTTAACTCGCTACTTTTCAAGAGTGTGCTGCCTCCCTTCATTTAAATAGCTGTATGGCTTAAAGATCACCCAGTAATCAGTAGTTATAATGTTACTATCCTTTTTCATTTAGTTAGAAAACTAACAAACAAAAAATTGGCAGTAAATTATAGTACTGCATTTTCCTACTTAAAATACACATTTGCATGACTTTCACCTTAATTATTTCTCTCCTAGTTAATCTTGCTGCATTATTGCATTTCTTATAAACCAGAGAGCATTTACTGATCATTGAATGAAACAGGTCTTAAGGCTAGTATGAATGCAATGATTAAGGAAGAACTAGGATAAAACAGACCCTGATCTACATCCACATTGATTTTGCACCAGCCAGAACTAATGCTGAAAGAAGTGGGCAGGAATTCAGAAAGGGGTAAAATAAATAAATAATGTGAACATTTCATTAAAGAGTGTTTTGATGTTTAGACATATGGAGAAAAACGACATTTGGTGCAGGTCTGTGTATTTTTTATCATTTTCTGTTTTTCAAATGCATTACTTTCCAACATTCATTTAATATTGATTCTCTCTAT
This sequence comes from Anas acuta, assembly GCF_963932015.1. NCBI lineage: Eukaryota > Metazoa > Chordata > Aves > Anseriformes > Anatidae > Anas > Anas acuta. The sequence goes on along the minus strand of NC_088979.1, from coordinate 185,376,606 downwards.
ATAGACTTGAACAATGATACACTGCACTTCAAATCTCCAAAATACGTCACAAATATTATCTGCAACTTCAGAAGTGAATGAAAATAAAACAAACAAACCAGCCCAGAAAATGACATCTAAAAGTCAATAAGGAGTGAACTCTGGAAAAAGGAAAGCTTTCTCCAGGAATCTCACCAGACATTAGATACACAGTAAGGCACATGCTTCATAAGGATTGCTTGCATGTTTGAAGGCCATTACAGTCAAAATGCATTTATATGCAAGGCATTTAAATCTTGCTCCTATTTATATAGTACTGGAGTGTATGAACCCTGAATGTCCTAGTTCAAGGCCAGCAAAGCTCTCAGTGGTTTGTGTTTGAAATTGATTTATGTATATAATAAATAGTTTACTTCTGCTAGGAAAATATGTGAAAGGTTTCTCTGAGTGTTTCCTATGACCGGGGTGCTCTAGGCCACCATGGCATCAACCTTAAATGCCTGCCCTGCAGATGCTCACTGGAGAGACATTCCACAAACTATAATACTGTGCACTTTTGTATGAGTGCTTTTGCAAGAATGAAACATTTACTTAGGTCCAAAGGCAACTATAAATAATTCTCTTTAAAAAGTGGGAAAGGACAGCAGAATCTGATGGGACAAATGCAGACACACACATAGCTAATGTAACAAATAAACAAGATGGAATGGATTTCACTCAGTTGAATTTCCTCCTCAACATCTGTGGAAAAAAAGAGGCAACCATTTTTAGAACTTTTAGCAATCATTTTGAGGGATACAATGAGGTTACTTTGTTAGTGCCAGAGCCCGTGTTAAGGGGCTCCCAATTTTTGTCATCCCCTGCAACACTGACGGCAGCAATTTAGAGCTTTGCCAGGCTGCTTCTGTTTTCTTCTCTCCCTTACACAAGCAAAGCTGTGCAATGAGAAAGAGCCTGCCTCTCCTGCTGGTCCAGGGCTCCGAGCTGCCTGTGCATGTTATTTGTGCTGTGCTTGGTGTTTGGGTAGCTCTTTCCCTTGTCTTCCAGGAACAGACATCAGATGACTGTCCCTGCAGATGCATTATGCTGAACAGGGTGAAATTCATCTCGGTGCATGAAAACAGTGCAAGGCCTTGTGTTTTCTTAAACTAAACTGCAGAACTGAAAAAGTAAAAAGCAGATGTGAAGTGTATCATAAGTGCTGATTTTTTTTATTTTTTACTTGTGTCCAGGGAAATTAATCTTGGAAAGTTTTGGCCACGTGGAGAAAAGGGGAAAAAATAGCTGCTCTGTTTTACTTTCTCCAGCAATAGTGGGGTAAAAGAGAATAGGGGTAGGAGATGAGTAGGCTAAAGGGGAAAAGCTGTTTCTTCAAACTTCACTCTACATATGGCATGAGGCCCAAAATCTCTGAAAGTCCTTGTTTTTCTAGATCTCATCATCTTGGTGGCAGGTGAAGGGCAGCCAGAGCGCCACGTGTCCCAAATAGCACATGGCACCTGAGCATCTGTCATGCCTCCTCACATCCCAGGTAGAAGGTCACTTGCTGTACTCCCAGGGAGCACTATTTGTCTCACAGGAACATGCCGCAGGCCAAAAGCCAAGCAATCATAGGCTTCAGACTCAGTTGACTGTTGTTAATAATTCCTTGTAGTTCACAACCTTTGTAACCAGCCCTGGCTACATTTCCCTAGATATCTCGGCCAGCAGCTATCAGGAGATGTGAGAAAACAGAGATAAAACAAACATATTATTAAAGAACTAGCCACAACCTTAGGAAACATTGATCTTTTAGACTTTAAAGGATACAGATTTGGGCTCACAATGCTTACTGGCATGAGGGGTATGCAGAGCACAATGTGCTGAAACCCCTCCAACCTCACCCACAGTTTAGCAGCAACCATCTGCACTAAGAAAAAGCAGCATATTAAGGGTGGGTTCTCAGAATAACAGGCTCCACTCCTGTGAAATAAGCCTGAGAAGGTAGACTTAGACATCCAAAAATCCTAGAAAACCTGGAAAACGCCTGCCATACTAACCTGTGACCTATTGGTTTATTGAAAAAACAAATATTTTGTGATTCATCTTCAAAGATAACATTGGGATCTTTTCTCTTTTTAGAAAGTTATCATCTGCTGTGGGGAAAGAAAAAAAAAAAGAAAAAAAAAAAAAGAAAAAAAAAGCAAGTTGCTTTGGGTCAGTTTGAATGCTATCTCTGCTAATTCTGTTTCCAGTGAAGTGTGCTCTAGTTCTAGCCACTGATCGATAGAAAAGAATTAATTGCTAAGCCATATTAAGTAAATGATAACTTTAGGATTTCCTTTAATGGTTTATTTACTGTACCTGCAGTACTGTTTTGAACGTACAGTAATGTTTTGAACCTGCAGTAATGTCCTGAACTTTTAGATCTGTCATAAGACTTCTCTTACTTTGCCTGGAGGCACATAACATGTCAGCATACTGCTGTGAGCTATTTTGCTGTCAGGATTAGGCATTTGTTCACTCTCTCTCAAATCAGATGCAATTGTGTTTACAGAAAAATTATGTTTTCAGTAAGCAAGAAGAATTAAAGTTTCAGTTAGGAAACATTCAGATTTCATAGGCTGAGATGAATTTTACCTGATGAAATCCTCTTAAAGCCAACGAAAGGCTTAATGTTTTCCTGTACCTTAAAAAGAACTAAGAATGACACAAAATGAGTTATAAGATTTGTGGTGAGAGTTGCAATGGTACTTGTGAAGTCAAACCTGTGATGGTACTACATAAAGGCAAGGTGAGAGCTGATATATTTAGAAAATAGAGACAAGGTTACAGACACTAACGCATTTCTTCAGTAAGAAGACTTACTGTATTTATATATATATATATATATATATATATATATATATATGTATTGAAATATATTTCCTGAACTCTGACATGGGAGATACCATATAGACAAATTTTTGTGAAAACTATTGAGGACTGACAGGAATTATACTGGAGAGATAATTTCTGTCTGCTATTCAGTGTGAGTTTGACTACACCAGAGATGGGATAGCTCATATCATATGGTGTATATGTGCTCTAAATATTAGATTTGTCCTTGTATAACTTGTATTTTTGTATGATGATCTATAGATTTGGGGCTTCAGGAGAGCTTACAGAAATAAGCATCCTACCACTCTGACCTCTTTAGTAACTGAACAACATGGAATAGTTTGAAAGCCTCACTGTAAAGCTACACTGCATAAGATAAGTTGCCCTAAATAGTGCAAGTGTAAGTGTGCTAAATCAAACTTAATCTTCAGCTCTGTGAGCAGGTATCACACATGATACAGACACACATCTACTTCAAATTAGGAGTGGCAGGTGTTAATTCATCCCAAAACTACCTACTTTGATTTGAAAATTAATGTAACTAGAGAAAAGAGATGTAGTGAGAGAAAAAAGAAATCAACAAAAGAGACTGTGCTGTTCTTTTGTAAACTTTGCTGTTCCTTATTGTTTCTACAAGCTCCAAAAAGTTTCATTAAAATAAGGCCTATTTCATTAAAAAGGACTTGTTGGCTAGCTAGGCTAAGATTCATTTAACTTAACTTTAAATGTCTAAAATACAGACATTTAAGCTAGTCGTTTTTAGATTTTCCTTATAGTTAGAAGCTAGCAGCAGAGCAATTCATGTGAGCTGTCTTTCAATCTTAACATGAGTCAAATCTGTCTCTGACTATTTCTCCTCATTGACTATAAAGAGAGTTTGGGGTGAATAGTTCAGGCTTAGATGTGTAAGTTTTAGATATGTAAGTTATGGTAGATTAAATCTTATCCTTCCTCTGTCTTCCTGCCAGTATTATTTCTTTCATTATATTTTCTTCTGAATTCACTACATCTCAGTGCTAAGACTTCTTTAACCTATTCTTGGGAACTGATTCTGCAGCATGGCAGATCAGAAGTCACATAGCTTCCTCTGATACTCAATAATATCAAATTATTTCCATTCTATAAATTTTATTTATAGTATTTATAAATATTGCATTTTATATTATTATTAAGACCTACAAAAGTTTGCATTATCAAGACATATACATAGTGATCAGAAAATATATAATAGCAACTACAGTAACAAAGATTCTGGTAGTGAAATAAATGCAGTAAATATTAATTTTTTTTTTTTTTTTTTCATCTCACTCCTTGAGCCTTGCCTTTAATATTTGGGAGCTTGTTCTAGGGATGAAAAAGGAGCTCAGTTCCCTTAATTGTTGATTCTCTGAGTTTTATATCTTCTCTGAACAAGACAACTGTCTACTTGAAAACATTAAAAATAGCAGAAAACATGAGCTAGAGAGCAAGCATAGGAGATAAACAGGTTTATTTTCACATAATCCACGATTATTAGAAAGTCATTACTATTGACATTTGTCAAAAATAAATAAATAAATCCCATTAATAATACTTACCAAACTGTCTTGCATCAGGTCTAATTTTACAAATCAATGCATCGGAAAACAGCACAGAGCACAAAACTTCATCAAATGTATTTTTACCTTAGTTGTACTGCTACTATAATATAAATAATACTGATAATATAAAAGCTCAAAATACACAGTCAGAAACATTAATAGTATTCTTCAGTTTTACCACATTTGCTTTTGGAAATACTTTGCCTAATGCAGCCCAGCATAAAATTAGCTTTCCTTGTGGTAAAGGCACTATGCTGGCTCAAGTTCAACTTGCTGTCTACCAGGCCTCCTAAGGTCCTTTTCTGCCAAACTATTTTCCAGCTGGGTGACCCCCAGCATGTACTGGTGCCTGAGGTATTTCCACCCCAAGTGCAGGACTTTGCACTTCCCCTTGTTGAACTTCATCTGTTTCCTGTCAGCCCATTTCTCTAGTCTGTCCAGAATAACAGCAGAATCCTCTGGTGTATCATCCAGTTTTGAGTAATTTTCAGACATGCCGAAGGTGCACTCTATTCCATCACCCAAATCATTAATGATGTTAAAGAGGACTAGATGCAATGTAGATCCTTGGGGTACACTGGTAGTTACTGGCCTCCAACCAGACTTCTTGTCATTGATCACACTTTGGGCCCAGCTGTTCAGCCAGTTTTCAATCCACATTGGAAGCCTACAGATGCAGCCCATACATCAACAGCTTTTCTATGAGAATCTGATGCGAGACAGTGTCAAAGGCCTTACTGAAGTCTAGGCAGACAGTATCCACTGCTCTCCTCTAATCTAACAAGACAGTCATTTAATTGTAGTTTATCAAATTGGTCAAAAAATGTCGACTTATTATATGTTAAACATATATTTATTATATGTATGTGCTATATGATTTGTCACATCTCTTTACAGCATGTATTACTGTAAGACTTGTTAATGAAAATAATTTTGGTATTTTTCAGAGCTGGTCTCTTTTAGCCTATCTGAGCTGTACAGCGAGACTGGCTAATACAAGCTGCCATGGTAAATACAAACACGGAGGAAGAAACAAAATAAAACCAAACTGCAAGAAGAGAAAATTATTATTACCATTCCAAATTACTTATAAAATATCAAAAACAATACAAAACCATTCAAAAATATCGCATTATCTACATAGAGTAATGATTTTCTGTTTAGTTTCTACTCAGAGCCCAAGTGTCAAAAATAACTACTGCAAACCTTAAAAGGATCCCACAAAGTTTTTCTTGTTTTAACATGGATAGTGAATAAAATGAAAATTCATTTGAAGTCTATAGAAAGCATCTGGAAAAATACAGGAATCTGATAAGGACTAGAGAGCTCTGTGGTATATTCCCATTGACCTCTACGCTGGACAGAAGACAATGGCTTTGCTTCATAGCAAATCTTGAGGTTTGGAATACATAAGGTTGAAACAAAATATCTGTATGCATTCTCAAAATTCAGTTGTATCAGAACATAGGCAAAGGCCTTTTCCTTAGAAATCTTATTGAAAATTTCCTCAAAATCTGTTCAGCTCATGATGATTCAGCTTAAATAAAACAACACCTTTCAAGAAAATACATTTTGTCAAAAACTGCCTGACTAACCCTGCCCTGTGTTTAGAGGGGCCATTTAAAAATAGGTTTAAAGTCAATTTTAGAATTGCAAATTAAGGGAAATCTATTTACTTGAGAAGTGTAGATCCATAAATAATGCTGAACTTCTATCTTCATCTGGCAACAACTGGTATTTCTGACAAGTTGCAATTACTTTTCAAGGACAAAAGCTTCATGTGACTTTTCAGGACAAACCTTTCAATTCTTGCTCAGAACTCAACAACCTTCCTTTCTGTTATTGACCTTGATTATGGATCTATTTGACTTTTTGTTTTGTTTTGTTTTGCTTTGTTTTCCCTCAGAATGATAGAATGGCTTGGACAGGAAGAGACTTTAAAGGTCATCTGATTCCACACTCCCTGCCATGGGCTGGGAAGCCTCCCTCTAGACCAGGTTGTCCAAAGCCCCATACAATCTGGCCTTGAATGTTTCCAAGGATGAGACATCCACAACTTTCCTGGGCAACCTGGTCCAGAGCCTCACCACTGTCATGGTACAGAATTTCTTCACCTCCCTCACTCTGCTCACCATGCTTCTTTTGATGCAGTCCAGGATACTGTTGGCTTCTTCTTGGGCTGCAAGTGCACATTGCCAGCTCATGTTGAGTTTCTTATCAACCAACACACTCAGGTCCTTCTCCTCAGGGATGCTTTCAATCTGCCCAGCCTGTATTTGTGTTTGGAATTGCCCCAGCGCAGATGCAGGACCCTGCACTTGGAAGATGCAAGACCTTGCACTTGGCCTTGTTGAACTTCATAAAGTTCTCACAGGCCCACCTTTCAAGCCTGTGACGGTCCCTCTGAATGGCAAATTTGGACTAATAGGAATTGGAGAACATATATCCTCAGAGAGTGTATGTTGAAATTTAGGAAGCCTAAAGCAGTTTTTAGCATGTTAATATCAGACTTAAAAAGTATTAAAAGTATAAAAACCCTTTAGATGACTTCTCCTTGCTAAATGTCTTCTTTTTCTGAAGTATCTGGAAACAGGTCTAGTTTTCTGCTCATTATCTGTTCAGTTTTCTGTAAAAATCAGGCCAGAGTGTTGTTTTATGTGTTACAGTCTCTCTAGGACAAATGCAGGCCATGATGAAAGCATGATTGTAAAATATTTGAAATTTACTTTTGGTATGTCCTTACAAGTCAATCCCAGGAGACAGGATGTCACAGATACACAGTGCACCAGACAGCAGACTATCTGTAGTTTCTGGGATTTCAGATCCAAGATACCTGGGCACAAGAAGGTGTGATCAATAATCCAGTCAGGATCAATTTAGAATTGTTGAAAAGTCTCAGATGTAAAGTATTTTGAATATTTTCAACTTGACAAAGTAGAAAACACAAATATTTTGTACTCTGGTAAACTTTCAACATATTTTAATTAATGATGTATTACTAGGTGATAACTCAAAAAATATTCAGGGAAGGAACACAGTGCTTAGGCTGGATTGATTAATTCAATTGACACTACAGAAGCAATTTAAAAAATAATAAATTGACTGTCTCTGACAGACTAGTTTCCACCCTCGAGTCAATTTTATGGGAAGACTACATATATTATTTCAAAAGGAAGGATTTTCTGTGCCACCATAAGATACAATCCTCCAGGGAAAAAGAATGAAAAAAAAAATCAAAACAGAAAATATATTGCAGATAAGTGTATGTGTTGTATATCTTTCTATCTTTCTATATATTCCACTCTGAGAGTGGAATACAAAGTACTCTAAAAGCAACTTTGAGTAGTAAATATTTTTTTTCTCTGCTGACCTGTGTTGAGCTTGCCCAAGATTTATGATCAAATAATGCATTTTTCAGAATCAATAATTTGCTGGTCATAAAGGATTTCCTTAGGCCTGTATAGCTAGGAGGCTGCCTGAAGATGCTGTACATATTCCTGCTCTACAGTAAAGGGCCATGGGGGGTTTTATCATAAGGTCAATTACTTATGGGTGGGTGGAGTTTTCAGGTCTTTTGCACAATTACTTTGGTCATCATTTTCTGTAACCAGGAAGGAAATAGAACTCAAAATGTCTCAGTAAGCTTATTCAATGTTGGGCTAAAATTCCTATTATAAATCATTGTAACTCTACTTCAAGAAAGTGGTGTTGATTTATGTCAGCTGAGTATACACAGGTAGATGTTTTGTTGTTGTTGTTGTTGTTTGTTTGTTTGTTTTTGGTCTCCTTACTCTTACTTTTCAGATACTGTGTTTTATATATAGCATTTCTTATTAACTTTGGAATTTGTTGAAGAGTTTAGAGTTCCCATAGAAAATTTTACTGCTAGACTGTGCAGCTATTTGCTTCTTTCTATTAATTAGCCAAACAGGGTTTCCCCAAGGGGAACTGTGATGAATAACCTTTTCCACCCTTACCCAAATAAAATGCTTTTTAAGGAGACGTTGTCTGGGCCACTCAAGAGCATTAGCACAAGTTATCTACTAAGTATCTATTATATGCTTTCTGAGGTGAACTTTAAAATACATCAAGCAGCTAATTCCTGCTGAAATGATGTTGTATCTTAGTACTTTTTACAAAATCTCATTAATTCATTAAGAAATTCATACCTCACTGTGAAAAGCATACTATCACTAAAGAATCCAAATTTAATATTATGGGGGATCCAGTACAGCTCTCCGTAATATATTGACTTCAGTTGTACTGAAGGGTTGATGAAACAGTTACCAGAAGGAAATAAAACATTAGGAGAAACAATAAAATGGATAAACAATGAATTAATCCAGAGAAAAAGAAGCTAAACTGAAATCTAAACAATAAGAAAAAAAAAAATCACTTAATAATTTGATTAAATGAGAATTCAATGGATGAATGAACTTGTTATTGTCTCCTGAGATGGTATAATATATGTGTAGAGTAGACTTCCTCAGAAGGTAACAAAACGCAGGCTTTGCATTTACAGGCCTTTAACATGCTAATATATGTCTGCTTTCCCAGACATAGATTTTAATATATTCACAAAGAGAAATATTTCTCTGGCTCAGCCATTTTCAAGTGTACATCTTCATGAAAGCAGTGTAACATTAATGTCCACAAAAGTCATTGACAAAAGTCAATTCAGCTATAGGGCAGAGATATAGGATTCCCTGAAAAAAACCATCCTACTGTAGTCAGAAACTCATGAGTGCTTGATGTCCTGTCCCCAGCAACTAAAGGACTACATCAAAGAAAGATGTGGATTCCTCGATAATTCCTAATAATTCCCTGTGCTTGCCATTCTTTTCTCCCATATTTATGCTCTGGTCTTTTTATTTTTTTATTTTTTCCTGAGAATTTCTGGCCTAATTACAATTTCTAACTGATCTCTTCTACAGATCAACATTATTTCTTTACAGGAGATAGTATTGTAAGACTGTCCAAATTAGTTATACAGATTTTTATTTTTTTTTCTACCTTGACTATGCAAGATTATGTAGTGGAGTGTTTTCTACTCATTACTACATGTTACTTAGTTTTGAATGGATATTCTTCCTTCACATAATCTTTAGAAACTTAAAAATGCTTTCTTACTTGCCATTTTTTCAGTACTCACCTGGTCACATGCATTCCCTATGAGTCACTTTGTTACATATAAATGTGTACTATGATACAGAGACATTTAATGCATTTTTTTGCCTCTGTCTTCAACACCAGTGATGGGTTCTAGGACCCCAGCTGTCCTGAGTTGGAGGACCATGACTGCAGGAATGATAAACCTCCAGTTAACCCTGAACTTTTACAAGATGTGCTACTCTACCTGGATGCATGTAAATCCATGGGACCTGAAGGGATTCATCCCAGAGTACTCAGAGAGCTGGCTGATGTCATCAAGGGACTTCTCTCAATTATTTTTCAAGTGTCTTGGAACTCCGGAGAGGTCCCAGATGACTGGAAGCTGGATAACATGCTTTGAGTTTTCAAGAAGGGCAAGAAAGAAGATCTAGGCAATTACAGGCCTGTCAGTCTCACTTCAGTGCTTTGTAAAATTATGGGGAAGGGGATTCTGGGAGTTATTGAAAAACACATGAAGGACAACACAGTCATTGGTCAGAGCCAACAAGGGTTCACCAAAGTAAGGTCATGTCTAACAAACTTAATTTCCTTCTACCACAAGATCAACCAGACAGTTGACCAAAAGAAGCCAGTCGATGTAATCTTTCTGGATTTCAATAAAGCTTTCAATATTGTATCTCACAGTATCCTTATGGACAAAATGACCAGAATACAGTTAGATAAAAGCATAATAGTGTGGTGGTTTTTAGTGCTGGGCAGCTAAACCCCACAACTGCTCTCTCACTCCCCCTCTTTTTAGATGAGGAGGGGGAGAAGTAAAGCAAAGAACAACTCACGGGTTGAGATAAGGATAATTTAATTAAAGGGAAATAATAATAATAATTAAAGAAAGATTATTATGAACTAGACAATTTAACTAAATGGAAATAAAAAGGGAAAGGGGAAAAGGGGAGGGGAAGGGAAAAAAAGGAAGGAACACAAACAAATAAAACAAATGAAGGCTATGTGGAAGTGTAGAGGAAAGAATCTCTACTTCCCACAAATGAGCGATGATTGACCACGTCCTTGAAGCAGGGCCTCAACGCACGTAGCCGGTGTTCGGGAGGAGGACCGACGTTTTCACAACGAGAGTCCACCCCTCCTCTCTTCTTCCTGTTTTCACTTTTTATTGCTGAGTGTGACATCACATGGTATGGAATATCCCTTTGGTTGGTTTAGGTCAGCTGCCCTAGTGATGTTTCTCTCCTCACCTTTTGCCCACCCCCTAGGAGGGTTAGAGGGAGGCCCGATGCTGTGCCACTGCTGCTCAGCAGTAGACACAACACTGGTGCGATAACACTGCTGTTCCAGCTACAAGTGCAGAGCACAGCACTGTATGGGCTGCTGCCGGGAAAGTTAACATTCCAGCCAGACCCAGTACAAATAGGATGGATGAACAATTGGCCAATGGGTCAGGCCCAGAGGGCTCTTGTAAATAGTGTTATATCAGGCTGCCAACTTGTAAGTAATGGGGTTCCCCAGGGCTCCATTTAGGACCATTTCTATTCAATGTTTTCTTAAATAATTTGGATGAAGAACTTGAAGGGTTTTTAAGCAAGTTCATGCGTGATACTTAATTGGATGGAGCTGTTGACTCCATCGAGGGTGGTGGGTCCTTGCAGAGATACCTGGTCAAAATGGAGAGCTGGGCAATCACCAACAGTATGAAGTTTAAGAAGAGCAAGTGCTGGATTCTGCACCTGTAAAAGGGTAACCCTGGCTATATGTACAAACTGGAGAATGAGATGCTGGAGAGCAGACATGCAGAAAGCGATCTGGGGGTTTTGGTCGACAGCAAGCTGAACCAGGAGTATGCCTTGGCAGCCAGGACAGCCAACTGTATCCTGGGGTGCATCAAACACGGCATTGCTAGCCGGTCAAGGGAAGAGATTGTCACACTCTACTCTGTGCTGGTGAGGCCTCACCTTGAGCACTGTGTGCAGTTTTGGATGCCACAGCACAAGAAAGATAGAAAATTTTGTTAGAGAGCACCCAAAGGAGGGCTGGAAAGATGGTGAAGGGTCTAGAGGGGAAGAAGTGGGGAGCATCTGATGTCACTTGGATCATTCAGCCTGGAGAAGAGGATGCTGAGGGGAGGCCTCATCATGGTATACAACTTCCTCACAAGGGGAGCAGAGGGGCAGGTGCTGAGCTCTGCTCTCTGGTGACCAGCAATAGGACCTGAGGGAATGAGATGGAGGTTCAGGCTGGATAACAGGAAAAGGTTTTTCACCAAGAGGATGGTTGGGCACTGGAAGAGGCTCCCCAGGAAGCAGTAACTGCACTGAGCCTGCCAGAGTTCAAGAAGCGTTTGGACAACACTCTCAGACACATAATCTGATTTATGTATTTATTTATTTATTTGTGTATTGGGTGGTACTTTGGGGATCTGGGAGTTGCACTTGATGATCCCTGTGGGTCCCTTCTAACTCAGATATTGTATGATTCTCATATATATATATTAGAGATAAATAATATCAGATATATATTTATCAGATATAAATAAAATAAATAAAGAGCCTTAAATAAAAAACAATTTCATCTGATTTATTTTTAATCATCTCATTATTGTACAGTTTTGTTTGTCTTGCAGACTCTGAATTCCCAGTATAATCAAGTCAGGGGTTTAATGAATGAAGAATGGACCATTATAAATTATCTTTGAAATTGGCCTTCTGAAATAAACTACTGAATATTATTGAAATTAACAGTTCTACTCAGGACTAAAATTTACCAGGTAAAGAATACTTTTAAACTTCTCAAGTTTGTCTTTTTCTCTAATTTGCACTTCTATAGATAGTACCATGATGCCACATCATTTCACAATTCTTATATTTCTTCTTTGTATTTTGATTTGTTTCTTAGTGTGTTCATCTTCCTTTCAGAGAAAGTCATAGTGTTTATAGGAAGAAGAAGAAAGAGGGATGGAGACTCTTCTTTCCAGGCCTGGTCACTGTTTTCCCCTTGGAGCTGTCTTTGTTCTATTCCGTTTGCACTTGTGAAGTTCATTTTTTCCCCTTTCCAGATGGTCTTCTACATCACATGATGTCTGAATCACATTTACAGGTGCAGCTATATGTGTACCAAGTATCCAGGTAGCTAGCGGTTATGTATTAAAGCTTTGAGTGTTATTAGCAACTTTAATTAACAGCATGTGAATCATGTACTCACATGTCATCTTTTTATGACCAGTTAGCTGAAACACTTAGCTATATTGCAAACTAACAGCTCCTCAGAGTACACAGTATTCAAAACATTTCTAATTTGTGAAACAACTTCTACAGAGCTATAATTAAATATTGGTGAGATACATTTCCATCATCAACTAACAACTAGCAAACTGTCCATTTGACCTAATCTTTTAGGTCGATACTAATCTTTTAGGTCGAATGGACAGTTTACTAGATATTAGTTGATTTAAATGGAAGATGGCTGTAATGTTTATTTACATGGACACTGATGTAGTTCAAATGGGTGTTGAGCTGAGCTCTTTTAAAAAATTTCATCTGAGCAAACATGAACAATTTTTCAGTAATGCACACAGCTGAGGCATAGTGAGATTATTTTCCTTAAAGAAAAAACAATTAATGACATCACTAAAATAAACATTTTTCTGGAATTTCTGACACAAAGCGTCTTTTAGGTCCTATTGTATTTTCTTAAGTTGATACTGTTTTTCCTCAAAGCTTTGCTAAGATTAATAAAATAAATCAGACATTTCTGTATTACACAGATTCACAGAAAGCTTTGTAAACCCACATATTACCACCTTTCCTTCATTAAATTACTTGGACTATGTTAAAAGCAAATATGAGAGTAATTAAAAAAAAAAAAAAAAAAGATCATAAAGTAATGGAAGTCCCCTTGTAACTTAAAATATCTGATTGTGGAACTGAAAAATTCTAGAAAACTTTGGGTGGTCCCTCTGCTGATATACGTGATTAAGTGCCCTTAGATTCTGCATAAATGTAAGCAGCCAGTAATATTAAGTCCTGCAGGCATCTCATGCCTTTTTGTGGGAAACTCAGTGAGGTGGGGTCAGGGAGCCTGGGGATTGAGGCTGACTTCAGTTTCTCATGTTGACTCTCACTGATGGGAAGGGGAAGGTCTGTGAGCTGTTGGGTGGAGGATGGCTTCCCCAGGCCCTGCTGACCCAGCTGCTCTGGGGAGATTTAAGCCTGAGTTATGCAATGGATTTTCCCTGCATCTGTCCTGGGACTTCTCCTCTGCCCCAGTTTCATACCCTTTATCTTTTCTCATGAGAGTCATTCCTTACTCTTTCTGGGACTGATCCCAGAAGTTCTGGAATGACAAGAAATCATGGAAGAGAGTTTCACTATATTTAGTAGGCTTGGGAAAAGTTCCTTAGGAAATCAAACAGAATAAGCCTGAGTTTACTATAAACTCAAGTCACTTATTTGACTAACAGCTCTTATTAACACAGGAAACACCTGAGAGCTCACTCATTACTTTCTCTAGTCAACCTACATATCTCTTCAGATTCATTAATCCAAATACCTATTTAATATTTTCTTCTTCTTTTTTTTTTTTTTAAATAGAACTTTCTGATACTAATTAACATATTTCCATAAACATTAATAAATTATCTCTAACAGGAATTTACTATCCTTATTAATGCAAAGGAAAACTGAATAACAGAGCCATTCCTTCAAGGTTAGGTTGTAACCACAGCCAGGAACTCCTGTATCCCAGCCCTAAACCATTACGGATATCATAAAACAGCTTCTGTTTTTTTCACAGCAGTGGTTGCCATTTTATCACATTCTTCTGAGCAAATTTTGAGGCCTGTGTATTCTGCTTATTTTATTGCTTGTTCCTTTTCATGCCCTTTGCATCATCCCCCAGAAAATCCTAAAGAGAAAGAGGATGACGTCTTATTTCACATTGAATTTAGTAGGAATATTATTTTGATCAACTTCACAGTGTTAGAATTTAACTTCATATATTCTTGAGTATTTCTGGCAACCAGTGAGATATTTTAGTAAATGGAAAGCATGTTAATTACTTCACCATAAGATCTTTTCAATTATTTTGTGGAGTTATATTTTGTCTTTATGCTCTTACAAGTATATGTGTTTAGATAGCCAAAAAGTAAAAATTCCTAGTGTGCATTGCAATTGCGTCTGCATTGCATTGTCTGCTATTCTCTCAAATACACACACTCATTTATGTATGTATTTCTGTCAAATTTGTACAAAAAAAAAATAAATTTACCCTTTAGAGATCTCTTAAAACGTTTGTTGTTGTTGTTTTTGTTTCCTGTGTATGAATACTGATGTAAAACTAGCCTGCAGAAATTGATCTGATTTTTCTTCTTGCTGTGGTTAGTACTCTCTTGCCCAAAGAGGTTTGGCTGAACTTCTCAACCTGACAAGACACGTACTTAAGTAGCACCTAGCTGTACCTTGTATTTTGATGAGGAAGAAGATGACAGTTATTTCCCATCAGCACATTTCTCCACTGTGGAGGGCAGGGGGACCAAGTATTGACATCTTGGATAGTTTGTCAGTGCCTGATGAGGCTGATATTTCCAAAGATGGTTGGTACCTGTGCTACAATACAGCTACTTTCCTCTGTCCACATGTGTCTTCCAGGGGCCTAGTAGGTCAGAGCTCCTGGAAGTCACACTGCCTACACAGCAGGCACTTCTCATAGCCCCTGGAGATGAGGGGTTCATTGTGATGTTGACCATATGGTGACCATGGATCCTGTCCATGGATAACAATACTATCAAATAATTCTACGTTCTGTGATTTTCAATATAGTGATAAAGGGTAATGCTTTCACAGTGACATTTGTTACTAAGCAAATGTGCTCTGCACAAGCTGTTTCTGGATGTGTAGTCTTCATCACTGTGCTTTGAAGAACCTTTGTTATTTCACTTGTCCATTAGCTGAAACGGGAATAAAAGAAATTATATGTAAATGTTCAGTAAACACTGGGAATCTCTTTGTGCCTGACCAATTCACTCTGGTGGAATACCTGCCCACTGTGGTTTTATTCTCTGGCAGCTGCAGATCTCATCTGACTTTGCTGACAACACTGATCCCTCTGAAACAGAGCACTATCCTTAATAACACAGATATAATCTTTTTGTTTTGTTTTCTTCATTTTTTTCCCTCCTCATATAACCCACAGGGAGCTAGAAGTGGGGTCCCAGAAACAAAGGGAATGGCCTTAGCATTCGTTAGGTGTGATTGTCTCTCTCCTGACAGAAGTGTTTGATCTTCTTCAAAAGGCAGCTCCAAACATAGGAAAGGTTAAGGTAAGAGTAGTAACCAAAACTAGGGAAGAATAAGAGGGTGTGGACATATGTGCACAGTCATTTCTGTAGTATTTATCATTTCATGCCCATTAACAAATTCATTCTCAGAACACCCGCACAGATTAGCAGGTATTTATCTGTATGTGGAAGAAATAGGGAGAAAAAATGAAAGAAATAATGAGTCAATTCTTAGAAAATTCCTAAAGGACCAAATGTTTGTTGTTACTTATCCATCTCATCAGAGACAGGTCTATCTTCCTCATGATGTAACAAAACTCCATGCACAATGAGACCTTCCCTGACTCCAAGCCCACAAAGCTATACCTTGCCGATGAGTCATTACTCCAAAATGAAAATGATATCTATCTATTTCAGTTTTTATTTACAAAGAAATAGTGGAACTTAACTGGGAAGTAAATGTTATTTAAACTGGGGCAAAAAATAATTAAATTAATTGAACTGTGAGCCATTCCAATGCTTTAAAAGGTGAGCTGTAGCAAATAACATCTCCATATTCAGAGCCATTTATTAATGAATAGTTGTGATTAACTGATTATATTTGCTCCAAGTTCAGGCTTTATCAAGAAAGAAATATTTAATTAGATAAAGACCTATAACAAGAGGAGTTTGAGAAGAAAATAAAACATATTCTGCTCTTATAATTAGCAGAAATTCTGCTTCAGTGTCTGAATCCTACTGTGAATTTAACAGCATTTCAAAGTGCTGTGGAGAACTGGTTATCTGAGAGAACAGATCTGTCAAGGAAACATGATTTGATCAGAATATGTAGATATTATAAAATCCAAACACATCTCAAAGAAATATCATCTTGGGTGTTAAAAAAAAAAAAAAAAGTGGAGAGAGAGAAGATGAGTGTAGAATTTCTGGTCAAACTAAGAGGACCCACTGCAAAATTCTATTGGTTGATAGAATTACTACCTGTTTAGTAAGCAGGAAAGTGAGGAAGAGAGGCTTGAATTTTTCTCTCTTGCATCCCAGATAATTACCCTTACCCTAGGCATACTTTTCCCCACTTTGAAATGGTTTGATTTCATAACAACATGGAAATGGAACATATTTTTTTTTTTGCAATCTCAAAATATTTCAGAGGTCAGACAGTTCATTCCCTACTTAGCCCTGTTGTTCCTATGTCTTAATCAAGCTCTGTTCATTAATATAATCCATCCAGAAGTAATGCACGTAGAAAGAGCCAGCAAGCACATTCAGTAAAAAGGTAAACAAGCTAATTGCCCTGTGAAGTGATCAGCCTAGTCTTTTACTGAACAACATATAAATAAACCCTAACTTACCTACATAACATGTATATACTATCTTCTGTATTTAGATATGAAGAGTTTTGTAAGCATTAAGCTTTAATTCAGGAAGCCATTTAAGAGCATGCTTAAACTGCTATTCTGAAAAGGGCTTAACTGAAACACTTGTTTAAGTGTTTTCCTAATTAAGGACTAATTGATAGAACCTCCTGACTACTCTGTGAAGGGATATTTTTCAGATGGGAAAATGGAAGACAGACTAGCTGTTTTGCCAAGGATTGCACAGAGTGAGAGAGAGTGCAAAGATTTGAGCACGTATCACCTTTCTCCAGACAGACACTGTTTTTCTAAGATCTGTGCAGTCTTATTTCATGTATTTATACTATTTACACACACTAACTCGTAGAGCTGCATCACAGATGTTAAAGTCAGGAAGTGTGGTAGACTACAAGGATACAAGCTGACAACTTTTGAAATGTTCTGTAACACCTTTTTATGGGTCAGGACACAGCAGAATAAATGAGAACCTGAATACTATTTTATTGACACCTTTTCTTTGCAATTCTCAAACCTTTTAAATCACTCAAAAAATCCACATTTCTGCACATTAGACAAGGAGAAAGAAAGAAGCATTTTCTTTGATAGAGAAGGTCAAGGATGTTTTTCACTTTCATCTACAATTCTGGCAGCCAAGGGAAATCCAGATTCATGAACAAGGAAAATGATTCTTACGGTCAATTAATCTGTTGCTTTAATTCCCTTCAGAGTGATTGCTGTGATCCCCAGGTGTTTTTACTTTGAGAATGGACTGCCTGTTTTAGCCTTTGATGACAATCCCACAAATTCCTTATGGACAACTGCTTACTAATACATGTTAATGCAGCAGTCACACAACAAAATATTTGTGAGGTTAACTAAAAGCCTAAGTATTGTTGGTGTGTAAGGGTTAATGTCATAGTTCTGCAAATAGAGCTAGGTCATTGTTGTAGCTGTACATGAAGAACATTACACCTATTGTTAAGGCGTATTTTCTTTGAAATGTTTAATTTCAAGCAATATTTCTGTTATTGACAGCAGCAGGCTTTCTGATTAAAGAAGGGACTTCTCTTCTGCTGCAATGAATTTATAGGCACATTTATCAAAACCTAGCAACACCACAGTACTAATTTGGGATTCATCACTTTACCAAATGTGCTAGAAAGTAACAGCAGGAGATGTTCCCAATTTGTGAATGAATTCAGTGCTCAGGGAAGTGAATGAGCCAAGAATAGCCTGGGCAGAGGGAGGTGTGTGGGTCCTCACCCAGCTTTCCCTCTTCTCCATAAGACAACTCTTTCTCAAAGTCAGACTTATGAATTCTGAGGCTTGGTTTCAGAAATGGGTCATTTTCTGAGCAAAAATGTCCTACATGGAAAATAGGATCTGAAATGGCCAGTATGTAAGCAAAATTCAGTTTAAGCAAAAATATATAAAACATGTTAAAGAATATCCTGCAAAGTTACCTAAAAACTCTGTCTCCTTACATGGTTTAGTCAACTTTTGATTTTGTCGTCTTCTCCTCAGCATCAGAGACCGTAAGTTAATCCTTTCCACTCAGTGGCACAGTTTCTGTCTCTGTTCTCTCCCAGCTGCTCACCAAGTTTCCTACTCCACCTTTTTACTGCTGGAGCATTTGTTTTCAGCTTTTTCTTAAATTCCTATGTGTCTTCTCACTCCTCCCCCCCCCCCCCAAAAAAAAAAGGTATCTGTCTCTCTTCCGCTGCTTTTATATTTTCCCTTAAATAATCTTTTTAGTGTTTTCTGACATTTTTTTTATAGATGCACTCAACTGTTGCAAATAGCAAAACATTATTTTTTATTATTATTATTTTTAAATAGCTCTCTCATTTGAGATTGGTGTGAGAGCTGTTTGAATGTGTTTTTCAGCAGGGCCAACTAAGGTTTTCTGTTTTTCTTTTTTATCTTATTTCTTTCTCTGATTGTTCCTTTCTACTCATTCTCTCCAGCTCCAAAAGAAGGAGATAAAAACACACACATTTAATCCAGGTATATATATATATATATATATTTTTTTTTAAAGGGAGTATTATATTTTTTTTTTCCTTGAAAATGCCTCTACTTACACAGAGACTTAGCTGACACTGAAACATAGCTAGTAACCACAGAGTGACTGTGTGCTCTCCTTCATCTCCAGGAGGTGAATTATGTTCAGGCCCTCAGTTTGTGTTAACTAGTACAGTTCTGTAGACTGGAAGGAAATATATCAGTTTACTGCAGCGGGAAATATAGCCAGACAACTTTATGTTTTGCAGTTGTGTTGTTCGCTTTCTCAAGTAGGCATATCACATCAACAAACTCACAAAACGAATTGCTACACAGTAAAGCTGCATGGCAACAAATCTGTTTCACACCTGTGCATTGAAGTATGGTTCTTTTGTAGTGTAGATTGAGGCCAACATGTTTATCACTTACTTGTAAAGAAAAGCTCTTGTGATTACAGAGTAGAGTAATTTAGGGATGAAAAATCTATCAGGGAAGAGGCAGTGAAAAGAACTTCCATTCAACCACAAATTACTTAAATACATATGCGGCTGGATCACAGCCTCGCTTTCTTGAAATTGTAGGTAGAATCTGTGAACATTCTTATGCAAGAATGCAGATTTGTACCTTTAAGTTTCCCCCACCTTCTTAGTTCTGCTTCCCTTAGTTGTAAGGAAGGGGCTTTATCTTACTTAGCTTTATCCTTCTAAAGCTAGTTGATCACATCCTCTGTGTAGTTAATGGAAAGAGAGATTCATTGCACCCAAAGTACTCAGTTCTCCACATACACATCCATTGTTTACAAAAAGAAACTAGATAAGCATAAACTACATACTGAAATTATAAAAAGCTAAAACTTGTGTGGGAACAATCTCATCTGGATTGTATTTTATACAGCACAAGATTGTTCTAGTAGTAGTAACTCAAGTATTTTAAATATAAAAAAGAGATACCAAAAAGTAGAGGTAGGATCATAAAATTGTGGAATGGTTTGGGTTGGAAGGGACCTTAAAAATCATCTAGTTCTAACTTCCACTAGACCAGGTTGCTCAAAGCTCCAACCGACCTGGACTTGAACATTCCCAGGGATGGGACATCCACAGCTTCAGTGGGCACTGTGTTTCAGTGACTCACCACCTTCTCAGTAAAGAATTTCTTCCTTATATCTAATCTAAATCTATCCTCTTTTTAGCTTAAAACCATTACCCCTTGTCCTATTGCTACACTCCTTGATAAATAGTACCTCTCCAGCTTTCCTGTAGGTATTGGAAGTGGGTATTTCCTTCAGGTATTGGAAGACCTCTATAAGAGACCTGTTCAGCCTCTTTGCCACACTGAACAGCCCCAGCTCTCTCAGCCTCTCTTCATAGGAGAGGTACTCCAGCCCTCTTATCATCTTTGTGGCCCTCCTCTGGACTTGCTGTAATAGATCCATGTCTTTCCTATATTGGGAACCTCATAGCTGAATGCAGTACTCCAGGTGGTGTCTCACAAGGGGGGGTGGGGGAGTGGGAGAGTGAAGGGGGGAAGAGAATCATCTCTCTCAACCTGCTGGTCATATTAATATTTGTGTACTCTACAGATGTGTAATGGCATGCTTTTATGGTCACAGATGTGCTATTATATATGCATCTAAAAATCATGTGAATAGCTATTACAGTCTGTCTATTAAACATTTCATTGAATTATTCTTTTTTTTTCTGACATGACTTCAGTTTAATGCTTCAATTTTCTCAGTGTACGGAGGACAACCTCATCCCAGGCATTCCATGACCCCACTCAAATCCCATCTAAAAACTGGATTTTTATGTAGTTCAATGGGTAGTAGAAAACACAATCTATGATCAGTGAATTGAAACTCATAGACATTGCTTCATTTTTCCATTCTTTTCATAAATTGAATCTTCTGTATTTCTACTTTTTTAATGTAATGAACTAGATGGAATTCATTTATTTGTCTGATTTCATACAGTATTTTCAACAACTTATTTTAGTAAGAGACATAAATGCTTGCAAAGAAAAAGTGTTAATTCAAGTTTAAATGCTCATTGGTTTATATCTGCATAAGATTAATTCCCATTATAGTCTGAAGCTGTTTTTCAAAACACAGCTACAAAAAAGCAAATAATTCCTTGTCCCTGTAAGCCCATCCAGGTAGATAATATGCTGACAGTACTGGCAGTGATAGAACTGATGTATCCCATCTATTGGGAGTTCTAAATGTGTCTGGATAAGTTCTAAATCTGAGCTGGGTAAGCACAACATGTATAACATAACCTGGGAGCACCATACTCATTGTACTTGTAGAAGTCACCTTCACTTTGCAATATGAAGAACATTTTTCTATATTTTTGAATGTCCAGAAACCAGAACTGATGGATATCCATAAATCAGTCTCTACCAAAAAAATGTAGAGAATATTTATTGTGGAAATGTAAGAATATTTATTATGGAAATAAGTTATGTGCCACACAGAGATATGGAAAAAAAAAAAAAGAATGAAGGAAAAAGGGAACAAGTATTAGTTCACAGTGAATGGTGAATGACTTCAGAGATACGGGGGATCAGATGTGATCTAGGGTCAATATAGCCATAGTCTTGCAAAAGGTTAACCTCATTCTAGGTCTGATAATCAGAAAATCATACAGAGTAGTTCTTCTACTCCACTGAAAATTTACAAGGTCTCAGCTGGATTATTCTACTTAGGTTTGAGCGCAAGAGTTCCAGAACAATGGAGACTAACTGGGAAAAAAAAAAAAAAAAAAGAAAAAAAAAAAGGAGAGGAGACAGTTACCAAAGGTCTCAAAACCACAGTAAACAATGAAAGAGTTAGCATTGTTTACCATATAGGCTATAGAAAGTTGGATGTGAAAACAGTTTTCCAGATAATTTGTTGCAAAGGGGACCTGTGTTCTCATTGTGCTGTCCATTACAGGACAAGAAACAATGGTTTTAGTTTCAAATTATGGAAAGCCCAATTAAAGAGCTTTAATGGCAAGGACTGTGAAGAACAGGAATGGATTGCTGAGCAAGAAGCTTGAGGCGCTGGGACTGGAGTTCTTCAAAAGCAGGTTCAGATATCCTCTCTTAGTAAGGGTGCACTTGTCCTGGTTTCAGTTAGCACAGAATTAATTTTCTTCCTAGTAGCTGGTGGAATGCTGTGTTTTGGCTTAGGATGAGAAGAGTGCTGATAACACCCCGATGCTTTAATTGTTGCAGAGCAGTGCTTATACTAAGCCAAGGACATCTCAGTCTTTTGCTCTGTCCTGCCAACGGACAGGCTGGGGGTGCAGTAAGAGCTGGGAGGGGGCAGACCCAGGACAGGTGACCCAAACTAGCCAAAGGGGTATTCCATACCATCTGACGTCATGCTAAACAATATATAGGGGTGGCTAGCCGGGGGAAGGGGGCCGGACTGCTCGGGGTTAGGCTGGGCATCGGTCAGCGAGTGGTGAGCAATTGCATTGTGCATCACTTGTTTGTACATATTATTATTATTTCCCTATTATCACCATATTATTATTATTGTTATTATTGTTATTATTATTTTGTTATTATTATTTTCCTGTCTTATTAAACTGTCTTTATCTCAACTCACGGGCTTCACTTTCCATTTCTCTCCCCCGTCCCAGAGAGGGAGGGGGGAGGGTGAGCGAACGGCTGCGTGGTGTTTAGCTGCCGGCCGGGTTAAACCACGACAGTCTTTTTGGCGCCCAACGTGGGGCCCGAAAGGTTGAGATAACGGCAGATCTGACCAGAGTGTGTTAAACTAAAATTGGTGTAAGGATTAGACCTGCTTAATAGTCACTTGTCATAATGCTGATTGCTTTAATCTCAACTCTGCTGCGCCTGTTTTCCAAATTGAGTATTATAGTACATTATTTTCCGTATTTGCTCTCTGTCGTGTTGTTTATCCTCTCCGGGCCCTGGTTTCAGATCATTATGGTGCTGTGTGTTGTAGCAATGGCTTATGAGACGATGAAATATGTGGTCATGACTCTAACTTGTTATTTGTATTCAGTAACATCGTCGACTCTGTACTTTGGAAACTGTATCTTGGAAACTATTAGCAATTATACCTATTGTTTTTTTTCATTAGGGAGTCAATCTGTGGAGGGGAAAGGGGAGGATATTTTTCCTTACTTGCTTACTCTCCCTTTCTCCTTCACCACCCCTGTATCCTCCTGGGTCACTCTGCCTTCCTCCTTCACCACTCTCTTATCCCCTGAGCTTGTCACAATAGCTCTCCAAGATATTGAATATTTCTGGAATACTCAGAGTACCATAGTCTTGTTGTTCTGCCTCATGAATGCACTTCAGGTTCTGCTTAAAGTTAAACAACTACTTGGGAAGCTCATCCGGATATCTGCCCGGAGGCAGGATAGTTGTGGGTGGCAGGGAGTATGGGCGGATATGGGCAGGCATCTAGAGCAGTTGGCACCCCCAGTGTGTTGGAAATTCACCCCTGAACAATGGCAAAATCCTCAAAAACTGGCAGAATGCTTGAAAAAAAGGTGTCATGATTCTGGCAGTTCCAAAGTAACACAAATCATTGTAACGTGCTGGGGCCTGGCTCATGCCTATCGAGCTGCCATTGATACTGCTATCAACTTAGTGACAGACCCTGCGGCCACTCCAAGCCCTGTGACAGATCCAACGGCCACTGTGACCCCTACGGTGGATTCTGCTCCAGCTCCAGCCCCAGCTCCTGCAGCCACTCCAGATCCGGTTCCTGCAGCCGCTCCAGTCCCAGCTCCTGCAGCCGCTCCAGTCCCAGCTCCTGCAGCCGCTCCAGTCCCAGCTCCTGCAGCCGCTCCAGTTCCAGCTCCTGCAGCCGCTCCAGTCCCAGCTCCTGCAGCCGCTCCAGTCCCAGCTCCTGCAGCCGCTCCAATCCCAGCTCCTGCAGCCGCTCCAGTCCCAGCTCCTGCAGCCGCTCCAGTCCCAGCTCCTGCAGCCGCTCCAGTCCCAGCTCCTGCAGCCGCTCCAGTCCCAGCTCCTGCAGCCGCTCCAGCTCCTGCAGCCGCTCCAGTCCCAGCTCCTGCAGCCGCTCCAGCTCCAGCTCCTGCAGCCGCTCCAGCTCCAGCTCCTACTGCTGCTCCAGTCCCAGCTCCTGCAACTGCTCCAGCTCCAGCTCCAGCTCCTGTAGCCGCTACAGCTCCAGTTCCTGCAACTGCTCCAGCTCCTGCAGCCGCTCCAGCTCCTGTGGCCGTGTCAGAGAAACGAGCTGTAGCAGTGCAAGTTGACCCTGCAGAGGGTATTCCAACCCCTGTAGCAGACTCTGTAACAAAGTCAGAGAAACGAGCAGTAGCAGTGCAAGCTGCCCCTGTAGAGAAGGTGAAAAAATGGTATAGAGATTCAGGTCGTTTAGAACGCAGAGAGTCTTCTGCCAACCCAGGTAAGGCTTCTGCCAAAACTAGGTATAGAGATGACGAAGATGACGACGACGCTGGGCCATCAAGGATTCAGGAGGAGGAAGATGAGGATGTCGAAAAATCAACAGTAACTACCCGAAGCCTAAACGAGCGCGAGCTACGAGATGTGCGAAAAGATTTTGGTCGCTGTATAGGTGAGCAGCTTGTCACCTGGCTGCTCCGGTGCTGGGACTCTGGAGCCAATTGTGTGGAATTAGACGGCAGGGAAGCCAAGCGGCTGGGATCCCTTGCTCGAGACGCCGGCATTGACAAAGCAATTGCAGATGGAGCACAATCCACCAGCCTCTGGAGGCGTCTCCTCTCAGCTGTGAGGGAAAGGTATCCCTTCAAGGAAGAACTTTTATGTCTACCAGGCAAGTGGACCACTATGGAGAAGGGAATCCAGTACCTGAGGGAATTAGCCGTACGGGAAGTGATTTATGAGGATCCAGACCAGAGACAAACATCCAAAGATCCAGATGAAGTCAAGTGTACACGACCCATGTGGCGGAAGTTTGTACGGAGTGCACCATCATCATATGCCAGCTCATTGGCAATAATGGCCTGGAAAGAGGATGAGGAACCCACAGTGGATGAAGCGGCTAAACAACTCCGGCAGTACGAAGAAAGTCTCTCCTCTTCCTTACAGGCCTGCGTCTCAGCTGTGGAGAAACTTTCTGAAAAAGTTCACCAACTTGAAGAGAATCTATTGTCCTCCCCACCTGAACCAACCAGTGTCCACCGACCAAAAGAGAACACCTGGGAGAAAACACTTTCTGAAAAGTTTCACCAACTTGAAGAGAGATTATTCTCCTCCGCACCTGTACAAAGCAGTGTCTCAGCTGTCAGGGGTAGGCGTTCACCCACACAAGGAAGACGATATGGTGGGTACTCACCCCGTGCCACCCTGTGGTTTTACTTACGAGACCATGGAGAGGACATGAGAAAATGGGATGGAAAATCTACCGCGACCCTAGAGGCACGGGTACGTGAGTTGCAAAAGAAAACAATCAGGAAAAAGGGATTCTCCGAAAAGTTTGCTGCTCCAACTTCCAGCAGACAGTCCTTCAAACACAGAAACGAAGAAGATTCTGACCAGGATTAGGGGGGCCCTGCCTCCAGCCAGGGGGAGGAAAGGGACAATCGAGTTTATTGGACTGTGTGGATTCGATGGCCTGGCACATCACGCGCACAGAAGTATAAGGCTTTAGTAGACACCGGTGCACAATGTACTATAATGTCATCGAGCTATAAAGGACCAGAGCCCATCTATATTTGTGGAGTGACAGGAGGATCTCAGCAGTTGACTGTATTGGAGGCTGAAGTGAGTCTGACTGGGAATGAGTGGGAAAAGCACCGCATTGTGACTGGCCCGGATGCTCCATGTATCCTTGGCATAGACTATCTTAAAAGAGGATATTGCAAGGACCCAAAAGGGTTCCGGTGGGCTTTTGGTATAGCTGCCTTAGAGACAGAGGGCATTAAACAATTATCTACCTTGCCTGGTCTCTCAGAGGACCCCTCTGTTGTGGGGTTGCTGAGGGTCGAAGAACAGCAAGTGCCAATCGCTACCACAACTGTGCACCGGCGGCAATATCGCACCAACCGAGATTCCCTGATCCCCATCCATAAGCTAATTCGTCAATTGGAGAGCCAAGGAGTGATCAGCAAGACCCATTCACCTTTCAATAGTCCCATATGGCCAGTGAGAAAGTCTAATGGCGAGTGGAGACTAACAGTGGACTATCGCGGCCTGAACGAAGTCACGCCACCACTGAGTGCTGCAGTGCCAGACATGCTGGAACTTCAGTATGAACTTGAATCGAAGGCAGCCAAGTGGTACGCCACAATTGATATCGCTAATGCATTTTTCTCCATCCCTCTAGCAGCAGAGTGCAGGCCACAATTTGCCTTCACTTGGAGGGGAGTCCAATATACTTGGAATCGGCTGCCCCAGGGGTGGAAACACAGCCCTACCATTTGCCATGGACTGATCCAGTCTGCGCTAGAGCAGGGGGAAGCT
The DNA here is from genome assembly GCF_963932015.1 of Anas acuta. Classification (NCBI taxonomy): domain Eukaryota; kingdom Metazoa; phylum Chordata; class Aves; order Anseriformes; family Anatidae; genus Anas; species Anas acuta. Next base: position 185,350,003 of record NC_088979.1, on the reverse strand, counting down.
CCTGAACACCTGCAGTACATCGATGACATTATTGTGTGGGGTGACACAGCAGAGGAAGTTTTCGAGAAAGGGAAGAAAATAGTCCAAATCCTTCTGAAAGCCGGTTTTGCCATAAAACAAAATAAAGTCAAAGGACCTGCACGAGAGATCCAGTTTTTAGGAATAAAATGGCAAGATGGACGTCGTCAAATCCCAATGGATGTGATCAACAAAATAACAGCTATGTCTCCACCAACTAACAAAAAAGAAACACAGACTTTCCTAGGTGTTGTGGGGTTTTGGAGAATGCACATCCCAAATTACAGTCTGATTGTAAACCCACTCTACCAAGTAACCCGTAAGAAGAATGAGTTTGAGTGGGGCCCTGAACAACGACAAGCCTTTGAACAAATCAAGCAGGAAATAGTCCATGCAGTAGCCCTTGGGCCAGTTCGAACAGGACCAGATGTAAAGAATGTGCTCTACACTGCAGCCGGGGAGAACGGCCCCACCTGGAGCCTCTGGCAGAAAGAACCTGGGGAAACTCGAGGTCGGCCCCTGGGGTTTTGGAGTCGGGGATACAGAGGATCTGAGGCCCGCTATACTCCAACTGAAAAGGAGATATTGGCAGCATATGAAGGAGTTCGATCTGCTTCGGAGGTGGTCGGTACTGAAGCGCAACTCCTCCTAGCACCCCGATTGCCAGTACTAGGCTGGATGTTCAAGGGAAGTGTCCCCTCTACGCATCATGCAACTGATGCTACATGGAGCAAGTGGGTTGCACTGATTACTCAGCGGGCTCGAATAGGAAACCCCAGTCGCCCAGGAATATTGGAAGTGATCATGGACTGGCCAGAAGGCAAATACTTTGGGATATCATCAGAGGAGGAGGTGGGTCGTGCTGAAGAAGCCCCACTGTACAACCAGTTGCCAGAGAATGAAAAGAAATATGCCCTGTTCACTGATGGGTCCTGTCGTATTGTGGGGAAGCATCGGAGATGGAAGGCTGCTGTCTGGAGTCCTACGCGACGAGTTGCAGAAGCTGCTGAGGGAGAAGGTGAATCGAGTCAGTTTGCAGAAGTGAAAGCCATTCAGCTGGCTTTAGACATTGCTGAACGAGAAAAATGGCCAGTTCTCTATCTCTACACCGATTCATGGATGGTAGCAAATGCCCTGTGGGGATGGTTACAGCAATGGAAGCAAAACAACTGGCAGCGCAGGGGCAAACCCATCTGGGCTGCTGCATTGTGGCAAGATATTGCTGCTTGGGTAGAGAACCTGGCTGTGAAAGTACGCCACGTAGATGCTCATGTGCCCAAGAATCGGGCTACTGAAGAACATCAAAACAACCAGCAGGTGGATCAGGCTGCTAAGATTGAAGTAGCTCAGGTGGACCTGGATTGGCAGCATAAAGGTGAATTATTTATAGCCCGATGGGCCCATGACACCTCAGGCCATCAAGGTAGAGACGCAACATACAGATGGGCTCGTGATCGAGGGGTGGACTTGACCATGGACGCTATAGCACAGGTTATTCATGACTGTGAAACATGTGCTGCAATCAAGCAAGCCAAACGGTCAAAGCCTCTTTGGTATGGAGGACGATGGCTGAAATATAAATATGGAGAGGCCTGGCAAATTGATTACATCACACTCCCTCAAACTCGCAATGGCAAGCGCCACGTACTTACAATGGTGGAAGCAACCACTGGATGGCTGGAAACATATCCTGTGCCTCATGCCACCGCCCGGAACACCATCCTGGGCCTTGAAAAGCAAGTCCTATGGCGACATGGCACCCCAGAAAGAATAGAATCAGACAATGGGACTCACTTCCGAAACAACCTTATAGACACTTGGGCCAAAGAACATGGTATTGAATGGGTGTATCACATCCCCTATCATGCACCAGCCTCCGGGAAAGTTGAACGATACAATGGCCTGTTAAAGACTACCTTGAAAGCAATGGGTGCTGGGACGTTCAAAAACTGGGATACGCATTTGGCAAAGGCCACCTGGTTAGTCAATACTAGGGGATCTACCAACCGAGCTGGACCTGCCCAATCAAACCTGTTACGTACTGTAGATGGGGATAAAGTTCCTGTAGTGCATGTAAAAAATATGCTGGGTAAAACAGTCTGGGCTACTCCTGCCTCAGGAAAAGGCAAACCTATTCGTGGAATTGTTTTCGCTCAGGGACCTGGATACACTTGGTGGGTGATGCAAAAGAACGGAGAGGTCCGGTGTGTACCTCAAGGAGATTTAATACTGGGTGAGAACAGCCCATAAACTGAATTGTACCATGTTAATTAGTATATTACACTGTATGTTATCACTACCATGATTACTATAGGTGACTAATTAGAATGTATGGAAAAGAGTGTAACCTGAGCATGACATAAATGGTATGGAATAAGGGGTGGATAGATGTCCTGGTTTCAGTTAGCACAGAATTAATTTTCTTCCTAGTAGCTGGTGGAATGCTGTGTTTTGGCTTAGGATGAGAAGAGTGCTGATAACACCCCGATGCTTTAATTGTTGCAGAGCAGTGCTTATACTAAGCCAAGGACATCTCAGTCTTTTGCTCTGTCCTGCCAACGGACAGGCTGGGGGTGCAGTAAGAGCTGGGAGGGGGCAGACCCAGGACAGGTGACCCAAACTAGCCAAAGGGGTATTCCATACCATCTGACGTCATGCTAAACAATATATAGGGGTGGCTAGCCGGGGGAAGGGGGCCGGACTGCTCGGGGTTAGGCTGGGCATCGGTCAGCGAGTGGTGAGCAATTGCATTGTGCATCACTTGTTTGTACATATTATTATTATTTCCCTATTATCACCATATTATTATTATTGTTATTATTGTTATTATTATTTTGTTATTATTATTTTCCTGTCTTATTAAACTGTCTTTATCTCAACTCACGGGCTTCACTTTCCATTTCTCTCCCCCGTCCCAGAGAGGGAGGGGGGAGGGTGAGCGAACGGCTGCGTGGTGTTTAGCTGCCGGCCGGGTTAAACCACGACAGCACTTCAGCTGCTTCTTTCTGGGCTGAAGGCTGACCCTTGCAGGCTGTTCAGGCCCCTTCCACAGGGTTTTGTATATATATGTTCTAACATATATATGTTCACTCTGTTACCAAAAGCCACCCAACCAAACACCAGCCTATACAGTGTTCGTCCAAAAGAGTCGAAATGAACACAGAATCAAAATAAAAATACCCTGAAATCTCCTCCCCATTACAGATCAGGGGCCTGAGCTGTGCAGTCAGCAGTTGCTGCCAGGCCTCTGCCACTGTTCACAGCTTCCTGACTTCTGTCCTCGTTGTTGCATCTGCCGTACAATAACACTGCCACAGTTCTGCTGAACCCCACTTCTACCTAAATGCCTTTCTGTTTCTCTATAGAGATATAAACTTCAGGCTGTCTTGTACAAGGTACAGGCAGCAGTGTCAAGGATGACAGGATACACAGTGAAGTAACTGGCATTTGTTGATGTGCTTCTGTGGGATGATTATTATACACAGTAAAATGTTTTTAAACTTTTTAGAAGCTGAACCTAAAAAAAAAAAATAATCCCAATAGTTTATATTTTTTCCCCAATATTTACCTTTTATTTTAAAAGCTAAAGTTGGCAGTTGGGTATATATATCTAATTAGATGGTATAAGAAAAAAGTAAATGAAAAGGCCTGCTTTTCTGGGTTTTCTTTTTTTCCTTTTTACTTCTTATGGATGTTTGTGTCCCATTTAATCATTCCAGAAATGTGAATAAAGCATATCATTTAAGCTGTTTGCAACTTATTTTTCACAGGCAGACAAAACAGAATTGATTTTGAGCTCCTTTAAAGGAGACATAATAAAACATGGGAAATATAGAAAAATGTAGTTTCAACCAATAAAATCAATGATCTGACAAATATATTTGCCTATAGAGTGAAGTAAAATATCTTTGAATCATTTTGAGCAAGCTCAAATATATTCCTCATGGCCTAGTATCTTTGTGCAGAGCCAGTAGTAATTAAAACAATGTTCTTGTCTTCTAAGTGATACAGTCTCTATTACAGATGGAAGGATTTGGGCCATATAGGTAAGCATATACTTCAAGAGAGGTTTTGGTTCCGGACAATAGTGTCATTCATATGAAAAGTATCATCATACTAAGATATCCGTTATTATCAGAGTCTTTGCTCCAAACTCATCCCACCTGAAACCAGTGGGAAAAATACAGTTGACTTCAATGGATACAAGATGTGACTCTGTAATTTTTAAAACTCAAACCAGACCTTCTGTCATGAGTGTTTTCCATGGTAGGCCAAAAATTTTGGCCCTATTCAGTCTTCATCTATGTCTGTGTACCAAGCTAACCACAGTCCTGGCTGAGAGTGTTTGATGCATTTGAGATTACGCATTCTGGATGGAAAAGAAATGTGTCTGACAAGTCCTTAGAAAAGAAGATCTGCTACATTTTACTTTACACTTCAAAAATCACTATTGAGCAACATAATTCATTCTCATTTTAAAATGTTAATATTTTCCCAGCAACAAGGGGAAATAAGGAATAATACAAAACATAGATGGTCACAAAACAAGAACATTGGTTGCTAATTAACTTGACTGGATCTAATGGGAAGAAGGTGTGAGGATCATAGCAGTATCTATTAGTATTTTGAGAAATATCTCAGATTTGGTTCAGTCATAATAGCTTCTGTTAGTCAGGTACAAGACAGAGACATTGTCTCTGAGTGGATGAAAATGCTATCTCATTTACATGTGACACATAAGTTGTTAATTCAATATGTTATTCCTTTTCTTTCTTTCTTTCCTTTTTTTTTTTTTCTTTTTTCTTTTCTTAGAAAAATGGAAAATGTTACCATGAAAACAGGGAGCTGAAGGACCTAATTGCAATGAATCAGGAACAAATACATTCAGAGTGCATGCCTCATCACTGACTTGACATGCAACACTTAAAAGCAGAAAGCTCTTCTGCATTTCTTAGTGAAATTCATTCTGCTACTGCCATGCAGGACCCTCAACATCAGCAGTGTGTGCTGTACTACAGAGAGCCTAAATACTCAGAGTTACCCAGAAGAGAGTATAAAGTTGCAGAAGCTGAATTGACTTCTGTATACTTCTTCAGGAGAATCACATTGTGAATACGTATTTGGAAGGTGTAACATCGGGCAGCTTGGGGCAGTTTTATCTTTTCCTGGTTGGACATTGTGCCAGGGAACAGCTGGGACTGCTTTTCACAGACATTAGCCCAACAGTCTCTTTTGGATTGTTCCTGTTGCCAGCATCTTATACCCTTAAGGCTTGTCTGTGCTTAAAAGGGACAGCTGTACTGCTGGAGATGTATACTCCCTCCTCCCTCCAGTGTGAAAACAGCTTATACAACAAGAGTAGGAGCTCCTTTGCCAGTATCATTCTCAGGGTAAGCTGCACAGACAAAAGAACTGTTTACTTGTTTAATAGAATCTGCTAGGTTTTTATTATTATTATTATTTGTATTGTTTTTAAGCCTAGTTATGTTGGTTAAATCCATGAGATCTCTCTATTCCTGATAAACCTAGTTATGCCTGCAAAGATTCCAGATGTTGAGCAATGATAGGTATCTCCAAAAGTATATGAAAGGCTTCCTGGACTCTCAGGATTTAAATAGCTTCTTGTACATATTCTGGATGGCATACTTATGTTAATTATGTGTGCTATTAGAAACATTTGACACGACCTTTGAAAAGTCAGAAAGGCTCAGAGCACTAATTTCAGGGGGAGTCATATACAGAATTACTTTTAAGAATAACGCTATATAGTAGTTTCACAAACACTAAGCTGACAGAAAGCTTCTCTGGTGAACAAAACAGCCTGTACTCCCCCAGATCTGTTCCTTCCACCTTCTGTCCCTGACTCTCCTGTCTCTTCCCTTTTGCTTACATAAGAGATTGTTAAGCAGTATACTGAAAAAAGGCAGGAAAATCATCAGATTAAGACTAACTTGTCAGAAAAGTGGTTAATTTTAACATGAATTAACTCCTTGACAGAGCTGTCAGAGTGGCTATACAGTGTAAGTGTGGATCTGACAGGAAGAGAGTAAGGCCCATGTGAGATGGCTTCTTCTGGCAGAGGTGCTCACTTGTGACTCATGTTTTGGGAACTGCAGCGTAGACACATGTGCCTTAGTTTCTTCTCCAGAACAGGAGGGTAACAGTTCTTTCTCACCTCTCAGTGATACCGGGAAGATAAAATTTTACAGATTGCATGATCTTCAGTTCTAACAGCAATAAAATTTGTGTCCCATAGGTAAATTAAAGAGGCAACTACAACAGTAAAACAAAAAGAAATCTTTAGATATACAACAGGAATAGGTCTATCAAATTTCATTCCCTTCACAAGCTTCAGGATTGTAGAGTCATCTTGGCTCTGTGATCTTGATCCTGAGCTGTGCACAAACATCTCAGGACCCTCTGTGTGTGCAAAACCCTTGAACATAGTTAAGAGAACTCATGAATTGGTTCATATAATTTCACTGGCAAAAATCCTGATTGCAGGTGGTACTTCTGAGAGTAAATCAGGGTTAAGCTGAAACATCTCAATATTTTATGACAAGAAAAATGTCTCCTTTACAATGTTCTGTTTTCAGAGACACCTGAATCTTTGTGAAGTCTAAAATAAAATACCCTTTGGTCAATTGGACAGTCACTGCTTATACATATCAATAAGAGGCTTCTGTAACTACATTCAGTAAAGCAAGTCTTCTAAAGCTGATATTTTATTTTATTTTATTTTATTGATTTTGGAATGGTTCTCAAGAGAGGATATAAAGATCCATTTCAGTTAAACATTGATCAGATTAATATTGAGTTACTAGTAACTTACATGTGCAATTATCAGAAAATATACTATTTTTATTAAGTACAGAGAGAACAGACCTAAAACCAAAAGACTCAGTGGACCCCTAAATCCTCTGGGGCTAACCCATCAGTAATGAACACCAGCTGTTTCACCCTGCTGATCAAGATCCCAGAGAGTAGGACATGGTTTGCTTCATGCATTAAGCATTTGAAAGAACATTTAACAGCAGTTACCAAGCTGCTCAGCTTTTCAGAGATAACAAAATTATGCTTAAAAACTGCTCCATGACAATCTTTCACAACCAGTCAGTCAATAGATAGTCAAAGCTTCCTCAAATGAATTTATCCATATAATGCAACTTTCAGTGTTTTATGTTAGTTGAAGATCAAGTACGTAATATTAGCTTTGTTCATAATAGAAGTGAAGGTTCTTTAAAATTTTGGAGGAAGCAGGAGCCATGATATTGACTCTGATTGGCAAATTATAAAGAACTTGAAATATTTCACCTGCTGACTTCAAGCTCAGCACTTTATTACAGCTGTACTTACCTTGTTTGGGGGGAAAAAATGTCATATATTTCTTAAACTTGAGTGAGTAATAATAAAGGCCATGGAAAGCCTCTGTTTCTCAACACTAATAAAAAGACTGAAAAAAAATTATGAAAAGAAGGAAATCAAGACTACTTTTTATGTTGATCTAAATTTGTGGGCTGTGACAAAACAATTTCCTCCTTGATTTTTGTCTAAGTTGAGCCAGATTCATGGAAGTTCCAGGCACTAATTTTTTGTAACATTAAGCCAATTGAAACCATAGAAATAGGAATTATTTAAAGTTCTTCCTTTTAAAAATACTGTCAGATTTCTGTATGCTGATGAATTAATTACGTTATAATGAAGACTACATAGCTTATGAACAAACTCAGAATCTACTAAAGGACTGGCAAGACAACAGAACAGATGTTTACAGATGTTTTTTCCATCTCTTTCTTCATTAAAATAATGAAGAAATGCAGCTGTAGGTACATCTGAAGCAATCTTCCATTTTATGTTGTTAGTTGGTAAAGCTTGATTATATGTCAGCTGAAATCATTGGAAAGACTGCCACTTATCCAAAGTTTTCTTTTTGAGGTAACCCTTTTGTGTAGTAGAATTTCATTTCTGATGAAGTCTTTACCCTCATCTGCAGTGCCAGGGCTGAATTTTCAAAAGTCTTTAGACAGTTGAAAAAGAGAATAAGGGTTAGTATAGAGTGAAACCCAGAAAGAGAAAAAGAGAGTGGATTCATCGCCTTGGACCAAGAGAGATCTGAACTAAACCGTGTAACAGGTTTCTTTTTTTGCAGGAAACATAATTATTTGGGCAAGTCTGGATGGTGGAGTGGTATTGAATGAGCATGAATATTGTGCCTATGAAAGAACATTTAACAAAATGTATTTTCATGATAATTTAGTGATGCAGACATACACAGCAGGTAGATTGTTATGTATTTGGCAATGATCTTCCTGACAAATAGTCCCTTTTAGATTTTTTTTTTTTTTGAATATTGTTCTGCTCTCTTTATTAACCTACCTGTAAAGCAGTGTTACCTCAAGAGTTGTGAATAATCCAGAAGCCTCAAATGGTTATGAGGATAACTTTGAGTTACTACTTCGTTTATACATTAGTCTGTGTGTATGTCCAGACTGACTGTCCCATGATTGGTAGTAGTCTTTGGAGAAGACATAAGATTTAAATGACTGATTATTTTTTGAGGATTTGTGCATACAGATTTTGGATATATTTTCAAGCATTGTTGCTTTTTTGAAAGTACTATAAAATTTGATTCTTTAAGAATATTTAATAATCCGAGAAAGAATGGATTTTATTTCGGTAATACTTTCCTTCCTAGTTCCATGTAAATTAATAATATGTATATAGTGAGCATGGAACTAATCCTATAGTTTTATGTTACCATTTCAAGATGCTCGATTTGGTAATTAGAATGATAGTAAACTTGTTGTCAGGTAGAAGTTTCACCATTTGCATAATATACATAGTACAAGTCCACAAATCAGGCAAAGGAAAAATTAAGCATCCTAAAAAAACATACCTTCTAGTTTTCTATTCACTGCTTCATGATAATTCATGTGTTTCTAATTTAACACTTCAAAATTCATTTCAGAATTCAACCCCAACACTCAATTCACCAGCTGGTGCATTAAGCATATCATGTCATGTCATATCAGTATCTATGTTTGTCCTACTAAAAGTCAACATTACATATTATTTAAGATCCTTGATAAACATGCATTATTAAGCTCTTTGCTCATTATTGAAATGAATTCAAGTGTGTTAAAGGACCATGCATATTCTACAATATGTATTATAACTCATCTTTCCTGAGACCAGTATCTGACTATTTGTTTACATTTTGATATTTGCTCTAAATATTTATTGTAATAAATATTACATTTCAAATGATTTTGTTGAGTTGAATCATTTTTAATGGCTTATATATCCTTAAAAACAACCTGAATTAGATATGTATATTTCATTCTAACTGGTAAAACAAAATTGTCATTAGGATGTCTATGAAAAAATGACATGACTACTAAAAGTTGAAAATTCTATCTCCTGGTCATTTGATTAGAAAACTCTAGTACATTCTTTTCCTTACCAAAACACATATTTGTTCATAATGGACTATGAGGCTAATTATGCAGTATCTCCTTGCATGCTGACTGAAGCTGGTTTGCATGTTAATGCGGAGAAGAAACAGCATTAAGACTGTCAGCATTGGACATACTTCAATGTTGCCTTTTAATTAAAAGTTCAAATTTCTGAAAGAATAGCTGGAAAAGAATGTACCGGAATCTTACACAAGAGCTCGACTTACAAAACACAGCAGTCACATGGGTTTGTTTCCTGTCACACACTGTTAGCATCAATGACATTGCTGCTGCCAAGTTCACTTGATCTATGCATAAAAGAGATGCTTACTTTTCAAGAGTGATTTGCCCAGCAATAATGAAAACATCCCAAATTCCTTCATAGTTAACATGCCCCTATCCCCATTAATATGTGGCCATACAGCTGAAGGAAAACAGTTGTGAATTGCTGACCTTGCAACTTTTCCTGTGGGTGGGGGTTGCATTGGTTTGGGGTGTTTTGTTTTTTCTTGTGAGGAGTGTAGTTTTGTTTTTTATGTGTGTAACACAAAGACACATTTTTTGTACTTACTGGCTTATCTGCAGTGTGTTGCATGTACTTCTAGATTGCTGAAGCTCCACTATCATTAATGAAAATTGAGATAGCTGGCAGTTCTTTCAAAGCTAGATTTAAATCCTGAAAGTGCAATAGCCCAAGGAAACTAATGCCCTAAGTTTGTGATTTAAATCATTCATTCCTTCCTAGCAGTAAGTGAATATCATATTTTCAAAGATAACATGTTAAAGTTTCCCAAAGCTATTTATTACAATGGGTCACAACTGATTATCTGGTGTAAATCCAAAGTAATTTTCTTTATGCCAGATTACTCTGTCATCACACAGCTATAAATTAGTGCACAATGGGCCTGTCTTTTTTTGACGGAACATGTTCCATTATGTTCTTTGGAACATCATGGCTCAGCTCAAAACAGAAGTAGTATGATATTTGCATATTTGGTTCATTTTAGAATCAGAAACAATTATTTAAATGATAATTGGAATCTTTTCTTTATAAAAGGCAGCATAAACAATACAGATATGAATTAATCATCTTCCTTTAGGAACTTTACAGTTCAATGAAGAAGATCATTTAGCCAGCATAGAACAACTACATTAATCAGCACAATACATCTAAAGTTGCATTAAATAAATGAAGATCCTTTTAGTAAGAAGAAGCTTTTCATTAGTGTAATCACATAATATTTTTTTTTTTCAGTTTAAACTCATTCAGATTGTTTTTAAAGGTTCTTTTGTTTGTTTTTAGAAAAAAAAAATAAAAAAACACATCAGTTTAGCTCTTATATGACAGAATTTCATCAACATAGAATGTTGTGGTAATTAGGCATTTTGGGGGGGGGGGGGGAGGAAGAAGACATTATTATTGTTTTATTACTTTTCCCAATGTAGCATAAACTCTATGAAGCTGGAATTCTCTCTTTGTAGGAAGATATTCCTCCTGCTTCCCAGTCTTCATGCTATGTCCTCTGTAGACTTTCTTCAAGGACATTGAGAAAGCTGAATCAATTACTTCCCATAACTTAATTTCAGTGCCATTGTTAAAACATCTTAGAATGATTTTTATTTGTATTTATTTATTAGTGGAAAAAGAATGAACTTATGCCTATTTTGTATTATAACGAACATACTACGCACTTAAATGACCAAGGGAAAACAGGTGATGTAATTTTCTGGATTTCAGCAAAATTTTCAATACTGTTTCTTATGGTTTCCTTCTGGACAAAATGTCCAGCATACAGCTAGATAAATACATAATACAACGGGTAAACAACTGGCTGAGAAGTCAGGCTCACAGGGTTACAGTAAATGGGGTTACCGCAGGGTAGAAGCCAGTCACTAGTTTGGTTCCACAGGGCTTGATTTTAGGTCCAGTTCTCTTTAATGTTTTTATAGATGACCTGGATGCAGGACTTGAAGGTATCTTAGACAAATTTGCAGAGGACACTAGATTAGGTGGACCTGTTGCCTCCATTGATCGTAGAGAGGCCTTGCAGAGAGATCGAGACAAATTAGAGGGTCGGGTAATCATGTGAATTTTAAGAACTGGGACACCTGGGACAGGGTAATCCTGGTTACACATACAGACTAGGGGATGAGAGGCTGCAGAGCAGCCTCACAGAAAGGGACCTGATAATTCTTGTTGATGGTGAGTTGAATATGAGTCAACAGTATGCCCTGGCAGCCAAAAGGATCAACTGCATCCTGGGGTGCATCAGGCACAGCATTACTAGCTGATCAAAGGAAGGGATTGTCCCACTCTGGTGTGTCCCCAATGCTGGTGTGGCCCCACCTCAAGTACTGTGTGCAGTTTTGTGTGCCACAGTATAGGAAAGATAGAAAACTGTTAGAGAGTGCCCAAAGGAGGGCTACAAAGATGGTGAAGGGTCTAGAGGGAAACATGTATGAGGAGAATCTGAAGTCCCTTGGATTGTTCAGCCCAGAGCAGAGCAGGCTGAGGAGAGGCCTCATGGTGGCCTGCAGCTCCCTCATGAAGGGAGCGGAGGGGCAGGCGCTGAGCTCTGCTCTCTGGGGACAGTGACAGGACCCGAGGGAATGGCATGGAGCTGGGATGGGGGGGAGGTCGGGCTGGGTATTAGGAAAAGGTTCTCCACCCAGAGGGTGGTCAGGCACTGGAACAGGCTCCCTAGGGCAGTGATCACTGCACTGAGCCTGCGGGAGTTCAAGAAACATTTGGAAAATGCTTGCAGACAAATGGTTTAAGTATTATGTTGCCCTTTGTGGAGCCAGGAGTTGGACTTGATGATAACTCAGTATATTCTTTGATTCTGTGATACAGTATGATTTATTCTAAGTAAAGTGTAAGCATTGCCTGATCCTCTCACCACCCTAGATCTTTTTCATCAGTATTTTTGTATCTCTTATATTTGTTCTTTCCACAGTGAAGATCTTTTTGTATATCTTTAGCTCAAGCTCTTCCAGTTCGGAATTATCTCTAATTTTAAATATTTTATTAAACTATCTAAATCATGAATAACTACAAAGAATAATGATAACATCAAGCAGATATTAGTTGGTATTACTATTTAGTAAACAATTATCACTTTTATATAAGTATTTTTTTTTCATTGTTATATACACAGTTTACACTAGACAATTTTCCCAGTTATTGTATAGACTGGTACCAAAAAACTCCTTGAAATTTATCCTATGTTCTTCTTCCATATTCACCAGCCCAGTTACTCAGTCCAAGATTAGTGAGATTTGGTTTTGAGAAACTAGTTGGTTATCTCTCAGCATCTTTCTATTTTCTGAATGCTTAAAAGTAAGTTGTTTCATCATTTGTTCCAGTATCTCTAAAAATATTAGAACTAGTATCTTATCTTTCTTCCATTTTAGAGTGGTGCTAAAGTTGCCCATATCCACTATTCTAGCACCTCACTTGAGTTTTCAGAAATAATGAACAAGAGTTCAGAGATTCAATTAATTCCTTAAGCACTCCACCAAGATTTCACCAAGCAGTATTATCTTGGTGAAAACATACTTAAAACATACCTGAATATTCCTTAGCTTAATCAGGGTTTAACCTGGGTTTCTATGTCTTTGTCCAAGCTAATTGTACTAAGGAAATGGTGACAATTTAACTTTTTTAGCAAAATCATGCCAAAGACTATGGCTTTCACTATGTCATCCGTTACATTCCTTATTTTTCCTTTTAACCTACAGGGATCCATAGTTCCTCTGGATTTCTTTTATTTTTAAAGTAGGTAGGCTATCTTTTCTTCTTTATTGGCTTGCCTGTCCATTGCTAATTGTAATGTATTTTGTACCTCTCTACTTTGATTTCCCATGCATATATTATATTTATGAATTAACCTGTGTCTTGTAAATGTGATTTTTGATTTTCAGGTGATTGAAAGACTCCTTAGTCTTAGATCGCTTGCTTGCTACCTGTCTCTCTCTGAGCTGTGTGTCCTTAAAAGGAACATAAAAGAGGCTGTACCAGGTCAGAAAAAAAGGGCCCAACAATGTCTCTGTGACCATGGCTAAAGGAAGATGCCTAGAGAAGAGTAAAAGGGGGTAGGCATGCATGCTGCCTACTCCAAGAAGTTATTACACTTTTTCTGTTCTGTGATATAGATAGTAATGGTTATATCCGTATATATCAATGGATATTAAAAGGGCATGAGACACTTGAAACACCCTTCTTCTCCTAGCCATTCAAAAATTTTCTTCCCTTCCAATTTCTTTCTTTAAATATAGCTGTCTACATTTTTTTTCCCCCTCAATTTTCAATAATTTTACATTTTCCCTTTTCCTGGACTTCAGAACAAATGTACACGCTTTTGTTGTTTTATGGATCCATGGCAGTATCACTTGATCACATGAAATAGGAACATAAGCCAGTCACCTTTGGCCTGGTGACCTTTCTAAGATATTTTGGATTTAGATTCCTCTCCAAGAACATTTCTTCCAGAGTATCAGATAAGCTCAGAGGATAGCTCCTCCTTGTAGGAGAGTCTCCAAATGCTAACATTTTCTGTTGCTTCATTTATTTATTTATTCATTTTTCTAGGTATCAAAAATCTCCAATAGTTAGCCAAGGAACAAAGTAAAAAAAACCTTCTTCTTCAGAGCTGTTCGGTTTAACATCCGGCTACCTCACTTTAGACATCTATCTGAACCATCTCATCTTGAGGCCTAATTGTCCTAGACTCCTTATAGGCTTAGTTTGTGGGGAGAGGCAGCCTATGACAGCAGCTCAGACCTTAGGTGACTGGATTCATTTTCAAGGGGCAAAGCTCACTCTATTGGCTGTTCCTATTGGGTATACATCTTGTTCAGGTGGCTGAAGCTAGGTGACATAACTAAAAGCTGTACAGTGGAAAGATAAATAAGACAAAACATTTTAACAAATATTTGAGGAAGAATTTTATAAAGCTTTTTTTTGGTGAGTGATATTTACCTTTTTCAAATTCATTTCCTACAGAAGTTTCAGTAGACTTTAGTTGTTGAAATAGGTGTTTATGAAAAGCAAATTTCAAAACTTCCTGCTCACAGATCATGGGAGCATATCTTGCCAGACATGTTCACGTGACCAGTCAAACACTGAAGAGAAATGATCCCACTTGAATGATTTGAGTAACCATAACTACAGAACACAGCTTGATTTTCAAGTGTCCATGAATGGTTATGAAATTAGATGAACCAAAAAAGTGATTACTGACAAAGTTGGATAAAGATTAGTTTTTTGAAACTGGATTCTCCACATAGATATTCTACAAACAATAAAGATGCTAAACTTATCAAATAAAGCCTTTGTAGTGAGTTAGTCACTCAATGACTGCTAAAAGCATCAAAAGACATAAACACACATCAAGAATTGCTTTGTTAAATTTGTCACAATTGACAGCCTTCTGTTAAGCCTCTGCCAGAATGAAAATGGGATCTATAATATTTGAATAATGTAAGAAAGAGAAATGTGTCAAGTCTGCTGAATTTATTCAGACTTTATCACTCTAGGGCCTTCAGTTAGACTAAAACAGCCAAGTATTCCTGACAAACATGTTGCCAGAGACAACATTTTACCATTGGTTAACAAACAACTGCTAGAAACCTTTAAGAATATTTAAGGTCATTTTAACTTTATTCCATTTTTTTTTAACTACCCAAATATAGATAAAAAGATACTCTTAAGCTATATTCAGAACACAGCAGACAAAAATTAGCCAAATAAATAAATAAATAAAATAAAAAATCATTTACCCAGCAAAAGTAACATATTTGGCTTTATTTATTTATTTATTTATTTATTCATGTAATCATGTGCAAAATGTGCCAAAGAATTAATGATATATTTTGCAAATAAGTTATGATCTAAGATATCAGTCTCAGAAAGCACATATGCACACGCCTGAGAAGGAAAGTACTTAACCATATGCCCAGCTTCACTGGGACTTAAGCATATTGAATGGGATCCTTTCCAAAATTAGGGCCTAAGGCAGTGAGAGAGCCAGCTCAGATGTGAGAGGAGAATATTAGTACAAAAGCTCATCTGAACTAATTGATCCTGTTAAGCTCAGAGTTAAGCTCAACAATAACCTAGAACATTTCATTTTCATCAGTCTCATTTACAGGACTGGCCTCAAAGAGCTGTGGTGGTATGACCAAACTATGGGAAGGAGATGAGTGGTGAGGGGAGACTGGGGGACTGGGCAGGATACTACCACCAATGCTCCTCAGCTGGAGCCTTGCACAATACCTCCGAGAGGTGCCTGATGTGAATGGAATGTGGTGGACTGCTCTCCAGGCGTTGTTTGCTTTGACTTGTTGGGTAACATTTTCCACATCTATTGTTGTTCTTCAAATTACTCGGATGTTGTTTTGGCTGTTAAAGGGAGACTCTGATTACTACACTTACAAACTTAGTTTCTGTTGATTTAAGGAATCTGACACCCTCATGCTACTGCTACAATTGGAAGCACTTGTCTTTATTAGACAAGTGTTTGGCTGATCAATCATAAAAAAAAAAAGAAAAAAAAAAATAATAAAAGTTGCCTAAAATTATTTCCTCTCTTTCGTTAAATACTATTTATGTGTATTCACCTTTCATCCCCTTTTTCTTGTCACCAAGGATTTTTCTGTGAGAGCTGCTTGTTACAATGGTTGATTCTGATGCTGATTTTATAGCTACTAAGCAAATTGGCTCTGTCATTGATTTGTATTGAAAATAAGCCTGGAAAGCAATAAAATCAGCTGTAAAAAGAAAATTGCAATATATTTGAAATGCAAAGGCAAGTTCAGTACCATCCTTACAGCAGAATGTGTTGTAAGGGGAAATACTATCAGGGTTCTTGGCTCATTCCTTCCTTTCTTGAGTTGGTATATTATGAAAACTGGAGAAGCATATTAACAGCTAGGGATTTGCTGTCCTCAGAGGTGTTACTCCTCAACCATACTTAGCAAACTTAGGCACCAACTGGAGATTTTTTTTTTGGTGCTCAGTGAAAAAGTCTGTAATTTAGTAGTTTGAAAAGGTGAGACTGACAGCTTTGAAGGTAAAACAAGAACACTGGAGAAACTATATTCTCTTTGAAATAGATGTGTGATTTCTTGTGAAGAAGGTAAGCTTTCCAATTTGTTTGAGTTCCCTAATGTTCTTGCACAGTGTGAGATGTCCCTTTGTGAACATAAAAATAAGAAAAACAAAACAAAACTCCTAAGGCATTTAACTCATACTTATTTCAACAATAAGGCATCACAACTAATCCCTACTACTTACCTCAGGTTACTCATTTCCATTCTTCTATCACTCCCTTATTTTGCTAGTAAAACCATTTGCAGAGCTTTGCAGAGTTGATTAGATAAGTGACCTGAGTTAAACATAAATCTTTCTCACTTATTCATTTGCAGAGTTAGTTTTAGCCAGATCAAATCCTGATCCAGATGACCACACAAGACCTACCAAGTCTGACATGGCTGGGAGGTGGTAAGGGAAATAGTTCTGGTGCCTGCCAGTGCAGTTGATGCTGTTACTAGTTTAAACGAACTGTGAAATTGCACCAACCCATCTGCAACCTCTGCCTTCTCCCCTTGGTTGTCAAACAAGGATGCTTTCCCTTCAGAAGAGCTGTTTCTTTAATCAGGTCAATTCTTCAGTCCTTCTCATGATGTTGCAGCTATAGAGACTGAGATGGAAAGCACAGAGACCTGTCCAGGCATTATGGCATGAGCAGGTGGTGCTTTAGGTGAGGAAACACCTGGAGAGCTTTCATATCTTGTAAATTGGGCAGGACTCTTGGTGAGGAGGGAAAGGAGTGGAGATGGATGAGGATATCAGAGCCTGGATGAACTGACAAAAGAAATACACATCAAACTATTCTGTCCATCTTTTTTGAGATTTCCTTTCTTTGTATAAATCCTGAAATTAGATTTAAGACATGTAATTCTGGATGAAAAGTCGACACAGCAGCTTACTGTAGTTTAGCTCCCCTATTCAAATTTCATGCCCTTTAGGCTACTTGGGATACTTTTTCTTGGGAAATACCATTAAAGAAAACCTCAGGAGAAACTGTATGCTTGAGCCTTGTGCACTCCACATGACTGCATTACAAGGCTTGTGCTAGCAACCGTAACTTATGCATCATTGTTCGCCCTCTTGGCAGGCTGCTTGCAGCCCAGCTTTGTGATCTGCTGACTAACTGCACACACAAATGGGTTGAGGAGCAGGAGAGAAACTATGGTGTGCAGGCCACCCTGGGCTGTATGTTGCCTGCTGGGGAAGGCTATCCAGAGCAGAGCCAGTAGAAGGCATGATGCCTCACTGCAACCCTAAGACATGGAGGTGACAGCCTGTTTTCCAAGGTGTGACCAAGGTACGCTTATCATGACGCCCATCACCCAGATGTACCCTTCCCTGGCCTTCCATCTCATGTTTCACAATGTAAGGCAGAAACACACTGTTAACAGCTTTTGTCCTGTGTGGGGTGCTTGTGGGTGACAGAATTCAAAGTAAAACTATCCAGGAGAATATGTTCTTTTTTGAAGAGAATTGAGCCATGAGCTCTCCATTAATATTTGAAATTCTTTCAAGATATGACAATCATAGTTTGAATTTACAATAGTTTCATTAAGGATATTTTCTCATCATCCACTTTTTTTTTTTTTTTCCTCCAGGACAGCATTTAGCAGTTAAGATTTCTTCACACTTTAAGAAATATTTTCATTATTTTCAATTTAATACAGTTAAAACTAATTTGTTTCAATGAAATAATCAATCCAATTCTATTCAGACTCAAAAATTTTGAGCAGATAATGACCAGGCAATGAATTTGCAAACTGCAATGGATTTTCCAAACTGATAGGGTTCTAGCAAAATCACACTGCCTGTTGGGGTGTGATCATCATGAATGTTAAATTAACTTCTTGAGATCCATTAAAGAGTAATGATAATGTCCTTCCTTTTACTGTTTTTTTTTTTTTTTTTTTTTTTTTTGACAGAAAAAAATGGCTGCACTGAGTTTGAGCTTAAAAAACATTAAACTGAAATAAATTGCTGTTGAGAGTTTGTTTCTTTAACCTTTTGTTAGATAAAAACTCAGAACTGGTTAACTCAGCAGCTGAGAACACATTTAATCTTGATTGCTTCATTCTAGCATTACTTAATTTAATTTCTTTTATCTTTATCTGTAGCTTTGAACTCTTACTAGCTCTTTCCAAGACATTGTGATTGATAGTCATATTACTCTCATGTGAATTTGTAGGGAAGGTGATGTTTCTCTGCTTTGAAAGCAATGCCACAAATGAAATTGAAAACCATGCTTTTAAAAGGAGAAAGAGCACGCATGATTCGGATAAAAATATCAACCTTGGGACCAATACAAAAATTGAATTATAAGAGTAGCCTCATTTACTCATACCCTACATTTAATTTGCATTTTATATCAACCCTTAAGTGCCAATTTTAATGCTAAATGAGCTGTTACTTTTGAAATAGATTATCTGATTTGATGGAGTGGCAGAAGCTTTGACATCTAGCTCAGCACAAGGATAGTTGAAGAAAGCCATCTTAAATGCAACAAATTTCAAGGACAACATGAATCTATAGTTCTATTTAGAAAAATGTATTCTATACACTCATTACTTATATGTCTTATATGAACTGAGAAGTGATAAAGTTCTTTTTATGCTCTTCAAAATGCTCTTCAAGCATGTATCCAACGTCTCCACTACTGAAATATCTCTGAGCATTAACTTGTCCTATCATGTGGATCTTTTAAATTATTCCTGCTCAACTGAATCTGAGAATGTTTTACCATGAGTTGACCAAAACAAACAAACAAACAAACAAACAAACAAAAAACCTGAGGGTTCAGGCTATCCCAACTTTCTTTCAAGGCTGGAAATCAGATGGTTTTCTGGAGCAGAAGTCTCAGACAGACTTCTCAGAGAGATTTCTTCTCCAGAAATATCTGAAATCTGTCCACAGTGGAGTTCTAAGTAGTATCTGGCTGTGTGGACACAGCCTAGTTTGTATATCTAGGTACTTACCTTGTGGCTAAGCAGTTTATATCTGACCAGGGAACTGCCTAAACTTCTCCATCATCCATCAGGCTTGTTCTGAACATGTCTGAGACACTGAACTACCAAGACCTAAAATTTGTTATTGTTTTCACTCAAGAAGAAAAGTGTCTCTTATCACCATTCTTATGGGAGTCAAACAGTCTGAACACCAGCCTAGAAAATCTCCATCTTGAGGGATGGGAAAGGAAACTTGATGGGACTGCCAAGGAAATCACTCCTACTGCTGTTATCACTATGATGGCCACCAGCCATAAGTCTGATTTCCACAGCAGCCAGCCTACTTCTCATTGAAGAGTGAAGGATTTGTATTTCCACAGAAAGAACAAATGAGAAAGGTGCACCTCTGTCAGCCAGCACATAGAGTCTGTCAGACACCCACAGAAAAAGTCTTGCATTCTTCTTTGTTTCCACTACTGTTTATATATATATAAAAGTAATTAACTTTTATAAGCAAGATTCCTGGGCTGCAAAGCAAATTATTACTTACATAATTTTTATTTCATTATTATCTACAGACCCTGGCAAAACTGAGCTTTAATATTCTAATAAGGAAGTTCATTTGTTGAGGGACAATCCTTAACAGTTTACAGTCTAAAGAAGAAAACACAGTAGAGTCAGGAATGGACTTAGTTTTTATGATTTACAAGTTTAGGCCTTTGTGGGTCATTTCTCCCTTGTGTGAACTTCACTTAAAATTCTATGTTTTTGCCTACCCCATTTTTATGGTGAATTGAAAGGCCCTGTATGCACTGAAGCATCCAAAATATTTCTAATATCTACTATCAATCAGCGTGTTTTTTTTTTTTTGAAAGGCACTAGCATGACAATTATGACATAATGAAGCTATTCTTTATATCAATAAAAACAGACTCAAAATGAAAAACATAAAGCAAGCCATGCTACATATTTCCTGTGAAAGATTTACATGCTACTAAACACACAAACTATCCTAAATGTGCAAAAAGCAGTAAAATATCTGCCACCAAACTGAAAGCACTAACACTTGTGGGAGCTTAATTTTGAGTAATGATATCTATTGCTATAGACATTTGATACTCAGATTTTGACCTTAAACAAAGCATGAGCTGCTGAAGAACCAGCAGTCATCAGTTGTAATTTATAGCTCTGGCTTTTTCTATTCTGCATTTTTAATACTCCTCCAAGTATTGTCAGGATTAGATCCAGTAACATTTTTGTATGAGGCCTCGTAAGAGGAGTTGATTTTGATAGTTCATCAAAATGAAATCAGTGTTGAAGCAATGACCCAGTGACCTTGCAAGTGGGGTTTACAGTAGGAAAGATGTGAACTGAATTTGCCTCTGCTCTGCTTTTAGAGGCACAAGGGTATGCTTTCACATGAGTAGACATGCTATCTATGCCACGCAAGCTATGTTAGTTTGAATTGACTCAGACTACATGAATCCAAACTAGTGTGCTGCATTCAACGCCTCTGAGATTTATTTGGAGTAAAAGATCTGTGTCAGTCTATGCACCAGAGCTCTTTTTCTTTCTCTTCCTTCACTCTTCATGCACATTTCAAGCTCTATGGAAAAATCTTATGACAAGTAAGCAATCTCTCCCTTTTGTTGTCCTTCTCTACAACCACTTGTAAGTGTCAATAGAACTGGGTTAAATTCTGCTCTTATTGATGTAAAGATTCTTCGTTTTATTAGGATGTCTGAAATGCTATATATATGTGTGTGTGTGATTGTATATATAAAATTATATATTTTTAAAAATGCATAAAGAAACACACTGGTTCAAATACAACTTTCTGGGTGAACCAGGGGAAAGACGTCAAGTCTTCTCTGTGATGGATGCTTCTCTGTAAGTGGCAAGATATACAATTAATCCTCAAAAAGACCACTAGATATACATATCTGTATATCTATATTTAAATGTTTAGATACAGTCAGTATAACTGCATTCACATGTGAGATTGCATATTGTTGCAATACTGCTCTCTAGATAATGTTCTACTGTTGATTCTATAGTTAAAACATTCAAAGTAGATGAGAACTACTGGAATATTGCATTATATTTGCACTCAAGCCTTCTACCTTTTCGGGTATACAAGAAAACTGCAATACAGAAGACTGTTGAGTAAAGACTAGATTGTCCTTGAATCATGTGGGGAAAATGAATATTTGATGGGAGATATTACAGTAATCTTTCACATGTGAACATTGGAAATTTCCTTTGTTTCAGAAGTTTTATATAACGGTATCATCCAGACCAGTAACTGACCAGTAGCAGAACACAAGACAGGCTAAGATATATATATATATATATATATATATATATATACAAAGGTGGGAAAGACAGAGTTGCAGAGGATCTACAAATTATATGAAGACAATGATGCTGATGGAAGGGGAAGAGGGTGCTGGGCCAGATCACTGCACTCACTCCTGCTCCTGCTTTGCCC
Organism: Anas acuta; assembly: GCF_963932015.1. NCBI lineage: Eukaryota > Metazoa > Chordata > Aves > Anseriformes > Anatidae > Anas > Anas acuta. The sequence continues at coordinate 185,328,004 of NC_088979.1, read as the reverse complement.
CAGCCTCCACACCCTGCTGCAGGGAAGAATCTCTCTGTGTGGCTCCATCCACCTCCTTGCCACCCATACAAATGGCTCTCAGATGTGAGGAATGCAGAAATGTGTCACACTTGTGAGGGGAGAAGAACGGCCAGGAGAAAATAGAAATAAAAAATAATTTAGACTGAGAAGATGAGGGCTTATCCAATTTTTATACTTTGCAGACTGATTTTAAATTTGGACCATAACTCCCACAGAGCAAGTGAAATTACAGTCATGTGAACTATGACATAATTGAGGAAAAAACAGGATCTTGTACAACGATGACCGTATACTCCTGTCTGCCAATAAAATTAAACATTTGTATTTATTTCTGCTTTCACTGTAACCATTCATCCCACTTTTCCACTGTTTTGTTTCTAAAAGTTTTAAAAGTCTGAAGTAGTATATTGGTCTTCTTTTTCCTTATCTAGACAGATTTTCATATCTACTTCAACACTGAAAGTACAAAAGGACTGTTTTACAATTATCTGTTTAAAAGTCTGCTATATTTCTAGCTGTGAAACTGAACTTACATTACCTCAACTGACCGGACCCATTGCAGACTCTGAGATGGAATGTATGCATCACTCTTTGCCAATTCAGAGGTTATTTAATATGGTATGTCTGGAACCAGCTTTTTTGTTGAAATTGTTTTGGCTAAGAAACTATCCAGATGAGTCTACTGCAAAACTATGTGCTTTGACTGGGATTTTCAAAGACAGTCTGGAATCACGCCACTCAAAAATGGACCATGTTAGAGATTACTTTTTTTGGAGAATCTCTCTCAAACCAAAGTTTTTGTTTTGTTTTGTTCATTTTTATTTTATTTATTTATATATAGGATTAGCACAACTCATGTATGAATGTATTATTGTATGCAAAACTCTTTACATTTCTTCCTCAATTCTTTCACTGTCTGTGTGAAAATTATTTAATAGAACATCAGCAGAGATAGTATGATAAAGACAGGGGAGAGCTGTAATTTAGTCATGTGGATGGGAGCTATCATTTTGCACTATTTTGTTTAGCTATGCATCATACTATGCAGAAATGGTTAGTTACTATGTTAATGGGAATAGCTGATGCATTGCAGTAAGTGTTGGCATTTTTCTGCTGTGATGGTTTTCTATTCTAAACACTAATGAGCATTTTTTCTTTTAGATTGGTTGCACTGTTTAATTCATTGTTATACTTATTTGACACTCCAGAACAATTTCTGCCCTCAATTATACTAGTGTAAATCTATGATAAGCCATCTGTTGTCATCAGTGTTAGACCTTGATTTGTCCAATGATTTAAACAAGCATTTAACCTTAAACACATTTTCATCAAATGTTGATAGTTAAGGAGACAGTTTTTTTTTTTTTTATTTGCTTTTTTTTTTTTTTCCTTATGGTGGTGAAAGGAAGAGAGTTTCAGCTCATGTAGTTCCTTCTACCATTTCATATATATGAATATAGCTATGTATAGCACAGGCTGTAATGCAGTGCAATGCAGAGAGACCAAACAGAGACCGATTTTTTCCCAAAAGCAATGGTGACAGTGAACAAAATATTGAGTTCAAGTCAGTAGGTACTGTTGCAAAAGAAGAACTTGTCAACCTGGGCATGGCAGTCCCACTGCTGCAGATATTTTGCTTTTGAAAGGTGACTGAAAATCTATGAACTCTGTCAGAAAGGCTTTGGCGATTTTAACTGTGGTGAGCTCAGAAGCAGCCTCACCCAGATACCTGCCCCACAGCTTGTACTTAGTGAGATTTGGCACCTGGGGTAGGGGCAGAAGAAGTGAGTATGCCAGCTCCTCCCTCAGCCACTGGAGTTCATAGTCTGGCATATTAATTTAAGCTGCTTTCCTTGGCTAGGACTTGTCTGGATGGTTTTTCAAGTCCTGCAAGGTAGATTGGATTCAATTTTTCATCTTACTCATCATTAAGTGGGTAATGGGCAGTTTCAGGCTTGTAATGAAAGTAGGTCAAACAGTAGCCTGCTTGTATAAGCTCCAAATGTCTGGTTCACTAGAGTTTGCTGTATCTAAAATGACAATAGATGGTATTTTGATGTACTTTACAGAGCAGAAAGGATAGACGTATATTAACCATGAATAGATTTTTTCTTCTAAAATATACTGAAAATTAATTATATCCCAAGTCCAACATCTCCCTCCTCAAGTCTATAGAATGTGGTCAGAAATGCAATTTCAGTGTCCAAAATTCAATTTGTATAGTTTAAATCCTGGCAGCTGTCACTGCATCGTCTCTAACCTGCATCTCAAAAATCCTTTGAAGGCCAGAATTTCAGTCTCTGTGGGAATATAATGCAAAGTAGCATAAAATCTTTATATACCCCCCTCTACTAATTCATTCAGTGTTGCAAGTACTTTGTCCAGCTTATGAGGCAATAGATAATATGCCATGCTACTCTCTTTAGCAAAGCTAATGAAAATAATGAAAATAATGATAATAATAATAATAATAATAAACCAGTTTGCATTTACCCATTTTTGAAGTTTTTGACAGAACTGTCACTACCACAGATGTAGATAAACTAGAAACTTATTACTTTATAAGTTTCCAAATACACATCTTTGTGCATGCTTCATAATGAAGAAAGCAGGGAAAGGAAGTAATGAACCTAGACACTGAAATACCAGATAATGAGTCACAGTCCTGGGGTTCTCTCATGGTCGTTACTTCCAAGCCCACAGCAAGTTGCTGAGCTGGGCTGTCCCGTTTCTCTTCATGCCTGTTGTTTCTTCTGAGCTTCTGTGGAAAAACAAATAAACAAACAAAACATTTACTGTGTGCTTGTAAGAAATAGATGGTTTACTCAGAAACCAGATTATGAATGTTAAAATATGATAATGGCACCTGGTAGATAACAGAACATTGAGTCAGTAGACAAAGAGTAAAGTATCAAAAATGTTCAAAGCTTCACTGAGTGAAAATGAAGACCTGGAAGAGTAGCAGAAATAAGGGATATTTACAGGTGTATGGGAAATTTGAATGATTAAAATTTTTAGAGAATGCTAACTACCCATCTTCTGGAACCTATAGCCCTTTTTGCATAACCTACATTGTGAACCCAAACCAATGCTACTACAAAGGATGACATGTCAACTTTTCTGGACTATATCCCCATCAGACTCAAGTCTAGTTCTTGTCTCTTTTGCTCAGTCTCAAACCTTCTTAAAGAGTGCACTTTGTGGATTCAAAAATACCGTGGGCCAAAAAAGGGCTAAGAGCATATTATAAATACTCCTGTATTATAAATGTTAGTATATTCCATTAGGTTGTTGTGTGGAAGTCAGTGCATGACCTGAGCATGTCTAATGGATCAGGTTTCTGTAGGGAGTTAAGGTAGATTTAGCTACCTTGCTCCTTTTATCAGCTTACACAGATGCTTATGCACTCAGCCAACACATCTCTAAGTGAAATGCCAGTCCCGAGGAACTTGGTGCACTGAAACAAAGGAACAATTTGATTTGATTTTGATTTTAAGCTTGGATGAGACTAGAGTGTCAGCAATCTGACGTGGTGTCAAGGATTTAGGGAGTGAAAATCAAACCTAATTTGAGGGACAGGTAGCTGCTTCTTGGGCTTGGTGTAGCAGTTTGGATAAATGCCTGTTCATATATATAGAGAGATATTTAAGGAAAAATCAATGTATTATTTTGTTCTATCTTGACCCCACTTATTACTTGAGCTGAGTGAATAATTCACAATATATATCTTCCCTGACAAACTGAGCTGCTTTTACTGCTCTTGGACATGAATCTATGAAACCATCTGCCTGTAGCTATGAATAGATTGCAGTTTCCTCATGTTTATCTGTCTGCAAAATGCAATTTATTTATTTATTTATTTATTTATTTATTTATTTATTTTTCTTGCCAGTGTTATTACCTATAGACTGATCATGACCTGATCTCTGAACTGTATTTTCTGGTCACAGAAATTAACAGGGTTTTATATTTCAGTCACAGGTACAGAAAGCTCACATGTTGTTATCTGGTGTTATTAATTTTTTTTTTTTTCTTTTTTTATAATTTGTCTGTTTTGATGTATACTTTTAAGATCTATGACGAGAAAGCTTAGATGTTTCAAGTCTCTTTAATATAATAAGAGCTGGGGGAAGATACAAAAACAGGTGCAGAATAAAATAAAACTGAGAAATAGAAACCTGCTTGTTAATAGAACAAGCAGGTTTCTGAGTCATTTCTGGACCTAAGGCTGACATGGAAATTTGAAGTCAAGTGTGTTCAAAATACTGCAAATATTATTCTGAAATCAAATTTTTCTGCTGTTCTTTTTTGTTATAGTATTCAGTGACAGGCAGAAGTGGCAGGATACAAGTGGAAGGAACCATAACAAATATGAATATATTTTAAAAAGAAAAGAAAACAAAACAAAAACTCACAAATGTTTTGGGAAGGATTTAGTTTTGTATTGGGATGACTTTTTTATGCTTGACTTTTTTTATGCTTGATTAACCATTGCTAATTTGTGAACTGGCTAAGACAAGGGTTACTTCTCACTTGTAAGAATGTGAGTCATCTTGGTGGATCCAAGGCATGTCAGTCTTTATCTGCTGTAAAATTACACTTTTCTCTCTTTCTAGAAGTTTGTTGTTTAATTCAGCCTTACAGCTGGATGAACAAAATAACACTGAGTGAATCATTTGCTGTCATCCCTGTAAGCAAGGTTCTTGCAGTAACTCTGAAGTCAGGTCTAGAACTAATGCTGAATTTAAAATATGGCTCCAACTAAGCTATTTTTTAAGAGTAAATGTGAGAGGTCTGTAATTCTCTTATGCATATATTTTTATTATATGAAATCAAATCAGAGAAAAGATACAGAAGAGAACTGATACTGCACTGAGGTCACATGAGCTTCAAACATAAATAATAATATATTTGCTGATAATAACAACTGCATATTACAGACTGTTATACCATTAGCATGCCTAATGATATATACTGATCACCTTTAGTTCACTAATTTCAATGGCAGTTTAAAGCATTTGGTGTACCATTTGATAATAACCACATTACAGGATAGAACTTACCAATACGACAGCTTATATGAAGAAACTGTCAAGTTAACCATGACATCTCAGGTTATACATCGAATCATACTACATATTCAGGCTGAGTAAGCCCATCAAACCCTGTCTATGAAGAGGTGAATAAAGATGGTCAGAAAAACCTCTGAAAAATGAAAAGGATTTTGATTCAAATTTTCACTACTGTTTTCACTACTGAGATGTTTGAAAAATGTTTCCATTCTTTTCACTTTTTTTTTTTTTTTTAAATTATGGAATGTTGTTAGTCATAAATAGCCACAAGTTATAGGGTATTTTCTTAATAGCTGACCTAACAAAATGTGCTCAGGAAGTATAGTAGAAATGGTTTTGATTTACATGCCTTTGGGATTATGCCAGGACATTGTGAACACCTCTGAGTTAATGAAGGGGAGGTAATCAACCTGCAACCCTCTGATCTACAGCAAAATTAGGGAGAGTAGCTTGTTATCTTTCATCTACAGGATGTCTGGATATATTCCTGATTCATTCTTATGACAGTTACCTCATCACCCCATACGGTAGTACTGTATCTATTTTCTTGCGTAGAAAAACACAGCACGAGGTCCAAATAGTGGTACAGTCTAGACAGATTTACTGCATGACTAACTTTGGAAAGCTGAGTTGTCTATATTCTTTGCTAATATTCAGGTACAATTTTAATAGTCAGGTTAGCTAGTCTCAGTGCCTGTCACCTTTTTCCTATGTCCCTATGGGGGATCTGACTCAAAATATGCTCTCACTTCTCTCTTCATGATAGTGTTGATGTACGCACAGCCTCTGTTTTTATGCTTCTGATTTTTTTACTGTCTTATATTAGTGTTATATCACTAAAGTCTCCTGTCATCATATTGGCATAATGTTGGCCCAAAGCAGTGGAAAGTCTGTCCCAAAACACATAGATACTAAGTATCAGTCATTTTTCAGTACTTGAGTCATTCCTGAATGAGGATCATAATACCTTCATCTTACATGAGGTGCCTTGGCTCTATGGAGAATACTACTCTGAGAATAGTAACTAATGCATTGACCGTCCCCATCTGCTTTAATATGGATTTACAACACAGATTTCATATACCAAGATCACAGAGTTATGTGTATGTTTCATCATATTTCATTATAAATCTATGTACTCATTTCCTACTTGGTACTGAGTCAAGGAGAGCTTTTACTTGCATTGAATCTTATGAGATCCAATGCTGTAACAACTTAGATGTGATTAGAAAAGTACTAAATAGTAGATGTAATTAAGGAGTCAGTTACCAAACATTGGTTTAAAAGACTGAAGCTGAGACAAACCGCTTCTGGAAAAGTAAACTGAATAGTAAAGTGAGAAAAGCTTCATAGGGAGACAAAAGTTGTATAGTCAATAAGGGAATTTAAGTTTAGAGGAACACAAAGATGCAGGTAGGTTTTCCATAACTGCCTAATCCAGGCTCTCTATAGTAGGAACAGAGTAAATTTGGGCCTGAATGGCTGTAAGTTCCCTGTATACTTTTATTTAGTCTGAAATCTTTGTGAGAGAAAGTATCCAAATGGGCCAAAGAGAAGGGAGTTGAGTTGACAGAGGTGATTTATAAATTACCTTGCTAACTATACTTGAGTTTGTCTCATTTGTTGAGCTGAGAAGCTTGGTTGACTGTTCATAAGACAGTTTAACACCTAAGCTTCCCTGCTTGGAGATTTAATAGCTAGCGTTTGTCAACAAAGGAATTCTCTTTTCTATGCTCATCTAAAAGTGTACCATATACGTGGTAACTTATAACTGTGTAGTAAGTGACATGTTTTCTCAAGAAGGGTCTAGTCATTTCTCAGCCTTTAACAAACATAGCACCCTAATGTCTATCTCCCCCATTTTTTATTTTTTATTTTTTTTTCCTCCACAGAGGGTTGAAGGCTTATATATATACAGATAATAAAATAGTCTAATTCTGCCATGGTATCAAGTCACATATCCAGAAAAATAAGCTAAATTAATAGAGGCTGATTTATTTTTTTTATTTTTTTTAATGATTTATTAATCTACATACCCTGACCCCCTTTGGAGAGGAAAAGTCCAGTGATGAGAAATTTGTATCTGGAGAAATTGGTATACATTGGAAGTAGACACTAGTCATAGTTAACAGTTCATAAGAATTAAAGGATTAATAAATTTTACATATTTGTTAAGAGTAGGATGAACTAAATATCTGGCATAAAAGGTCACAGTGATAGAAAACTAACCTGTTTATTGACATTTAGTACAATCATTTCAGAAGGTAAGAAAAAGTTACTCTAACTTAACAGGACATTCTTGATGGGAGCATGTTCAGGAGAACTTTGTGTTATGCTGTAGAAGGCCCCACACAGCACTGGAATGGAAAGCCCTGAGTTGTCAGCAGAACCATTGCTGTTTGATACAGGACTTACCAATGTAGGATACAAGAATCCAAGTATTAAAATTTAAGAAAATTACATTAAATTATTCTAACTGAAAGGTAGGGAGAAATCCATATGATTAACATATAAAGATGTCCCATTGGTACTGTGTTGGATTTAGAGCCCAATAATGCATGTACAAAAGAGCAGTGGGGACAAAAACATATGCCAGGCATACCTATAAACAGATAAACAGCTTACCAACCTTTTGCCAGATGCTTCATTTAGGGCTGGTTTTGTAAAAGTTTATTCTAATTTTGCAAAACCAGTACCTTGAGAAATGGACCTTATAATCATGTAAGGAGGTTCCTGTACATGTTAAGAGATAAAAGAACCATTCTTCCTCAGGCTAGAATGTAGAAAAGCATTATTAGAAATGCTCCTATAACCTTTGGGAAACAAGGAAAATGATAAACAAATCAAGTGAGATAGCTCTATCAAAGAGCTTTTCTTTGGGTTTCTAGCTGAAATGAAAAGGATGTCTTTAAGGAGCTTGTGCCAGGGGGCTCTTTCACAGTAACTACTTCTATATGAACAGCACCTTTAATTGAAATATATTTAGCTAATTGGGTGAAAAAAAAATATAATAAATATTGGTTACAATACTGGTTAGTATTGTAACATATTACAACCAACAAGGTTAGGTCAATGGTAGGAACTCAAAGAATGATCCTCTAAGCTTCCTAATCCCTTTGTCTTGAGAAGTTGTCAATATGAGCATCACAGTAAATACATTTTGCCAATATAATCTTCAGCTGAAACTAGGTAAGATATCCTTTTCATGTTTAATGGGATCAACACTTCACAAGGTTAAGGATGAGTTACTTGAACAGCATTTTTTCAAAATTTCAACTGTAATAGAAAATACTTGAGAAAACTACAAGGTAAGGTTGGGATTATTCTGTATATCTAAATGAGGTAATTATTTTCTGTTTTAGCACTGAAACCACAAACCACTATTCTAATTTTGATTTTTTAAAGTTGCACTTATATATATATATATACATATATATATATATTTATTTTTTCAGTTTATATTTTATACTTGTTTGTTTAAACAAACCTGCAATACTTGTTTAATTAAGCTTTCATCAGGTTTAATTTTCTCTTTTCTGGAAGTCCTACGGTCACTACCTGGATGACACAAATACGGACTTCAAATAAAATATTGAAAAGGGCAAATCCCTGTGATGGAGAAAGAAGTGCTGAAGTTTAGCACAGCACCTCATGTTTGAATACCAGTGTCCTGGGAAGTATTTAGGACATAGTTCTAATGGACTTTAATTAGTCCATGTGTAATTTATTTGTTTACATAACTTCCTTGAAAGAGATACTTCCTGAATTGGGAACCAAGGGACAACTGACATCAAATAAATAAACAGTTATTAAGAAACAATCTCTCTCTTTCTTGGCGGAAATAAACTGCCAAAATACTGCATTAATCAGTGAGGAAGAAGCAAGATGAAAAATGTTTTTTTTTTCTCCCACATATTCTGCTGACAATTCAAAACCCACCACAGATGTAATTCTAATCTGTCTCGTGTTGTGGGTGAAAAGACCCATGCAAGCACCCCACTTCTTAAATCTATGCACCTGTTTCAGCCTCTCAATGGACTATGAACAGAAGAATTAGAACAGTTTGGGGAAGAGTGCACAAAGTTTAAAAGCTTTGAGTTTATCTTAGGTAATATTAGGTTTATTAGGTATTATTAGTTTTTTATTATTTTTTAATATTTTTATTAGTATTATTTATTAGGTATTATTAATATATTGGGTTAATTATCTTAGGTTAATAGATCTTTTACCTCATGCAAACCTACGCAAACCTCATCTTCTACCTCATGCAAAAGATGCAAACCTATGGAATTTTATTATAGAAGTTCAAATATTTTCTTCATATAGAAGTGAGTCTTAGAAGTATTGTGATACAGCAAAAATGTCATTTCATCATTTACTTAGGTTTAGATCAGTTACAAGTTTGCATTTTTATGGAGTTCTGTCATAAGAGATCACATCCTGGTTGAAATCTAAGAAAGGAAAGAGAAAGCCCAGTTATTAGAAGATCCAAAATTAATCTTGAACAAAGAAAGTAGTTCACCAAAGTCTAGTCTGTACATTGGTTTATTTTCAACTTAAGATTCAAAAGAAATAGCAGTTCTGTGGTTAAGCGGTGATTGAAGAGGTTAGTAATAGATCAAAGCAAAGGATAAGAGAAAGATGGGTGAACATCTGGGAGGGAAAATGGATAACATTTTCCTTGGTCTGGTCTGAGAAAAAAATGAGAATGTGAGGGAGAGAAAGGGGAGGAAAAATAAGATCAGACTTCTAATGAGAAATACTTTTGTTCAGAATGAACAGTGAAAATTTCCAGACGAATACTTGAAAGATGTTACTGCCATACATTAATCCTTCAAAAAACTTCCTGTAACTAATTCCTAATTTGAAATCTGTTACTTTGTTTCAAATACATTGCACAATTAAAATGCTCTGAAATTGTAAGTCAGTTTTATTCTTGCTCCTTAGAGTTCTGCTGTGTTACACTATATTACAAAGGGATTTTTTGTTCTTCTATTTTTATTTATTTATTTATTTTTCTTCCTTCTGATTTATTTTCCTCTGGAAATGAAAGCTTCTTCTGTATTAACCTTATAACATTCTTATGCCTTATGGATATATACTTCCCCTTTTTCCTTAACAATTAAAAATATTTTTAATCTTACTTTCAACATTTTAAACTTCTTTCCTCAGTAAAGGAAGTCAGCACACAAAATGTTCCTTTAGTTTAACATCTTAATGAATCTAAAGTCATGTCATTTATCACTAAAAGAAAAGTCAAACTAAATTTCTGAAAAGAGTGAAGTTTAATTTCAATAAACAAATAATTACTATATGTATCCCAAGTCTGCAAAACATCTTTGATTTGGGGATTAAGTATAGATAAACAGTAAACACCTATAGATAAACAGTAAACACCTCTGGAAATATTAGTCTAATTCCATCTTTCTGATTCTGCTAGTGGACTTTTATTTACAGCCCTCCATTCTTTATGTTGATGGTGCTCCTGACCTGCACATGGAAATCATGGCAACTTTCTTTAGAAGAAATTTTTTTATCTCTGCTGGGTCTGCCAATAATACGGTTTGCAATAGTATGGGTGGAAAGTACTAAGTGTCTCCAACTCTTTACCTATATCACAGATCAAAATAAGGCTTAAGGGCAAACTACATGTGTGACTCCCAAAATGTGAATTGAAGTATTGTATGTCAGCAGGATACAGTCTCCTTATTAAGGGAAACTCTGTGGGTGGAAGAGGGATTATGCTGTAGATGCACAATTAGTCAGAAAAAAAAACACAACATGTTCCTCCCTGTGGTCCAGAGGAATCTCAGAGGACATTTGGTGGTGGATAAGATGCCCACCATTTTTTTGATGGGAATATGGATTTAGGCATTTTTAGGGAATGAGGTACTTAATTTTAGGATGAGAGCTCTAATCATTGAGCCAATGAATAAAGAAAAGTTCCTCCTTTGGCTCTGGTTATATAAAAATAATTATCTTCTATTGCATTTCATGCAGACACCAATTCCATGATTATGACTTTGGTCTTGGGAGATAATCACTCAGTCCAAGCCCCAGGGTTGGCAACAGTTGAGCAATGGGTTTTGAAGGTCACAGTTTTGGACTTAGGCAGAATTTAAGTACTAATTTGTGGGATTTGAAAGCTTTCCCAAAATCAGAAGCTGTGGTATAAAAGAGAATGAAATCCAGTTGTCATGTGTCGCAACTCATAAACACTGAGCTCTGGAAAAGAATAAGAAATAATTTGGATGATAAATCACTGTCGCAGTGTAACAAAAAAGGTTTTCTTAGGTATTTAAATAATTAGTCAAAAAGTGTTCATTTGTTTGTTTGTTCGTGGTTTTTTTTTTTTTTTGCTTTGTTTTTTTTTTTTTGTTTTATACTGATAAGGTAGATGATATTTTGACTCTAAATATTTTAAATGATTGAGGAAACTACTGTGAAGGGGAAGGTTACTACAGGCCTATAAATGCACTATCATGCTTATAATTTAAAATTACATTTTGCAGTGAAACGGATGAGGGAAATTAGTTCAGAAGAACAATTTGTTAAAGCCAGATGCGGCAAAGAGTGATGAGAGTAACTGTGTTTTTAGAATTCTATTCTCCACCACTTTACTAAGATCACAAAAAGTAAGGATTCATTAAGTTTGGTAACATCAAAAAATACACTGAAGGGATGTTTGCAAAAAAAAATTTCCTCAGCAAAAAGAAAGAACTATAGCAGGTGGTCTCACTGACTTAGATACCTGAAGCCCTCATTCAAGTGCATTGTTACTGCAGAACAAACACAAAACCTACTGTGCCTTGCTATTTAGCCATGACATTCATTGTGGTTAAAATGAGTATTTCAGACATTACTTCAAAAATATTTGTTGGGAAAGGAACACAAGCCTTAAAAATACATGCAAATGCAAATGTGCTGTTGGGGGGCTGCAGTGACTGCCTTTCTTTTGACTTCAGGCTCAGATTCCTTTTCTTAGTAAATCAGTCTACATTTAAATTAATGTCAGTAAGAAAAAAAGACCCTTCTGTTGACTTCAGGAAGGCAAAAGATAGATTGTTAGATTTTTAATAACAGGCAGTTCTTCAGCAAGGCAGTTATACATGTGTGGATTGGGGCCATACTACTGTAAATTCTTTTCTAGAATACATTTTATTATCTTTGAGGCTGTATAATCAGGCAGCTTGTCAGTCTTTTGAAAGGAGAGAATAATTGCATCTTCAGAAGTCACATAGTGGAGACATTACACTTTTATTAAGAGCAAACTCTCACTTTTTTTTTTTTCTTCCCAGTGAAGGATCTTCAAATGTGAAAATTTTCAACTAACTTTAAAACGTATTTCACAATTAAAGCAAATTTGAGGAACATAAATATTCAAGCAACAACAAATTTTAAGTGTGTTTGGTACTGAATAAGGGAGTGAGACTACAGCAGTGTTTAACAAAGTCTGGTCTAACAATAGCTAGAGGAACAACAGATTATTATACCTCTTTTTTCCTGTTACTTCTGTATAAAGGTTAGCTCTGTCATTTTATATTTTTCAAACAAATTCATCGTTCTGATAAGCATTGGAAAAGATGTTTCTAACACTAACTGGCTGGAATTTCAGTTTATCTAGAACAAAGGGTTAAGAAAATCTTGTCTCCCCTTAAAATGCTAAGAGACAAGAGTTTTCATTGCTTTCATTTGTAAGAAGAGCCTGATTGAAAATACTTCTGTTTCACTTTTAAAACTTCCTGGCTTTTCATTCACAAATCACATGTTTGTCTTCCCCCGGAAAAGCTTTGCTTTTGTTTTTGTGACCTACATTTGTAAGGATCCTAATTAGCAGGCAGCACTGGGATCTGCTGTCCCTCAATGGCTCTGATGCTCTGGGATCCTAGGCTAAACAGAAAACCTGTTGCTGAAATCTGCATGAAAGTAGCTACCTACATCTGGCTGCCACATTTACATGAACCAAGTAACATAAAAAATCATCATAACTCCAGATTTTCCCATATATTGCATTTGTGTCCTAGTCTGGTAGTTATTGAAGTTAATTTGAGAAGGAAAAAGCATAGAGGTGAGGTGAGCTAAGTTTTGGTTATCCTTACTATAAAAATGTACCAGCATTATATTTGTCAAAACATTATTTCTTTCATTAGTGTTTACAATTGCTTCCTCAATTTTCTTTTATTTTTTTTTTTCTTAAAAAAAATAAAAATCTTTCCTTAGATAAGCTGCTTATTCTGTTTACCTTTGTGTTCAAATGATCATTCTAGCTTATGAGAAAGTGGCACAACATCCTACTTAAATAGCATTAGACCACACAAGAACTAAGTCTTCTCTGTTCTAGTTGTCAAAGTAAATAGCAATTTGGCTGGAGCTGGAATGCAGCATTTGACTGTACTTTTTGTGTTAAAAAACATTTTACGTACTGTGGTGAATTGATATGAACTGCTGCATTCAAGTACATCAGACAACCAACCACTCCCATAACAGGATCTTGTTACTCGCTGGATGACATTTTTACACTCCTGCTATACCTATCCTGAACAGTGCCATGTTAGTAGCTAGCCAACCTAATGCTTTGTTCAACCCAAAATGTAATGTCATTACCATTAGAACAAACAAAATTTTGTATTCTTGGGATTTGCCTTCTGCTTGACTGCATACTCTTTAGTTTTCTGTGCTTAAAGACACTCTTTTTCTCTTTGAAATTTGCTTGTGCCCATTAGTAATTTTCTTATGATGAAGCTTGCTCCTAAATCTCACTACCTGCAACATTTCTTAAAATTTTTAGGAACTTTAGGTCATGGTCCTCACTCCTCAGAAATCAAGCTAAAGTGAAATTAGGCAATGTGTACAAAAGTTTTTGGAAGATACAGATTGTGACTGAGTGACGGTTTTTACTTTAGGAATTTAGGTTGGAAAGACTTATACCTAGAAATACATAAAATGTATTCATTTTATCCATTATCTGTGCAATGTGAACTAGTTACTTCAGGCTAGAACCAGAGGAGCAGGAGGCAGGCTTAACCTCTCACATAAGACATGTTCATGCCTTTTTCTGTTCTAGGACTAACTAATAGTGGGACAGAAGTATTGTCCCAGTGGCAAGACTAGCTTGTTTCCAGAAACTATTTTCCTCAGAGTTTTTCCACTCTACCCATACTCCATTATCTGCCATGAGAGGGGAAGGAATGTGCTGTGCATCATGCAGTCATGCTGCAAATATGCAGTCATGCTTGCATTTTCTGGGAAACTGTAGGAGTCATTGCATATGTGCTTTAAAAACAACTTTTTGCAACTACTAAACTCATTGCACATATGAAAAACTACTAACTTCTGGCTCTCTTGCAACAGTAGTCATTCGGTTTTCCACTGAACAGCAAATCAGTATACCAAAAAAAATGGTATACCTAAGGGTTGAGGGGCATATTGCAGAGGGTCAGAAAAAAAGAGTTTGCTACATACAACCCTCTCCTGAGACTGAACAAAAGGGCTGCTTGCAGCCTGGATGCATGTACATTTGCAGTGACTCATCCAGTCAAAAAGGTTGCACAGTGGAGACTGAGGGGAATTGATGTTCATGCTGAGCAGTTGCTAAAGAGCCAAGAGAGATTTGGCCTAGATATCAGTCCCAGGAGCAGAATCAGGAAATGTTCGTCTTTTATTCAGTAGACAAGATGGTTTCAAGAAGGGAAAAGTTTCACCTTTATTTAAACATCTTTGTCTTTTTTAAGTGTCTGACAAATTTCACCTGGAAGAAAATTAAGTCTGTTCTCTCAAAAGGCAGTTTTCTTACTCAGATAGACAAATTAGTAGGTGAATTTAAGTCTCCCATTCTGTCCTGGTTTCTGACTGTTGGCTATAATAGGATGGTTAGAAGAATATTGCCTTCTCCTGCCTTGCATTCTTCAGTGCATTAGATGTCCTCCCCTTCACATATGAAAAGCATCCCCTAGCTTGGCTATGATTGAATTAGCTGCTCAGAGCTTTCAGACTTCAGACTTTTTGGTGCCCACTTTCTGGCAGAAACACAGGGCATGCTTATAAATCACAGTGGGGTTAAAGGTTTCCAAACTGACATGTCTGCCTAGTGCAGCGCAGTGCCAGGCAGAAATATGAAACTGAATCTCAGACCAACAGAGTAGCATTACGGTGGCACTGCATTCGTTCTAGTGAACGATTCTAGAAGGAAAGGCTGACTTGACTGGCTCCAACCCAGCAAAGTTAAAGCAAGTAAGCTGCTTCAGCTTTTTTAAAAGACGCAGTCGCCACCAGCTTAGGACTTTTTGTGCCATATTTGATTTACATAGACACATGCTTATAAGCAGTTTTATAGTCACTAAGGGATCCTGGACTTTGCTGATATTCTTCACAAGGCACTTTGCCAGTGCCAGAAAGCTTTTTTAGCAAATGCTGGCTGCTGAGAGTTCTTCCTTTCAAAACTTGCCTGTTCTGTTGGCTCTTGGGATCATCTGTACAATGCACATCTGGATAGGATTTTGTCTCTATGTCCATTGAGCATCTAAGCTCTCACAGCAGTCAAAGGAGATCTTGTCAGTGGAGTATAGAGAAATATTCAGCTCACAAGTCAACAGTGTTTGCTTCAGGTGAGCTGATTTTGTTCTCCAGGTAGGTTATTTAATATGTCAGTCCTCAAGTTTCCTCCTTTCCCTTATGCCATTCTGTGCTCTGGAAGCTAAAGTGACAGGTGTCACAGGAGCAGTCTAGATCTGCAGTTACAAGAATTTGCACTGCACAGGAATGATGCTTTGATGTTAGCTGTTAGCCCTTAAATTGTCCCTTACCCTGAAATCACCTTTAATTCAACGCATGTTAGGGCAAGAACAAGCAATATTTGTCTGTGAAACCTTATACAGCAGTTACAAAGGTTTAGAAAACCTTTCAGTATGACAGAAATAAAATGATCCTTATTGATCTCTTTCTTTCTGTGTGACCAGCAGATGAGTTGTGGATGCTCCAATTACTAGATCACTTATTAGGGTCTTTTGTACTTGAATGTTAGCTTGTATTTTCCATCTTTTCCTGAGTCACCTAGAGATTTAAGTCAAATCCTCTCTTTCTGTCTCCCCTGAAATATTATTGGTCATTTATTATAGAAGACAAGTATAAACCTTTTTTTTTTCCAATTTTTTTTTTTCTGCTGTCTATTGACAATCACCACCTCCCCACTTCTGTAGAAATCATAATGTCTCAGTGGAAAGCCTAACATCCCAGTACCTCCACCCATAAAGGCCAGGGGGGTTGAAGCTCTTTACTTCCTTCTTCACTTCCCTTCCACATGAACATCAAGCAATTCTCATGGGGCTTTTCCAAACCCTGAATGTTATTTTGACAGCCACACAAAATCTAATGTATAAATGGAGTTCTTGGCATGAAGTCCAGCAGTGATTCTTGGCTGAGATTAGTGAGGACAGGAAACAGCCACTCTGGAGTAATAGCAGACTTGGCATGGCTCAATTCCCACCTTACACTCCATAAATGCCATGACAACTTCTTAGGTGTTCACTGCAGAGTTTGAGACTTGGAGGCCTCTAAAAGGAGGCAGCTGTTCATCCGTGCTGCCTGCCATTGTGCTAGTGGAAATGGGTGCCCATGATCATTTGACAAGTTCTGCTCTTTTGCATTAAAGTGAATTATATTGGGAGAGAGGAAGTATGGGTGCTGCAGAATTGCGCACGTTGCCTACTTCGTAAACATAAAGGCCTCTCCCATTTTTATTCTGTGTTCCACACAATTATTTGCCATGCAGTAAAAAAGTGCACATTTCACCTCTAAAAATACAGTTGTTTTTCTCCTATCATCAAGACACTAGAAGACATATATGTTTGCACTCTTGACTCAAAAGTTAACTATAATAACAAGTGACCAAGGGAAGCCAAATTATTTAAAAGACTCTTGAACTCAGCAATTTTCAGCTGAGTTGGAACTTGAAGCTTGCTTTCTCTTGTTCCACATAAGATCCTGAGTCAGGAGATAGTCTTTGTATGCAATCAGGCTCAGGCACTCCCTTTCCTAAATCAGCTTCTGGGAACAATCAACCTCAGCAAATGTGCCTGTTTCCTTCTGCCCCCTGCTCACAGCATCTCCCTGGAAGTGAATGGACACTCTTATACAGTAATGACTGCATAATCAGAGAAAAATATCTCTATCTCCTTTGCTTTTATTCAAGTAAAAACATTTTTAATGCAAGTGGTGTCTCCTCTGAAATAATCCTGAGTTGATCAGAAAATCTAAAATTAAAACCTGCAAGTACCTCATACATAAAGCAGTGAATAAAGTGCATGTAAAACTATCCTGACAGAAGTAGCAAAAGTATTGTTTTTGTGTAGATACTTAGTATAAGTACCTGATGCCAGTCTGAGGCAGCAAAAGCAGTCTTTAAGTACTTTGGAAGTACTATCTGGAAGTTTTATTTTACTGTTATATGAGTCAAAATACACAGAAATAGATCTCTGATTTTGAATGTACTATTTTGTTTATATATGTATGTCTGCTGATTATTTTATCATCAAGATTCTTCATCAACCTTTAAATTATAACGCTCTTGCAGATTTCTTATGCTGAAATTTCAGGTTGAAGGAATAGCGAATGCTACTTACGCTATGATTAATGCAAAGTGGTTTTGGTAAGAGGGATGTAACGACACTGTTACTAAGTCTTTCAGTGTCATTTTGAATCTCATCCTTGTTTAGCTGAGGCATAACATACCTTCTTGAGACATTTTACTGCACAAAGATCCCTACTTCCTTTTTATTTTAAAATTTAATTTCTATCACTACTGCTTAGGCATAGAGTTTCTTGAAGATTTATAAAGCAAAGTTCTAAGTTCAGTGAAGTTTCTGGGAGACAGAAAGACTGGGAAAGTATTGCCTAATGGGGTATAGCACAAAGGGCATGAAAGAGAGAACAGGCAGAGGTTATAAAGTTTTCTGATTTATCTTCTTAGGACACAGTATGGTCTCCACGTCTGTAAGCTCAAAACTTGACAGCTAATAGTGATATGTATATTCATGTACTGCTTTTCTTAATTCATGTCAAATGATGAACCATGTATTAAGTAGGCTAGGCTTATGAGCCTGGGTGCTTTACAGTCCAGATTAACTCATCAATGTTTCATTAAAATGGTTATTTTTGCAAAATTAGATTTGAAGATTAAAGTAAAAATAACATTTAGGTGTTTTTTGGTTATTGTTGTTGGTTGTTTTAATTATGCACCTTTTTCTAAGACTGAAATTTATTTTTGAAACTTAAATGGAATTGTCCCCTATGGTTTATGTCTATCTTAACATTTAAGGAGACCTTACCTATGGAATTACTGTTTTCCTTTGTTTTGTCACTTTGCTATTTTTACTAATATAAAATTACTCTTCAGACTAAGAAGTCTGACCAGAAGGAAAACAAACAAACAAACAGAAAGAGAAATTTGTCCTTTTCCTCCTCTTGTTTATGTATTTCCTTACCAGAAACCTAACAGTTGCAGTAGTCCTGTTCAGTATGTGAAGCCAAAGGTTGTCAACACGTTGACATACAGGAGATCTGGGTATGCCAGAATAATGAAATGCATGTAGGTACTATCACTAAACCACTAAAGAGCATCTGTTGTGTGATTTGGAGTGCCTGCATGCTGGTGACAGGGCAGGTGTCCCTCCACTCTGTGGGCCCTGCAACAGGAACTGGACTGAAATAGATTTATGGTAACATTCAGTTCAACTGTGTGTGATGTCTTTAAAGCATGGTAAGTCAAAGGCTGAGAATACTTCTGTGAAAGGGTTGTGTCACTTAACATGTCCAAAAGACTAGGCTTTAATGTACAATGTCTTCCTTCCATTGTTAAAGTTGTCACGAATTCTTATATACCCTACAAATAAGTTTTTCCAAAATGTGTCAATCACCATGTTTTCAAACTGTCATATCATTTCTTTTATAAAAGCAGATTTTTATTGCTTAACATTGTGTATGGGACCAGATGCTCATCTTCAGTAAGACATTGTTACTTCTTCAGGTTAGACGATCTGATCTGATCTGATCAGATCTGATGATCTGTAGTTTGGTTTGGAGCTGCCTTGAGAAAGTCATCTGGGTTTTGGTCTCCTGATGTGTTGTCTTTGTTTCTGCAGTGTTTTGGCTTTGTATGAGAATGAGAAGGTTTGAGCTACCTAACAAAGACAGCCTTGACTGGGGCCTGGATAACAGAATCCAAAATTAATGTTCCCAACAATGATGCTTTGTTGCCTGAATCTTTTACTTTTTCAGATCGTAGGAAGTTAAATATAACCTGGATGTGGCTGTTCTAAAGAACTACGTCAGCATTTGCTGCTTGGTTTTCTGTGGAAAATGACTAAAGTTGTCACTGTCTCTGAAAGTCTGTTCCCAACCCAGTTTAACACAGGAAAAACATTTAGAAATAATTGGCTTTTCATAAGTTTTGTTCAAATACTCATTTGAGTAAAGGAAATAGGTCCTCAAAGTGTTTGGAGTGATCACAGAGTGTTTCAGGCTGGATAGGACCTCCTGAAGTCAAGTGGTCTAAACACAGATCTAACCAAATCAACTAGTCATTTTGAGCCTTGAACACACATTCAAAACTGGAGGCACCATAACCCTTCTGGATGTTCTGATCCTGTATTTGACAACCCTAATAGTTAGAAAAAAGTCTTCATGTGCAATTGAAATTTCCAGTCTTCCAAATTGTGTACTTTGTCTCTTGTCCTATAGCTGTGTTCCTCCAAGAAGAGTCTGGGTCCATCTTCTTTGTATTATCTGGCCACATATTTGTAAAAAGTTGCAGTGTAAATTCACATTTTTTCCCATATAAAATTTAGTGTTATATAGGTTGATAAATGTAATAATTTACAAATAGTGTCGCTGGTAGAAATAGGTTTGGTTAACAGAGAGTTTTAAAAGTTTTACAATAGAAGAGCCAATATACTCTTCAGATACTTGTTTGTGCATCCAGAAATTATAACAAATTTTAACATAAATGCAAAACCATACCTATAGAATATTTGCTACTTATTTTTTTTTTCTAAGAAGCTCATAATAAGTAAATATTTTAAGACTAAACTGACAAATACCAATCATATCACAAATGAGAGATGATTTAAACAAATAATTCCTTTGTAATCAAATGTGTGACATCTAACTTTTACTTATTAATTGTTGTCAACTTAGAAGGATGTCGTGGTTTAACCCGGCCGACAGCTAAACACCACGCAGCCGTTCGCTCACCCTCCCCCCTCCCTCTCTGGGACGGGGGAGAGAAATGGAAAGTGAAGCCCATGAGTTGAGATAAATACAGTTTAATAAGACAGGAAAATAATAATAACAATAATAATAAAATAATAATAATAATAATAATACAATCGTGATAATAGTACTACTAATAATAATATGTACAAACAAGTGATGCACAATGCAATTGCTCACCACCCACTGACCGATGCCCAGCCTAACCCCGAGCAGTCCGGCCCCCTCCCCCCGGCTAGCCACCCCTATATATTGTTTAGCATGACGTCAGATGGTATGGAATACCCCTTTGGCTAGTTTGGGTCACCTGTCCTGGGTCTGTCCCCTCCCAGCTCTTACTGCACCTCCAGCCTGCCTGTTGGCAGGACAGAGCAAAAGACTGAGATGTCCTTGGCTTGGTATAAGCACTGCTCTGCAACAATTAAAACATCGGGGTGTTATCAGCACTCTTCTCATCCTAAGCCAAAACACAGCATTCCACCAGCTACTAGGAAGAAAATTAATTCTGTTCTAACTGAAACCAGGACAAAGGATTTCACAACTGATTTTTGAACAGACACATTAAAAATAAATAAATTAAATACTGTTCACTGCAAGTTCTGTTCCTGTGATTTCTGGTGCAATTGTTAGTGGCTTTATAAAAGTGTGGCAGGCATTATCTTCTTATTAATGAACCTTTCAGATTAACATTTATCTTTATCCTGGCAGTTTTTAGATCAGAATGAGAAGCTCCAATGGATGTGGTCACTGAGCCTGAATGGTTAAATAATAATGAAAAGATGAAGTGATTTGTAGACTTGGACAACTGTGATTTTCCAAATCATTTGGAAAAAAAAAAGACTTATTTTTACCAAGATAAATCCCAAGATTCTTCATGAATCTTGACTGAGTCCTCTTTGATCTGTTCTTGCATAATACATAAGAATTTGGACCAGATATTTTGAACTCACACTTAACAGAATGCATAAAAATGGGTTAATAAATATTTTTTCCTGCTAAATAGAATTGATTTTCTTGTGGAAGCTGTCCTATCAATAATGCAATACATTTTACATGAGATAAGAAAAGGTGGGATGGGAAAGGGAAGTGGTTCTTCACTCCCAATAAAAACATCATTAGCACAAACAACCAGCAGGCTTTAATTTTCTATATTATGTTATGTTATATATTATATTATATTAATTCTATTAATAATTATATTAATGCTGAAATACAATTGAATAGGTGTGATTCAAGTAAGCTCTCAAATATACAGTCTTCAGGTAACAGTAAGGAGAGGCAAAGGCTTTTACCAGTAGTTCATGAGAAACTTCTCTATTTAGTCTTATATTTCTATTTTATTGATGTTTGTAACAGGAACTAACAAATGTCTGTATTGTATATCTTTCATGTTGTGCTTGAGCACTGGGAACCTATTCATGTGATACTGAGATATAGAGATATAGAGATACTTAAATAATTGCCTTTACAAAATAATAGCTGCCATTTTCACTGCAATATTTTGTTTTCACTGTTAATCCTTTGTTTTCTTTCCTATTGGCATTCTAATTATTTGGCTGTGAATTTTCCTGAAGTTGTACATGAAATTGAGTTCAGGCTCTCATAGTGGAATCTGACAGAGTAACAGTTCAGAAGCCTATGCAAATTTTGCTTTGTTCTTAAGTCAATGTAATAGGTAATACAGTCAATAGTACAAGTATGCTGAATTCCGTAAGTGCAACACAAGGAACTATATTTACAAGCTGGTGTGTAATTTAGACAATTATTGCTACATGCTGTCATGTTTAGATGATCCTCTATCGCGTTCAAAATAAGGCTTCACAATAACTATATTTCTCTGCTTTTGATTAGCCAAATAAAAGGCGATGAATGAACAGCTCATGTTTTACTTCAGACCTTATTAAGATTTAGCCTGCCAAAGCTCATTCCGCATTGACTTGACTTCCAGTCAGCAGCCCTACTAAACAGAATGCAAATCGATAATCTCTGAGCTCTCTTTATCATGTTGCTAAGATTGTCTGTAAGAATGAAAAGCTCATAAAACATGTCGTAATAAAAGGTCTGGAAACTGAAGTCTTCCCACCCTCAGTATTCATTTTACCTCTTCTATCCCTTGCAAAGAGCATAATCACTCAGAGCTCTGCAGGAGCCTTTTCAATCTCTGTACTGCCTTTTAACATCGGAATCAGGAAGGAGTGCAGAGACAAACCTGAAAATAACCCGACCAGTTTTCTGTAAAATGTTAATGCTGATTTTGAGTGGAAAGAGGAGTTTAATTTATATTTCACAGAGATAAAGGATAGTAACTAATTCTTTGACAGATCCTGCTCCTGTCTACGTAAATGGCAATTTATCAAAGTCATGACCGTATACTATTTAAAGACCAGCCAAGCAAGGAGCTGGAGGCCTTTGAAACTGCACAGAGGAGAAGCAAATAAAGAACCTGGTTAACATTTTACATTCTGTATAAGGACTGGTTTGAATTATAATTTCCTTCTGCAAGTCAGTTCAAAATAAAGAACTGGGGATTGAGGGCACAGAGCAGCAAGCTGAAGATGAAGGTGTATCTCCCTAGGCCTGAAGATTAGTAGTATTAGAAAATTCTAGATGAGTTTCCTTCCATGGAAAACATGTCCTATTGTTAATTTTGGAGATGATACGGATTTACACTGCTTTAAACCAGTCTGGTTTGAAGGCCTAATCTGGTTAATTGTAATATTATAGTGCTCATCACCACAATGGATTTTCTGAGAAACAAGGAGCCTAAAGAGTAGGTTCCCAGATCACACACCTCATCAACTCAAGCAAACACATTATTCAGTGTCTTTTATAAACTGCATTATGAATGCAACAAGTCTGTTGTCTTCAGAATGTCTTTGGAAAATGGTTAAAGAATCTCACTTCTCTGAAAATTAAGAGATCTTCTCATTTCAATTGCAAGTATAGAATTTGATGAATTATTGCTAGCTCTTAAACAAGCATGTTTTAGTGTTTTTGAATCACGTAATAAATCTGGTAAACTTATAGAAAGAGATTGTGACAGTTCATCTTTGTTTTTTAAGATGTTTTTTTAAAAACACAAACTCCTTGGAATGCTCTCACAAGAAAAGGTTTCTACTCATATGATATTGGAAGGGACCCTTCTCGATACAACATACATTTGGAATTTACCTTTTCTGTCT
The DNA here is from genome assembly GCF_963932015.1 of Anas acuta. NCBI lineage: Eukaryota > Metazoa > Chordata > Aves > Anseriformes > Anatidae > Anas > Anas acuta. Next base: position 185,304,465 of record NC_088979.1, on the reverse strand, counting down.
AGTGAGATTTGTATGCAGCACTCCATCTAAAGCTGGACAGGAGGCCAGATAATGTCAACAGTTCCTCTGAACTGTGTTGCAAATGCCTCAGCTTAGTGACCCTGACATCATTTGTTTTTCATGGCTGCACAGTGCAACCAGCTCTGATCAGTTGATATACCCAAATGTATTTTTTCAGCTTTCATTTCTATAAACTCTTGGATCATAGCAGAAATTCCAGGTAATAGTGGTGATAGTCCAAACTGATATCAACCATAGTTATAAATGGCCCTCCATAAATACCTGCCTGCAAGATCTTATAAGAACAACTTTTCCTAACTTAAGCACTTCAGTAAAGTGCCTGAAGTAAAGTGGGATGAATCTAGGCTTAAATGTAAACTCTTCTGATATAAAAAATAATGGATTTTGCATTTTATAATTATCACCACAAAAGGTTTCACAGAGGTGTGAACTTACAGCAATTCTTAATGTTTAAATACATTTTCAATAATCAAGTCAGCAAAGCTTCAGGGGGTTGTTAGAGATGAAATAGATGTGTGTGAATTTATATAAATGTTTTGGAGGCATCACAGGAAATCTTCCTCCCCCCTTGCTGTCAAGGGAAACACTGACCTTGGTTGTGTCAGATCACTTTTCAGCATCATCCTGGTGTGCTGCCTTCTTGCGGCTTCTGTGACACTGAAATGAACTAACATAACAAGGAAAGAGAGGAGTGTGCAAAGACATATTTGAAGCACTTCCCCCCCCCCCCCCCCCACCCCGCCCCCCCCAAACACTTCAAGAGTAGTGGGAGAGAATGGTGAGATGCCATACTTACTTTAAGACTTTAAAGCCTGAAGTGAAACTGGGAGGTATTGAATTTATCCTCTGGAATGCCTTTGGAGTTGCACGTACACTTTCAAGAACAAAAAGACAGATAGGTTAGAGAAAAGAGCTCTAAATGTTACTGGTCACTGATGAAAACAGTTTTCTACTTCAGATTTTAAAAATATTGTCATACTTGGCACTGTTCAATAACTCTAATTTGGCCATTAAATTTCTGTCACCTTTGCCCTTTCCTAATGATTGTGACAAAATGCTGTCTGCAATCAGCAAGACTCAATCGTTGTGGGAATAATTTGAATAAATAATCAAGTCTGCAGCTCATCCATCACCTTGACTGATTTCTCTATTCCCTGTTCACCTCTTCATGACATTTGGCAGGTCACTTGATATAAAATATGCAAGTGGTGAACTGAAATAGCCCAAGTCTGCTGAAATATGCTGACTGAACCTGTCATCTTAAAGAAGCTATGCACCTTTGAATGGCAAGCACATACAGTTTCTGTAGGCTTTTTTTCTTGTCATGTTTACATTCCTAGGGTGGTATTTGTCCCCATTACATTCATAGAGCCTTCACATATGAAACTATGAAGATGAGGATTGCCTGTTAAATCTGTCTCAGTTTGGTAGTTTCCAAAAAGATAAGAAGAAAGGAAGAGTGAGCAGGAAGAAAAGCAGTAATAGGGAACTCAAAAGACTGAAGAAAGCAAATGGAAGAATATGAGGTGAGGCCTGAAACTGACAGAAAAAAAAAAAAAAAAAAAAAAAAGCCATGTAGAGTTGTCTTCTGTTTTAATAATATTAGCATAGCCATATTTAATAGGGTTAAATAGGCCTAACATTATTTCACATCCAGGTGAGATCACCTGAATATTTCTGGTGCTATCCACTTGCCTCTCTGCTAGACTAACAGCCCTGGCTTTGTCCTGGTTTTGTCCTGGACAGAAACCAAAACACATCAAGTCCGCTGCAGTCGCTGCTGCAGAACTCAGCCCGGAGTACAGGCACAAAGCTAAATTACAGTCAGTGCTGGTGTGGTGGTTTTACTCAGGTAAAGCCAAGCTCCACCACAACCACTCTCTCACTCCCCCTCCTCCAAGGGATAGGGAGAGAAAATACGATGCAAAGGGCTCAAGGTTTGAGATAAGGAAGGGGAGATTACTCAACAATTACTGTGATGGGCAAAACAGACAGTGTAGGGAGATAATAAAATTTATTGCTTATTACTAACAAGCCAGAGAAGTGAGAAACAAAAAAAACAAAAACAAAAACAAAAACACCTTCCCCCCAACCACGCTCTTCTACCTTCTCCCCTTTGACCTGACTGGTGCAGGGGAATGGGAAAATGGGGGTTGTGGTCAGTCTATAGCACTTCGCCACTCCTTCACAGTCATTCTCTGCCCCTGCTCCATGTTGGGACTCTCCCACGGGATGTCATCCTTCCCAAACTGATACTTCGTGGGTTTCCCATAGGCTGTAGCTCTTCAAGAGCTGCTCCAAATGTGGGTCCATACCATGGGGTCCATCTATCAGGAGCAAACTGCCCCAACCTGGGTCTCCCATAGGCAGCAGCTCCCCCCAGACCCTCTGCTCCTGTGTGGGCTCCTCTCCACAGGCTGAAGCTCTGGCCCAGGGCCAGCGGGAGCTCTCCATAGGGTGCAGCCTCCTCCAGGCCACATCCACCTGCTCCACCGGGGGCTCCTCCACAGGCTGCAGCATGGAGATCTGCTCCATGTGGGACCCGTGGGCTGCAGGGGGACAGCCTGTTCCACCAGGGGCCTCTCCATAGGCCGCAGGGGAACTTCTGCTCCAGTGCCTGGAGCACCACCCGCCCTCGTTCTGCACTGACCTTGGCGTCTGCACGGCTGGTTCTCACTCCTCTCTCTCCCAGCTGCTGTTATGCAGCAGGTTTTTCATTATTATTTATTTTTCCTTTCTTAAATATGCTCTCACAAAGGCAAACAACATCATGTATTGTCTCAGCTCTGGCCAGCAGCAGGCCCCTTATCTAACATAGAACAGCTTCTGGATTCTTCTCACAAAAGCCACCCTTACTGCCCTCCGCTACCAAAGGCTTGCCATGTAAACCCACTTTCAAATGATGATGCTGAGTTGTGGACATATGTTAATTTCTGCCAGCTGTGCTATGGGAAGAGGCCCATCTAGATGTAAAGCAGGACAGCAGCTGGGAATAGCAGAGCTCACCTGGAGGAACCTGATGATCAGGTTTCTACACAGTCAAAGTGACCTGAAGTTCTCTGAGAACTATATGTAAACTGTTCTTTTTGTTTGTTTGTTTGTTTGTTTTGTTTTTCCTCCCACTCCTTTCTTAGAGGGTTCTGCTGTCCCTTCCTGTCTTCATGGTCTTCAGTTTCCTGTGCTTGTATGTTTGTACATGTCTGTGTTTCTTACATTACTGTGAAAAAGAAATTGAGTCAGGATGCATTTGTATTTCATGAAGCTCAGCATCAGATCACTTTATGAGATCATCCTTTTTTTACTAACTTCTCTAGGGAAACCTACATAATTAGGGCAACATTTACCCTATTGTAAAAATAGGAATGATTCTCTGTCTGCACAGAAGTTAGAACATATCTATCTGTTATCATCTGTGAAGCAGATGATTATTTATTTATTTATTTATTTATTTATTTATTTATTTACTTATTTGTAATAGCAAAGCTCAGAACTGATTCTACTTGCTGAGTTCTGCCTTTCTTGTATTGTTAGGCTCTGCTCTGTGGTGCATGAATTATAAGACAAATAATTTAAACAAAACAATTTCAGAATAACCTCACTAGAGGATGAGTGCTTGGAAAGTCCTTTTCAGTGGTCATTTCAGCTATCAACACAGACTCAGCTATGCCATTAAAAATAATATTCATTTTCACTCACAGTGAGAGAGTGGTTACATGAGTCTTTCTCAGCAGTGGGGCTGCCTTATGCAGCTGCTCACTCCTGTCCTTTTGGTACCATATACATTTTGAATATACAAACAATGGATGATATATGAAAGGTTTTCCAGCTGAATAATAATAAATAAATAAATAAATAAATAAATAAATAAATATATATATATATATATACTATATATACTACTATATATATATACTTTTCTACCTACTTTCTTTTCCAGGACAATTTCAGCTCAGCCAACTACATCCAGTATGTCCTGTGGCCAGGAAGAAAAGGAAATTTCTTAAACTATATGAAGAAGTACCATCTCTAAAGAAGTAACACAGCTTGACATGTACAATGAGCCACCCCAACAAATTTTGTATTGTAATGTCTGTTGTTCCCAGGAGCCGTGGCAGATGGTTAAACTGCTTCATCTATGTCTGGATTGTAGTGCAATATAGGCATGCACAATGTCTTAAGCTGTTTTTTTGGTCAACAAAGAAAAAATATATTCCACTTTTGAATTATTTGATTTTTACCATGTTGTACACATTTTCACTATATTAAAAAGATGCATAAAACAGGAAAATTATTTAATAATTTTATACAAAGAGACCTCAATATAACATAATTTAAAGTAAACATGCTTTTCATCTTCAAAGTTTCCTCTCCAGGTATTTCATGATAAATTGTAAAAAACAAATAAACAAATAAAAAAATAAATCTGCTTCTTTTGGGAAGATGTGTTCATAAAAACAAACTAATAACCTAGTAAGGTATAATATATATCATGAAACAACTGATACTCACAGGTGGAAATCTTCATAAAAATGACATACACTTTTGTTTGACAAATATTTTATTGCATGTCTCACAGCTATTAAATAATTCCCAGTTTAATTTTTGTTGTGTCCTAAACAGTCAATAGTAAAGATTTTATTCCCTAGGTCTCATATTTTCATCTATACTCACAAAGCAAACTTTATCTATACTCACATAGAAAACATTTTTTCTGTTGTTTCTTTTTCTATTTTATATGCAGAACCTAGTAACTTTTTACCCTGAGGCTCAGTCTTAGGATATATGGAGACAAACATTCAAGTAATCAGAAACATAGTGTGTATATCCCACCCTCTCTTGTAGTCCATATAACTGAAATGCTAGAGTAAGCTAATAGTGATGCAGCTAAGAGCGCACTTTTTATCTCTTTCCACATGCTCAAAATGAGTTCCCTAGGTTAATTCTGGGCAATCAACCAGAATTGTATTGTTTCCCTTTAAAGGTCCTAAAATCATAAAGAATTACCTGAACATGTCATAGGTAGATTAATCAGATATCAGAATGGTATGTCAGGGCACCTGCACTGAGACTGACAAACAAATTTACTGGGAGAGTTGCAAAGGCTATAAGCTTTATCATCAATACTATTTGACGTTGCTCTCCTTTTGAGACTCTCCTTTGCTACTTGATAGGGGAGTACTTCTTATAGCTGATGCTTTAATGTTTTGTGAGTTTGTGTCAAGATAACAGACAACCTTGTTGATGTCTCTCTGGTGTGCTCTGATGGGCAGCCACACCTTCTTCTGGTCAGTGTATCAGACTGTTTTGAACACTTAAGAGCCTCCAACTGGGAACCTCCATGCCATTCTGATTCATTTCTGGACCCTGATCAGACAGATGCAAGAAACAGAAACACAGCTTTTTACTGCAGGGTCATTCCAAGCATGTATGAAAGCATCTGGAGAACTTTCAGGTCAAAATGGTATGCTCCTTTGTAGACTAAGTGACTGAACAAGGCCTTACTGAACTACAGTGTTGAACAGACACATGACTTCTGCTCTGGTCATAATTTTCAACTTATTAGAGAAGCTGAAATAAACCTAATAGATTATATAGAGTAAGTATAAACAAAAAAGTTTTCAGAGGCAAAATACTTGGTCAACAATTTAAAATTCATGGGAATGCTTCCATTGATTTCAACAGAGATAAAATTACCAAATAAGTAACAAAATAACATGAATCTTGGAAGTGACCTTTGTCTGCAATTAATTATAAACAGTAGTAAAATGCATATGGCAAGAAACTGACCTTTTTCTATTTATTCTTAATATACCTCTGCAGCACCTGACCACCTTTCTCTAATGTGGTATGATTAAACGTTTATCAAATTGTGGTTCCATGGTTACTAAGTTTATTTATTACTACTTCATTTCTGAATATAACTATAGTCTGAAAGAAGACTGGCACACGACACCAGTTAGATTACACAAAAATATGTAACATGTCATTTATACTAAAAAATGGAGAACACCTGATCCAGGACAAAATTAACTTGTCAGAAATTCAGGATGAAGTCTGAATTGCCAGCCTGATGCACTAAATCAGCATTATAGTGTGGCCATAGTGGTCTTAAACTAGTACCACGTTCCCTTACACTGGATTTACTGTGTTGGCACTGAGCCTCCTTTTCTTCCCTTGAGAGAAATTAATGTAGAAATGAAGAATTTTATTCTGTAAGGGGAGCAAAAAAATGCAATGGTAGGAAGCATTGCAAGAAAGTCAATAACGTATTTTATAGTTCATTTGTATGAAATCTTTCAGCATCAACTTGTAGCTCTGTTATCTTTCACAGCAATACATTTTAAAGCTCAGTCAGGTGTTCCTGGCTTGATACCAGTATCTTTAAATGTTTACTTTCTTAGATTATAATGATGTAATCTTGAGAGAAAAGAAGCATTACAGTTGTCCTAGAAAATGGATGATGGTACATACTCAATATTTGTATATAATTTCAGTTAGATAATTTACACTAAAATGGTTTCTGCTGATGGAGTGCTTTCATTAGTCTGTATCTCTCAATTTCTGTTACAAAATACCATAACCTCTGTTTTACAGATAGCGGAATGGAGTCAAAGAAGCTTAAATGACTTGTTTAGACCAATGCAGTGAGTCTACATTACTGCCAAGAAGGAAAATAAGATCTTTCAAGTTTCCATGGTAGTATATAGTCTACTAGAAAATATTAGTACTCTGGGCAATATTGTATAACATTTTACAATGCCTTGCTTGGTCTCTGCTTGTTCTCTGCTATCCTTTACAATACACTACACCTTAGTCACGTTGCTAAGAACCTTCAGTTATGTCTTCAGGAGGCTTGTAAAGTACAGAAATGAACTATTTTCACACAGCTGACAAACCAAATATTCAATATAAAGAAATATCTCCAAACTGGTACTCACTGATTTTAAAGTAATGTGTATATTACCAGTTTTTCAATATACAGATTGTAGCTGAATATCAAATTTTAGGACTGGCTTCTGGGAATGGGTAAACTGAAAGAAGTATAATTTACAAATTTACTTACACTTGGGGAGATTACGAAGTTTAAATGCAACACCTGTTTCCTAAAAATAGCAGAAAACTACTGTGTTATTGTGTTTCTTATGTTTGCTAATGACAATTTAGATTTTTCTTAGCAAAGAGCCATTCTGGCACCTTGTTCAAAATCCAGGTACAAAATGAGAAAACATGCTGTTTGCTTTGTGATGGAATCACCTGTGGTTAGCTCCACAAGAAAATGACTACAGGGCATAAATACATACATGCAAACAAACATACATAAAGAAAGAGAAAGAGGGAGGGAGGGAGGGAGGGAGGGAGGAAGGAAGGAAGGAAGGAAGGAAGGAAGGAAGGAAGGAAGGAAGGAAGGAAGGAAGGAAGGAAGGAAGGAAGGAAGCTCTTTCTTGCCTCTCTTACATGTCATATATTGAAAATTACTTAAAATATTATTTTCTTCCTAGCAAGGCAAATCTCTAAACTTTATATTATTTAGAAGCCAGGACACTAGACAGAAACCACGAGAAAGAGCACTCAAGGAAAAATATCACATTTCTGGACCAGACCAAATTCCAGTCTTTCCAATATAACACAAGAATTTGTGTGACCTCCAAGTTGTTTTCATTCTTTTATTTGTAATCCAAGTTACTTCAGAGTTCAGATTTATAAACCCCGCCCTTCAAATAGTTAGAGCACACTAACAGCAAGCTCTGTGATGAAGGTGGTATCCATGATTAAGGACAATCAGGAGCATGAACTTTTGAATCCAGCTGTGTTACAGAACAAAAAAAAACTTGTAAATTGTACCCTGAGAGAAATATTTGTTTTGAGTTTGTCCTCTAGGTCTCTGTTTTTTTCTTTTTACAGAAGTTATTGCAAGTGCCTTTGAAGAAAATTAGATTGCTTCTCACCCACTGTAGATATGCTGTTTTAGCATGTCCATACCAGGACTTGAAAAGTTCTTAAAAGTTCACATAAAAAAAAAAAAAAAAAAAAAAAAAAAAGGACTTGCAGAAAATAATGTGATATTTGTATGGGTAGGAACTTTTTTTTTTTTTTTTTTTTTTTTTTTTTAATGCAGGAAATGATATAGTAGATCACAAGACATACTAATTATCGGCAAAATTCCAGTGAAATTTCTGCTATCATAAATGAACTGGTTGTTAAAAACTAGTGCTGATAAGACTGTCAGCAAGAGGAAATTATTCTCTGTCTAGAAATCAAAGGGTTGCAGATGGAAAGTACTATAACCTTGGAGACTGAGATATGTTTCTCAAACCAGTAGTAACATTTATCACGATAATGTTGGCTTCAGACATTTTTAATGAAGTTTCACATATGAAGTTAATGTCAGTACATAAGGTGTAGGCATGACAGAGCAACTTGGCTCTGATCATTAAAAATTCAAGGAATTAATACCATTCAGGAGTAGGTTCTACTAAGGTGTGTAAACTAATGACTGAACAGTGAAATCACATACAGAAAGGCATTTCAGCCAAAAAGTATCAATTGGTTTGTTCTGGCTGAGGTATACATAAAGAGAAAGCAACTTCTGATACCAAAAATATCCTATTTCTTTCAGAATAAAGATATCGAGAAGACTGAAAATGGAAATCACTACTAAACAAATTGCACTAACTATATTTTATACAACATTCAGATTAAATTTTACACCTAGTACTATTAAGCTCAGAACCACACTCATAAAAGTCAGAAAAACATTTTTCCTACGTGTCTTCATATCGTCCACTGGTACACCATTGTTATCAAAAAGAAATTACTGAAATAAATTTATAGCAACTATTACGTAAACCATAGTATTGTGTGAAAAAATAAATTTAATTATAATTTATCACTATATAGCACTGCAAGACTAAACCCTTAAAATGATTCTATATGCCTATATAGATATATACAATATATAGAGAAAAATATTTACTACAATTTCTCATCTGTAATTCTCTATCAGTGTCAATGTAACCTGCTCGCATTTATCTCAGAAAATATCTTTCTAAGATCTACTCTTTCCATTCTGGTCTTTTATAGAAACTTGTAACTTAAAGTAAAGAAGTCTCTCTGCGTCTCTTGTCAGGAGGAGCAATGTTCAGTTTCCCCCTGATTTATTTTGGCTTTCAGCCCCACTCTCATGAAGAGATACATGTGGAAAGGACTTTCAGAGGTTATCTGGTCCAAGGTAGGATATAGTAAATTTACGTCACTGCTGGCATTCATAGAAAACAAAGGCAATTCCACGTCCTCCCTGCACAATACACTACAGTACTTAATTTTCCTTCCTGCTGGGAAGTGTCTTCCCATGGGCTGTATTAGATCTGTACTGCTGCAACCCCATTACTCAAAGTTGTCTCTACACTGGAGAAAGAGAACAAATTATTTCCTTTCTCTTTTCAACAGCTTTTCATATTTAAAGATTATTATCGTATCTCCCCTCAGTCTTCTCTTTATTCTGAGCAAGACTGTTTCCTTCAGTGTTTCCTGACAGGTTGTTTCTTGCAGTGGTCCCTGCCAATCCATATCTAGTGCCTCAGACCAGACCAGATATACTAATTAACTAGTGCTAGCCAACACTGAGTAGGATGGAAGGATTAACTCATGCTTTACAGTCTGCACTCCTGTTTGCAAATCCCAGTATGAAATCTGACTTTTTACCAATAGCACATAATTGAACATAGTTGTTCAGTTTATGATCAAATAACCTAGATCTTTCCTTAAAGACCCTACTACACTGGCTGTTCTGCATATGGTTATTGTTTGTTTGTTTGTTTGGGAGTGCAGTGGGATGTCAGTTAATAATTCTAGTTAAGTTCAGAACTGTATTAGTGTGTATTGAATTGAAGTAGCTGAATATAATAAATATTTCTGGGTACAGCCTCCCAAAGATCTTAATTCAGTAAAAATATCCTTCCAGTTAAACTGTAGATTAATGGCAGCCACAGTTGTGGTTTTCTTGTTATTTTTGTATGTAGTCTACAGAAGTTTCCTCCAGACCTGATTTCCCTAACGTGTCAATGAGAATGCCACATAAGAGAGAATCAAAATCTGTATTAGAGTCAAGCTACATTATATCTCCTGCTTTCCTTCTGTCCACAAGAACTGTTACCTTATCATAGAAGAAAATTAGATTGATTTGACACAATTTTTCTTGACAAATCCCTGTTGACTGTTCATCTCCCTTGTTATCTTCAAGGTGCTTACGAATTGGTTATTTGTTCCAATGTTTTTCTGGGAACTTAAGTTGAATAGGTTGGTCTGTAATTCTCAATTTCTATATTTCTCTTGTTCTCTCTCTTCTGTCTTTCCCTCTCTTTCTTTCTTTTCTCCTGTTTATTAAACTAGGCACTGCATTTACCCCTTCTAATATACTGAGAACTCATCCCTTTCCCTGAGTTCCCAAAGATAACTGATGTCAACATAGGGAGTGGATCAGGTAAAGGGGTGTTTTATGCCATTCCAGCTATGCTCATCTGAGTTTATTGTCATGAGCCCTAAGTGTCATGAAACCAGTGCTGTGCATTGGCCATCTTACTGCAGCTGGAGCCTTAAAAAAAAAAAGGAAATTCTACCCTTGTGGCTACATCTGTGACTAGAGTTTGCTTAGTAGTGAATCAACTCCCTGCTGGATTTTCCACATGCTAATAATGTATGTACAGATGTTTTCTCTTTCCTCTTTGTGGTCTCTTCTGATTTTACCATATTTCATGGCTTATCTTTTTTAATTTTGTCCATACATAGTTATTCTGTTCTTTTATCCTTGTCCCTGATACACTGACCTAGTTTCCACTTTCTTCATGCTTCCTTTTTGTATTTGAGGTTAATGAAGAGAAGAAGATTTAGCCAATCTGATTTCTTGCATAAGAATAGTTTATGATTGTGATCTTAATAGTATTTCTGTGAGGAACTGCCAAATTTACTTTTTTCTTTAGCCTTGTTTCTCAGGAGAACTAACCTAATAATTCTCTGAGGGCAATGTCTTTCTCAGAAGCTTTTAAATCCATTTATTCTCCATCACTTGTATTTAAAACAATCAGTCCTGCTTAATATGAGACAAATGGGACAAACTGTCTAAATAAAAACATTCAGGATCAAGTCCATGAATAAAAGTCAACTGTTGTCTGTGAAATAAATCTACATTATCCATTTGTTCAGGTAGTGTCTGATATCAAAATATTGGAGTATATTTTAAAGGTAAAACAAGAAATTGTGCATCATTTGGGTGGATTTTCCAGTTTCATGAGAAGAATGTGCAAATACTAGATTTCCATATCAGCAATCTGAAAAGTCAATTTTACAAGAAAGAATGAGAAAAGTTGCCTTGTTGCAGAAAACAATTAAATACAACACTACTATTTATATTTTACATCATTTATGTTACACATCAACAAATCTTTCTATATTTTATTCTCCCTGAGACCAGTGGATTATTTTTGTGATCTTGTGCACACAACAGCACAGGCTTTGTGCCTTCACAACAGCTGTAGTACGTAATTCTTTGATGTAGAATATAATTACAAGTATCTATATACAGATTTATAGCAGTTAGAATCACCGCTCAGAAGTTATTGTCATGTATTTTACATTCTGTAACTTTCTTTCAGTCTTTGTAGTCAGTTGACACTCTAGGGAAGTTGTCAAGTTGACACACTAGGGAAATTGTCATGTTTCTCAATGAAAAAAAAAAAGGAAACAAACAAAAACAAACACCTAAATCTTCTGAAAGTATTAAATAGATAATTTCAATATTTTTAATAACATTGTTTTCTTAATTGCATTTCAAGTTCTAATACAAGAGTTTCCAATTTAAGGTAATAAGCTAATGGATTACCCATAGAAATGTGTAACTAACATTTTTTTGTTGCTGTGAAACACTGCCCTGAACCCATTCAACTTATCCTGGGACGATAAAGCAGAAAAAAATATACATCTACAGTTTTGATTCATTCAAGATCCACTGACAGAAGGTTGCACAGCCCTTCACATGCAGGCAATAATCTTATTTGTTTACCCATCAGCTTTAGCAGTTGTTATACTAGAACACAAATTCTTATAATATTAAAATTTAATTGTCAAGGTTTGAGAATAGCTTTTGGAGTTAAACTGTATAAAGTGTATCTGGCCTTATAAGCAGTTTGAAAACAAATGAACCCAATTATATCTGCATATAACAGGTATGAACATTTGTGGGTGTTCTTGTAATATTTTTTTTTTGTTATTAATATATATATATATATATATATTTTTGTGAGATCAAGCCTTGAGCATTCAAGAGAATTGATGAGAGTGTGTAGCATGAAATATTTCACAAAGCTATTATGGGTTAATATTTGAATAAAAATGCATCTTACTAAGATTATTTATTATGTCAGATATATGAGAGCACTTACCACTCTCAATATACACTTCTATATGTTGCACATATGTAAATGATCACCAGATATCTATCTTTTGTGAGGTCCTTAAATTCTCTTGACCTGTAAGATAAACTATTGACCAAGGAGAAGCTGAGGTCAATATTTTCCTCAAGGGACAATAAATCTCTGTGCTGACTGAAACATAGTCAATTAAATGTAAAACCTACCTTAATGTAATGCTGATATGGCTATCACAGGCCCTGGAAAATAAAGCTATTTCATGGGGAGGGGTGGTTTTTGTTTGTTTGTTTGTTTGTTTATTTGTTTTGTTTTGTTTTGTTTGTTTGTTGTTCTGGGTGTTTTAAAGATGAGGAACAACTAAATGTAATGAAAGGAAAAATAAGGAGAATTCTGTTAATGTGGCACTAATGGGCTTGCACAATTCAATCTTAAACAATTACTTACAGAATATTAACCTCATCCTCTCTAATAGCAAAATAGTCACTGCCCTGTCATTTATGAAATTTGACTGAAGATAATGCTCTGATTTTGTATGTGTAATGAGGACTTGGCTTAGTCATTTAGCCAAGGGAGCTCAGTAAGCTTCTGAAATTCTGAAATACACAATGACTTATTTTCAGTGTACTGCTAAAAACTGCGGAAATTCATAAGTGAAATAGTGAGCTGCTTGACATCCAGGTCCTAGGACAGAGCACACCACTCACTATGGAAACTTCCTGGGATATCTTATACTAAACTGCAAAGGTATGCTTTTCCAACGTTACAGATAAATTGTTGTTATTTTTTTTTTTTCCTGCCTTCAGACATAGATTTAATTTGTCTAAAGCTTTTTCACTTAGAACTATATATATATATATATTTTAATCAAAGTCCCTGTGTCTGATTTTGCTGATGTGCAAGGGGTTTCCAGATTGCTTTTGCTGCTTCTGAACTCCCATCAGAACTGAAGTTTCTCATCCAAGCTCTTCCTGATGTCATCTTGAGTTATTGTGATGTGCATCCATGCAGACAATAAGTGGCTTTGATCCCATGACCTCTGTGACAAACATAGAGATATCTCTAGTGTTCCTGGACTCTACATGTAGTCAGATGCTGTTTATGGATATATGTTGTTTGTGAATGGATGAAGTTTGACAGTTTTGTGGCAGCAAAATCAAAAAATGTTTTTCTGTTTTCATCAGGTGGAAAAACTAGTTTCACCTGCCTGCTGGGTGAGACTGAGTGCACTAAAATGACCAAGCATATTTTCTAAGTTCTATTAGGGGTGATGCTGTGCCACTAATAAAAGACTAAAACAGCCTAATTTTCTGTGTTTGAGGGTACAGTAACAATATTCTCTCTAAGAGTAACACCAGCAGAATATAAAGTACTTGGGAGAAAAGTTGGAACTCAGTAAATATAAGTAACTCTGAATGGAACTTATCAGTTTGTAAAATCAGTGAGGTAATGGGTTGAGAAAGCTAAAACAGTGGACTTGACATTATAAAAGCATTCCCAGACAAATTTGGTCTGTCTGGAATAGGACTGCAGATTCCAGGAAGTTTGTGCTGTAACAGCAAATCCAGAACCCTTAGAAATGTACAGTGTCTACCCTTCCCAGTGAAAGTTGTATGGCCAGGTAAAGCAACATGATTATACCTAGGACCTCGTCTGTGAAGTCCAGTCTAGTTAATTTTAGCTTGTTTTAATAAGCACCCACAAAGTATTTGGAAATCTACTGTAATACATTTGGAGGAGCAGTCAAAGAAGAGACAAAATTTTCATAAAAGACATTGATATGTAGAGATATAGTAGGTCAACAATTAGGATCTCCTGCTGCGGTGGTTCCTTCCTGCTGTGGTGGGCAGCCGAGCTCCACCACAACCACTCTCTCACTACCCCTCCTCAAAGAGGAATGGGGAGAATATATGATGAAAAGGGCTCAAAGGTTAAGATAAGGACAAGAAGATCACACAGTAGTTATTGTAGCAGGCAAAACAGACTCGGCATATGGAGACTGTAAGATTTATTGCTTATTATTTACAAGCTAGAGAAGTGAGAAACAAAGGAAAGAAACCAAAAGCACCTTCCCCCCCCATCCACCCTCTTCCACCTCCTCCCCCCGAGTGGTGCAGGGGAATGAGGGAATGGGAGTTATGGTCAGTCTACAGCGCTTCTTCTCTGCTGCTCCTTCTCAGTCACTCTTGTCCCCTGTGCTGTGGGGTCCCTCCCACGGGATGCAGTCCTTGATGAACTGATCTGGCATGGGCTTCCCACAGGCAGCAGCTCTTCCAGAACTGCTCTAGATATGGGTCCGTGCCACGGGGTCCATCCCTCAGGAGCAAACTACACCAACCTGGGTCCCCCACGGGCAGCAGTTCCTGCCAGGTTACCTGCTTCTGTGTGGTCTCCTCTCCATGGGCTACAGGTCTGGCTAAGAATCTGCTCTGGCAGGGATCTTCCACAGGAGGCAGTCTGTGGCAGTCTGTGGCAGTCTCTGTCGGTGCAGGGCCACCTGCTCCACCATGGTCTCCTCCATGGACTGCAGTGTGGAACCCTGCTCCACCGTGGTACGCCATGGGCTGCAGGGGGACATCCTGCTTCACCATGATCCTCACCACAGGCCACAGGGGACTTCTGCTCCGGCCCCTGGAGCACCTCTCCCCCTCCTTCTTCACTGACCTTGGCGCCTGCAAGGCTGTTCCTCACTCCTCTCACTCTCCCAGCTGCTGCATGCGCAGTGCTTTTTTTTTTTTTTTTCCCTGTCCTAAATATGCTCTCACAGAGGTGCAAAACAACATCGCTTATTGGCTCGACGCTGGTCAGCAGTGGGGTCCTTACCAAAGATGGGGCAGCTTCTAGATCCTTCTCACAGAAACCACCCCTATGGCCCCCTGCTACCAAAACCTTGCCACCTAAACCCACTACACCTGAATAGGAGAATAGAGAATAGGAGATTCTCTAGGTGAAGTTCAAAATATCAATCAGTACACATGTTGGGAACTGTGTATAGGCTTTCTATGCCCTGGTACCCAGTGCCAGGAGCATACAAAGATGAGTGCATTCCTTGGTCTTACAGCTGTTCTCACTAGGAAGGTTTTCTATTTTCTTCTGAAGAGTCAGAAAAAATGTAGCTCCAGTCTTGGTATAGATTAAGTTCCCACAAGTTTAACTTACTCAGTTTACAAGCTAAAAATACCCATTGTCTTCCAAAGTGCTTCAGTAGCACTCTACTATTTCTGTAGTACAGTTAAATAAACACTTAAGCATACAAATAATTACTATATTTGTTTGTGTCAGTACATGCATGACTCACAAGGCACTGCAAAAGTCCTTTTTCACACATATGAACATTATTGTAAATACACTTTTTGCATGTCCACAAGGGTATTTAAATCTCCAAGCAGACATACACAAATTACATCCTTAAAGATTTAAAATGGTATTATCTCACTTAAATTAATCTTCTCAGAACTTTGATATGTAACCTGCTCATCTACATCTCTCTGGTAATGCAGGTAGACAGGCACTTTGGATGATGACCTGGTCCTCACATCCTATGCTAAGTGCCTGAAATAATTGAAATGAGTTGCTTCTGGAAACTATATTCAGAGACCATATGCCTCTGAATTGCCTCTTTAATGACTATAGGTAGACCATAAACAATAGCATAATGCCATCAAACCACATGTTGTCTGCAAAGAGAAAACTGGCTTAAGTCTCTGTCCATGACTAGCCTCTCCAGCCATGCACTTATGTACATGTGAAATCACCCAGGCCTCATAAAAGAGAACCACTCTGGGATGACCTTCCTTTGCCTGCAGAATGACCATTTCTATTTCTAACCTTCTTCTGTGGAGATATCACAGCTCCAATAACAAATATGCCAGCAAAATAGAGACCATGCTAGAGAGAAAGAGGAGAATAATCTTAAATCAGACCCATAGCAGAAGATAAACAATTTTAACTATCTTTCTTGATAGGTTGCCTCTTTTAGTTGGCTAAAGTGAGATGAAATTCAAATTACTGAGTGTATAGTCCCTGTACATAAAAAACATTCTGAAAACTAGCTTTCATTTTTAAACTAAAAATTCTGTAGACTGTTACGTTTGAAAACTTGTTAAGAAATATGCTTGTTTGTTTTTTTCCTTCCTTACACCTCTTATTTTTATGATTTTTCACATAGGTTGGTGCAAGAACTGCACAATTACTGTAAGATAAAGAATAATAGACTCAGTTGGACCAAAGAATGAATAGAGGAAGCATTTCAGTTATAAGATTCTTTGTGAGAAGTGAACAGGGTTTAAAGTGCAATGATTTTTATTGGATTAGGAAATAAATTATAATACAAAAGCTTTTTAGAACTGACAATTGAAACAGGAACAGCAGAAGTCTGTAAAGTTATAATTGGTTTGTCTAATTAAATCAGATACTAAAATATTGAGTGTCACAACCTCTTATAAAGACTGGCTATTAAACAGGCATTTTTCATGGGATTCATCTTCTGATGAGATGAGATTCATCTCACCAAACTTTATATATCTGCTTTATAGTAATCTACATCTGAGGTAGTCACATTAATGTCCCTTTATATCACTGTTTAAAAAAAAAAAAAAAAGCACCAATTTAGAGTTCAATTCATTTGATTTATTTTGGTTGCCTACTTTGACTTGAGATGAACAGCACCCAAGAAGAACATGGTTTTTCTCCACAGATTATAAAAAAAGCCATGGGTAAAATGGTCAGTCATATGTCTACTTTGTGGAGCTCTGAGTTTAGGCAAGTTCATTTACGTTCTAGAGAACATAGTTTTCATAAAACTTATTTATTTCAGTTACTGGAATCATCCATTGGGTGAAACTGTTTATCTGAATGAAATGGGTATAATGTCATGGAAAGATTTTTGTTTGAGTTTATTCTTTGCTTTTCAATAAAACCTTCTAAAAACACTGAAAGCATTTCTACTCCTATTTAAAATAAATTACAAAATTTCTCTGTCAGTAAAGGTATATTTCTTTATTCATCACATGTCACTGTTTGACTAAGATGAACAGGCTCGTTTATGGGGGAGATAACACTACAAGAGCAGCTTCAGAGCTTCAAATAAAATGAGTGTTAGAAGAAGTCATGTTTGCAGGGCGATATTTTTTATTAGATCATGTAATATAGTTGGAAAGAACAAACAAGTTTCCAGGACATCATCTTGTCATGTGCTTGCCTTCTTCTTTATTCATGTCATGTCACTTCTGCTCTCTTGTAGGAACTGGGGACAACCAGCATGATATAGGAGACCTTTTTATTCCTTACACACGTTACATTCCTTACACACGTTACAGAAACATCCTCATACAATATGCTTGCTAAGATGTTACATGTCTTTCTCAGGTAGTTGAAGTATCCTATTGATATAAATGTCTACATGTATACACCATGACAAAATGCTCTAGGAATTTTACAGTTCCACAATGAGAAAGTAACATCTACCCTCAGACAAGAAGAAGCAAGTAGTTACAATGTGTTGTAAGAAGGAAGAATTTAAATAAGATTTATTTTGTATGCTTTCATGTATGTTTAATTCAGTCTCTTTACACAAGAAAATGCCGGAGGTGGTGTTCCACTGAAACCAATGGGATTTGGTTGCACATTTTCTGTACAAATTTGTGCTGCACAGTTTAGTAGTGCCAGAATCAGTATATGGATTTTGGGCACCTTGTGGGTGGAATCAACATGTTGTCTCTCACTCTTGCAGCTACCAGTGACCTGTTAGGATTCCGGTCTCCTGATTATCTCAGTAAAAATCTGCTTGATGACTGCTTCAGCTCTTCAGTCACCACATACATGTATGTATTGACATGTAACATATATCCTACCATGTTCAGATTCCTCTCTGGACAGTTTGGCTGTTCCATTGCCTAGGGACCTGACTGTACCATACAGTATTGAGACCAAAGCTGTCACAGGACAGCTCCTTTAGCCAGTGGTAATTCTAAATGAAGACCACCTTTCTGGCAATAATTACTTTTGTGCTCATAATTTTGAAATTCTAAGTGAATTTGAATATTATATTGAAAGTGATTTTCCCATTTTCATTAATATTCATTAGCTTCAGGACTAGTATATTATTGGTCACATGAGGTACCATGTGATTCTTGTTATTTTTGATGTGTAGATAGAAGTCCTGTAGAATTTGTAGCTCTGTAGCCACAAAATTAGATAATTTCTTCATACAAATATGTCACTAATTTGGCAGAACCCATGATGAGATTGTTATAGCAGAGCAATAAGATCACTGGGGTTTGAGTAACATTTGTGATGACAATGAGAAATTATTTTTTTTTAATTTTCTGAGGTCACCTGGAATTCCATCCACGTATTTATCAAGTTCTGTGGAATCACAAAGGCTTACTAATTCATCCAGAAATGCTTCAAATGTGAGCACCTATATAAATTATTATAATACATCCACTATTGTATTTTTCAGTTAGGCATTGGAATGGGTTAGCCAGGGAAGCAGTGGAGTCACCGTCCCTGGGGGTGTGTAAGGAAAGGTTGAACATAGTGCTTAGGGACATGGTTTAGTGGGTGATATTGGTGGTAGGGGGGTTGCTGGACCAGGTGATCTTGGAGGTCTTTTCCAACCTTAATGATTCTATAATTCTACGCTTTGTGGTCCTTTTTTTTAAAACAAAAAAAAAAAAAATTCTTTATCAACACCCTCTCTATTTTAACAAAGATGAGTTATTCATTAAGTTAAACTCTTAACCATGTCTCTTAATAACTTGGAATAATAATAGACAACTGTAGGTCAGATTCAGTACAGAGTCTAAAAGTATATTCTTCTAATTGCCAAAGCAATTATTGCTATTTAGCATTTTTAGTGAGACAGTGGCTTAAAACTTCATTCATTGATTGGGTCCTTATTGTGCCAGTCACTCTATTAACACAGACCAAAATAAGAAGTTTGCACAACTTAGCTCTGTAATTCAGGTTAGGAATAAATCAGTTTAAATGCATGACATACATATCATGACTGTTGTACCTTTCCTCCATAAGTATCTTATGCCTAAATTAATGTGTTTTTTTTTGTGTGTTTTTTTTTCTTGTAGAATATCTTGAATTTTTTAGAACTCATATCGAAAAATAAGCTACTAGTATTCACAGAAAAGGAAGAACAACTTTTTTTACCCATCATCCTATTAATCAAAAGAAAGCCTAAAACAAGTTCAATATTATTGCATACCTACGCAGATGCATAAGAACATATCTTCAGCTTTTGGTACACACGGCATGAGGAAAAATTTATACTGCTTGCTTAAAAATGTCTCATCACACCAATAATATATCTGGGATAATTTACTCTTTTTCATTGATTCATTAAGTATATGAATAGAATGTGCTTCCAGTAGTTTGGAGTAGAGCTCTGTAAAATTGCTTCTGAAAAATCAGTGATTTCTCTAATTAGTATCTAGTAACAATGAAAGGATTTTCCAATACAAAGCTAGCAGGTATCTCTCAACATTTGAGACTGATCAGAGATAACAAGAGTGACTGAAAGTTGTGCAGCTAGTTTGAAACAGAAGAAATGACTGAAGAGCACTTCAGATACACTCAGGAATTTCACAGTGGTCAGGACCAAGCAAATATATATTATCTACTTTTCTGCAGAATGGGAGGGAAATATTCAGTGTTCTGGGCATTAGTTGATTTTATATTTAATATATAAATATATTATATTGTAATATATTATATATTATAACATATATTATGATATATATTATATATTTATATTTTATCTGAAGTTTGAAATACGAAAGTAAAAGAAGCACCTGTTAGAAAAACTTTTAAAAATTATGAAAAATGTCAACACTACTGAAGAAAATGAAACAGCCTTGAGAAAAAAAAAGACTTCTCACATATTTCTGAGTCTCAAATAATGTTTCTACAGTCAAAAGATCATTCAAAATAAATTTAGGAAAGGGTCTCATGAAGCTTAAGTTAGCTTAGTAGTAAGAGAAATGTCTAGCAACTTTCATCAGAAATGATATTTTCTTCTTTGTGTGGGCCACACAATATCATTCTACAAAATAACTCACTTCATATGAAAACAAAAACTGAGCTGTTAGCCTTGCAACAAAAATTTGGACCAGGAGCATTTCTTCTCCCTTAATCAAGAAAACAAACCAAGTGTTTCACAGAAGTAATTAATGTACCAGAAATGGAAATATATATTTTTCTCTATAGATCAGATCATACTAGAAAAGTGAAATTAATTAACTGCATTTATTAAATGTAATCAAAACCTTCAGGTTTCTCAGTTAAGTGATTACCACTGTAAAAAGATCATGTATCCAAATATACTCAGCTGTTTGTTTTGGAAATATGATTTATGATCCAGAGAACATTCTGCTCTTATTCACCAGTGGAATTTTTTCTCTGTGTCTTCAGTTTGGCTGAGCTATTATTTACGAGATATTTACCACAGGTATCTACTATTAATGCTAAACTTAGAATGGAAATTATGGTAAATTTTGGTGTGAGTGATAAATATCCAGATTGTATCCACTGTTTCTTCCCAGATCTGAATTTCTATGCTTATGAAAAAAACATAGGAACAAAAAAAAAAAGTCATGAAAAGACTGCTATGGTAGCAGAAGCTATTCTTAGCTAGTCAGCATTATCTACAGAAACAGACTGATTCACTTTGATTGCCACTCAGCAGGACTGAAGGTAGAAGTCATATGTAAATAGATGGGCTAGAAATGGATGCCTGTATTCATTAATCTTTCATTAGACTCAATCTCAAAATTACCCAAAGGTTTTACAAGGACTTTTCAAACTCTAATTTGGCCCCTGGCCTTTAAACAAAATGAAAGCTATTGATTGATGTTCTGGCCAGGATGCAAATGAGCCCATCAGTTCCTGAATCAGGCTTTATTGGTTTAGATGCACTTTCTTATATCTGAACAGGAAAGCTATTTGGAAAAAAATAAAATAAAAAAAAGCTTCATAGTAAGGCTAATGCGTGTTAAATTAAGTAATTAAACAATGGAATAAAACCAAAGACTTTATTATTTCCAGAAACCAACAAAACTTTCTTTCACTGTCCTTTAAAACCTCAAAATGAGAAAAAATACAAGACACTTTTAATAAATATATATTTTCCTAATTAATTTTTGAGATACTACTATTCTGTATTCCCCTACCATGGAAAGCACAGATTTCTTGATGTAATATATCTTGCATTCATATTTCTTATGGAATGATCTATCTTCCTAAAGCAAATATTGATGTGCCCTCTACCATAAAAGGATAGAGAAAGTATCTTCAAATTTGAAGATGCATGTTTATTATTCAGATATTTTCTGTGATGATGTGTTAAGATGCCTTTTTTTTTTTTTTTTTTAATAGAACACAGTGTTCCTCTGTCTCCACTCTATTTTAATAGTGTAATAATAAAAAGGCTCTGAGATATGCAAGACCCGAATTCCCACTCTGTCTCAGTTTGAGAAAGCTTGACTCTCATTTTCTAGGGACTACCCAACCATGTCTCCAGGATGATCTCAACTGCAAATTAACTTTATTTTGCGTTAAAAAAAAAAGTCAGGATCAGTCATAAACATAGAGGTTACAACCTTCTATAGCTTTCCTCTCATCTGAATATCCTTATACCAAAGGAAAGCTGAGCATAGCCTGAGTGGGTACTCTTTAAAGCTGTGACTCTGAGGTCTCTGGCTGTGCAAAGATTCAGTCTGGAAGGAAGGAAGGAAGGAAGGAAGGAAGGAAGGAAGGAAGGAAGGAAGGAAGGAAGGCAGGCAGGCTAAGCTGTTGAAGATTCCACTTAAACAAACGGAAAAGCACCTTTCTTGACATGACTGAACACATTTCAAGGCTCAATCTTATCAGGGTTTACAAAGTTATATGGTGATGCTTTGTCAATACAAAATAGCTCAACTGAGCTATGGGAAAGCTGCAGTCTGCCTCTATCCCTCCAGCTGAAGCTGTGCCAATATTCTTCGAGAGCAAAAGAATTAGTGCCCTTCCTGCTGGAGGCTACAAGATGGAGCATGACTTTGGAAGGGTAAAAATATTCTACAGGGAGAAAGTCTTGACTGCTAGTACCTGTTCTAGTCACTGTGTTCTACTCATCACTCTCCAGACCACATTTGGAGTACTATGTCTACTCGGGGATCCCCTAGTACAAGACAGATATCAGTAAATTAAAGCATGTTTGTCTGAGGACTGTAAAGATCTTGGGGTGCTGGAACACATACCAGGTGAAGAGAAACTGAGAGAGTTGGGCTTGCCCAACCTGTAGAAGAGATGGCTTGTTGGAGACCAAACATCAGCCCCCACCTCCTAACTCTAAGTCATCAGGATTACAGAACTAAATTCTTCATAGCAGTATACAGCAGGAGGACAAGAAACAGTGGACATAATGGAGCAAGAACTTTTCAGATGGGACACACATTTTTCATCTCCCATGAGGACAGTATAGAATTGGAAGAAGTTACCCAGAATCTGTGCAGTATCTTTCCATCACCCTTGGATGTTTTCAATGCTCAACAACATAACACCCTGAGCCATCTAGGCTTGACCTCAAGATGACCCTGCTTTGAGCAAGAGGGTCACCTATCCTATGATTTTAACATGGAGGAGAGGAAGATACGAAAAGAAAATCAATCTTAAAAGTGTTTATACTTTCTTTCAGTTATAAATGTGGGAAGTACAACCTGGCCTCTCATGATTATAGCACATTGGTATACTGATTCTAAAGCCAGAGGGAGTGTCAGCTATTATCTAAGATAATATTTTTGCACAATAACATGCATCTTGGAACGTTTAAAGCTGATAAAGGGAGAGAAGAAAAGATGGAAGAAAATTGGAGATTTTATTTATTTATTTATTTTTTTTAATCTGAGAAAAATGGGGAAAAAATCTAGTAAGTTTTAGTTATATTTTCATGGAAAGATATTGTCAATAACTTGGTAGACTATCTGTGCCAGTGAAGTTCTCATATGCGTCTGATTGATTACTTGGCTTTATGGTAGACAAATATACAATCATGGAATCACAGAATATGGCCCATAGACGTAGGCATCTTTTCCCACCAATCTTAGGCACTGTTTTTCAAAGGTGGTAATATGTTTGCCACAATAGACTCTAGAAGAGAAAATAATGACCTTCATATGCAAATGGTTTAATTTTCATTTGGAAAAGGATCCCAGATCAGACCAACGAATAAGAAGCAATATTTATTTGATGTAGTGTCATGGCTTACTCACTCCAGATTACTTCATGTTGAAGTTTTTATGCTTGTGTCTGAAAACTATAATGTTTTATTCTTCAGATGTCCATTGCTTAAAAGTAAAATTAACTAAAACTAGTCAGTGTTTCACAAGAAACTGAGTTTGTTCAAACTTCAGTTTCATACTGAAAAACTACCTGATTGAAAATGTTTAGCAATGATTGTAAAAACTCTCATCAGGTTTGGAGTCCTTCAAAAGCTTCAAGAACATGGTAACCTACATGGAGGTAGTATTTGCAACAACAGCTTCAAAATGCTTTAACATCTTTCTCAATAAAGAACATTGTTCTGAATGTATTCAGTTATTGATTCAGTATTTTGAATAGATTTTGGCTTGAAGAGCAAATGGTAGAACTGAAGCAATATAGTATTCGTACCAGTATTCTAAAAGCCAGATTTACAATTACTGTAATTTAGTAAATGTGTGTATGTATATATGTATGAGATCTTCAGTGAACTCTAATCAGTCATCATTGTAATATTCTATTGGAAACCAAAGTTAAACATACAAAGCGAATGGAAACACAAAATACAATATCGGTTGGTAAAATACCGCTAGTGATATTACATTGTTTCTAAATTTTTGTTTTCATTTGTTGAAAATAAAGAAAAAATTCACAAGGCACATTTCCCTGCTCCCCCCGCCCCCACCTCAAAGTTTGTGATATGTTATGAATACCATTGGACTTAGATAACTCTTTCTGTGTATTGAAGTAACTCAGTGGAAAATATCTTCATGACATTAATCTTTTTTTTTTCTTTCTTTTTTTTTTTTTTTTTCTTCTCCTAGATAAATCTACTGTCCTGGGGTTTCATATCAGTGCTTTTGATCTTGGTAAGGTCTTCTTTAACAGATAATTTATCTGAAGTCAGATAGATTTGTAAGTTTTAGCCACCTGAAAATACTTTGGTTTAAAAACATTCTGCAGAGCAATTAAAAACATCTGAGTGGTGGTATGAGTCTGACCCATGTAAGTGTTTATATGATCCAAACTATTACCATGAACTTCAGAGAAGGAAAAGAAGTCTACCCTAATCAGACTTTTACAATGTTTATGAGATGATTTCCTTATTGTTTTATTCCTAGGTCTTTTTGAAGCAAAATTTCATGGCCACAGAAACTGACTGTTGCTCATCAGAGTTGCCAGATTTTCTCAGGGAGCTGGTGGAGTTGGTCCCTATCCTGTACCTGTACTGTGGATAGCTTTGGTTTGCAGAGCTGTCAAGCTGGCATTCTTCCACAGCACTCAAAATTCATTTTGGCTCCTGGGTGTGTTTTTCTGTTAATCAGCTGCCAATCCATTGTATAAATCTTTCCAGCCTATTTTATATAAAAGTTTCCAGTCTAGCAAAGCAGGGCTCTATAGGCTATTTCCAGACTTGCTGTCTCAGTTGTGTTGGCAGGATCCCAAGCTGTGCACACCAAGTGGCAGAAAGCCTGCTTACAAAGAAAGGGAGGCAGGGGGTAGGGAAGGGGAAAACTGAAGTGTAAGGTAGATATTACCACTGAAAAAAGATGGGTACAAACTAGAAGGAATTGGCATAACCTTGAAAATGGGTAGGACCAAAATGGGTAGGACAATGCAGAAGCAGGATGGAGCAAAGGTGTTTGGGATCATCAGGAGCCAAGGAAGGGTTTTTCAAGGTCACAGTCCACCCTTCCTTCCCAGCAAAGTCCAAGGGCAGAGGTGGCAATGCCGCCATCTCTCTTAGCTCTGGAGGCTAATCCTTCCTTAGCAGTCAATTCCAGAACCGCAAGCAAAGAGACCATTGCTTCCAGTGATGGAAATTTTAACAGTCTGTTGAATAGATTAGGTAAAATGCCTGTGCAGAATATACTGCAGAGACTGAAACATTGAATGGTTTTTTGAGTTTAAAATACTCTGTGTAACAGTCTGTTGTAGCTCTGTAACAATGGCCACCAAATAAAGGTTGCCTTTCACATCTTCAGGACTTCGTGTTTTCAACAGGATATAATTTAGCCTTGTTTTGTTTTTAAATTTAATCAGTTTTAAGGAGATGGATGTCTCTCCATTCTAGAATCAGAGCACAAACACTCTTTCACACACATCCATACAGGTGTGTAGACATATTCCTTGAGGACAGAGATTGCATTAACTGTATACAAAAAAGAATATAAAACTTCATAGTCATATTCTGAATATTTTACATTTAAAATATATGAATATAAAAATTTACTGAGTAAAGTTTGGGTTGTTTTTCATATTCACAAAATTAAAGCTCTCAGTTCAAACTTTCTGTAAAAATGAAGCTCTTTAAAGCTAGGGTAGAACATGTAAATTTTCACAGTCCAAACAATTTGCCCGAGGTATGTGTAATATATGTTAAGCAAGGGCAGATGCAGAAGGATTATAGTGGGAAGTGCAGCTCTACCTCAATGCACTGCTTTCTCTTTGTGAATGGCAAAAAAACACACATTAGCCCCTCCAAAATTTCACTGAGACAACACAAACTGAATATCCAAACCTTTTTTTCTATAATATATGCATTTTTTAAATACTACCCTTCCCCTCATTTTTTCCCCTTGGAAAATAAATAAATAAATAAATGCCCTCAACATTTATTTTAACATCTGTATAATACTCTTTGTTGCTTCTGCTGTTGTGCTGGTTGTCACCACAAGCAGAAATTCTACTCAGCTAATGTAAAACTGGAGGAATTTTCACTGATAAATATTCCATTTTAGATAAGATTTATTCCTACAGTTCAGGGGAATTCTTTTCAAATAAAACTGGTTTGTGCTTGTTTGTTTACTTTTTCTTTACACACCTCTTAAGAGTGTGTTTATTTTGCCTAGAGAACATACCTGATTTACTCCCTGGGTATTTGTAACTTCTTGCTGTTAGTTAAGTATATTTTGATTTGCTTCATACTATTTTGTCATATAGTAATTGAATACTTGATATTTATTTTCAGAATATTTATTAGAATAAAAATTTTTCCCAGAAATTATGGTAACAACACTTCAAGCGGTTAAAGGAGAGCTGGACTGTAGAAAGAGAGTACCAAGCATGGTTTTAAACTAAGCAGCATGGGGTCAGACAAAAGTTTACACTAGTGTAACTAATTACAAGGTCTCATATCGAAGACTTACTTTTCTGAAGTAAAATATGTCATGAGGAAAAAAAAAAAAAAACAAAACAGTGATGTCCACTCTGTTGAGTTGGGTGCAGAAGCTACAATATTGTAGCATGAAGAACTGATTGGCCCAATGAAATAAATCAACTGTAATCACAGAGAACTGCATGCCTGACTTGCTCAAAGCCATCCCTGAACTGAGCAGCAATGAAAGTCCAGCAGAGAGGTAACCAAATGCAGCCATGTTGTCTTTGAGATTGATGTTGTGCTTGAGATTGATGCTTAAGATGCTTGAGACTGAGATGCATTGCTGATGCTTAGGCATCATTCAGGGGAAGTATTTCTTGCCTGGTTCTTATAACTTTCCAGTGTCACATCTGCTGACATTTGTGGTTAATATAAGGCTCCGAACCAGGAATGGACTCTGAATCACATCAAGGATGCAGGTTCTTCTATAAAATTTGGACACACACATACTGTCAGAAGACACTTTTTTAGTATTATCTGTACACAAAAATCGTGTCAAAGTAACTTAAGATGTGAACATAAATGTTACAGCTAAATCAATGTAAAATAGAGAATCCATGATTTGAAAACTGAAAATACAGCTTCAGAACTTGAATGGACAAACTGAAACTACATTAGCTGAGTGATACACAATGCTGATCTGGAATAAATTTGCCTTGGCTGTTCAAATTTGTTTTAAAGAGTTGACAGGTTATTGTTGTATTGACAAGTTTTGTGCTGGATCAGGTATCATCTGTCCATGGTGTTTCAACTCATTATTGGCTTAGGTTTTACAAGCATAAAATTTAAATCCTTCAAAAACTACAGTGTTTTCACCACTTTGACAAAAGTGTCCAGATCTGATCCAAATCAAATTCATACTGTTGCATTAGCCTGCAGTACATCTAAACTCATTAAAAGTTTCAATTAAACTGCAAGTTACTCTGTGAAAGACTTTTTTTTTTTTCACCTAAAAATTAGTACTGGTACAATGAAAGGTGTTTAACACAACTGGCATCTTTATAGAAACAGTTTACGTGTAGCTCAGCCTAGACAGATGGTATGTGTCCTTATGTATAATCTTCTAAATAGCAATGTAGCATCTCTTTCATTTGACTGATCCTAACACAGACAATTTTCATCTGTCACACTTGGAAAAGTCTCAGAAGCAGTTGTTGTGGTCAGTGAAAGTGATGCCAACTGGAAAGTAATCTTTTGATCTGTGAGTGAAGTTCAACAAATAACAAAAGTTTTTAGTGAAAAATTCATTAATTTTAACTTTTTAAGAGTATTCATTTGTTGATTGAGAAAGTATGTTTTTATTATTTTTAATTATTAGAAAAGTATTCCAAGCCTAAGTCATCAGCATTCTGTTATGCATATCAATATTCCCATTTCACAATGTATATGTTGTTGGTTATTTACACATATTAAAGAATGTTTCTTGATGGAATTATTTGTTTAACCATGCATCAAAAATCAAGGTTTATAAATGAATAGAAATAATAAATAAATATTTAGAATGCTTAGGCAAACATTTGAACTATTTTTTTTTTTTTTTCTAAACATGGAGTTTTACAGAACTTGATCCCCTGAATATTATTTTTGGAAAACAAGTATGAAAAGATGTGAACACCACTGAAGTGACATTTTCCTGACTCAGTACTCACAGGATACAGAGGAGAACATTCATAGAAGAGCTGATGACTACGTGGATGACTCTGCCAGCAAAACACATTTAATTGTCCTCTCAAAAGCTGTATGTTTGTTTTGACACTCAGCAAGACAAGACAGTCCCCTTTACAGAGGGCTAAATTCACAATGCAGAAATGTGTCCTCTATATGAAATAACAGAATGCTGTTATAAATGTACAAAAAAATATCTTAAAAAATCTTGGCTTACAGGACAAGATGGATTAGACTTGAGGGCATGTGTTTATGGTTTATAAAACTCTCCTGAAACTGATGGTGCATTGTTGTGAAAGCAAAACCCTGTCATATGCCAGACAGCTCATTGGCTTCATTGCAGCTATGCGTTATCCAGGTGTTCAGAAGTAGTGCAGTTTCTTTGAACATGAGAACAACCAACATTACACTAATTACTCCTATGTGGAAGTCTAATATACCTAAAACATAGTGGGTTATTGTGCTGCTCAATGGATAAGGCTAGATCAGATGAGCCTCAGATAAGATAGGTTCAAGGAAGACTAAACTGTGATTGTCATAAGTTGTATATGTTTTGAAGATGTCATTCAACAATTTGCTTACCCATTCTGTGTCTCCTGTCTCAAAACATTTACAGCTTGGATACTTTATGTCTGTTCCATTACATTCTCAATACTTTCACATGGTATTGTTTCACAAAGAAATTGTAGTGAACATATTGACATATTACTTGATAAATATTGACATATTGACTGATTAAATTCTGGAGTACAATCTAATTTGCAGCTCTGTATCACCATTGAAAATATTTTCTGTTCATTCTCGTTTGTACTCTGAGTATGTGGTTACATGGGTTTCCTGTGCTTTTGGTGAGTACTGTGTGAGTGTCAGAACTGCTTCATTTCCTGCTCAGCTGTAAGACTGGGAACTACAGACACAAAATATAAAATTCTTATTCTATAGTGGCACCAAAGAACATGGTATTGAAAAATATGATTGAAAAAAATATAGAAGGAAGGAAGGAAGGAAGGAAGGAAGGAAGGAAGGAAGGAAGGAAGGAAGGAAGGAAGGAAGGAAGGAAGGAAGGAGAGAAAGGAAAAGGAAAAGGAAAAGGAAAAGGAAAAGGAAAAGGAAAAGGAAAAGAAAAAGAAAAAGAAAAAGAAAAAGAAAAAGAAAAAGAAAAAGAAAAAGAAAAAGAAAAAGAAAAAGAAAAAGAAAAAGAAAAAGAAAAAGAAAAAGAAAAAGAAAAAGAAAGCCTCAGCTTAGTTATACCCTTCAGTGGGTAAAGAATTTAAGATATGCAAGTAACCAACACATTGATCACACTTCCATGCAAACAATAGCATTCTTTTATAGTTCCTCAAAAACAATAAAATAAGCAAAAAAGGAAAAACAACCTTAGTATCTAGCAAAAGGAGGCTCAAACCTCCTGAGAATACAGATGAGAAAGAATATGAAAATTAGGCATAGATGTAATCATAAGGAGACTAAACGACATGGTGGAAGTAGAAGAAAACAAATACACCAGAAAAAAATGGTCACTCTGACTTCATCTTGCTATTAGATTAGGTCAAAAAGACAAGATTTATGGTGACTTCATGGTCTATGTCAAGTATCAGTGACTATTTTCAAATAATATTATTTGGGAAAAAAAAAAAAAAGAAAGAAAAAAATAGTTAATGTGAACCAAGTAACAGATTGCATTTAAAAGTATTGATCACATTTTGTAGAAAAATATACAATTAAGTCTTTTGTTTCTATATGTAATGAAAAGGCAAGTAAAGAATAATATTAAGATGTGGTCATTATTACTTGACAGTATCTAAAAAAAAAAAGGAATATTAATTGTTTGGAATGAAACTAAATGTAACTAACAGACCAAGTTCTGTTTTTAGAGATAATGACAATACTTTCATAAGAGGGATTTTATTGCAACTGTAAATCAAAAAAAAAAAAAAAAAAAGAACTTTATAAATTTTATTTATTTATTTATTAAATCACAGGTGTCCAGATGCAAGTGGAATAAGAAATAAAAGTAACGCAGCTTTGTAATATTCAAAGGTCAGTTTGTAATTTGGAAATTACAAACAATAAATTTGTGCTCTATCTACTGGCTATATCATATTGGAAATTTCAAAATGTTAGTTCTTTTGTTTTAATACAGTCTCATCCATATGTCTAACTGAAAATTTATTACAGTTATTAAGTCTGGGTATGGAATTCCAGTAGAAACAAGTTTGCATAATTTTTGGATGCAGGAGAAAAACACACAGAATCTGAGTCTAAAAAACAGTAATAATAATAAAAAAATCACTGACAGTTAAGTAGATAAGTGCTTTTATTTGTGAAGAAAGGGAAGGTTGATGTCACTTGCATTTTATTATTTTCTTCACACTACAGGCACAAATATTAGCTAGACAATTGATCTAAAAGGCTAATATAAATAAGTGCACATATCCTACACTTTTCATTTCAACTTTCTTTTACTTCAGAGTCTCTAGTTACCAAGGAAAGATATTCAAACTGCAGAAAAGCAGTTGTCCTTCCCCTTCATACAGAAATATTAGGAAGGCAGCAGGATAGTGATCTTCATCATAGAGTTTCTTCACTAGACAATGATTCATTCATGACCAAAGATGGAGTAAGAACATAGCACCATGACTAATGTGACTCACAAGAAAATATTTTGAAAAAAATAGATATTTATACTTTCAGAGTCACCACAACATCAACTTCCTCTTACAAAAGAGAATAACCTATAGTTTCCAACAAACATGTTTTAAGAACAAAGTTTTTACAGAGATTAAGTTGGTTCAGCTAGATGCAGTGGAAGATGTCCAGCCTTTGAATATCATCAGGTTTGGAAAGATCACACAATAAATCATGATAATGCTATAAGGAAAGAGGAAATAAAAGTTATAGTATATTTCCAAAGCTAATTACTCATGCTAAAAATTACCTTTACAGTCCCTTTGAGATGTGTTTAAAAGCAGTATACATCCTCTGCACATTTATAATCGAGATGTAAGGAATGTGATTTATTTATGTATTTATTTTCCTAGTGTATATCAAAGTATATAAAAAGTATATCAAAGAAATATGTGCATGAAATGTGGTGGTTTTCTGTGGCAATCACTTTGTAGGCTAGGGCACTGTAGACTCACCACAATCATCACATCATAATCATTACAATCTCTTGAGTATGTAGTTCTTGGTAGTATTACCCAGGAATAAGATTTATACCTAGAAATTGCAAGGAGGAAATGATCTTTGTCTTTGAGTCTGCCTAAATCTAGATTTGGAATGAAATAGTTAAACCATTTTCCAACTTCTCTTCTGATGAAAACATGTAGATATATTGTATATACTGTAGTGTATTATATGTGTATGATGGTTTTAAAATTACATTCTTTTGACTTATGTTATATTCTTTTGTTATGAAACTGTTAAAAATGTGAAGAAAAGCCTTTAAGAATCCTCCCTTGCACTTTCATATTTTTTAAGTGAGAGGCAGTGACAAGCTTATTTTTAACAATCTTCTGCAAATCACCTTAAACAACATTTGGCTTTTTTATTCCAAAATCTTTTTCTTTCATTTACTATTATAATAGCCGTTGTTGTTTTTGCATCCACCAAAAAATGTTCTTACAGAAGTCATAAATTCTCACCCTAATGTGGGCATGTGGCAAAGCAAACAAAACACAATCTTTACTCTTGCCCAATAAATGCCACTGTAAAGTTCCTATTTATTCTCAAAGAATAAGTTTGCCCCCTCTCTGAATGATTTTTTTTTCTACTCATGGGAAACTTAAGAGTTTCATGGAGCATCACAATCTTGTCCTTCTGAAGACTTTGACCATGATCCTTCAGCAAAGACAATGAAATTAGGAACTGGTGTTTCTCATATACTAAAAATTAATCTAAGCTTTCTTAGGTGGTTTCTGTGTGCCTCATGAAGGAACAGTTCATGGTGCAAGTAAATGTTTAATTTGTTTTACAGTTCACATTGATATAGTATCTCCTGCTAAGGTGAAGCTTAAACTGGGCTGAAGTAAAATCTTCACTAAAGGTCAGACTACTGGGGCTGGCATCTCTGATCAACAGTGTTTACATCACAATATTATGGGGCTAAGTGAGGAAGCATGAAGGGATGAGGAAACATATCATGCACATGCCCTTTTAATATGTACACATTAAGAAGACATTACTTTAAAAAGATCATCTGTGTTCATCTAAAACAATTACTTTACACATATAGAAGGTAGTTTAGTACTAGTTTTCCAAGTAAGCAGGTTAGCAATGGCATTTTTTTTTTCTAAAAAAGATCTCATTTGTATTTTGCTTCAGTTTCTCTGTAATATTTCTACAGTTACATAAATAAAAATAGTCTTCGGACTTAATTATGTTTCATACTGCTGAAATGAGCAAGGGTATTTTAAATAAGGAGTTTTACACAAGAAGAATGATGTGATTTAATTTACCTTTTAAAATATTACCCTGCTGTTTCTGGTATAAATCACAGTTTTCTCTAGGGCAGAATTATGGATTATTCAAAGCATATCTTGTCTTGAATAAAAAAATAAAAATAAAAAATTAACACCAAATAAAGCAATTGTGAGTAAAGATATCAACAGTAACATATGTTATTAATTATTTCTGCATTGTGACACTTCTATTTGGAGAAAAACAAACACAAAACAAAAACTCACACACCTAAGATTCTGGAAATTCATTTATTTTTTATTGTCTTGCAGATCAAAAGCATGACTAGACTTAGCTATTGAAGTCTCATTTAGTGCCTAGTGCTTATGCACTGTCACTGTCTAGACAAAGCTCTTTTGGTGAGATAGGAGTCACCTCCCTAAGCGCACTGCCTGTGGTAATACTGCTGCCATTCAGGAGCCACGACCTTGCTTCCTTTTTAAATGCTCTGTGGTCTTTCAGCTTAATTGTACTTGAAGCAATGAAACATGCATTCCATGTGACATGTGCAGGGAACTAATTGAATTTTTAAATGAAATTTCTATAAGTACTGAACAGATATGCAGGGATTTATTTTCTTCCTTTCTTTCTTTTTAACATTTAACAGTATGTTATCACTGGTCATTTTTCCTGGCTTTAAGTATCTAATGATCAAATTCCAGTGCAGCTATTTGGCTAACAGCTAAAATGCCTAAAATACATGTTTGACCTTCTCATTCAGAGCTCTACTGTAAATGCAGGTGAAAGGGTTGAAAGAATATAATCCAACCATTTTTATTATATATATATGTATAGGTTTCTACTGACCAGAAGTCAGAAATAGGTGACATTTTTCCTTTCCAGGTCCCCCCAACAAGTTTAAGTACATAAAGGCAGCAATAGTAACAAGTGTTACAGTGTTAGGAGGCCAAAGGACATCATTTTCCAGTACATTTTTGCTGCAAATGTGTCATGTGGCTTTTGAAATGAGGACAGAAATAGGCCAACATGTGTTATACATATGACCGAGAAGACAAATGCACAAGCCTTGAATTAATGGATTTATAACAGAAATTGGGAAAATAACCCATATGAAACTATTAATATAATTTCAGGGTCTTAAATTAATAGTGGTTAGTATAATCTAGAAACATTAGGGTCAGGATTGCCGCAATTAGTGTGGAAGCAATGTTAAGGACTGATATTATTGCTCTTATTTTGACAGCAAAACAGCCCCCCCTCCCCCCCAAATATATATAATATTCCTGTAAATGAGCTTTCAGAATCTACAAACATATAATTTCTCTGCTTGTTCTTTGCCAGCAGCCTGGACACATCCTGACGTGCAGATAACTGAAAGTATACATCAGATTAAAACAGTAAATATTTTAAAATCATCACTTCTTAATAGTATTAGCTGTGGCCCAATCAACTTTGCAGACAAACTAGGCATTTCAAGCACTCTGTTATTTCAGATAATAACAGTGGTAACAAATACTCATTCACATGACTTTAGCAGTGAAAATGCCTGGTAGTGGTCAACAAGCAATTGCAGAACAAAGTATGATTTTGTTACAGATCATAGGAAAAGGTTTCTGAACTTTACGTTATGATCCCCTTATCTTTAGGAGAAAGGAAGAGCACACCTTCCTTCTGCCCCCTTTAGTGACATAAACAGATCATTTTTCTCCATTGAGTGAAACATTCACCCATAAAGATATTCCTGAACTGAATGAAAAGTCAACAACCATGGATACTGGAATTACTACTAAAAGAAGACAGCCTAAATGACAGTTGCCTAATGATAACCTAAATCATGAAACCAGTACCAGAATCTCCACATACTCATTGAGTGGCTGGGAAAGCATGTGGTTTTCTTACTTTTGCATCACTTAGGTAGGATGTTGTACTATGCAGTTGTCACTGACTGAGACTCTACTTGAGTCATGTCAATATAATGAGAAGGGAAGAAATTGTGGGTATTGTCAGAAATGATGTAGTAGTAGTGGTGGTGGTGGTGGTGGTAGTAGTAAATAGTACCCAAATTATTTTTTGGAAAATAAAAATATGTGGATCTATTTTCTGGGGAGAGCTGGTACAGGCAAACAGACAGAGTCTGAAAGACAGAGAATATTTGGGTGGAGTTTTGTCTCATTTCCCAAGCACGATGAGTTCAAGTGACAAAGGGAGGAGACAGGAAAATGGGAGGATGTTATGGCGAAAGAAAAACTGTGACATACCTTCAAGGTCAAATACATGCTAGGAATGAGAAGAGAATGGGGGGGGGGGGGGGTGAGAAGGTGAGGCATCTATCCTGTCTCATGAAAACAAGGACAATAAAGATCCTATTTCTCCAACTGTCTCTTGCAGTGCAGTCTCACCTTGAATATTGTGTGCAGTTCTGGGCTCCACAATATAAAAAGGATGTTAAGATACTTAAATGCATCCAGAGGAGGATGACAAAGCTGCTAAAAGCACGGGAAGTTATGTCCTGTGAGGAGAGGCTGAGGACATTTGGTTTATCTAATTCAGAGAAAAGAATGCTGAGAGGTGACCTTGTTGCTCTCTGCAACTGCCTGAGGAGGGGAAGCAGAGACAGAATTTCTGGTCTCTGCTCCCTGGTAACTGATGACAGGGTGAATTAGGAAAAATGTCTTTGTTGTGAGTGTGGTCAAACACTAGAACACGCTTCCTATAGAGGTAATTGATGCCCCATGCCTGTCAGTGTTCAAAAGGCATTTGGATAATGCCCTCAGTAATATACTTTAACTTTTGGTTAGCAGAAGAAATGGTTAGAAATGTTCAGGCTGTTGGACTTGATGATCTTTGTAGGTTCCTTCCAACTCAGTTCAACTCAATTCAACTTAACTCAGTTCAGCTCAGTTCAACTCAACTCAACTCAATACAACACAACAAAATTTAACTCTCGTTCTGTTCTGTTCTGTTCTATTCTATTCCCCAAGGAAAGTTGGGTCAACAGTGAGGAGACTTCTTGCATCTATTTCTCTGGTTGGAAACAAAAGTTTAGGAATTCCTTTGCCACTCAAGGCCAAGTCCTCTCTTTTCTCCTAGTGACCTTTTCAGGTAGAGGCAGGTGAGCAAGGCAGAGAAAGAACTGTACCTTGAGTATTTTCTACAGGTTGGGGGCTGAGACTGTAGTGCCTGGAATCTCCGGTACACTAAAATTGTTTGAGTCCTCTGCTTTTACTGTAATGACATATATGATGCAGGTGTTATCTGTAGCTATACATAGGTATATGGCATAAACAACATGCCTCACAGTGCTAGTCGCTAATAATAGGCTGATCGTATTGCAGATTTTAAGACCTTGGCCACAAACAAGAAGGATGAGAATCCACCAAGATGAATAGAGCCGTTTACACCTCTTAGAGCTGCATTGTTTCTCTCTGTACTTATCTCTAAGGGGTGTTTTCATTTTCGAGAAACTTCTGTTGAGAAGATTGGAACACTCTAACACCTACTGGAGAAGTTCTCTTTAAGTCTTGATTTCTTCCAGACTGGCTACGTGTTCTGTGGTGGTTCAAAAGTACATTGATTACCTTAAAATTAGTTTGACTGACTCCTCTTGGTACCAGAGAGAAGAGTAAATCATTGAAACCTCCTCACTCTCATTTTCACATGTTGCTGATTTTAACAGTGTGGAAAGGCTCAAGATCCAACAATATAAATGAAATTATATTAACAAGATCTTTTGCCATTGAGCACTCAAGATAAAGAGACCTCCTTTTACTAATCTTTGACTTTAACAGTTTAAGAAGTAGTGAATTCTTCTGAGGAATAAGCTTTTTGCTGTTTCTGTTAAAGACCAAGCACTTCTTTGCCCTATGCCTTTACATTTGCACCTGAACAGACGTTTACTGAATTAATTACATGCTAATGAACACTTTTCATTAACATCACACACAAAAAAAAAAAAAAAAAAAAAAAAAAAGACTAGGGACTTCATCTAATCACCCTGAAATCTGCATAATCTAGGACAAACTGGCCTCAGTCTCCAAGTCTAGACAGAAATTTAGATAGTGATATTATGTGTTATTAGCACTTAAGGTCTTTGCAGGATTGATCCCTAAACCTGTGATAAAAGGATTTTTCCAGGACACTACCTTTGCACGCTGTTACTCCGTCAATTTTCCTCCCACTGTTTTCACTACTTGATTGTCTGTAGCATACAGTCATGCTATTCTCACTCACCTTCTGAGCTTTTCTGCAGTTGGTTAGTAATTCATTTCCTTGGGAGAGCAGAAGGATCCAGAAATATAATCTTTATTTTTAAATGTCACAAGACAGGAAGGTTCTAGTCAAATCTCATGTCTCTCTCAAACCCCAATGCTTATGAAGCTAACACTGTTAAGGCAGACCTACACCCTTGGCATTTTTCTAACATTTGACTTCATAGGCTTTGCTCAGTCCTCTGAAGGTATCCAAGGCAGGCCTGGCAAGACTCTTTCTCATAGGTGTTTTTGCTTTACACAACAATTAATCTTTATCACATCTTCTGGACTTCATTGATTCCAAGTAAATGGTTGGAACTACCAGGCTTCAGCTCACAGACTTTTCTAATAGCCAAGCTTGCTGTCATTATTTTAATACTTCCCTTAATTACAGTACTAATTTCTAAAGTCAGGATAGGTGAGTCCCAAGATGAGATCCTCTCTCTCATTCCAGCTTGGCAACCCAGATGCTAGCAAGGTAAAAACACTGATAGCAGGGTCAATAGCAAAGTGTAAGGAGTTGGAGGGAAAACCTGACAATGCAGTATGGTTTGAATTTTCTTTTTGAGAAACGCAGATATAGGATAAAAGAACAAAGAATTCATCCACATGAAAAATGCAGTAGTTTTTAGAAGACATTTTCCTGGTTTCAGTCCTTGAATTACCAGAATCATCACTTGATGTACCAGCTATAAGGTGCCTAAACAGAAAAGGGACCTCATTCAGCACATCAGCTGTGTAGGAGGCACATTCCTGTTAAATTCGTTACATGAATTATCAGTTCTTCTGGATCCAACAGGACCATATAATTCTAATAAGCACTCATAAATGTGGTAAACTAGCAATTTTTCTACATATGGTAGTAAAATTACAAAGCTATCAGGAAGTGAAAAATCTCCTCCAGCAACTCCATTCTACCAGAGTAGTCCATTAGACAGCTAGAAGCAAAAGTCCACCCTATAAACCTTCTCATATCACCATTTTCTTTCTCTCTTTGTCTTCTGTTTTAGCAGAGCAACTGTGGCTTGCACAGTTTTCTGCTAGAAGTGACATTGTTGCTGTGACTGGTTCTTTTGGTTGTTGAAGGGGAGATGAGATGAACTGCCAACTATGACCAAGTGTGGTAGCTGTCAATGTACAAGCCTAAAATTAAAAAGTAATGTGCCTGTGTATGTGGAAAAGGCAGTCAGGTTCCACTGGATGCTCTTGGCCAAGGTTATCCTGTGTTATAAGCTGATGTAGATGGTTATTGAACAGATTGGGGCCATCTAGCAACACCAATCCTTCTGTTCACCTAGCAATGTCAGAACAAAGGGACAGTTGCCCCTAAAAGCCACTTATATATTAATCCACTCAAGTGTTTTCTGCTTGTACATCTGGAGATGAGGCAGGATCAGACTCTAGTCATGACCTCACATAATCCTCCTTCCATAGTGATACCCTTGTGTAATACAAAAGAATATTTATGGTGTAAGGGTCATATGTCACAGCAGCATGAGGAGTCATAAGTGCCATGACTATGTCAGGAATAAACAAGTGTGACTGGCATGGAATAATAAACATGCCTGTTATATGACTGGGTAAGAGGCAGATTTGGGTATCCCTAGACAAGGCTGGTCAAAGATATAAAGTCATCATCACACACTAATGATGGTTCTGTGTGATACTCAAACGTACAATCATCAAATTTCACAGAATCATAGAATGGTTGAGTTTGGAAGGGACCTCTGGAGGTCATTTGGTCCAAACCCTGTGCTCAAGCAGGGCGACCTAGAGGACCATGTCCAGATGGTTTTGGTATATCTCAAAGTAGAGAGACTTCACAATCTTTCTGGGCAACTTGTGCCAATGTTCAGTTACCCTCACAGTGAAAAAGTGCTTCCTGATGTTTAGATGGAACCTACTGCATTTAACCTTGTGACCATTGCCCCTTGTCCTGTTACTGGACACCTTTGAAAAGAGGCTGGCTCTGTCCTCTTTGCACCCTCCCTTCAGGTATATATACATATTGATATGATTGCCTAAGCTTTCTCTTTTGTAGCTTTGACCATTTGACCATCAGACTATCAGCGTGGATGTTGTAATAACATAACGTTGAATTTAAAAGGAAATTATTTTCATATGTGAGCCAAGAAAAATTTTCTAGTAACAGCAGGAAGATTCAACTTGGATGCCTACAAACTATTGCAAGTTAATAATGGTTAGGCAGAGGGCCAATGGAAATAGATGGCATTTGTTTTTAAAAAATGTATTCATCCCTCTCCCCCTACACTTTGCCTGCTGTTTGTCTTCCTGGACTGGAAATGATTAATAGTAAAGCTGTGATTCTTTCTTGGGATCAGCTATGTTACTTACATAATCAATAGTTACTAATGTTAAATAGCAATAATATAAAATGTTAATGCTTTTTTACCTACATATGCTTCTGTCTGTTGGTGAAGCACTGTACTTGTTACTGTTGCGTCTGAATATATGTTCACGGTACAATCTCTTTAATGTCATCACAGCAACAATACACCTGGGATGTGGATGCTGTTAGCAAATTGCTGGTGTCAGGGATAGAAGAAAAAGACAGAAATTAAGAAAACCAAAGGATACACCAAACTACAGTTTCTGGTGCAAAAATGGCAAAGAAAGTGGTGAAGAGTCAAGAAATCCACAGAGCCAAACATAAAGTCTAGGCCAAGGCACAGGCAGGGATGGGGTAATAAATAGCAAGCTAGATAACAGCAAGGTCCTACAATGTATAGCTGAGATTCCCTTATTTTACCTTAGTCTAACAAGCCAATTCAACCTCAGCTTTGGCCAAATGGCTGACTGTGGCTCAGTCATCTTCCTGGATACAACAGTGTCTTTTACATTCTGTAAATACTTAGAGCCCATGGAACAATCTGCCCAGAAAGAAAAGTAATGAGATACACACCTCTTACATGTTCCTACATAACATGCACCAGGACGCCAATGTATGTAAACAGACATTGAAAACAGGCAGTGTTTTTCAAGTCTTTGCACCTTGCTCTAATAATAAACAGTAATCCGTCACTGTCATTTTTTTTCTGCATTTTCCCTTCTGACTCTTGGAGGAATGTTACACTAAAGCAATCTGGCTTCATTAACTTTGAACAAACTGCTGTAGTCACTTCCTTAGATGTGCCAAATATACACTTTTTTTTTTTTTTTTTAACACATATATCACATATATATAAGTATTGTAATAAAGACTCAAGGAGGAATGATTGTACAAAATTCTAGTGCTTACATGTGTATCACTCACAAGATCAGACTATAAGGAATTCTAAAATCTGTGAAACAATTTTTTTCCTCACTATTCTTCACTTTCTAGTTTTCAGCCCATTCACTTTCATTAGTATTCCTTCACTGCGTTGTCAGTCTGCATTATGGTGAGGTTTTGGAAGGCCTTCAATAAAAGAATACTTCACTGTGCTACAACCATCACCCTTTGTACCTCCATACAGATCCCAACAGAATGAATTTCTAAATGCCTACATGTTGCAGGAAACATGAATTCTTAATGAATCTTAGGATACAAGTCTAAACAGATGACAGTACTTTCCAATCTGCTACGGAAACAATATGTTTTAATTAAGTATAAGGTTTAATAAAATTTTCACTCCTTGTACAAAAATGAATGGTGATTAACAAACGACTGACGAGCCAACTCTAATAATTTCTGATTAAATGCTTTTGTTTAGTGTTTTCAGTCACTCTTTACAGGGAATTAATTACTGGAAATGAAAAAAAATGAAGGTTCATGCCAGTTAATATCCTTGAGAAAGTGGAAGGTAATCAACTGTATAAATTACAGTGGCATATGCAGGCCAGCTTGTGGTCAAAATCTGCACAACATATCCTATTCTATCTATCTATCTATCTATCTATCTATCTATCTATCTATCTATCTATCCCATATCCATATCCTGGTTTTAGGTAGTTTAGATTGAAAAGCGCATGTGAGGAAATCTGTCTCAAGTAGCTGCTCCATAGTTTTAAACAGGCAGTATT
Source organism: Anas acuta (assembly GCF_963932015.1). Lineage (NCBI taxonomy): Eukaryota > Metazoa > Chordata > Aves > Anseriformes > Anatidae > Anas > Anas acuta. The sequence continues at coordinate 185,263,252 of NC_088979.1, read as the reverse complement.
CAGATCAAGTAGCTGGTGTGACTTTTCTTCAGTTTATGAAATTTATTATTGTCATTTAATTATTTACAATGGACACAATTATTGCAGCTTCAAAGCATATGTTTACATTATCATTATTGTTATTCATAATAATTTTGCTACAAATTGCTTTTCAAGTAAGCAATCCATCTTCTAAGGGCAAATGTATATGCAGATATACATGAGAGCCATCCACCAGAGATGTCTTGCAAGGGGTTAGAGTAGGTGGGTGGGGGAAGGTGACACCCTGCTCTGAGGCACTGCAGGATGCACTCACCTCCTCACCTAGATCATGGTTTCATCTAGCCTAGCTGAGGCCATTTCAGCAAAATTGATATCGTAGGTATTCGAATGAATGTCCCCAAACAGGCTTTGTATAAATCTAATAAAAAGAGAAAGAGAGAAAACGAGTCACATTTTAGTATCCATTTTCCTCAAATAGGTGTTAGCTTGAAAATATATCTAGGAAAGTCTGATCGGCAATAAGCTTAAGAAGACAACTGAAAACTGTTAGCCAAGTCCATGGATCTGGACTTTTTGCTCCTCTTTTACAGTGAATTGATTGCCAATTAACTTGAGTTAGCTAACAGCTCTGTAAATGTTAATCTAGATATTTCATGACCAATTGAACACAAATGTTTGTGGTTTTCTCCATGTCTCAGCCAATTGGCAATCAATTAAATTGTATTTTAGCAGCAGCAAATGCAGTATTCTAGAACAAAGACTTTATTTCTGCAAAGAGAAGGGTGACTTTTCCCTGCAAAAAGACAGTACCGAGCCATTTGATGTTTTATTGTCTCCTGAGTCATTTAAAGTGTCTTTCATCATAGCTTGTCTCAAGCGCCACACAAGCTTGTAGTGGACATCTTACAGAGGAGGTTGCGGGGGGGAGGGGGGGGAATATTTCATGTACACTTCTGATTATGTTTTTAAGTGATTCTTTATGATTTTCTAATATTGCCTTGGTAATCACCATTTACGGTATTTAGTTACTTCATCTGAGCTAAACTGTTCATTGCAGGAGCCTTAAAAAATGGTATGAAATATTTGTAAATTATATTACTAATATATGAACTCAGTCTTATGTCACTCAAAATTGACGACAATCAGATACATACTTTTCCAGTGGTCAGAATGAACAAATTATTTCAAATATTTTGGGGTTACTACCTGCAGACAGAGGTAAGAAAATGTGATTAAGTACTGAATTTATCCATATAGAGATTCACTGGGTTATAAAATTATTTTTGACATTTAACTCTTCATAGGCAGATTTTACCAGAAGGTGGAAAAGCAGAGGCCTAAGAAAGTATGGATTAGAATAAAATGCAGAGAAGTGAAGTTATAGAAGATAAAAAGAAGTTGTTTGTTTGTTTGTTTGTTTGTTTTAATAATTTGGCTAAATGTTCAGTGCCATCAACCATATTAGTTTGTTCTGGGATTGGGAAAGGTCTCCTATAAGGTGTCAGTGAGAGGCTGGTGAAGGAATTTAATCATACACATGTTTATAATTAATCAATGAAGTTTCTAAATGTTCTGAAAGCTCCATGGGTGAAAAAGACCATTGACATCAGTACAGTTTTCACCATTGTGGATATTAGTTGATAAATATAACAATAATAAGAATGCAACTTAGTAAATAATATGAAAGTATTTTCTGGTCTGTGAGTGAGACTGACACATTCTCACCTATATCAGTGGGATTTTGTCACTGGTCATAATAGAAGTTGCATCATGTGCTCAGTTTGTGAAATGTAAACTCTGTTCAAACAGAGAAACGGGAAAAAAGTAGTATCAGTTTTTGCAAACACTGTTACGAGCACTTTCTCACAGTAAAAGGCTGGGAAGCAAGACTTTTCGTGAATAACTATTCTATGTGGTATTAACAAAACTGACATCCAGGCCTTACTTTTACAGGCAGTTTTATTTATTTATTTATTTATTTGTTTATTTATTCCTGAGTTACTTTGCCCTTGCTTTCCAAATAGCTCTTTTTCTATCTTACAGAAGGATGCAGCTCTGGCTTCTGAAAGAAAGAAGGATTCCCTTTCACCTCTCTCTATGGGGTTTCAACTTTGCAGTAGAGGTTTTTCTTTACAATTTCATCATTTCTTATTCCCTTGGAGTACTCCCGCCTGGAGCACTGTGTTCAGCTCTTGGACCCCCAGCACAAGAAGGAAATAAATATATTAGAATTAATCCAGAGGAGGGCCACAAAGATGATCAGAGGGCTAGAGCATCTCACCTATGACAAAGGCTGAGGGAAGTGGTGTTGTTCAGCCTCGAGAAGAAAAGGCTCAGGGGAGACCTTATACTAGCCTTCAAGTACCTGAAGGGGACTTACAGAAAAGCTGGGGAGGGACTCTTTGTCAGGAAGTGTAGTGATAGGACAAGGAGTAATGGTTCTAAACTAAAAAAAGGTAGATTTAGATTAGATATTCAGAAGAAATTCTTTACTCAGAGGGTGATGAGGCACAGGCACAGGCTGCCCAGAGAAGCTGTGGATGCCCAATCCCTGAAAGTGTTCAAGGCCAGGCTGGATGGGGCTTCGGGCAACCTGATCTAGTGGGAAGTGTCCCTGCCCATGGCAGAGGGGTTGGTACTAGATGGTCTTTAAAGTCCCTTCCAACACAAACCACTGTGTGATTTCCTCTCTAGGACATCCCTTTTGTCACAAACTAAGAAATAATCCTGTAATCACGACACAGACCAAGTTCCCCCTGGATATTAATGGATTTTTAAATTATTGTTCTTGTTATTATTATTTTACCCAACAACTGCAGAATTGGATCCTATGCCACCAGGAGCACTTTGGCTAGGAAATGTCAGGGAAGTGATGATACTCATCAGTCAGAGATGTTTGAGTGAATCACCACAATAAGCACTAGACTGGAGAACAGTGTATCTTTAAAATGCACTCAAAGTTCATGGTTTACATAGGGATTAATCAAGATTTCCAAGATCAGTTGTTGTAGCTTTCCTTTAAGTATACTGGAATACAATACATGTATGTATTGTATGAGTATCAGTAGAAGTACCCTAGAGATGACAAAGGAGATTAGATTATATTTGCTGATGAAACTGAAAATGACATAGAAATAGGGAAATCATAGATCTTGGCATAAAATCATAAATCAAAGTTTTATCTCTCAACTCATCTGCATTACTCTTATTGCTGCAATTGTTTTTTGTGGTGCATAGCTGAAAAGTGTCATCATTTATTAGCTATTCTGATACGTTTAATGTATTGTCTCATTTACAATTGTACCTGTGAAGCTGGTTACAAAATAGGGCATAATACCAAGATGTGCAAAAATATTCATGAATTATGTTGTAATCTTTACAAGACTCCAAGTGATTGAAGTTCTGCTTCATCAGGAGGTGAGGTACTGCATGCCTGTCAAGCAGGTGCTCAGCACCTAATCTGAAAAAAAAAATAAAAATGAACATCTAAAATAGCTTGCATGCAAGGTTAAAAATAGTAGGATTTGTCAACATTCCTTGTAAAATTAAATTCTTTGTTGCATAAATTATAAGATAGAAACTATGGGATTCCTTAGATAGCACAGACCAAAGAAAAGTAAGCCTGATATTACACATATTTTTCTTTTGCAATAAAATCTCTATTCCTCCACATGCCAGTCCCAAGCTGTTGTGCATATTCCCTCACTTAGTCTGGATCATTATCACAGAGATCAGTTTATTGATTCGAATGTCAGTGTACTAGCAAAAGGAAAGGATGGTGTGAGGGAGGAACAGTTTAGCTGATGTTGGCTTTGAGAGAAGGTCAGTAACCCCATAGCTTCACCATCATGAAAAAGTCTCTGTCACTACTTCTATTGATTAGGTCAAATGTGCATTATGTTTTGCCAGTAGCAAAAGGGACACTGTCAATAAATTTTATATTGGTTCAACAAGCGGAATGAGCATTGTGGACTGAAAACTTTTTTTTTCTAAACTCATGAGTATTAGGGTGATCAAATCCCTAGTATTTCTAAATTGGCTGTACTTGCACCAAGACAGGAACAAGAATTCCTAGATGACTTATGAAAAATGGTGATTTGATGTACTATACAGTCAGTTTATTCTGGTGTTCAGCTATCTTTACAGACACAAAGTTCTTCCTTGCAACCTTGATCTGTCTTCCTGTGGGTTAATTTTGCTAACTATTTACCTCAGACCATAGACTAGAAAACTGAAATTTGTTATACTTTTCTATGCTAATGAAAATCTGTATATTGTAGGGTTTTTGCTATTTAAACAACAGAAAAATCTTTGTAGAGTTTGTGATGTTGGGAACATTTGCCAACTATTAATGTACACCTTTCCATAGGATGATTTGAAAGAAACTGTTCCATTTAATGATTTTATAAGGATTTGAAACTTGGAAAAGAAATAAAACCATCCAAAAAAAAAACAAAGAAACAACTAACAGAAGGAGAAACAAACAAACAAACAAACAAAAACAAAGTCATAGAACGGAATTGATAATATATTTATATTTTTAACTGGAGTAGACTGATTTTTATTGTCTATGTTTTCCTGGCCTAAAACAAGGGAACCAAAAAAGTAGAGAGACACTGAGTTTAACCTTGAAAACAGACTATCTATAATAAGTAAAAGAGGTGTTTCAAGCAAAGCCTTTTATTTCAACAGATTTTTCCAGTATATATATATATAAAACAAAATCCAACTAGATATATGATGGCATGTTTCATGAAATTATAAAACATTTTCCAGAATTCTGAGAGCAAAGTAGCTTTCAATTTTTAGTATAATTTTCTGCAATCTTTTGTTATACCCAATTGTAAAAGTGATTTGCTAAGTCATTAACAGTAAATAAAGAACCACATAGATCTACCTCTGTTGACCGTGACTCAAATGTAATTTCAAAGTTTAACACAGACTCACCTGAGAAAGAAGTGTAAGTTAAAGTATGGGTCCCAATAATTCTCTTACTGCTACTATAAGCAGCTTTTTACATAATGGTTTGTATAGTCAATTAGCAGAGTATTAGCAAGAATAGATAGCATTCCTACTAAGACCATATTAATTAGAGCTTAAACACAGCTAATCTGAGACCTATATTGAATTTATATTATTATGTAAGCATAATGCTTCCATATGCAAATATTTCCTTCATTGGATTTTCAAGGAAAAACAAGTTCTAGCATCTGAGATACAAATATGAAAAATGTAATAGATATTTGGAAGCCACATAATATCTCTTAAAACTCAAGTGTGCCTGTCATATCATAAATAATAGCAGGATTTTGAGCAGTAAAGGATGCAAAAGATTGAATACCTTTTAAATTTATGGGAACAGAAGGAGTGGCATTGCTAGCTGAGGAAATCTATGCAATAGTTTCAAGTATTTATCCGCTCTTCATTTTGCCTTGTTATTCTCCAGTTCTGGGATTCTGTAGTACAACTGCTTTCAGCAAATAATATTCTGTTATGTCTCTATGCCCATATTTTTTATTGATCCACATGAATTCATCAGTTTTGAGATATTCTCTGAGATTAATTTGGAATTCTGTCTAAATACAGATTTAAATTTATCTTTAGTTGCATGGTTTTATGGCTTCCTTATCACTTTATTAATCAGTTCTACAATACAACCAAAGCCTAATACATGTGATATATCAGCTACCTGAAGGAACCCCTTAGGCAAATCCATATTATATTTTTTCAAGCACAGTTAACCATGAAGCTAAGTGATCACAAATTTACAAGTACAGCAAGCCGCAGTACAACAATATCAGAAAAGCTGTGTATCAGGATGAAACTGAAATGTCACCATCTTACCTTCTGTCACCAATAGTAGCATCACTGTTGTTAGTAGGAAGATTAGACTGATAATAAACCGATGGGGCCACAATGTTCTGTAATGTTATCTAGTTATGCTACTGAGAATTACTGCCCATCTGTATGCCAGAGGACAAGTGCTTCTCATCGTGGCTGGAATGATGTCGTAGAATGAGGGCCAATATGCTCGTAAATGTTCATGCCAAGAGTAATGTAAGTGACTGGGGGCTCACTGGGCAGGCTGCCTCTGCAGCTTTAGACACTGAGTTGACAGCCTTTTCATTCAAATTCCTCTCTTCCAACAGCTACATTTTCACCAACTGTATGTACCTTAGTATTGCCCTAAGTTAACAAAATAAAAATCTATTTTCATATTGACTTTTTTTTTTCTTTTCTGAAATTGTAGCCTTCCGAAACTTATGGGGCCTTTAAGAATTAGCCGTATCCTTCCATATCTAAAAATATCAGTCAACAATATTTTAAAATCTCTCTTTCCAATGTACACATCATTTTCAGAACATATACTTTAATTTCACCAACAGAGGTCAGTAAACCACTGAAAGAGAGCCATAGGAGTCTGGTGAGAACACACCTTTGTCAATCTTTCTAATATCCCTTTGATTTATTTTTTTTAAAGGGTCTTTTTTGTTTGCTTCAGTAAATACAGGTTTAGTGAACTGGAAAAAAAAATAAAAAAATGCCAGTGTATGCTTTTGAATTAATACAAAAGAATATATATATATACTCTCTCTCTCTATATATATATGTTAGGGAGATTAATTACACAAAATACTATATTGTTAAGACTCTTTCATCACTGGAGAATATTTGAAATACCTGTTATGAAGCTAGTAGCATACATTCATGCATAAGTGTGACTGCAGCTACATCAATTTGTCAAGGTTGAACCAGTTTGCAATTTAAGTAATGTTTTGAATGATCTGCAGAATTTTCCTTTTCAAGCTTTGTTCTGTGGAAAACCAACTGAGTATGCAGAGAGAGCATAAAGAGGAGGATCCCAGGGAAGAAACATTTGATGATATCAAAATAATAACAGATAGAAGTGCGGGAGAAACCAAGACCTGTCACTGACTTGCTCAGTTTGACAGTAACGCTCAGCTAATGGAACTATATGAACACATCATTTTCCAACATTCAACTGTAGTGAAAAGCTATTTTTACAAATCATTACTTTCAGTATATGCTGTTTCAGCCACGTGTCTTCTATTAGTGTACAGGGGAGTTTCACAACGAAAGCTGCCTTTGCAGTACTGAAAGTATACCTTTTATGTTGAACTAATCCCAGAGGGGAGTCAGCACCAGCACCCGTGTCCTTTTGACCTTTATCCTTTTAATGCATTTTGCCTCAGTAGCAAAAGGTGAAAACCTTTTTTTTTTTTTTTTTTTTTTTTTTTTTTATGTTGCAAAACAGAATGCTTCAACAGCATTTCTCTGCGAGAGCAAGGAGAGTAAAATAGAGTAAAATAGACTCCTGTGGAAACTTTGAAAGCACCCAGTTCAGCAATCAGCAACAGCTTTACAAATGTATTTTTAGAATTGCTTTCCCGGTAGCCCTTTGAAAGCTCACCCTCATGGTCGCTACCACCGCTCTCAACAGCTGTGAGCATGTAAAGCCACTGGAGTGGAAGATGTTAATTATCATCAGCTACTGGAATTTCTCCAGGGACTACTTGTGGTTAGAAACATGCTTCCCTAAAGATCTGCACTAGGCACGGGGATCATCCCTCCTCCAGTATATCTGCGTCTCTACTCTTAAGCGAAAGATAATCAATTACAACTGCCAACCTGCACTTCTAAGCATTCTACTCTTAGGACAGGATAGTGTGACCACCCCCAGCAATATTAACTGCAAAATCTTTCATCTGTGTAATTGCAATAATAAGTGTTTTCATGTATATGTGAGTTTTGCAGGGAATACGCTTAACATACACAGGGATTTTGATAAAAAACTAGAGAATTCTAAAATTAAAAAGCAATTTGCAGATTAAAAAAAAAAAAAGGAAATAGTCAAGTTGATGGACACAACCACTTTTTGTTTTGTCTTCCCCCCCCCTCCCAAACAATTGAACTCTCTATGGACAAGAAAAAACTACCTACCCTCCCCCCATATCATCAGGAAACTGCACACACAGAAATGGTCTTTCCCCCCTTCTGCTTTACCTCCTGCTATTCAGTGGCATTTTGAGTCTAAACTAGTTAGCGTCAGGAGCTTGATATGATGTCAGCAAGTGAGATATTCCCCACAGGGAACCAAAATAATAGTAGATGAGCTGGCAGAAAGATCTCCAGAAAGGGAAATAAAGCAAACCCAACAGATTTTAAGCCTAGCTTCTTACTATTAATACTACAAAGCACCTTTAATGACTGAACACATCCTTAAATGTACCTTACAGATCCCTCTGGGGTAATTAAACCCTGTAATCATTACCACCCCCACAAAAAGACCAAGTCAGGTCAACAGGCACCAGCTTTATAGAAACCAGGATGAACTCAGTAATCTGCAGGACTCGACTCCCAACAAAGATGAATGCTCAGGGTATGTCTCCTGCTATGGGTCAGAATCTCACGTGTCCCCCAAGTATCACATGGAGTGATACAATACACTGGGTGTTTTTGATAACAAGAAAGTGAAAGAAAACAGGCACTCAACTCTCCAAGAATGCTGGTATTTCCACAGGAAATTCTCTTCCACCCCCAGGAGGAAGGGGGCAAGAGGAAGGAAGGAAATGGAATGTAATGGAAAGTAAACAAGTCAACTATGAAAACAGTCACCATGAGCAAGTACAAAAATGCTTCTTTGTTATGTTTAAGGACAATGAGTACAGTGGTATTTCAGTTATTCAGTGTTTACAGAGTTAAAAATACATAATCACAGGCCAGCTCCCTTCAGGCAGGCCCTTAGTACTGCTGCATCATATACCTATTGCAGTTCAACATCAAATATGGTGATCAAGAAGTAGGTACAGTCAAGACAAGGGATTGATTAATTCTTCCAAAACTGCCACCAGTTAATAGCATAGGCCTATTAACTCCAGGTCAGACGGTGTAGGCATTTACAAGTTAAGTTCATTAACAGAACACTTGTTCCCCAGCTGGATTCAAGAGTAATGGTGAAGATAAAAGTGAGCGCATACAGACACACAGAACTGTTATGTACAAAAAAAGTTTAATTGAAATACCTGTATAAAAAATATGATCTCCATACATTTCACACTGTTAAACAGAAGAAAAAAATCCAAATCCAAGCTGCATAAATGCAACCAGATCACAGAAACACAGCTATTAAAATAAATTAAGGTTTATGACTCTGCCACTCTACCTTCCAGAGCCAATGCACGGAGACTGTACAATGTCAATAATTTAAAACCTTTCCAAACAGCATTACTTTACATTTCTGGTGCAATACCAGACAAAAGGCATACTGACTAACTTTAAAAAGTCATTCTATTTCCCTTAAATTAGACTTTGTACAACAATTTTCCAACTTCCAACAAAAATTGATAAGGTCAGAAATATTTTTTTGTCTTTTTTCTTTTTTTTTTAAACAAAAGTTGACAGGAATGCAGAAAAAAAGTGCCATGGGCAAACCACTAGAATTCCCATGGGGAGGAGGAGGGGAAAGCACAGTGTTGAATAACTCTAACCAAATAAATTAACCAAATAAATAGCCACAGCTGAAACCTGTGGGAGGTCTTCTAAACTTCAAACAATAAATAACTGTATAGTACATGGGAAAACCAAGTTTACATAAACACATTATACAGGTATGGAAAAAAAAAGTAAAGTCCTTGAATATTGCATTGATTGTGCATTCAACATGCCCATACATACTCTTAAGACTCGCAGGGTGACAAAAGGCCAGGGGGAGTTGAGAAAGGGGCTTCTCATGCCCAGTGGTAGAGATGATAAAAGGAAACATGAATAAATGTTTCTGATAAAAAAGCTGATATACCTGTTCATATTTCTGTGCAGGCTATAAGAAATACTTTGAGCAGCAGAGGTGGGTTGGATTTGGAAAGGGCCGGGGGCAGGAGTGAAATGTCTGTGTTCAAGTATTCCATCACCAGTGGATGGGACTACTTCATTCAATCACCGAACATGTTCTCCAATGCATCATAGGAGCTGCTTCCTCCAGCACTGGGTCTAAAGGGAGCAAATTCCTATAATGAACTGGATCTTCTTTGGACATACACAGCTCAAAAAAGAAAGTCCCACTGAAGCAGCTTTCAAAAAGGCACTCAAAAGCAAATAAAATCTAGTCCAGGCTCTATGAGAGCAAAAAAGTTTACCATGTATTCAAGAGGTCACTGCTTTCTTAATAAGGTCAGTCTTTGACTAAGTACTGGCCTGCAACTCCCAAACATCAGCGTTTCCAAAGGAAATCTCTCATTCCAAAGCAGAAACCAGCAAAAGGGGAAAATAAAATCAAGTCCCTCAGACAAAGATTCAACTACAGAATAATGAATGCATTTTTCTAGCCCCTCCTACGTATTGGCAGCAGCACTGTGGTCTTTCTGCTTGTAGCTCCCCTCCCAATGCGAGGTCCTTAGTAATTCACAGACTCTCATTACTTGAACTTGTGCTCGATACATCAGTATCAAGGGTCCGTAGCCTTATGTCACAGTCCTCAGACTTCACTACTTCAGATTTGTGCATCCATTGATGGTCAAAAATTTGCTCAAGTGTTGGTCTGTCTGAAGGCCTCAGTGAAAGGCACCATTTGATCAGCTGTTGACATTCTGAAACAAGCAAAGAAGGAATTCCAGATCAGAAAAATAAGGAGACTGTCTTGGAAAACAACCAGCCAACCCACCCAGACACATAACTTTTGTAAATTCAAGATAGTCTCAAAAAACAAAAACAAAAAACAAACAAAAAAAAACAGAAAACCTAAAAAAAATAAAACAAAAAAAAAAGTCCCCACTCAACACCCCCACACAACTCACCAGGTGAAATTCTCCTCCTGAAGTATAATCGTCCCCTCAAGATTTCTTCATCTTGCTCAAAAGGGATGTCTCCGCAAACCATATCATACAGCAGAACTCCCAGAGACCATACTGTCGCTGACCTCCCATGGTATCTGTGGTATCTGATCCACTCTGGCGGGCTGTATACTCTCGTTCCTAAAAGCAGGAAAAAAAGTAAAGGATTAGTGTTTTCCCATTCTTCAAGTAGCTCTACTAAGGCTAAATTAAGTTAATTGTTTGGAATAATAAAAAAAAAAAAAGCAGGTTTTGATTTTTTTTTTTTTTTATGGCCCCAAACTATTAGTGGTGTAACTTCAGGTCATCTGTGGAGTTACACCATCAACCATCCGGTTGTGCTATTTTGTTGCAAGGAATAACAGGGCTGCCATCAGCTGACTGTTTACTAAGGCGAGCTCCCTTTCACTGACCACGTGGCGTCTGCAGCATCACACCAAAAATAGACACAAAAGGACAAAGGGGGCTGTCGGGGAGGAGAAGAGAGGGAGTCGAGAAGGTGAAACTCAGGTCTGCCTTATTACACAGGGATAATCTGCTTTATCCAATTCCACTGGGCAGTAAACAAAATAAGGCTGCTTACAATTTTTATGTTTTTTATGTTTTTTTTTTTTTTTTTTTTTTAAAAAAAAAGGCCCCATGCTTCTCCGCAGCAGCCTTTTTAACCCGCCCTCTCTTTGCCTGCGGTGCTCCTTGGATACCAAACAAAAACGAGAATTTGTGATGCTGAAGGTCACGTGGCCTAGGGGTTCGGGTTTCACAACAAACAGATGTTAAGTGCAGCAGCTGAGGATGGAGGTCGGAAAAAAAAAAAAGTCCCTTGGTTACATCAGTCACATTCAAAGGGCAAGGGAAAATATCCTCTATCATGTGCAAGCTTATTTTCAGATTTCCCATCTCTAAACCATCAAGCCTGACCCTGAAGCTAGTATCACGTTATTTTCAGGGAGCGTATTTGTCCCATCACTTTGAAATCTGCAATGCGGGATTTCCAGGACACCAGCGGAAAGGGAGGGGGAGAGCTATTGCTTCGAGTTAAAAAAAGCACTGCATGTAAAAACTGCATATCCACACATGGAAACATCCGACACTGGTGAAGCCTCCATGTAAACAGATCGCCCTCTAGGAAAAAAAATGCTTTTTCCAAGACAGGGAAATATAAACTGCTGCGTCACTGCCTGGAATTGCTTCTTTCCTACGCAACTGAACACCCTAAGCTGCTTCGGGTCCAAAGGTTTCCATTACCGATAGACCTGATATGAACCGCTGCGTCAGAGGCGCCCTCGCTACTTGGAGGCGCCAGAAACAGGATAAGCGGCAGCTATAGGGCATCGCCCTGGGAGGGGCACGGGGTCTGGCCAAACTCGGCACGCTGTGGCTGGGCTGCCCCGGGCAAGGAGGGCACGTACCATCAAAGTCAGTATAGACTGTGTCCTTGAGGATGGCCCCTGAGCCGAAGTCGATTAGCTTCAGCTCGCCTGTCCTGAGGTCAACCAGCAGGTTCTCATCCTTGATGTCCCGGTGCACCACGCCGCAGCCGTAGCAGTGGCGCACCGCCTCCAGCACCTGCCGGAAGAACCCACGGGCTGTGTCCTCGTCCAGGGCTCCCTTCTCCGTGATGAAGTCAAAGAGATCCTTCACCAGCTCGGGCCGCTCCATGATGATCAGGTAGCCATCAGGACGCTCGTACCAGTCCAGCAGCTTGATGACCCCCCTGAAGCCGGAGCCCACCTTCTTCAGGAGGACGATCTCCAAGGGCACCATGACGCCGCCCTGGGCAGAGAAAGGGGAGGCGAGCGGGTCACTCGGGGGCGGCGGGCAGGGCAGGGCAGGACGAGGCAAGGCAGGGTAGGGCAGTGCCACCCACCGCCGCCCCGCGGGGTGGCTCCTCCGCTGCCGCAGTCCGAGGGGCGGGCGCGGCGCTGCGGCGGCGAACCCCCGCCAAATTCCCCCCGACGCAGACACCGCGCCGGCGGGCGGGGCGAGCCCCGCCGCCCACACAATAGCCCCGACGGAGCCCACCCCTCCCAAAAATAAAATTAATAGGAAAAAAAAAATAAATAAGAAAAATGAAGTACTTACAATCGTGCCCCACTCGGTCACCCGCTCCTTCACCACATGCTTCACGGCGACCTGCGGGGCGAGGAGGGGGGAAAGGGAGGGCGGTGAGCGGCGGGGCCGGGCAGGGCAGGGCTCGCCCCGTGCCCGCCGCCCGCCGCGCCGCCCCGAGCCTCACCGGCAAGCCGTCGGCGATCCTGCTGCCCGCGTAGACGGTGCCGAAGCCGCCGCTGCCCAGCACGGAGCCCACCTGGTACACTTTGTCGAACGGCTCCTTCTCCACTTTCACTGGGGAAACGGGAGGGAAAGCGCGGCGTTAGCGACCGGGCTACGCCTCGGCGAAAATTAGGGCTCAAAAAAAAAAAAATTAAAAAATAAAATAATAATATACGTATTAAAGCCCCCCCCGAGCACGTCCGCTGGACGCATCGCCCTAATTCTGCACGAGGCTTTTTTTTTTTTTTTTTTTAAATTTCCTCCTCAAAAATCTTCTTCGGTTATATTAAAAAAAAAAATCGCAATAAAAAGGGGAGAGCCCCAAGTTTCGGGCGGCTGCGTGGCGCCGGCCACGGGGCTGGGGCCGCCCGCGGGGGGAAGCCCCCGGCGCCCCGCCGTACCTGGCTGCAGGATCTTCACCGGCAAGTGGTCCATGCTGGCGGGGCTGCAGATGTGGGCCAGCGAGCCGAACTTGGAGAGCAACATCTTCCGTGCGGGGGGAGCCCCCTGCGTCCTCCTCCTCCTCCTCAGCGAGCCCAGACCCTCCGCGCGGGGCTTCCCTGGTGGCCCCTGCGGCGGGCACCGACGGCCTCCCCGGCACGGATCCGCGCCAAGTCCCCCTCCTTGTCCTCGTCCTCGTCCTCCGGCGGCGGCGAAAGGGCCCCTTCCAGCCGGGGGCCGCGTCCCGTGGAGCCGGCCCTGCGGTGCGGTGCGGCGGTGGCGGCGGGGAGCGGGCTGGGCGCAGGAGCCGCGCCGCCGCCCTGCCTGCCCGCGCGCTTCTGAGCCGGCGGCGCCGCGGAGCCGCCTCTTAACTCCCAATATTTTGGTGCGGGCAGAGCGCGGATGGTGCCGAGAGGGTATCCCTCCGCGGGGGAGGCGGTGTGTGTGTATGGGGGGGGGGACACGCCTCTCCCCGCCGCCCCGGCCCGACCCCTCCTCTCCTCCGCGACGGGGCGCCCGCGGTGCGGCGGTGGGGGCTGCGGAGTCCCCGGCCCTCCCCGTCGCGCCGGCGGGCGGGGGGAGATGGCGGGGGGCCGGGAACTACTTGTTTGTAGTAAGCGGCGCGCAGCGTTACAGGGCGTCTGAGGCGCGCAGCACGCACCAGCGGCGAGAAAGGGGAGGGGGGGCGAGGAGGAGGAGGGAGGGGGGAGATTCTCCTATTTGCGTTAACATTTGCGGGCGGCCAATCAGCGGGCGCCTTTTCAAAGAGCTCCCGGCGCAGGCCAATGAGGAGGGGCCTCATCTGCATGCGGCGGAGGGCGGGAACGCCGCGGCCCCGCCCCGCGGCTGCGGGAAGGTCGCCGCGCGCCGGGCCGAGACGCGGCGTCTGGGGCCGGGCGGGGAGGGAAGGGGGGGGCCGGGGACACGCCGCCGCCATGGCCGGGGTGCGGCGCTTCCCAACCCCGCCCGCTCCCTCCTTCCCCTCCCCTCCCGCCCCGCTCTCCGCAGAGCCGGCGCCGGGCGAGGCAGCGCGCTGTGAGCTCGCCCCGTGGTGTTTTCCCCTGCCCGTGAGCCCCGCGCTCCTCTCCGGTCACGCAGCCCCCGCGGAGCGCCCCCGAGGGCTTCCCCGCCTCCCCGCTCCGGCGGCGGCCGGCTGGCGGCTCCTCCCGGCACGGCGCCCCCCGCCCGCCCCGCAGGGGGCGCTGCCTCTACAGGAATGGCGGAGCCGCGGCGGTGGAGGAGGCGCTGAGGGGACGGAGCCCCCCCAGTGCCGCCCCCCTCCTCCCCCGAGGCTTCCCGGGGCGCCGCCGAGCGGCCCCGGGGAGGCCGTTAACGGCCGCCCCACGTCAGGCCTCCGGCGGCCGCCTGGGCTGAGGAGGCGGGCAGGGAGGGGAGAGGCTGCCAAGCATCGGCCCGCCAGAGGTGGTGGGCCACTGGTTTCGAAAATAAATAATAAATAAATAAGCGTCTGCTGTGCTTGGCGTGTAACAGCGTCTTGAGAACTGCTCCAGTAGCTGCTTGGGCCGCTCTCCAGAGGCGCTGAGTGGAGGGGTGGCAGGCAGACGAGCGAGGCCGAAGTTTGGCCAAGCACGGTGCTTGCAGGCAGCAGACCCAGAGGGTGCCTCACAGCACCACAGGCCCCCTCACAGCACCCGCGCCCTGGCTGCGTAACGGGGATGCCTGGTGTCCCCGTGTTGGAAAAAGTGAGGGAGGAGAAGCTGATATTGCACGGGGATCCCTGAAGTGGGGGTATTTTTGGACAACCACTTCAAGAGCTGGCAGTCCTTCCGCTCCAGGCGCTGGGAGAGCCGTGTTGCAGTTGGCATTCTCTGATAATAGTAGTGCTACAATCTCAGACAGTCATGCCTATAAACAAAGCGAGGGCTTCTAGGGAGGCGTAATATCTTTTATTAGATTAGACCAACTGATGTAAAGGTCAAGTTTTCAGGCGCAGTTTCAACCCTTTGTGTCCCAGAATGTGCTTTTTGAAGCTAGATCAATTGGTCTATAAAAGTTACTACCTCGTACAGAGTGTGGTATTTCCAGAGGAATGCGGCTAAACCACTGGGTTTAGTGAGCAGCTGAAGGGATTGGGAAGCTTCTGGTTTATGATTTTTTCTTTTTTAAAGATAATGATTTGGACTTATCAGATAAAACAATAAAAGGGCACTTCTTTTTTTTTCTTTCTTTTTTTGGTGAGGAATTTTGACTATCTCTAATAACATGAAATAAATTTTTAAAAGGTTTCTCCATATAGTGACATATGCACAGTTTATTGCTGCTGAGTTGTAAACAGGCACAAATAACGGGAAGATTTCATGATCTGAAAATTCATGTTCTAGGTATATTGTAAAGATTTAGCCGCTTTTGTCAGTGGCTATTTTAAGCATTGTTTTACACAAAGAGGAAGTGTTCCTCATGCTCAAAATTAGATTTCTGCTTATTAAAATAGCAAATATTTCTAAAGAGGAAAAACAGGCATTAAATATTAATATATATAAATGCTAATTATTTAGGGAAGTAACACTACAAGTAGTTTTTTTTTTTTTGTTTTTGTTTTTTTTTTTTTTTTTGTTATGTGGCTAAGCTTGGAAAGTCATGCATGTATCACTAGTTTGCACATGTAGAACATCAGGTCTTTTTAATTCCAACTGCATTTGCAATTTCATTCATCCATCTTTGTCTTGTCAATCTGTGATAGATCAATGATACATTTGCCTTGAGCCTGTTCAAGAAAATAATTTGGAGTTTCTTCAATATACTTTTGCATTTAGGATTGTATCTTCTTCAGCTGTGTCAGCCCTAATACTTTAAGATGAGAACATAGTGTACCTTCACACATCTCTGTGAGGCAAATTGGTAAAAAAGACCAACATCGATATCTGGTATTGGTACAACTCCTGATCCGATTTGTATTTTCACAGTAGTATAACAGGAAGGGTACTTTACATTTAACGTTAAAGAAAATAAGGTAGTTACTGTACATTAAAAAAAAAAAAAAAAAAAAAAAGATAAGGGAGTATTTGTTCTTCATTCATGTAATTTTGGCAGACAGACATTTAATTTGTATACAGCTACAAGGACTCTTGGTTTGACAGAATTACAGATGGATCCCAGACATGGAATTTACCCTGTCTTTACACATAAGCCTTTCATGGGTTTGTGGTGCTCCTTTTGATCTGGCTTGGAACATGCAGTTCAGTGGTCCTAAACAATTATAGCTGCAGAAATATTTTATAAACTAGTTCTGGTCTCTTTAGTGGTGGCTTTGCAACTATAAATGGAAAATCATTCATGGGTAGGATGCCAGTTAGCTCTTTGATGTACAAATCATTTTTTCTGTGCAAGGGTCTCTGAGCAAGCATGAGTTCATCAGGCATAGAAATACAGAAATTCCACTGGAGTGTCTGCTTGCAGCACAGAGACAGTGCCACTGTAAGCTATCTTCTAATGTTTGTGTGGAACCCAGTTCAAAGTTTACTGTGATGTATCATCACATAGTGCACTGCTGGCATTAGCATTGTCTAATGTACACCTGTAGCTATTGTAGGTCTTCAAGATAGGACTGCCAAAATGTGTCGGTTTGCATAGTATGACCATAAGGAATGCTCTAGCAGTAAAAGTCCAATACACTTATTAAGAATATCAGTGTTTTCAGGTCCCTCAGCCTCTGAGTGGCTAAATATATCAGATGCTCAAAGCCATCTTAGTGACCCTTCTCTTTACTCTCTTCAGCCTCTCTTTTGTTTTGGGAGTGAGCGAACTGAACATAGTGCTCTAGATGTGGCTTTATATGTGCTGAACAGAGAGTAATAATCATGTCCCTTGACCTACTGGCTATGGTCTTACTAATGCAGCCCAAGATGCGGTTAGTATTCGTTACTGCAAGGGCACACTGTTCAGTTTGTTGCCCTCATCCATAGAACTGTAAGTACCAACCTGCACTCCTGCATAGGTATGTCTTGTCCCAGATGCAGGACCTTGTATTTATCTTTTTGGAACTTCAAGGCATATTTATCTGTTGTCCACTCCTTCAGTTTGTTGAGGTCTCCCTGACTGGTTGCTCTATTCTACAGTATACAAACAGCACCCCTATGATTTGGTGTCACCCTGTGGTTCCTAAGGATTGTATCATGTGGGTCGTGGATTAAATAATGTAATCCCCTGTCTTGGTTCTGGGAAATGCCACTTGGAATCACCTGCTAATTGGACTTCAAACATTTGTTAACTACCCTTTGAGCCCAATGATCTTTCCAGTTTTTAACCAATCTTGTAGTCCACCTATCTGTGTTATTATTCCCCAGTTTGGCTCCAAGGACAGTAGGAAATTGCATTAAAAGCCTTGCTGAAGGCAAGGAGTGTAACACCTACTACTCCACCTTCTCCCAGACAGCATGTGATTTAATTGTAGAAGGCAATCAGACTGCTTAAGCACAATTTGCACTGGGTAAATTCAAGATGGCTGTTCTTGATCATGTACTTGTCATTGTATGAATGGGAATGGTTTCCATGAGTGCTTGCTCCATAATTTTCCCAGGGACTGAGGTAAGTTTAGTCAGCCAGATCATCCTCATCCTTTTCTAAGACAGACATAACATTTTTATTGTTGTCAGGATCCTCCTCTGACCACTGTGGCCTTTCAGGAAAGATAGAGAGCACCCTTGTGTGACATTTGCTGGCAGTCTTAGTACTCTCAGATGTATACTGTGCAATTCCATAGACTTGTATTACATTTCCAGCTTGTTTAAATAGTCCCTAACTTGACCCTTGCTACTTGGCATGGAGCTCTGGAAGACCTGAGAGCAGACCTTGGCAGTAGAAACTGAGACAAAGAAGACATTAAGTACCTACACTGTGTCGTAAGGTCACCCACTGTTTTCAGCAGCAAGGCCAGGTTTCTCATTTTGCTGCCAATGTACCTGCAATGGTGTTCCTGCTATCCTTTACATTCTTCACCAGTTTTAACTGCAAACAAGCGTTGGCCCTCTTAATTCAATCCCTGCCTGGCTGGACAATGCTTTGGTGTTCCTCGTCACTTTGCACTTCCATCTCCCATATGGTTCTTGTTTGTTTCTGACCTCAGTCGTGTTCACTATGCAGCTAAGGCAGGACCCTGCTGTACCTGCCTGCTTACTTGCAAGTTAGGATGAACAACAGATATGGCTGACTCTGCCAGGTCCTACAGACAGGTTAGCAGGGCACTTTTCCAGCAACTTCACTACCTTCCTTTTGACCAGTTGTCGTGGTTTAACCCGGCCGGCAGCTAAACACCACGCAGCCGTTCGCTCACCCTCCCCCCTCCCTCTCTGGGACGGGGGAGAGAAATGGAAAGTGAAGCCCGTGAGTTGAGATAAAGACAGTTTAATAAGACAGGAAAATAATAATAACAAAAATAATAATAACAATAATAATAATAATGATACAATAGTGATAATATGAAAGTAATAATAGTATGTACAAACAAGTGATGCACAATGCAATTGCTCACCACTCGCTGACCGATGCCCAGCCTAACCCCGAGCAGTCGGGCCCCCTCCCCCCGGCTAGCCACCCCTATATATTGTTTAGCATGACGTCAGATGGTATGGAATACCCCTTTGGCTAGTTTGGGTCACCTGTCCTGGGTCTGTCCCCTCCCAGCTCTTACTGCACCCCCAGCCTGCCCGTTGGCAGGACAGAGCAAAAGGCTGAGATGTCCTTGGCTTAGTATAAGCACTGCTCTGCAACAATTAAAGCATTGGGGTGTTATCAGCACTCTTCTCATCCTAAGCCAAAACACAGCATTCCACCAGCTACTAGGAAGAAAATTAATTCTGTTCTAACTGAAACCAGGACATCAGTGAATCTTAAAAAAGCCATGTCTCCTTATTTTGTTTGCTTTTTAAGAAAATATTATTAGATTGATGAGCGATTAGAGAAAGATGTTGACAACTCCAGCAGTAATAGACCTTAAATTTCTCAATATGGTGCATTCTTTCTCCTTTATTCAGTCAAACTACAGAGTAAATTCAGTCAAAGGTGACACCTACCACTAGGAGAATAAACTTCCACTTTAGTTCATATTTCTACATTAGTAAATAGGCTTTTTCTTGTGTCCTGTCTAGGTAGTATATACCTATTATCTCCTGCTTCCCGTTTACACACAGAGATACACAATTTTGTTTGTACTTATATGTTATCATTGATGATGCATTTGTATTAGCAGAGATTATCTATTTACAATCTGCCCTTGAAAACTTTACTAGAAGTTCACTTTGTCTGGTATAACTACAATTACTGTTTTTCAGACTAGACTATGTACAGTATATCCAGGTAGATGTTACAAGCAGTAGTCTGATTAGCTGTTTGGATCAAGGGCTCTATGAAAATAATCATTATTTGATTGTTGCAGAAGCAGTGTTCCCTTGAGACAATCAAGATTTAGCACTTAGTAGTAACAAAGTATGAATAAATCAGAAAACAAGGTATGACCCGTAAGAGTTTAATTGTGTTTTACTACGCTCTGGATCTTTGAGAAATATCTTAAACTTCTGTTACTAGTGAGCTGATATAATGTGTTTCAGCCTTTATGAAGGATGGAGGATGAAATCACAAACAATAGGTTTTAACTCATGTCAAGATTAATCTACCTATCCACATACTTTGTTCTTTGTGAAATGTGTTCAGCTAAGAAGCTGGAGAAATGGAAGAAGAAACGAGAAATCCAAAGATACCTTTGAGTTAAAGACCATATTTTTATTTGGAACAGTAGAAGTATCTGAGCTGTGATGGAGGATCTTCCATGATAAAAGTAATGTAAATAATATAAATGAAAAATAGCCTTTGAATATACAAGGTAGTGGTAATGATGGGCAGTGGTACAGGCTACTTGTAGAAATAACCACCTGTTTACAAGTGTCTGATGAAGACACTAAGGGGCTGAATGCTGACCTTTTAACAGGGAAGTATTAATTTAAGGATAAGCAATAAATGTAACCCTTTTGGTACAGTGTTATTGAGACCAGTACTGGGGTACTGTCAAAAGAATGCTGAAAAACTGGTAAGGCTTTCAAGGAAAATATAAGGTCTAGAAACCACATGTTAAAACATCAATCTTTAATAGCTTGATCCATTTTGTTTGCTCAGGAGAAGGTTAAGAGGTAAGCTTTTACCATCACTGCCTAGAAGTAACTTTTTTTTTTTTTTTCCTTCTATCTGATAGCTCTTTAAGTCTCACACAAGAAGTTTCCCAGCGTGGGAACTGGAACAAAGCAACAATCTATAGAAGTAAAATGGAAATGGATATCAGAGGATAAATATAGCTCTCTGTAAATTGAAAACTTCATGTTGAAACTGGATTTAAAGAAAAGGATGCAAGAAGAAATACTCACATGTGAAAAGAAGTTACAGATTTGATGCAGAATTTATGTTATATACTGTGACATTGTGCCAAGAGAAGTCTGACTGGAAAATCTCTCCAGCATTAATATTTATGACTCAAGGAGCATGGCTCTCTACAGAACTGAGTTCTCAGGGCCTCATCTTCCACTGTTATACATACTGCATTCATAGGGAGACTGCACAAACTCAGCAGCTGTTTTCCCCATTTCAAAAAGTGTATTGAAGAACTAAAGTGGGATCAAGGAAGGGTAATGAGAATGACTAAGGATATGAAAAAAAATCTCTTTTGAAAGATTTTTTTTTTTTTTTATGTTAGAGAGAAGATTAAGAAAGGGTATGCAGTAAAATAATTGTCTAGGTACAGTAGATTAGATGACTGTGTTCTCTGTCATCTAACATGAGCACAGGAACATTAGGGAAAATTAAAAGGTAACATTCAAAACTGATAAAAAAACCCTACAACCTATAATTACCTCTACTTATAAAACTTGTAATTAGAGTGTGGAACTCACTGCCAAATCACAAGGGCCAAGAATGTAACAAGATTAAAAAGAATATTGTATTTTTAGGGATAACAAGAATATTCAGAGATATAATTGGCTGATAAAAATAATAGAAGGCCTATTAAGTCTCAGATTTCAAGGTGGAAACCAATTTTTTTGTTGAGTAGAACAGGTTGATACTGATATTGGCAAATCAATGAATAACAAATGTGGGTGAGAAGGAGACCACCTCTGCCTGCCCTCGGGTCTTTGTACAGTGCAAGCCAAAATGCTGGAATAGAGAGTTTGTGCAGTGAGGCAACTCTTAATAAAGTCCTATGTTTGGCTAGTTTAATTCTGTTTGTTTCAGCAGCAGTATATACTTAAACTACTAAAGTTTGCAAGTAATTGATCCAAGTGCTTTGTTCAATGGAATAAAATCATGGGAGAGACTGGATATTTTTCAACCTGTAATCTATATACTAGTGGATATAGTAAGAAGTCACAATTTCTATGAATTTTATGTTTGCCAACGTATAAATGAGCAAAATTGAGGTTGGAAAAAGAAGTGATTAAAAAAAAAAAAAGTCAAGGTTTAGGTTATTTTTTGTTATTTAATAAAAAAGTATAAAGTTGCAAAAGTAGATCAATAGGTAATCCTCCATTTAAAATTAGAGAAACACTGGAACAGATGATTCTTAGGTTTCTCTGTATGGGGTAAAGAAAACACAACAAACCATTGTTCATGTGCCTTTGTTTAGTTTTAAGTAAATGCTGAAATACATATTGAAATATATTCTGTTCTACCTCCCCTTTTCAAAATTATCATATGAAAATTTTGAAATGTGAAAGATAAATATTGGAAAACCTTAGCTGAGTTATTAGCTTAATAGTAGAAAATTCGTATCATTCCATGGTTTCAGTGACTGGATCCAAAAGGCACATTGCTCTGTTCACAGTAAAATAATTCGGTAATTTGTTAATCATAAATTGATTCCAAAACTCAGTGGAAGTACTACCATGGCTTTCTATACTTGAGGACAGAAAAGTTTAATTGATTTTCAATGATGGTGATGATGATGTTGATGATAATAATATCAGTGAAGACTTGCAAAAAGAGATGTTATCTCTTTACTTGATCTGTCTTGAATATTGATACTAAATTAAAAAACAAACAGAATACCAACACAGTCAAACAAAATCTTGTATGTTCTTATGATCTTACACTACTCATTTCTACTCTCTATAGAGACATATTTCTAATTTTAAAAGCAAGAGGCAACATTTAAAATAGATTAAGAGGACAGGGATTTTGGTGGCTTAAGTCCAGAGTTGTTAAAAAAACATAGTAGTTGCAATATGGACACGATGAATACACATTCTTCAGTGTAATGGGTGACAGCACTTCAGCACAGCAGTTTAAGTTTTCAAGCACTTTTATGGCTGTATAAGCTCCTAGTTAAGGCTTCACGAGCTAAAATTGAACAGTGTAAAAGCATTCATATCTTTATTACTACTTTTCATTACGGTCACTTCCAGTGTGTCTCCATCTCCACTTTCTCCGCTTCAGCTTCTCAACCATTCAGTAATGAGAGAACTGCTTTAAAGTTACACTAATCACAGAAATAAAATCTGTCTGTCCTTTGAACCACATACAGGAGGGAAACACCAGATTACTCTGAATGGGTGTGCCCCAGCTTTCTGATGGGCAAATTACCAGTGTTCCTGATCTTTGCTAAGCTAATGGAATTTAATTATTAACTAGTAAAAAACCTAGTCCTACACAGGCATCTAACATGTAGTCTTTTGCAGAACCATCACCAGTCACTGCTATTTTCATTAGGATCAGCCACAGATGGTACCAGTAACAAGCTGAATTGATGTGTATGCCTCTGTACAAAGGATCCTCAATACTATGCTAATGCATATAATTGATGACAGAAGTTCATGTGGAGAAGAAGATTATGTATTGAATATATTTTTCTGTAACTATAATTGTTCTTGTCAGTATAGGCTGCACTTTCTTTTTTTTTTGAAGTCAGATCAAGTGTATGGGAAGAACAATTCTAATAGCATACACAGAAAGTTTATATGTGGTTTGTTAATATGCTCTTAAATTAAAAAAAAAAAAAAAGGTGGGAAGGAATAAGTATCATTAAATGATCTTTGATCAAGGCTCAGCTGAATGCACTCCAACATTTCTACTATAATTAGAAATGTAGTGACTGTCCTTGCTCAATGTTTTATTCATAGATAACTAAGGTATGTACCATAAACCACATATGACTGTGTGATCAAAGGATATTTTTCTGTGTATCTTATCAGTAGTAATATACTAACTTTATTATAATAATTTTTCGTTTTCTGTTTTGTTTCCATGAACTTTGTAAAGTTTATCTTGGCTTATGTCATGTTAATCAGTGTATCTAGTTGTTTGTTTTTTTAATTGCTTCCTAAATGTTAAAAATTAACAACAAATATGCTACAATTTAACTATTATGCTTTCTGAAAGGATGAATTTATTCATATTTCAAGCTAATAAGTCTCCTATGTCAGATCTAAAAATGTGTACATCGAAACAATAAGATAAAATTGGACAGCAATAGCTGAGGCATACAAGAATATTCCATTTGGAATATTTTTGGCATATTATTTTTTATTGCTTTCCTGTGTATAATTTTTGACACCTGACATGGAACTTACAACTTTGGAGTATAAATGGAGAGCCTTCCAAAAGGTCTGATTTTGAGGAGGTAGGGCCTCAGTATTCTTTTGGTAACTGTTCACAGTTAGGTGGTAATTCAAATATGTGAAGAGATGCTGTTTTAGGTGGCAGTGGTATACCGCTAGGCAGTGGTATACTGTTGCTCAAAAGTGATGTGAGAGTTGTGCAGGTCCTTCATTATTTGCCTTCACTTGCTTTATCATCTTCCTACATGGAAGTCTCTGATATACTGTTTTCTGAAGTTTTAGATGCCTATTCAGGCATCTATCTATTTAGATATCTGAATAATTCTTTCTGTTACGTTTCAGTAACTATGTTTATATTACATGTGATTTCAGTTTACTGTGGATTTTCAGGTACTCCACGAATGCACAATCATAATCTTAACCAGATTGGTATAGATATAGCATGTGGGACAGTCATAACTACCTAATTGTGCTTTTGTCTACACAGAGAGTAAGAATGTATTTTGATATCATTCTCAAGTCTGTTTACATCACAGATATAAGTCCTCACAATGAAGTCCTAGTAATTGTTTAGCTCTACCGGACTTTTATGAGTATTATTCAACTGACAACTCTGCATCCTTCTGCCCTTCCCCTTCTGCACTGTGTTAGAAACTACCTGTGATCACATCCTGCATACCTTCTTAAGACTACAGCAGGTATCCTGCATGCCTTCTTAAGACTATGGCAGGTAGACTTATTATCCCCTTTTTCATAATGTAAAGTGGAATTATGTATTTTCCACCTTTCCATATCATTTTCACTATGTGATAGCAACAATAAATCTAGGACAAAGAAAAGATGGTTGTGCCACAGACCAAACACTCTCCTTCCCAAATGCCATGTACAGCTTACGTCCTGGCTGCCCCTTCTGGGATTAAGGAAGAGGAGCTTGTATTTCTTGAGTTGTTTAGGCAATCATTTTTGACCAGCCGTCAGCACTAGTGTGGACATTCATCATGCAAAAGGGTATGTCTGAAGAGGCACCTAGCTCAGAGTTTGGCAGAGGGCAACAACATCCTGTACTGGGTCTGGCTGGAATGTCAACTTTCCCTGCAGCAGCCCATACAGTGCTGTACTCTGCACTTGTAGCTGGAACAGCAGTGTTATCACACCAGTGTTGTGTCTACTGCTGAGCAGCAGTGGCACAGTATTAGGCCTTTCTCTAACCCTCCTAGGGGGTGGGCAAAAGGTGAGGAGAGAAACATCACTAGGGCAGCTGGCCTAAACCAATCAAAGGGATATTCCATACCATGTGATGTCACACTCAGCAATAAAAGGTGGAAACAGGAAGAAGAGGGGAGGGGTGGGCTCTCGTTGGGAAAACGTTGGTCCTCGTCCCGAACACCGGCTACGTGCGTTGAGGCCCTGCTTCAAGGACGTGGTCAATCATCGCTCATTTGTGGGAAGCAGAGTCATTTCTTTCCTCTACACTTCCACATAGCCTTCATTTGTTTTATTTGTTTGTATTCCTTCCTTTGTTTCCCTTCCCCTCCCCTTTTCCCCTTTCTGTTTTTATTTCCGTTTAGTTAAATTGTCTAGTTCATAATAATCTTTCTTTAATTATTATTATTATTATTTCCCTTTAATTAAATTATCCTTATCTCAACCCGTGAGTTGTTCTTTGCTTTACTTCTCCCCCTTCTCATCTAAGGAGGGGGAGTGAGAGAGCGGTTGTGGTGTTTAGCTGCCCAGCACGGTAAAACCACCACACATCCACATGGGAATGAAATGTCACCCTGTTGCGAAAGCACTAAAATACTCTAGTGGTGAGGACACTTACAAAGGAAGGGAAGATGCGTGTTTTAGACTCATGGCATTAAGGAGAGGCACACCTGAATCTAAATTCCAAGTGAAATCATAGTTTAAACATTCTGAATATGTCCGTCCTTGTTAGGGTAGTCTTGTGTGATGGAGGAATAATGGACTATATATCCTGGTCCACATGTCATTTATATATATATATATATAATATTTATAAAAGGACATTGTTATACTAAGATATAAATAGTATATTTTGTGTGAGGTGAAAAGGAACCAAGTTGACCGCATTTAAGGTAGTGATACAGAAAAAAAAAGTGTTGAAAGAGTCTGTAGCAGTGTTGAAAATGATGCTAAAGATGTGTTTTAGCTGACACTGAATTAGAAGCTATGGATAATTGTTAGGTTGATGAAGGTGGAAACTGAAAGAATGTGAATGGCCTTGGACTGCAAGAAAGCGAGTAGAGAAGTCAAAGAAGGTATATCCAGAACTGCTTATACTAGAAAATGATGACTAAAACTTCTTTCTAGATGAGATCAGAGAAGAAAACCAATGCCAAGCACCACAGTATGTTCCTACAAAGAGGAGGGCAGCTAACCATATTCTGCTTCTGCAGACTTTGGTTGCAATACTGAGCCAGAAACTGTTTAGCAGTTCAGAATCTGTATTTAATGTACAGGTGTGAAAGTCTGTGTTGACAGTTCCAACTAAGGTCAGAAGGTGATGTATTTAGCACTTTCTCTAAGAAGCGTGGCCTCTGTTACTACGCAGTTTGGTCATCTATGTATAGCTTTGTGTCTCCTTACCTACAGAACCTCTCTGTCCTTCATTCATGAGGATTAGGTGAACAAGTGGTGAAGTATGTCATTTTGATTACATTCTTCCTGATAAATGCTTTCCAAAATACTTCAATGAGGTAGAAGCCAGGTTTTCATAGTGGTAACCAATTGGAACATGCACAATGGTATGCTGCTCTCATATAAATTTAGGCCATATAAATACAAATGGAATTGATCATTTGATGGGATAAAGTAATATGCATTAACAATTTCCCCTTTAATTTGTGGAGCTGTTGCAGCTGTTATATTAGTTTGCCTTGGATCATCACCTTTACCTCTTTGAAGCATTGGCAAAGAAAATTCCAACAAGCAGAAAGTTATCCAGGCCTATTTACTTTGCAGCAATTATTTCTAGTTGCTTCTCTTTAACATCATCCTTAGCTAATCTTGAAAAGGAAATATTTCACCATTATTTTATGGTATAAAGACATGTTTAGCTTTGTTTCAAATATAGAAAAGAGATAAATGCTGAAAACCTCTGCCTTTTCCTGCATGAATAATAATTTTGTCATCTGCCTTTTCTGGTGTAATTGATATTCTTCCTACCTCTTCATAGTAACAGACACAAGAACTATGATTTCTTTTACTCATTATTTTTATTAACAAATCTCTCATCAAGTCCCAGTGACCACGATTTTTTTTTTTTTTTCTGCCTATTATTTTAAAATCCATTGTTACTTGATCTTAACTTTTGTTTTACATTTCTTGATTCCATATTTAGTTAATATTCCTTTCCATCTGTCTGCAGGGAAATTATGTATACCTGTATTACTAATACTTAAAATAAAACAAACAAAAAAAAAGTGAGGAACTTTAATAAATAATAAATATATTGATAAATATAATTTATAATAATAAATTTAATAAATAATAATTTCCTACATTTTGAAAGTTTGTGAAATATATGGGCTGAGAGTAGTATCTCTGTACTTAAGATCTGAACACTAGTAATTTCTTATCTGTCTTGTAGTCAAAACGAAGGGAGTGAGACAATGTTGTATCGCTTGCCATATTGTTGCTTTTCATATCATTTCGTGAAAGCAAAATTTTTTGTGAAATTCAAGATCTAAACTAATGATGTAAATGTTGAAGTCCATTTTTAGGCATCCAGAAGGTACCTGTCTGAGGACATTTACGGACATGAGCCAACAGATTAAAATCTAATGTTTGTTAATTTAAGTTCTGTACTTTACCACCGAGGAGGCCACTGCTGATGTGGCAAAGATGGCTGATGCATTTGTGGATATATCTGCTACAATTTTCAGGTCAAGATCATCAAGGTAAAATGACCTCAAGGCTGAATCATTTCAGTTGAGATTTTCCATAGGAATAATAAGTCTTATGTTAAGAGAATATATCTTAGTTACATTTTTGGTTCAATTGTAGTTTCTTTAAGTTAGATGCAGCTAAAAAGAGGCAAAATATACAGTATTAAGCAGTCTTAATAATATTAATTCTGCCAGGTCACCTTTAATAATTCACAGAGGAGAAGCTTATATGTCGGCTGTTGTTTGTTGTCATATCATTAGGCACTTCTGCATTTGTTCCCACAGAGCCTGACAAGGATTTCAGGCCCATTTCTAATTTCTCATGCCCTGGATTTTCTCCACTGAATTCAAAGCCATTGCCATAGGGAAGATTTAAATAAGGCCATTTCAGATGCATCTATTCACTTGCGGTCTCACTGTCCTGTTGCTTCATATGATTTCCGTTACACACTTTATTTTGCTGGAGCAAATGGATTTTTTATTTCCCTATATACCAAGGACAAAGAAGGAACAGAACAAGGACTTATCAACATTGAGGGTCATATTTCTGAAAAACAGACTTAAATGGGTATAGTAAAATGTCTTATACTAGGCTTCAGTTTTATTTTCAGTATTCAAAATAGATTGTATTGCTCATTTCATTTTGTTTTTCTTATTATTATTTGTTTATGTGTATGTGTCCATGCCTACCCATATTGCTGAAATTTGAATTCTAAAGGGAAATAATGATCAGTGAAAGGATTATATAAAGAACAAATGCATTTTCATTACCTGCTCTGATTTTAGGATTGCATGTTGCAGATAACAGTATGTCATAACACACTGAGATCTGCTGTGTAACATCATACAAACTGGCATGATGTGCTTTAAGAGTATGATAAGGATTCATAGAATACATTAGAAGTGAATGGAAAAGCTTTTCTCTTAGACTAGATGTCAGTGTAATGAGTCTATTCTTAACTTCAAACCTCTAAATGCCATAATAATGTTAGTAACAAAGTCCAAGAACAAAACAACTTTCATCATTTATGAAGGAAGATTGAAATCTGATCTCTCAAGCACAGTCTGATACACTTGAGTATTAAATCACATACCTCTACTACTTAGTGTGCAGAAGCAGGAGACATTACTTACTGCTTCCTTCTTAAAGAAACAAGGTGGCAGGAATCTGTTTTGTATTTAGAATCCATTAGGTATGTGACTTCAGTGTGTCATCATACCCTAACAGGATGAGCATTATATTCTAATGGACCAAGGGTCCACTACCAACCATGCCTACTACTTCAGGACTCTGCATTGCAAGTGTAAAATTTTATTAATTTGCTTTTGATTCTGATGGTTCCTGGTGTGCCTGTTCTTTTACCAATAGGGAAGAAATTCATGAAAAGTAAAGGCAGCAACAGAAAGTAATTAGATTTACTTCAGTTGCTGTAGAACCATATTTTAAAGTGTTGTTTAGTGGGAAGTAAGAGATTATTTAAGGCAAAGCTACTGTGGTCCAGCACTTCATTGTTGGCTGTATGTTTTTACTTTTAGCTTTGTGTTGGAACTCATTCTTTTTTAACTGGGAGGTAATCTCAGAAATGCATTGTTTCACCCTTTTATGAAATCCTTTGTTGAGCCATGAGGGCAACCACTGCTCCTTTAGCTCATCCTTACCCATTTTTCTTTTTTTTGCTTCCAAATCTCCCTCCAGTGGTTCTAAACATTTTTCATCCATCAAGATTTTTCTTTTTGGGAGATGGAGTTTTTGATGACTTGGCCTGTTGTTGATATGTGACATGTTTTGCGATTCTGGAGCCTGAAAGTATGTGCCAGCCAATTAGGTAAGGGTTGGACTCCTTTGTTTATTGCAACTGCTTCAGAAGTGCTTGGTTTGTAGCCATATTAAAAGTTACCCCACAAGGGAAATGTCTCTAAGTTTCAAATACTTATTGTGTCATAAAGTATTTCTTCTGAATTATCAAATTTGAAGATATTGAAGGAATATGGTAGAATATGCTGTGTAATCAGAAAAGTAATGTACCCCATCCTTCACTGCGGGTGAGCTTTTTGTACTCTTCTTCTGTGAAGGAAGACCTGAAGTACCCCATTCACATGCCACAAATCAGTAGGAGGAAGTTTGTTTGTCCAAACCTCAAATTCCAACAACACTGCAACCTTTGATTCCCAGATTTCGTAACTGTGCAAAAGTTGATGTGCTCTACTGTGCAGAAGAGTCATTAAAGAAGTGTTATCTCAGAAAAGCATGACTTTACCTTGCTCATGACACCTGCATTATGAAAAAAAAAAAAAAAAAAAAAGGAAAAGGACAGACTTATACAATGGGGCTTCATTTTGCCTAACAGCTTCAGGTCCTGTCTATCTGCAAGAATGAAGTCCAAATGTTAAGTTTCATGACACTCAAGCAAGTTCACATCCATTTTCAGGAACTGCATTCCTCAGAAGGACTGTTTCAACAGTCAAATGACCTTATCCTTAAGGTTAAGTAAAATATATAATTGAAGTAAGAAAGGTTAAAAAGCATCTTTGCCATTAGCTGCAAAAATTGAGATGTTCAAATAGAAGGATTAAAAAAAGTTCTGTAGTTTGAACAGAATGGTTTAAATACTTATCTATCTAAATACAGATATAGCTCAAGGCAGCATTCAGGACAAATTGCTTGACAAAACTAACTATGCTTTCTGTTGAATGACAAATGGTTCAACAGAACCAGCTTTTTGAAAAGAGAAAAAAAAAAAAAAAACCAAGAAAAAAAAACTGGCATAGGGTTTGCTAGATTATCTAGGTTTATGCTTGGTGTCTCAGATATGCAGATATGTAGGGTATAGACTAGGATATGACCTGAAAGTTAAGGCTGATAAGGAAAGGACTTAGGGTGACAGAGGTAACACCAGACCTGTGAAAAGCATTCCAAATCTGTGAAAGTCTTGGACCCTTTCTGCAGGCCAGCTTTCCCCTTTCCTTGCTTCATCTCTCTCATAAATAAACAAGGTGCCCAAACAGCTGTGACTCAAATGTCTTGATGGGACAGTGCACTGGCAGAAACAATATATAATATTTTTGTTGTCTTCCCCCAGTCACCTCACAGGTGTTTCCAGCTATATTTTTGTCTTCAGTTGGTGATGCCTGCTTGCCTTTCCCACCACATAAAAATTTATCAGTCTAGGGAAGAACCCATAGACCCCATTGGGGTCTAAACATTGGGATATGTTTTCTTGCTCAAAGACTATCAAAGTGATAAAGCAATGCACTCATTCTAGTGCAGCTGTGAGTGTTGGAGGCCTTTTTCATTGTCTACCTGAAGCTTCTTGAGGTCATACCCTTCTTTAAATCACTTGCTATATATAGCAAAAAATACATTTATTGAAGATGTTTCCTGTGTTTCTGAAGATGTTTTCATGACATGATGTAACACCATTTGAAGACATTAAATGAGTTGCTCTTTAAAGAAGTTCACACAGATACTAAAAGTAATCTAGTAATCTAATATAAGTATGGTGTTTTACCTCTGCCATGTATTTTGGGCATAAATTGCAGGATCTTGGTAGCAGGGGGCTGCAGATGTGACTTGCATGTGAGGAACCGTGAACTGTTCTGTGTCTGCCACAGCCAGTTCCAGCTGTTCTGTAATCTACCTGAACAACCCATCTCACACCAAAACTTCAGTCAGTCAAGGGAATACATGATGCTCAAACATATTAGAGAAAGAAAGTGGTAGCCACTACAGGCTGGAGGCATAGCTGGAGACATGCAGATGGAAAGAATGTTGGAAAATGTCTGGAGAAGCAAAAAAAAAAAAAAAAGGAAGGAAAACCTAAAGTAGCAAAATGCAAGAGATGAAAACCAGTAATAAGCAAAATGCAGCAGAGGAAAATCAGCAAGAAGCAAAGTGTCTCAGAGAAAAACAGTAAGAAACCAAGAGAATCAAACAGAAACCAATAAGCACAGAATGGCAGAAACATTGAACATATAACCCCAACTTCCCCCAGCACTTCAAGGGAGGAACTGGGACAGACTGAATGTTGTAACCCATGATGTATGTCAGAGTAATTACCATTAGCAGCTGGGGAGCATAAATGTTTGTCTTAACTTGAACTTGGGGAAGGCAAGGAGATGTATTTCCCTAGGTGTTATCTAATTATGCTTTCTCTCTCTCTTTTTTTTTTTTTTTTAACCCTTTTCTCAATATCCACATTAATGATCAAAAAATTGTATTAACTGATAATGATTTAAGTAAAAATTCCCATGTGAAGCTGGCTTGTCTATGACATCATGGTTGCAGATAGGTGTGTGCAGATAGGAGTGTTGCAACTGTTGAAGCAGAAGACACCCTACTATTGCTTCCTAGATGCATACCATTGCCTTCCATTATGGTTTATCCTACCCTCTAGTTCAGCTGGAAGTTTCCGTGAGCATTTTCTACTTTCTTTTGACAAAATCAGCTAAATTATTTCAAACAGATTATTTAAAAATGTGAAGTCATTTAGCCTTTTTTTTTTTTTTAAACAGACTAGGAGGAATATCACCCAGTTTAGTACAGAATTGATAAAGGAGTGCTGTCCTGGAAAAGCATTAATTCTGTTCTGCTAGTGACACCTGCATTTCATAAGGCAAACAAGCCTTCATTTTACCAACAAGAGAATGATTCTGTCCATTACTACAGCACTATGTTTTGCAGAACTGTACACGTGGCAATCTCTGGTGACAGTGTGATGATAAATAACTGGGAATCATTGTACCTTCAGGTGGCTCAGGGTACATCTTTTCTCATTTCTAGCCCTATACTGTTGTGGGTAGCACTTGCCATGTCTACCTATGCCAGTTGAAAAGCTGACTGCCTCTCTTCTGAGTGCAACTGGACTTTGGATCTGAAATTTGACTAGTGTGAGTATTCTCTATCCTATTCCAGTCAAAAGGGATAGCGAAACCTACTATTTAAGCTTATCAAACACCTGATTGTAACTGAAATGAGTTAGGGACTCTTTGTGTGTGTATATCTGGAAGTGGCAACCTGTTGCTCTGTACAGCTAATTTGCAAAGTAGGTTTAGACCGCTATCTTCTGTGGCTAGACTGCTTTCAGTGCCTAACACAGTCTTCTTTACAACTACTGTTGATATTTTAACCCTTTTATACATATGCTTCCTTTTCTGCTTTCAAGTTAGATGTGTCTCATCAGCAAGTTCTGAGTTGTATTTGGTTCTTCATCTCCCTAGGCCTCTTTGGCCTCTTTGGAGATAGAAGACATGATCATGCAGGAAATCTATGAGTCATAGATTGCTGGAGGCTGGGAGAATGTGTAGAGGATGTATAATCAAAGTTTTCCCTGTTTGTATGTTCTTCTCTATGCATCTGCTAATGGCCAATGCTGGGAACTGGATACCAGGCTAAAAATATCTTTGCTTTTACCTGGTCTGGCTATTCTTATGGTTTATTTCTATATGGCTCCAGGAGAGTGGCAGCGACATTGTGAGTTTACAGCTTGTGGTTCAGAAGACAGATAATTTTCAGTTTTCTGGCCATGTTCAGTCAAGAAGGAGGAGAAACTCAAGGAATTTGTTGAAGAGTGAAGCAAAATATTTGGCCCGTTTGTTTACATGGGAGACATTAAGCATGCAAAAACTAAAGGAAGGACAGTGACAACAGGGAATAAAATGAAGAGCTAAAGTAGCTGCTCTTTGCTGATAGAGAAAAACAAACAAACAAGCAAAAAAATCACAAAAAAAAAAAAAACAAAAACAAAAACAAAGAACCTATCAGTAAAGCAAGGCATGAACTGTATGAAAAGCAAGCCATAAGAACTGTAGCATGTAACACAATAGAAACAATACAAAATGCATTTTCACAGGATTTTTAAGAACACATAGTGATATTAATTTTTGAAACTTATTTTTTTTTAATTTTTCATTTTTTTAGCAGATAAATGAAAAAAAAATCCTGTAAATATTTTGAGTATCATTCAAAGGACAGCAGTTTTACTGATGAAGTAATTCACCTGTTCAAAATGCTTCAGTCATCAAATCATGGAATTTAGAATGGCATTGTTTGTGTGTATTTGTGTGTGTATGTGTGCATTTGTGGTTTGGTTGAAACTGGTATTTTTTCATTTGAATCAGACAAAGGTGGAGTCAGGGTGTTTTCTTTCAGGCATTTATTTATCATAGCTTACAGTTTGCTTTGTTGTTTAAATAGTATGTGACTCCACCCTTTCTCATTATTACTAAGCTGGAATATAAGGCTGCTTTAGAGAGTTTCCAAGTTAACACTAATGAAGTTTGGTATCAGGTTGCTTTCTAATATGTTTAGGAACAAGGCTTCGGAGGGAAAATGGTAAGCATTCTATCATGTCTGCAAAATCTGTTGTTTTAGAAGGAAACATGATGTTGAAGGAAAATTCTTGTACTAACCCGTTCCTTATTTATTTAGGAATAAATTGTTCCCTTTCACTCCATTCCAGACTTTCTGTATAGTTAGCCTGTGACAGTCCAGGACTGCAACTGCTGTACTGAAGAATGTGCAGGTTCAGTCTCATGGAAGTATTTCAAAGGAATAGAGGCAGAAGAAAATGTAATCATACTTTCTCCCCCACAGACACACAGCCAGAAGTGGCTGATCATGCTGGAAGGAAATATGTGTTATGCTTAGGGTGTCACAAATCACACCCAATGTCTCCAATGCAAATGTAGAGCTTCAGGAAACAATGTGTTTCCTTCTACCCTAGTTTTTCCTGCAGGGTGATACAGCTCTGTACTGTCTTTAGTGTAGAACAGTAGATACAACTGAAAGTTAGG
Source organism: Anas acuta (assembly GCF_963932015.1). Lineage (NCBI taxonomy): Eukaryota > Metazoa > Chordata > Aves > Anseriformes > Anatidae > Anas > Anas acuta. The sequence continues at coordinate 185,228,455 of NC_088979.1, read as the reverse complement.
TCCAGAAAACTATGGGTCAAAAGGAAAATCAATTTTTGTGTATAAAACATGATCATGAGTCCACAGAAATTTATTCTGCTTGTACTTTTTCTATTATAGCACTTCTAGATTTTCTGAGCTTGTAAAGTAGCACAGAGTTGGGAGAGTGGGGGGTGAAAGAAAACAAATGTAAATTGTCAGTCTCCTTGGGAATGCTGGAAAATATTCCAGCTACTGGAATATTTTTTTTCTTACCTTTTGGGAGAACAAAATCAGTCATCAGCCTAAAAAAAAATAAAAATAAATAAAAAAATGATGCTTCATGTTTCAGTGGTGGCTGCTGGAAATTAGTTTATTGCAGGATTTAGTTGTGTTTTGATGTAGCACATTGTCTGTGTTCTCTTTATAAACTTATGCATCTTGTAAAGTCACCTCTTCTTTTGGCAGATGTATGTTCATTCTCAGAATTAGAATAAAGATTCCTTAAAACACGTTTGTGTAGCAGCCGGGCAGAAAGCACAGTATCCAAAAGCAGAAGGAGAAACTTCACAGGGAGGAAGATTTATCGGAGGTCAGGGATGAACATTTCTCATAGATGAGTAATAGTAAGGGATGGGCAAACCTTGTGTTGTTTTGTTTTGAGGTTTTGTGAACCTTGTGAACTGTATTTTTGGTTTCACAGGGTTTGTGCTTCCTTCTTCCATCTTTTCCCTCATCCCATGATATGTTTCAGCATGGAAGTTTTGCTGTTTATTTTCACCTGTCAAAGACAGATCTCTTTCTTCATGTATTAATGCTGGAAATCTTTTCACTTTAGCAGGTTCTCAGCACAAGGTTGTATATGAGCACCTTCTGTCCATATCATCTTCCTCTTCTTCTCAGTACTTGCATTTTAATGATATTTATTCTCAGTATTAAAACCAGAATATGGCAAAGAGACCTTCTGGGACACTATCAAGAGCAACTGTTACTTATCCTTTCCATAGATCTCTCTAGCTCTGGTTTTAAACATCTCAAGCTTCCTTTCTTTACTATTCATTTAATCTAAATGATCTGTTTTTGTGTAATTCTATTGTATATTCTTTTAAAATTGTGTGTGTGTGTTATTTGTCCTCTCTGTTCCTTTTTTCAGTTTCTCAGCTAATCTTTAAAGCACAAATCAGAATCAGGACCTTCCTGGAATCATTAAGTCCTAGCATCTTTAAGCCAGGCCCTTGTACTCCATGGAGTTTAAGATTTTAGAACACAAAAACATATTCCTTCACTGTCATTTGTAGGAATGGATGTCCTCCTGAAGAGATAGTTTTCCATTATGACCTCCTAATTTAAAACTCTTATTATATGATGCAGGACTCTTTCACGTTTAAAACAGATTGATTTATTGTGTATAATGTTATCACTTTACATTTGATAAATTTTAAGTAGAGAAACCTCCTCAGATATTGCATTGGGATGACCTGCAAGGAAATAATCTATAATTTCATAGAATCATGGAATGATTTGGGTTGGAAGGGTCATTTAATTCCACTCTCCCTCCCTGCCATGGGCAGGGACACCTCCCACTAGATCAGGTTGCCCAAAGCTCCATCCAGCCTGGCCTTGAACACTTCCAGGGATGGGGCATCCACAGCTTCTCTGGGCAACTCAGTCCTGTGACTCACCACCCTCTGAGTAAAGAATTTCTTCTGCATATCTAATCTAAATCTGATTTTTTTTTTTTTTTTTTTTTTTTTTACGTTTAAAACCAGTATTCCTTGTCCTATCACTACACTCCCTGACAAAAAGTCCCTCCTCAGCTTTTCTGTCGGCCCTCTTTAGGTACTGGAAAGCTGCAATGAGTTCTTCCCAGAATCTTCTCTTCTCAAGGCTGAACAACCCCAACTCCTTCAGCCTTTCTTCATAGGAGAGGTGCTCCAGCCCCTTGATCATCCTTGTGGCTTCCTCTGGAATTGTTCTAATAAGTCCATGTCCCCATGTCCTTCTTGTGCTGGGTGTCCCAGAGCTAAACACAAAGCTCCAGGTTGGGTTTCATGAGAGCAGAGTAGAGGGGGAGAATCCCCTCCCTCAATCTGCTGGCCACATTTCTTTTGAAGCAGTGCAGGATATGGTCAGCTTTATGGGCTGCAAGTGCACATTGCCAGCTCATGTTGAGCTTCTCATCAACCAACAGCCCCAAGTCCTTATTCTCAGGGCTTTTGTCCAACCCATAGTTGTTCTTGGGATTGCCATGGCCCAGGTGCACTTGGCCTTGTTGAACCTCATGAAGTTCATACAGGCCCACCTCTCCAGGTCCCTCTGGATAGCATCCCTTCTCTCCAGTGTGTCAACTGCAGCACACAGGTTGGTGTCATCGGCAAACTTGTTGAGGGTGCACTTGGTCCCACTCTCCATGTCACCAAAAAACATGTTAAACAGTGCTGGTCCCAGTACTGAACCCTGAGGAACACCAGTCATCACTGCTCTCCATTTAGACACAGACCTGTTGACCACAATTCAAGTGTGATCATCCAGCCAATTCCTTACCCACTGAGTGGTCCATCTGTGAAATCCCTTTCTCTCCAATTTAGAGACAAGGATATCATGGGGGACAGTGCTTTGCACAAGTCCAGGCAGATGAGGTCAGTTGTTCTTCCCTTATCTGCTAATGCTGTAACCCCATCATAGAAGGCTACCAGATTTGTGTAGCAATTTGGGAAATTTATTTAGTGATTTGTGGTTTGAATATCTTTATCTTATACATGGAATATATATATATATAGATATATATATACATACATACATATATACACACACATATATATGTATATGTATATATATATCTATATATATTATATAGATATAGAAATATCTCTCTCTATATATGAAATATATATATAGAGAAATATATATATGTATATATTTCCTTTTTCCTCAGAATAGTATTTTGGTAGACCATTGCTGTGTTCTGGAATTTACGTTTGATGGATGTCAGTTATGTTAATGAATTCTAGCTAGCAAATCAGAAAGAAGTAAAAGCTATTTTATGTGTATAAAGTATATTGATTATGATCTCTATATGCAGTGTAATTGTTTTGGTAAATACTCTAATGTTTCATTTCTAAACAGCTCATTTTTTAGTGGAGGAGGAGGAGTAGGGATTTAGTAATTTGCCAAAAATGAAGACATATTTTCTAATTACATAGATTCATCATCAGTATCAGTTCCTACAAATAATCCCCTAAGGCACAAATATATATATATAATATATATATATGTATATATAAGTTTTAAAAAGAGAAGTAAAGTTTTTTTCTAAAATAGAACTTGAAATAGAAATTGAAGCCAACTTTGATGAAAGCTTTGTACATTTTAAGCTGACTCTGGGGTACACACCAAATAGATGTGGAGTGTTGCAAAATTCAAAGTTAAAGCAACAGAGCACAGTCTATATACTGCCAAACATAGGAGGAGGGTTGTCCAAAAGCCCCTGATGTAATTATAATGAATTAAATGTGCAGACTATGTTGTGTATAATTTCTGCACTGTTTACTATTCTGCCATGGAAGGACTTCTCAATGGAGAAAATGATTTTTACGAGAATTAGTATTTGTAATAGTAACAGGTATCTTTGAGCATGTAGCCTCTGAAAATTTGAGGCTTTTTAGTTGAATTCAATTTTTTAGGTAAGAATATCCATTTCATGTGCGTTACTGCAAAAAAAAAGTTACCATTAGGGCCACCGTCAGAGATGTGATTTACTAAAAGTAAAAGGATAGATTGGCAGATTTATATTCCCTAAGCACTTTCCCACAACAGCTCTTCTGATGACATGCCAACCTAGCAAGTTTTGGCTTGTAGTTTCGGTGGTTTGCAAACTGTTTCATTTTGAAAGTATGGGAGTTACTCATCACCGGGGGCAAAAATATGATCTGAACTGTGCTGGAGTTACACTCGTGCTTCTCAGGTTACTATTTTGGAACAACTGCTAATTTACACTCCTGTTCAGGTCATGATACAGTCCTGTTTCCTATACATTGTAAAAAGTGGTAGAAAAGGAAAAAAAAAAAAAAAAAGAAAATCAGATTAATCTAATTTGTGGTAGATAGATGGAAGAAGTGGACTTTTAAAAGTGTCCTTTTTATTATTTTTATTTTATTTTATTTTATTTTATTTTATTTTATTTTATTTTATTTTATTTTATTTTATTTTATTATTAAGTTTAAAGAAAGCCTAGGGCACATATTTTATGCACCTACTGAACTGCCCTGTAAAGATGTATATCTCTGCTCTGACTGTAGGAGCAGTCTTGTTACCTAAGTGCCATTGACCAAAATTTTGCAGCTAGTGCAAGGCATAGTGCAAGGCTCTAGGAAAGCTGACTGGAGAAGGAAATATGCGTCAGCAATAACTTTGAAAGAGAATATTCCTTTACATCAGCAATATTTTTTCTTGTAAGGCTTTGATACTGCCTTTTGTAGCCCAGGTTAATGTTAAAGATTGCTAAGCCTCAATAGTCAATATAACATCATCATGCAAAGGAAAATTTCCGAGAATGATTTTTAGGGAAAAGAAAGTACAAGAGCATAAAAACTAATGCAAATACTGTCTTCTACTCTATGCTGTTTCTCCCAGTAATTTAATTATACCACAGAAAGTACTTTTATGGGTATCAGAATTCAGCAATTCAGATTTTTTTACAGGTGATTGTGATTGATTAACTTTCTGTTTTTGTGGAACTTGGAGTCCTGAATGATTTTCTTTTTCCACCAACCATTTATAAGGCATTTTTACTGTTCTTAGTGTCTAATGTGGAATAACATCATGCTAGTCAACTTCAGTGAGGCTCAAATACAGCCTACAGGGGTAAGTGTGGAAATGAAGTGTTGCTGTAGGGGAAAAAATACAAAAGCACGTCAAATTTAAGTAGCCAAAGAAAGTCTAAGGGAGGCTTGAATGATTCTTATGAATATTTCAAGTGGGAAAATAAAAGTGAGTTGATGGCCCAAGATAAAAGCTGATCATTAATCAATTTAGACTACAAATTAGAAAGTTTTCAAGAATGAAATGATTCTCCAGTACAGTCTTTTGTGGGAGCAGAAAACCAACTACTGTTAAATCATTTAAAAAAAAAAAAAAAGTTATATAATGGTAGGTAACAAGAGACAGCTCTTGGTAGCCCAAGAACAATCTTTTGATAATAGATTTTGCAGGCTGTAGAACAAAGAACATTCCTCCATTGTTCCATGTAAAAGCAATTGGTAATTATCAATACACATCTTAGGACACTTTCTTTCATGGTAAAAAAAAAAAAAAAAAAAAAAATATTTGGAAATTGCTGATAATCTTGGAATTCAGTGAATGATGAAATGTTTTATAGTGATGGAAAAAATAAGTAAAATGAATATGATAGCATTATCTATAGTGGGAATTATTTTGCAAATAATAGGAGTAACATTGGTGACATAACTCGTAGTGCGTGTAAAAAATGTACCACCACTTTTATGCCCTCTATCTCAGAAAAAAAATCATGTTTAGGTTACCGCATTACTAAAGCATTATTTTTTATCTATGTTGTGAAGGACAGACATTTGATGATGCTGGAAACGTTTGAAATGATTTTGCAGAAGCAAAGGATTAGAAACATAACTAGAAACTAAACTAGAGTTTAAAATAATGGTAGAGTATGTACTGGTACAACACACTTCAACTTCTAACTATGATGGAAGATTTGTGAACTTGTTCTGAAAATCTTTCACACCCATATGCACACACACCTAGAGATAACCTATCAAAATATTAGCCATTAATATTGAGAGTCTGACTTCAATCTGCAGGTGCAAGGACATTTTGAAACTACAGTCTATACTTAATTCACCCTGTTGATAATAAGTGGCTTGATCCAAAACATATTCAGGCTTTCAGATAATTCAAGATAGTGAATAGCAGTCTTGAAAAAGGTCCAGTATATTTGAAATCGTTTCAATGCATATGTATGATCATATCATGTGTTGTTATATCTGTACCTGGAGAGCAGACGTTTAGAAAGATTACTAGAATCCTTTTGCCAGAGTTTGGGCTAGTAATGTCTTAGCAAACTAGACTGTGTAACATAGTCAGTCTAGCTCTTATTATTATTATTAGTTTTTTTCCCATGCGACATGCTATTATTAGGTATATGTGATAATTAATGGCTAGTGGGGTGTCACTTAATTATTCTTGAGCATACTGAAGGTTTGTCTTTAAATGTGATAACCATGGTTACCATCGTTGTCCTTCTGCTTTGAATCAGGGAACATCCCACGTTGGAAGGGACCCATGAGAGTCATCAAGTCCAACTCTTGGCTCTACATGGGACCATCCAAAAAGCAAACCATATATCTTAAGAGCATTGTCTAAAAGCTTCTTTGAATTCCAGAAAGACTCAGTGCCATGACCACCTCCCTGGGGAGCCTGTCCCAGTGCCTGAACACCCTCTGGGTGCAGAACCTTTCCCTAACACCCAGCCTGACACTCCCCTGTCCCAGCTCCATGCCGTTCCCTCGGGTCCTGTCGCTGTCCCCAGAGAGCAGAGCTCAGCGCCCGCCCCTCCGCTCCCCTCGTGAGGGAGCTGCAGGCTGCCATGAGGCCTCCCCTCAGCCTGCTCTGCTCTGGGCTAAGCAAACCGAGGTATCTCAGCCACTCCTCATACATCTTACCCTCTAGACCTTTCTCTGTCTTTTTTGTCCTCCTTTGGACACACTCTGATAGTTTTATATCTTTCTTATATTGTAGCACCCAAAACTGCACACAGTACTCAATTGCATACACACCATTCTATCTATGATATAATTGTTGGATCAAACAGATGTACTCTGTTAAATTTTGTTCTAGTGGGTTAAACTGCTTTCCTGAGGTGTCTGTCTCCTCTCTCTGCCAAAGATTGAATTTTGAGTTAAAATTGAACAGAAAGAAGTGCTTGCTCAAAAACAGTATCCCACAGAATTGGTCAAACCTGTGATTATTAGAGAAAGGATAAGGAGCTTGACATTTTATGGGAGTTGGAATTATTTAATGACTTTTATTTTCTTTCTCCTAGTCTTTTACAAAGACAGTAATCTCGGAAAGTCATAGGATAGTCAAATAAGAGAATAGTGTCCAAAATCATTAAAGCAAGATTTAACATAAATTGGCTGTTATAGACTTTGAATGAAAAAGAAAACACATTACATGAATTTTTAAACTGTTTTATTATAGTCTGTTATCTCTGTTAAATTTATCAATATGTGAATCAATATGTTGACGTTTATTTCATCCACTACAATGAAATAACAGAACCAGCATTTCTAATAACTGGGATTAATCATAGGATAGTTCATTTCAGAAAGGACATCAGGAGTTCTGCAGTCCAACCTCCTGTTCAAAGCATGGTTAACTTAAGGTTAGACCAACTAGTTCAGGTCTTTATCCAGTTCTGTTCTGAAAACCTCCAAGGACAAGACAGAGCCTGCACAGCATCTCTGGGCAGCCTGATCTACTGCCAGCCATTCCCCCCAACTTAGCCTCATCTGCAAACCTAACAAGAGCGTACTCCAATATCTCCTCCGGGTCACTGATGAAACATTCACAGAACAGGTCCCAGGCTAGACACTTGTGATACTCCACTTGTTACCAACCTCCATGTAGAGAATGAATCATTAACCACTAACAGGACTTCAATCAGATTTTTAGCTACCCATCCCTAGTTGTTCACCCACCCAGGCCATAATGTTCTAACTTATTCAATACAAGAATAAATGAATGTTGCAGGACACAGCCTTGTTAACATGGTAAACAACATGCACTGCTGTGCCCTCATTCACAGACTCAGTCATATCACAGAGAGCAATCATATCAGTCAGGCATGATTTGCCAATGGTATAACCATTCTGACTGTTTTCCTCCTTCACATACCCAGAAATATATTCCAGGAAGACTCCATGATTTGCATCAGGGAGTCTCCCACTGTTTTCTCCTGGTACGGCTGTGAGGCATAGGCTCAGCTGACTCTGATGCCTACCCAAACATGGCCTTCTTTCCTCATATACCACTGGGGCATGGAACATATTCTGTAGAATAGTGTGTAGTATAATATATCTTGAAAGACATTTAGAGATTAAATTTGAATAGCACATATACCTGGGAAAGCAGCAGTTTCTTTATGATTATTCTTCAGAACAGAAAAAAAAATTACTGAAATAGTCTAGTTATGTTGTTTTTCACAGTGATTTCTTCATTTCCCTCCCCATTTCCCTCCCCTCCCCCCATGGTTTAATATGGTCCGGTATTTGAATGCCGGAGCAGACTATATTAACCTATATTGACTATATAGCAGAACTAGGTATGGCACGATAATAATCTACCAAATTCTTAGACATTTAACTGTCTTTTAACTTCTTTTTTTTTTTAACTTAATGCAATAAAAAGATTTTTTTGTTTGTTTGTTTGTTTGTTTTTAGCAAGAGTGATACATCGTTTGATGTGTGGATTTTACTAATATTAATGTGATCCTGGAATGATACATCAGCTTTAAAAAATGTAAAATTTATCTGATTTTGAACTTCTCTGGGTTGGCCATGTAAGTAACAAGTTAAGCATGACAACCCAAGTGCAGGAGTGACAATGTATAAGTGTTTTTTTTTTTTTTGTTTGTTTTTTTTTTTTTTTTTTTTTTTTTTTTTTTTTTTTCCCCTACACAGTGAGTTTGTAACTATATGAAAAGGTGGTATTCGCTGCTTTAAATTACAAGTCTTAAGTTTTCAGGTGATTCTGATTATCAATGATTTTGACTACCATAATTTCACAAAGACCAGCTTCTATCATGGTAAAAGATGAAGCTTTATGGAGTAACTGAAAACTAACCCTCTTAAAATCAGTTTATCTTATTGTGATCTCATGTATGCTTATCAATTCATGTGACATATTTGCTAGGAATTCAGAAGATAAGAAGGAAATAAACTAAAGACATGCAGTAGCATTGATACAATCAAGGCGTCTGGGTGAAATAACGCTTCCACATACACCTCTAAAAATTACTGAGTTTGCATATATGTAAAGATACACAGAAATAGCACAGCCATCAAGATATGACTGGTTACCTTCTAATGAGTGACTGGGGAATCATAAACAGCTTCAGAAACAGATTCAGTAACTAGTTAGACAATCAGTGTTTTAATTAGCTTAAAGGCTGTAGAAAAACAAGGTTCATCGGATTGGAAAGTTGGAATGTGGAATTGCTAAAGAAATCTGTCCCAGGCTGTATGTTGGTACCAACCATTTCCTCAAAGCTTTTTCACCTTCAGTGAGTAGTTCTTACACGCAACACGGAAATAAAGTCTTCTGACTCCTGTGAAGTAGTTCCAGGGCAGTACTGATCAAATGTACAACTCATGTTTGACAGATGCTGCCATGGGGGTGAGAGAGACAGTGATATTGTAAGGTTTCACAAACCAACTCCTTCTGCCCCAAAATCCTTGGTACTGAGTACTCAGTGTCACACTTCTTTCATGGGTAACAGGTATGAAGGAAGGCATGTTGAGACAAATTCAGTTCCCATGGATTTATGGTTGCCACAGTCTTCACTAGGTTCTGAGCCTTCTGGATTTACCTGAATTTACTCATGGAACTTAGTAAAGGAAAAAAGCCATTTCTTTCACCTCTTGAGCTGTCCAATGTATTGTATTGGAACCATAGAAAATATAACTGCAGCCTTACTTGTCATTTTTCTTACTGTTAATCATGATTTCTGCTATGCTAAAGCTACTCCTGTTTATCTGTTTATCCTGTTTATTCTCCACCATGACAATTCCATTTCAGGTGCAGCAGAACAGGGGAGGTAGTGTTAGGGATGGGACTCAAAATAAGAAGACGTAAATTACATTGCTGCAACACATGTTGGGCAGGGGGCTGGGAAGGGCAATAAAATTGTGTGGACTTAATGAAACAGAAAGAACCTCTGTAATTGTTTAGATGTCCTCTTTGAAACACATATCACAGAATGTTGGTTGAAAATTAATGACTTATACCTGTGTTTTCCAGAAGAGTTTTAAATGTGGCTTTTGGAGTTAGAAAAAATGAGTATCATCAGACTCACTTTTTAAAGTGAAATGGGGAGGATTTAAATGGCTCTTTTGACAAAGCTAGCCACTTGTATGTAAGGATTTTAACTCTTCATATTCTATAACCAGTCTCCAAGATTAAACATTGACTGGCATGAAAAGGAGTGATCAGGAGCTCATTGTTAGTCAGCTCCAAGAGGCTTTTCTTCAGGGTCACTATGACCAACACTCTGAACAAATGAGGTAGAATTTTCTTGTTAACCCTGAAGTTAAATGTTCCCTATTTGATCAACATTTTTCTTGCAATATAAAAAATGGCTTAAAGCAAATAATACCACCTCCAGTAAATTCAGAGCTTGAGCATTTTCTTAATTAGAATGCTGTATTTCAGCAACAGCACTGGAGCCTTGTCAGGGTTCCTGCTGGGAAGTGTATGAGGTGCATGTGATTTGTGGTAAGTTCTTAAAAACAATATTTCTATGAATTGATAAATTACTGCATATTTATCCTACTTTAAAATTATGTCTTTTGACAATGCTCTGTAGGAAATATCTCACCAAGAAACAGAAACACTGACTTGAAAAATGGAATATAGAGTTTCAAAGGAGAGTAATATTTTCAGTCTTAAAGCTAGAGAGATAAGCTGTAGTAGATATTAAACCCTTTGTGAACAACACATATCAACCTAAGCAACATCCAATTACTGTTATAGCTATGTAATGAGACTACAGTCAGTAAACCCCTACTGAGTGTAGGGGTTTACCTGGTACATAGATCCTGGAGCTAGAATACCAAAAAGTATTAACAGTGGGCCAGTGATGCAAATAAGAGAGCCTCTGATCCACACCTTTGATGGAGGCAAGAAAAACGACTGGAACAAAAGATGCTTTCATCTGACTAAAAGAAAAATTAGAATAGATTACTCTTCCCATAGACAACTCTGATTATTCACCAGGCCTAAAACCTCAAAAGTTTGAGAAAAATGAAAGTGCAGGTTGGGTGATTTTGGGTGGAGGTTGGGCAAATGAGCAAGTGTCAGTTAAAAGCGGATAGTCCCCCTTCAGGATACAGATGCCTAACACATAGATGTTGTGCACAAGGAAAAAGATCCTGAGTGTTAATGCCACTAAACATAACAAGTTGGATTGGTCTCAACCAAGAAAAAAGAGGAATGTACTAGGAGACTATGGCATATAGGAAAACACAGACCAAGTAGCTCTGCTGGTTCATGTAATAGTCTTTACCCTGCACAGCCACTTTATGGGTCTTTATTTCTAATAGTAGACAGTCTTAACATACGGCATAAGGAATGGGGTCCTTTCCACTTTTCAGTTTGTGCCTTTTGCTGAAAAAGATGAGATTCACTCTCTTACGTGAAGAAAGAAATAGAGGCAAAAGCTAAGGACTGAATGAATCTTTTGACATCTACCTTTGTAAGCTGATGGCAAAAACAAAAAAGGTGACCCAGATCTCCTGCTACCCTGTCCATGATGCTGCTTGACATCACCCCTTTATTTTGTTCATTTTCAAAGATCATTCTTTGCAAAGTAACAAGTTGCTAATAGATACTTGGTATTGTACTGGTGACTGAGGAAAACATAAGACCGTAGTACTGAGGTAGTCTGTTTATGAAAAGTCAAAGTGCAATACCTGGAGAGATAATATGCCTTGCTGACGCACTATCTAAAAATAAATAAATAAATAAATAAAATAAATTAAAAATGACCTATCAGAGATTTATCTGAGGCCTTCAGAGCAGTAAGCTGCTACTTGTGAAAATTCTCCTGCTCTGCAAACCCCATTTTAAATAGCCAAACTATCCATATGTCCCTAAGCTTGGTGGTAATACTCTTGGGTGCAGTGACAATGATTGCTCTAGTCAGAAATGATCAACTTATCCAATATGCCATTTAGAGCAGCAGCAGATGTTTCTGACTTTCAAATGGTAAGGAAATTAGTGACTAGTAAACATGATTCTTTTTGCTTTTTTGTTTTGTGTTGTTTTCCCTATTCTCTAACGGAGATTTTTTTTTTTTTCCTCAGACATTTATTGCTTTGTGTTGATTGACTTCCTTAGAAAGACCCTTTCCAATATAGTATCCCCCAATATAGTGGGGATTATTGGTTCCCCACACAAGTATCTTGGCTGATCCAGAGGTAAAAACAGAAGGAAGATGTAGTAAATTACCCTCTTCATGGTCTGTGATACAGTCTTGAGCCTTGTGATTCCCAGGGCTGAGGTTATGTTCGCTCAGAATGTCTTTTGTGATACAATCTTTTCCATTAATGGCATTCCAGCTGAAACAATAAGACAGAATTCCTCTTGGAATTATCCAAAATCTCTGCTACCATCTGAATGAGGTACTTTCCAATATATAGATAACACAAACTATGCAAAAGCTGAAAGTATGACTCGTTACACTCTTTTTGTTCCCTTGTGAACGACTCATGTAATGGCCATGGCGCGGTAGTTCCTTGTGTGGTACTTTGTTTCATTTCCCATATACTGTTCTGTTTGAGTTGAAACTTGATTCCTGAAATATTCTACCCAGTATTGGAGCACATGATAACCTTCTATGGAAATACTTATTGAAACATGAATATAGCAGAACCAGGAAGATAGTTTAGATTGTTTAATGTTATGTCATTTAGGGTTTGTTGGAAGAAGAAAGGCTTTGAGCTTGTCTTCACAAGACTCAGGACAAGATAGCACTAGGAAGTTGGAATATGGTTCAAAAACTCTCTCCATAAATTTCACAGAAGTTAACCCAGCTATATTCAGATGATCAGTTTGATTCTTTCCCGAAGTTTATGAGTGCAGCAAAGCATCCTGTGGATATTCGTAGTCTGTTTATCGTTTCAAAACTACCTAATCCTCACTCATCATGGATCTCTGTATTATGCTGCTGAGTACTGTAGGCAGCCTTCAGTCCTTCCAAGGAGCTCTGGTAGTCTTTTTGGATGTGTTGGATGGAAAGTGTATGTCAGGATATCCTGGGTTTCTGACTCTCCACATGCCCAGGGCTGGGATCTGACTGGTGTGCACCATGGATCCGTTCTGGCTCACCTGCTGAGAAGCCCTGCCATGGGACTGAGGAAGATGATTTATTATGGAGTCTTGTTTCTTTACAGTTTAAGATGCAACAGGAATGATCAGGTCAAAGACAGAGAAGCTCTTCTGCATTCATTAGCTTTGACAAAACTTCTAATACATGATGGCTTTGACTTTCCATCTACTCTATGTTTAAATATTCTGTGGGACATTATTTCTAAAAATTCTTGCAAGCTTTACATTTTCCTCTCTTCTATTTTCCCTCCCTCCTCCCCTCTTCAAAATATATATTTGTTCTTACCTTGTGTATGTGCTCAGACACTTGCTTTTTCAGAGGGAAGATAGAACATCTTCTGGAAAGTGAAGCTTCATAGAAATATGTTTGCTGATCACTTCTACTTCCTTGTTTTCTGACAAAGCAATTTGTTTAGGTGAGAAAAGAAATTAATAGGCTGTTTTAACCCCCATTCTGGCACCTCCCCCAAACTCATTCTTTCTGTTGTCTCCCTAGGGCACAAATTATAAAAGAAACTGAAAACAAACTTTGAATTTTATGTAGAGTGCATCTATATCTCTAATTATTTATCGGGGAAATCTCTGTGCCAACAGGGCACAGTGAAATAACAGTGATAATGTGATTTTTGTTGTTGTTATTTTATTCCTTTTGTTTGTTTGTTTGTTTTCTTTTCTTTTTCTTTTTAGCAGTGGGAACGAAGTGGAAATACATAACATCTTGAGCAGAATTCCTGGGAAAATGTAGTATCAGAGAGGGGAGCAAGGAGAGCAGAACAGCATCACTGCATTTTGAAATACACTGCATTCTGAAGCACACTATCACCCATAGGATGTCCTGGTTTGTGCAGTGGGAGATATTCCTGTATATGAAGCTTAGATGCATAGTACATGGGGAAATTGCAAATTAACTTTTTTTTTTTTTTTTCTTCTTCTCAAGCACAGAAAAGGAACAGAAAGAATTGCAATTTTAATGCCAAAAAAGGTGGTAGGAAGTACTTAACACTCCCTCTCCTTCTGGGAAGGCTCACTGCTTCAAAAGTAGGAAGCACAGGATTTACAGTAGTCTGTCCTGCTTATTCTGAAACAAGAAAATTATATACATTGATAGGTAGATAGGCAGAAAGTTTAAATATATACATTTATTTATTTATTTATTTATTTTCCCTGTAGATAATCTTCTCAGGTCTGCAAAGATATTGGAGCTCTCTGAATTTCTTCCGTTCATCAACCTTGAGCTCAGTACTTGATATTTCACCAGAAAGGGCTGTCATCTTAGGGCATGTAGCACAACAGGTTGTAATGGAGTGCAGAGATAACTATAAACACCGGAGCTCAAGTGTTGGAAATTGCCGGTCAGAAGCTTGCAACACAGTATTGTGGAGTTGGTGCTAATTTACCCATCTGAGAAGCTGGGTAAATTGATAGCTGGGTAAAAAAGGTTCCAGTAATGCTCCATGCTGGCTCTGGCTAGACAGACTTCAGTAACCCAAATATGCCATTTAAAACTTACTAGATATCTCTGCATTCCTTTAAGTCTGCAAGGTGAATTGTTCCTTCATCTACAAAACGAGGCATCCATTTGTACAGTATCCATGCAAAGAAATTACCATACAACTCTTTGTAGGGCTTTCATCCAATTATTATTGACTGTTTTTTTATAACTCATCACCGAAAACTTGCTACAAATTATCAGTGTAACGGTTTCTAAACTCCTACCGAATTAACTCCAATGCACAATAAAGATTTTCCTGGTGTTATTCAACTGATGACACTTTTGCTGAATTCTGAATCCATGTTTGATTATCCTCTGCTGAGGATGAAAAGTAACTCCAGTGGTGATGTCACAACATAAATAAATACCATGTGAGTGAAAAGAGAATCAGGTGATAATACATAAAAATATGTAATAAAATTTTAAAAATTAATTCTTTTCAATTTATTTTCTGTGAAGAGGAGTATGAATCCATGTAAATACTGTAAGAAGTCAAACTGTTCTAGTGAGTCAAGCACATTGTTTTTTTCCCAGGATTTTTTATTTGCATTAAGGTATAATATATTACTAATGCTGCATAAGTCATTAGTTCAGTTTCTCCATTCAGATAAATCCCGAGAGATTAAAAT
The DNA here is from genome assembly GCF_963932015.1 of Anas acuta. Taxonomy (NCBI): domain Eukaryota; kingdom Metazoa; phylum Chordata; class Aves; order Anseriformes; family Anatidae; genus Anas; species Anas acuta. The sequence continues at coordinate 185,213,236 of NC_088979.1, read as the reverse complement.
AAAATCTCACAGCTGTCCATTAAACAGCAGGAAGCATATGCTTACAGAAATGTAGCTATATTTTGATAAGTTTATCTTTTAAAGAGGCTGAAATTAAAATGATTCTGTTGGGTGTATTCCTGTATTCTACACATGTAATTTTGCTTAAAGTGGCTGTACAGTAAAATCTTCCCATTATAACATCCTGAATTCTGTGAACTTAGTTGACAGTGTGAAGAAAATTACTGTGTAATGACTAAGTACCTTCCGTCCATCCTGATTTATTTCTGAAACATGAGAAAAACATCACAGATGCATTCTACATTGTTCAGAGAACATACATATGCATTTAAGTCACTTACATTATACATTTTTGTGATGTAATTGTGAAATATGTTCTTTTTACATTCCTAATTATGGAGTAGAACAGATGGCAAAGACTTAGTTCAAAGTAATATATATCCATTAAAGTAAACGATGTTGCCAACCATTCATCAGTGATAGAAGAGTTTACTACTTCCTTGGAATATAATTAGGCACTACCTTGGACTGCAAAAATATATTTATTTCAAAGTTCATTTTCTCTAGTCATTTGCCGTTAAAGTTAGATAGAAAACTGTTTCAAAGCTTGTATTATTGAATGTAACACATTTAACTAGGTTTGTCATTTGACAGCAGGAGATCGTTTGCAGAGAATGCAACTGTGAGCAAGGACTAGAAGTGACATTTATTTTGGCTCTGGGTGTGACTCACTGTGTTTACACTATGATACGTTACTGAAAGCCAGTAACAGGTTGCAGTGATGGACTTTCAGAAAAAGATCCTGAGCAGTCCAATCCCAAGATAACCCTGGGAAAGATCCCTGCTGTGACTGGTGGAAGCGCAGAGTTTCCAGTAACCACAGGCTAGCACAGGCTGGGGAGTAGCGTGCTAGGCTACATATCTTCCAAATCACTGCTTATGTCATATTTCTGACTGATCAGCATTCTCAGTGCCTAGGCGAAGTGCCTTATTGCTGTAGTATTCATATTTAAGAAAGCAATGAGCAGTTCAGGTACTGTGCTGTGCAGGAATGCCAAACCCTTTCTCCCTGTGCAGACAATGTAGGTAAGTAGGTGACTCTGAGCAGTAATCCAGAAGCCCTGAGAAAAATGCTAATCACCTTAAAATAACTTTGCAAACAGCTATCTTTTGGCAGTTCAGTAAAAATAACTTAATTCCTTCACTTGTCATTTGATGCTATAGCAGTTATTTAAATATAAGTGCCATATATCTCAGTGTTTCCGACAAGAGCAGCAAGCCAGGATTTTACCTGGCTCTTCCACCTGTGCATGAGGCTAAAAGGAAGCCCCTTAGGCAGCCACACCAGTAAGTTAAGCGGATCAAGGGAAAGTATCCTGATACTCAATTTTCTACACCATTAAATTGCTACTACAGCATGGTTCTGGCTTGAGCTGAATAGCATTCTCCTAAGCAGTTCTTGGGCAGAGGGCAGAAATTTGCATGGTCCAGTCAGACTGCTCACAGCAGGCAGTTTGCAAGCAGGCATTTTCTTCTGGGGGCTAGGAGAAGTTACTGGTCCCTTGGCTGTTCTCTGTTGGCTGCCTTCAGTGCCAAAGTAAGGTTTTCTGTTTATTTACTTTGCTTGTACAAATAGCTAAGTTAGATTAATTAGCCTTAGTTACCAAATTACACAGGGAAAAAAAAAATCTGAACCTTAGATAACCAAGGGAATAATTTGTTGACATTTATAATAGACAGTGATCTATGAGAGCTTCTGTCAGAAGCTCTGTTCAGCAGCAGCACACCAACTTAACAATTTTTATTGTATCCAAAGTGCACAATAATCAGCTTGCACATGCTTACAGGGAAGCTACTTGCAGGCCTAGGGCCTTCAACACATGTTGTAGTTTGCACTCAGACTGTGTATATTTTTTATAAACAGTCTTTATTAAACATGTCTGAAGTAATCTGTAGATAACAATTATTTTTTCCAAGCTGGCTGCCTATATGCACGGCTGGAACTAATGAACAGGCTTGAATGCAAGACTGTATGACGTGGTTACAAACAGATCTTTTTGCATTTAAAATACAACCTGAGCATAAATAATGTTTTCCATACTCTGGCAATGATTTAGACACTCTGTGCATCCCTAGCTCCCCAAACTTTATGTAATTATTACTTTGTAGAATGACTGCTGGAATACTTTCTTGGGTTATGGGATTTTTGGTCACCCAGTAGTGGTATTTGTTCTGCCTTACTAATATGAAGGCACCTTGTCTTTGCGAAAGGATGATTGCAGGAATTATAAATCTTCTGTCTAAGAGGAAGTAATTACTGAAATGAATCAAAGCCCGTTCTGCTAATGCAGTGCTAGTGTAAATCCTCCACCAACTGTAATCAGGAAGAGTTTTGCTATGGATTTCAGTGCTTGATGAATCAGACTGTAAGAAAAAGAAAAAGAAAAAAAAAAGCCATGTTTTTTGTTCTTAAATTTCTTATTAATTATAGACAAGAGGGGCAATAGACATGAGGCAAAGTCAATGTGTTTAATGTGAAAGCTAGTCATTACTGAGAGATCTGTTCTAATTATGCATGCCCAGAATCCCACAGAAGCCCATGGAGAGTTCTGAAAACAGTTCCCACAGCTTTAAGGGCTGGTTGTTCTTAGTAAACAAAAATAAAGAATACAATACAATGCAATATAATACTATACTATGCTATACTGTACTATGCTATACTATGCTACACGACGCTACCCTACGCTATACTATATAAAATAATATAACATCATATAATATAATATGAAACTTAGGCCACATAAGTTTGTATTTGACCACTCTGCTGGTATTGCTGAATTGGTGGGAGTGTTTTCTGTACCATCTCAGCTTTCTGTTGATTCAAACTGTCTTGAGAAATGCTTAAGAAATTTAATTCTTGCCACAGGAAATGTAATGTTACTCAAATGGCAGAAATATCTCAGATTGCTTGTCAGTCTTCCAAGTTTTCATGTGCAAAACTGAACTCAACAGCCTCCAAAACCCCCACTTCTTTTGTCCGTTTTCAGTATCTGCAGACACCTCCCAGAGAGTAGCCTGGATCTCTTCTGTGGGTTGATGATTCACATTATGCAGGCACCACACATGTATAATTGAGGTATATAGAATTTCCTAAGGGAAGTATATATAATTTCTTATATTACTATCACAGTTTTGGGCTGAAATGGGAATATACTTTCAGCAAATATAATTAGTTTTTGTTAATCTCATCTTTCTGGACAGTTTGTCATTGAGGAAGACTTGACAGACTGGTATTGTGAAAAACTTGTATGTACTCAGACCTGCAGTTTGAGAAAAAAGACTATTCCTGCAAAGGAATAAGCCCTATTCCCACCAAAAATGCTGTGGGAGCAACAATATACAAAAAAACAAACAAAAGGAAATCCAATTCCAATTGACATGATAGAGTGATAGAGTCTTTTTTTTTTTTTTTTTTTTTGACTCCCCCTCCAATGTTTTATTATGATTATTTTTATTCAGGAGGGAAGATAGAACAAAATCAACTATGGAGCATACATCCCTGTGGCATTTTGTATACCCAGAAAGTCTAATTAACAGGTTTCTCTAATAGTTGACATACATGTGTATCACATATCCCACAGCTGCACCTATGGAACAGTGACTAGTTTGGATTAGAAGCATCTGTTCATTTCTCCTTTGCCTTTAGTAGTTCTTTCCACACTTCAGAAATGCCAAAGATCTTTGGCTACTTGGTCACTCTTTTCTCAGAGGACTGTGCGTACTGAAAAGCACATTTATCATACATAAGGACAGAAGTTTGCTGCAGGGAAAGAGAAAATTTATAGTACTGCCTGCATCACAGCAGTCACCATTTTAAGCAATACTTTCTCAGAAAACTCTTCAGAAGAAGAATTGCAGAAATGCTAGACAAAAAAGAAATTCCAAATATTATTCAATTTTCTGTTCTATTATCATCATATCTGAACTGTTCTGTAATATCTGGTATAACGAACAAACTGCTAAGATCTCTGCTAACTTATGTGCATGGGTTCTCAGCAAACAACCCTTATGCAGATTGCAAATGCTACCTACCTTACTTGCAGCTTGTGTGATTTGTTTTGATATTTGTCTTTATGCTTTGTGTAAGAATTCCCAGATGTAATGGCAGAAATCTTAATATTCAAAGTCAATTGTGGGTCCCAGAAATCCCAGAAATTAAGTGTTTTTTTTTTTTTTTTTTTTTTTTTTTAATCAAGCCACCCACAAATATCAGATGGATGTGGGTTGAGAAAGAGTAAGTTATGGAGAGAGATCACCAAAAATCCACCATGGCAAACAGCGTCACCAAGAAATGCATTACACAGCTGAAATAAATTACAGCTTGTACTGATTTTAATGGCAGAAGAACATGTTTATCAACAAACAGGAAAAGAACGCTGTCCTGCAACACATTATTCAAATATAACTGTGAAATAAAGCAAGGTAAAGATAATTATGGATTAACATTGGTGGCTCTTTAAGTTCAAACCACGTAATTCAAATTGTGACCTCCAAGACTGAGATACCAGATGGAATACTATGTCAATAAAGGACCACAGTGACTTTTATTTCTAGTCTGCTGCCACAGAAGAATTCTTCATCTCTGAAATGAGATGGGTGATTTCAAGGGATTTCTTGCAGAAGAGAGCTTCTATGCGGCCAGAATCTTATCATATCTATACTTCACAAGAAAGACATTCCAGGTGTGTTAATATAAAGTTAACCCTTTCCCCAGAAAAAGAATATTTCCTAAATATCATCCTTTTTAGTTCTTATCTTGCCTTCATCAGAAATGAGATTTATGAAACGATTTCTTCCACGATCCCAGGAGAAGTTTTACTTTTTAGAGTCTAAGACAAAGTGTCTCTGAAAAGAAGAAAGGGGGAGAAAATATGATGCAAAGTGATCAGGGGTTGAAATAAATACAGGGAGATCACTCAACAATTATCATGATGGGCGAAACAGACTCAGTGTAGGGAGATTAGAGAAATTTACTGCCTATTAATAACCACCACAGAAGTGAGAAACAAAACAAACTAAAAATTACACCTTCTGACCATTAACCCTCTTTGACCTCCTCCCCCTGATAGATGCAGGGGGATGGAGTGTGGGGGCTGTGGTCAGTCCTTAATGCTTCGTCTCTGCAGCACTTTCATCCTCACTCTTCCCCTACACCAACTTGGGGTCCCTCCCATGGGATGCCATCCTTCCCAATTCATCCTGTGGGGGTTGCCCACAGGCAGCAGCTCTTCAAGAACTGCTCCCACATGGCTCTGTACCACGGGGTCCATCCCTCAGGAGCAAACTGCTCCAGCACAGGTCCCCCACGGGTGGCAGCCCCCCAGACCTCCTGCTCCTGCGTGGGCTCCTCTCCACGGGCTGCAGCTCTGGCCCAGGGCCTGCTCCTGCAGGGGCTCTCCGTGGGCCACAGCCTGATCCAGGCCACATCCACCTGCTCCACCAGGGGCTCCTCCACGGGCTGCAGCATGGAGATCTGCTCCATGTGGGACCCACAGGCTGCAGGGGGACAGCCTGCTCCACCAGGGGCCTCTCCACAGGCTGCGGGGGAATGCATTCTGTGGCATGCCTGGAGCACCTCCTGCCTTCCTTCTGCACTGACCTTGGTTCTTGAAGGGCTGGTTCTCACTCCTCATTCTCCCAGCTGCTATTGTGCAACATTTTTTTTTCCCCTTTCTTAAATCTGCTCTCCCAGAGGTGCAACCAATATCACTTACTGTCTTGTCTCTGGCCAGTGGTGGGTCCCTTTGGGGCTGGCTGCCACTGGCCTTTATCTGACATGGGACAGCTTCTGGATTCTTCTTACGAAAGCCAGACCTGCAGCCCCCTGGTACCAAAACCTTGGCACATAAACCCACTACAGAAGAGTGTTTCCTTTTGTCTCTTCGTGTGTTGAAGAACTCTATCCCTTCTTTGTGGTTAATTCACACAGTGCAAGTTAGTATCACTTGCACTTAATTTATTATTTCAATTAATTCATAATTGACATGGTGGTCTGATCCTCCTAGCATTTTATAATTTCAAAGAGATTGGTTTGCTTTCCTCCATGAAGAGAATGGCGCCGTTGAGCCAACGCTTTCTACCAACCACAAACTAAGATAGGTTACATGTTTTGCCCTCTTTGGTTTTGCAGTAAATAATACAATACTGTTCTAAGTTGGCATTAGAAAATAGTTTTTGTCCTCTTTGATGATTTAAAGAAACACTTTGTAAGTGTTAATACATTATCAGTGTCAATCATATTACTAAAGTGAAACATTTTACTTGTTAAAATTTGCCTTTATTTTAGTATAATAGGATTTAGAAGTATTTATGTTTAAATTTTCAACACTTCTGTGATCAAGTTTGGTACTTATAAAATATTTATTGAAATCTGTAAAAGTTTTAGATAAAAAATGCCTATTAAACTAATAAAGTATTTTCTTCTGTATATATCTAAGAACTGAACATATATGAAGTTATTAAATGCTTCCGTGCACTCTGCATGAAATTAAACTCATTCCTTGCATAACTGAGTTGAGTCATGCACAATGAACTATACCACATGTGGAAAACAGAGGTATTAAAATTCTGAAGTGTGATTGTGGTGATGAGCAAACAAAGTTCAATGTAAGGAAAAAACAAAACAAAACAAAACAAAACAAAACTGTTTCCTAAATGAAAATAATTTTAAACTTTTAAAAATCAGGAAAAAAATACATAAAAGTTTTGTTTCTTTGTTCATTGACTTTATATGAATGGTCAGCAGTAGCACAAATATTTAATATTCTGTCAGTTTAAAATCTATTGAAAGAATAAGTAAAGAAAATGCCCTAAATAGCTCAGAAATGACAGAAGAACTGACAACAGATGTTTGGTGAAAACAAAAAGCAACCAACACCACAAACCCAGCTACTCAACTTTTTTTTCCCACCTTGTTTTACACCTACGTATAGGTATCATTGACAGCTGATCCTACATGTATTAGACTTTGTGCTGACTCTGTGTCTGCAATAGAATATTGGCAGGCAATACTGTATCAGCAGTCTGAAATTACATACAGACAACTACAGAAATACATGTAAATGCATACATTTTGTTGCAAGTTTATTTATTATGAGATGTTTATGTAACCTTATAGAAAAACGATTCAGTTTTGTAGTCTTTCACTATGTATGCTTTAACACGCACTATATTTGAAAGTAAGGTTGGAAATAAGTTTGACAATGCATGCTGATAATAATTCTTTTTAATAAATAATAATAATAACTGATAATGATTTACATTAATAATAAGACATTTGGTCCAACTCAGAGAAGACTTATTTTCAGGTTAATGTACCATGAGAAGGGATCAAGCTCTCTCTTAATATATACAATATCTAGTTAGGAATAAGCAACACTAAAGACTAGCAGGTTCTTAAGAGTTTCTCGGTCTATTTTAACAACACAGATAGTACATTGAAGTGACATGAGCAATGTTAAGCACCTGAGGCCTAACCCACAGCCTACTAAATTTAATGAAAAGATATTATTTTCTCTCAAGGGATTTGAAAACAGTTCCTTGAAGTCATTAAGACAAATCTAACTGTTTTGCTGTATAACCAGGCCAGACTTTATACCCTTCTATATCTCACAATGTTATTAGAGAGTGTGCTTATGCAGGGCCCACTGCCTAACAAATTGAAACAAAAAATCCAAATTCAGTAATGATCTAAACAGGACAGAGAGAGGGGGACAGGTAGAGATCATAGAATTTCTTGTCATATCTGATGCTGCTCTGGGGAAATGATGGCCAAGAATTTCTATGTCCTTTAGTGAATTTATATTAAATACATAAATAAAAGTAAAAAGGCCTCAAATAAGTTTCTTGGTGGGAGGAAGAGTCAGGACACTTCGAACAAGTATAGTTTTGACGTACATAATCGGTTGTACTGAGCACTGGCACAGGTTGCCCAGAGAGGCTGTGGAGTCTCCATCCTTGAAAATTTTCAAAAGCCACCTGAATGCGGTCCTGGACAACCTGCCCTGGGTGTCCCTTCTTGAGCTCGGGGTTGGATCAGACAACTCCAGTGGTCCTGTTCAACCTCAACAGTTCTGTGATTCTGTGATTCTAAATACGTAGGCCTGATTATGCTCATACTTAAACTGCAATTTCACTGTGGAAATAGGGAAGTGTGAGTTCATAGTCATCTCCTCCATAGCCCTCTCCTTTAAATGCATGTATGAAAATAAAGAGATAAGGATGCATTATTTAACAATGTTGGCTCAAAAATTTGTGTTAGTTTCCAGTGGAATCAGAAAGCAGAACTAAACTCATTATAAATGAATCAAGTTGGTTACATTGTTCTCCATTTATATTTGTGTTTTTGGAATAATCTGTTTCTGCCATTGTTTCTCAGATTAATTGTTTCATTTATCTTATCTGTTCCTACCCCATTTGGAAGTGTAGTGAGAACAGTGGGTTACTCTGTAGGTTGACAATAGGGATAAGGCTTGTCTTTTATTTATGCTGCTGCATTTCTAAATTTTCATGTGCCTTGTCAGGTTCTTTTAAATTACATTTTTCAGGAAAATGTTATTTTAAAATGACTAAATTCCCCAAGACAGTAAACTGAATGATTGAGCCATATGAACAAAGAGGAAAATTATATAGTAGGTTAATGACACTCCCAAAAACTTAGGTGAAAAGCTAAAGCGGGAGTGGAATACTAATCAGAAGCTGCTCTCTAACCAACAATTATATTTACTTTTGAAAAATACTACTTTTGCGTTACATTAAATAGCTTTTTTTTTTTTTTTGGTAGCATTTTTAAATGTTCAATTCTTGCTAAACAATAAAAATCTTTAATCCACAATAAGCCATTGTTAAACACGAAGGAAATAAATACAGAATATATTTCATGCAGCAAGCACTACTGTATCTAAGAGGTTGTGAATATGAATGCATGCTTACACAAGGGTGTGGCTGTATAAGGCAATGGGATGCAATATGGCATTTCCCTCTGTGTCAATAGTATACTGCTTGTTTCTAGTAGACAAGTGTCTGCACTGCAGTAACCACCATAATATCGTGCAGTAACTGGCCCATGTTGTCAGTCACAGCAGAGTGCAAGAAGGAAACAAATGTGTCGATAATTTTCTTGTCTCCACAGCGATTGGGCCTGGGAAATGTTTGTGTGGTAATGTTTGCTGAAGCTGATGAGGCTTTAGCTAACATATGGGTTTTGTATAGAAGACTTCTGCCACAACAGTTATCTTTTTGATTATCTTCAAGAATTCTGAAGTAACTTTTTTAACAGTGCAGATATTACTGTGCTGGTGCAATACTTGCAGCTGTCAGTGTTTTTATTAACTATTACAAAGTCAGCTCTGAAATATAGTAGCATTGTCACTTGTGAATCATACAGCAAAATTCTCTAGAGAAACATACAAAATTCCATTTAATGTCTTCTATTGGCAAAGACCCCCAAACTCCTGTGCCCTTCACAGCACACAACCAGAGCAAAAGACAATGGTTCCCCTGATAGATAAGATGGGGAAAAGAGAGTGGCAGATGGGGGGAGGGAGGAAGGGAGAGGGCTAGGGAATAAGGCAGTGGAAAGTGATTTGCTGTAGATCACCAGAATATACATTTATTGAGGAACTGAGAAGAATGCATTCATCTACTGAGTACTATTTTAGTATATCCACTAAAATATTGGATCTTCTTGGACTTTCTACAATAGTATTCTGTTAATGCTTTGCATACTCTTTCTTTGTGAATTAACAGTCCTAACATATTCCATATGTGCTGTGGTTAGTGAACACAGACCAATGGCAACAGGTTACAGATTAGATCCAAAGTCCACCAACATCTGTGTGTCCCCCAAAACATTGGATGGAGCCTATTTAAAAGGGACGGGCACTGCAACTCTGTATCAGATTTAACAGATGAGAGGAAATAGGATTTTTTTAGATCAAGAGCAATAAATACAGTTTGTTTTTCCTTAATGGAAAATAAAATCACATGTTTTGTGGAAAAGATATGAAGTTCCAAACATCATTTGCCTGGACTGGGCTTCTGGTCTTATAAAAGAAATTTCTGAGGTCCTCGTAGAAAATCCTTGGGAACAGTGCCCAGATTGTTGCAGGTTTGCTGTTTTTCAAGTTTCAGTTTTCCAGATGAATTTTGCCATTTGATAAACTTCCAGGTACTTTCTAAGAAAGTAGGTGGGTAAGCAGAAATTGGGTGAGAAATCTGAAGAATTTTTTGATTTCACTGAATTGGCATCTTCCAGTGGGAAAATGAATTTTTCCATAGGAACATTTCTGATAAGTTTGGTTATTCCCTATACTGATGCAAAGAACTTTTTGGAATCCTGTTGTATATCATCACATTTCTAGAGGCCAATGCTTATTTGTGTGTGTGTGTACACATTGTATAGAGGATTGATATTTTAGTATGTCATGTTTACAAATACAATATAAGGCTTCTATAGCAGCAAAATGGCTTGAAGTGTGAGATGACTATAACATGATCAGTCCCCATACTACTCCACAGGAGTAGGTCAGTCCAAGTGCAAGTCCGAATGCTTTTGCTGATTGATTGTTGTTAGTATGACCTGTACTTTACCAATAATTGCAAAAATACACACCAACCTTCATTAAAGAATCAATGATTATATGAAACTAATTAATAAACAATTAGTATCCTCAGAAATGGAAATGGACAACGTGTATTTTTGATTTATATGAGTCACACCTTATTATTGTAATAATTTTTTAATGGGAAATGCCTGTATTTATAAGCACACATCTAACTAGTTCACTGTGAAAGAGATAAATAATATGCCAAGAAATTACACTAATTCCCATCACTAAATATGAGAAAATGTAAAGATATGATTTAAAATGTCACACTTGCAATCAGAGCAAAAACCTTACAATCAGGAATCTGCAATAAATATTTACATCGTGCCTTTTGAAGACAGAGACAGTGAAAACATATCTCCAGCAGACTAAACACGTCTGGAATAAATTCTAAAAATAATTTTATCAGAAGATAGGTTAATTGTTGTTTTATAGTGCAGGGTTACAGCTAACAAAGTCTTTCCTGACTGTGAGCTTCTAATGTAGAGTTTTTAGATAAGCAAGTGGTTTACTGTAATAGAAACATATCTGAAAGCTGAGAAGACATAAAAATCAAATGCTGTGGGTTACATATTTTAGTGCAAATCAAAGAGACATATCACAGAAAGTGTGTGTGTGGCAGCGAGGTGTCATTACATTACTTCCAGTTTTGGACTGGAAGGGAGTGACAAACATCTGAGATGTCACAGAGCCAAAATTCACACAGGAGGCTGGAAAATACAAGTGCGCCATGGCACTGCTGAAAGCAGGGAGTCTCAACAATGCCTTGGGGATTGCTTGTGGGAGAGAAAGAGGTGTGTATGGAAACTCGGCACCATACTCACGTGGTAAGAATTCTTCACTGCCTTGAGGACTCCCTACAGCTCATGTATGCCACGGAATATGTGACTGCCCTTTTTGCTTAAAGACCAAAGTTTTTGGTCTTTAAGCAAAAAATTTGCTTAATCAGTTCAGGTACTTTCCCAAGTTAATATTTCCGTTTTTCTTAAATATAAACATATAAATATATATACAAATGTATCTGGTAAAACTTCTCAAAAATAAAGGACATTTTCTGGTCATATTCACAATCTTATATCTGATGCCTGCAGATGCTACAGAAATACACTTGTCTGTGATTACCTGTGTATATCTGTCATTTGTAGAGCTATGAAAATGCCTGCCATAAGATTGTGCACTTCTCCTTTGTTCAGTGATTTTGATTCAATCTAGCATGAAAAAAAAGATGGAAGTTTTTCCTCACATTAAAATGTCTAGGTAATCCTTGTTAGAAGGTGTGCTGTTCATTTTTTGCAGTAATTGCCTATGACATTGCAGTAGCTTTTTCTGAGATAAGGTGGCTTGTCTGCTTTAGAGAGTCATTGGATTCCCATCTCCTTGCTTTGGTTTTATTCGTTTTCTAGAAGATCTGCTCTCTAGTGCTTGCATGAGTGAGTCGGATCCTGAGTAGTGCTGGAAAAACGGGAGTGTTGTCAGTAAGTTTTCAGTTGTTAGGTTATTCAAGGCCAAATGCAAGGTGTTGCATTTGGGTCATGACAATCCCAGACATGAGTACAGTATGGGAAAATCTTGATGTGAGCCAGCAGTGTGTGCTTCAGACCAGAATGCCAACTGCCTCCTGAGCTGCATCAAAAGAGGGAGAGGCCAGCAGGTGGAGAAAGGTGATTGTATCCCTGTACTTTGACCTTGTGAGGTCCCACTTGGAGTACTGAGTCCAGGTCTGGAGCCCCCAGCACAAGAAGGATGTGAGTCTGTTAGAGTGGGTCCAGAGGAGCGTCACGAGGATGATCAGAGGGCTGGAGCACCTCTCCTATGAAGAAAGGCTGAGAAAGCTGAGGCTGTTCAGGAGAAGAGAAGGCTCTAGGGAAACCTCATTGTGGCCTTTCAGTACTTAAAGGGGTCTTATAAAAAGGATGGAGAAGGACTCTTTACTCGGGTAGATAATGACAGGACAAGGGGGAATGGCCTTAAATTAAAAGACGATAGATTTAGACTAGACATAAGGAGGAAATTCTTCACTGTAAGTGTTCTTACCCAGGCACTGGACCTGGTTGCCTAGAGAAGTTGTGGATGCCCCTTCCCTGGAGGGTGTTCAAGGCCAGGTTGGATGGGGCCTTGGGCAACCCGATCTAGTGAGTGGCATCCTTGCCTATGGCAGGGGGATTGGAGTTAGATGATCTTTAAGGTCACTTCTAACCCAAACCATTCTGTGATTCTATGATTTTCTGTAATAAGCACACCCACAACTAAGGCTGAAGAAACAGGATGTATTGTCAGACACAGGATCTATTGCCAGACATGAAGCAGAAGAACAAATAGAGTCCTGCACCTGGGAAGGAACAACAACATGCATCAGGACAGGCAGGGGGATGACCTGCTGGGGAGGAGCTCTGAGGAAAAGGACCTGGGGGTCCTGGTGGATGACAGGTTGACCATGAGCTAGCAGTGTGTCCTGGTGGCCAAGAAGGCCAATGGGATCCTGGAGAGCATAAAAAGGAGTGTGGCCAGCAGGCCAAAGGAGGTGATCCTCCCCCTCTGGTCAGGCCTCACCTGGAGTACTGTGTCCAGTTCTGGGCTCCCTGGTACAAAAAAGACAGGGATCTCCTGGAAAGAGTCTAGCAGACAGCCACAAAGATGATACGCGGCCTGGAGCATCTTGCCTATGAGGAAAGGCTGAGAGACCTGGATCTGTTTAGCCTGGAGAAGAGAAGACTGAGAGGGGATATCATCAATGTGTATATCATATACATATATACAAATCATCAGTGTGTATAAATACCTGAGGTGTTGCAGACAGAGGGAATTGGACAACCTCTTTTCAGTGGTTTGTGGGGACAGAACAAGGGACAATGGCCACAAAATGGATCACAAGAAGTTCTGCACCAACATGAGAAATAAATCCTTCACAGTGAGAGTGACAGAGCACTGGAACAGGCTGTCCAGGGAGAATGTGGAGTGTCCTTCTCTGGAGATATTTAAGGCCTGTCTGGACTCCTACCTGGGCAGCCTGCTCCAGGGAACCTGTTTTGGCAGGGGGGTTGGACACGATGATTGCTTGAGGTCCCTTCCAACCCCTACAATTCGGTGATTCTGTGAAATCCATAGTACAGAAGGTCTGTCAAATCAAGGGTTTTGCCCTGGAGCTGTGAATTTGGGCAGTGAGGATACAGTAGGTTTATCCTTCAGACTGGCAGAATGGTTGTGCTGATAGGGAAAGAGGTTTCGGCTGGAGAGCAGCCAACTCAAGAGTGGTGCTTCCAGAAATTCATAGAGATAGCAGTACATTGGGAAATATAATCTTGGTCTATTGGCCTCTGAAATGAATGAAAAGCTCATTTGAGACCTGGTGGACTTTGGCTAAGACTCTAGGCAACAAAGGGACGTCATAGGGTTCTTTGATTCTGCATGTTTGAGAAGAGTTGTGGCATGGCCTGTGGTTTGGATCAGACACAGTGCTGAAGGGAATGAGGTTTTGGTCTGAAGTTTGGGACATGGGAGATGTGAGATAAAAGAGGGAAATATTTACTATTCTGTGTTGGCTTTACTTTTTAATTGATCATCATATGCTTTTAAATGAGTACATTAAAAAATAAGGAAAAATGAACTTTGAGTAAAATAACCCACAATTTGTGTTAAGATCTGTAATGCATTTATAATAAGAAATCTTCTTACCTCTATTATTGTTCTAAATCCTTGTGAACAACAAATAATGAGGCAAAATTTACAAAATCAGATCAAAATCAAATTTGGATCTTTCCAAATTTAAAAAGTCATTTTAACTAACAGTTTATTTTGTAAAATATCTCATCTACAGCAAGAAAAAAAAATAGAATGAACCCTATATATATATGTATATACATAAATAAATTACATTACATACAAATATATCGGCCAAACAAACTTAGAAACACTGCAGTTTGTCATATGATTTTCTTTTATAAAGGAGTACTTAGTAAAGATGAATTTTACAGTTATTTTGGAAAAAAAAGAAAAGAATTATGTTTCCATAGACAAATATTGATGATATATTTTTTGCTTATTTATATTGATATGAGATCATACTATAGCGTAATAATTGTTATTATTTGTGAGTTTGTAATATAACATTAATATTTTTATTATTCCTGTCTGTCACTGTGTTGAATTTTCTTCTACTATATTCATCAATATAATTTTATTTTTGTATATTAATTTGAGATAAGTAATGACATTCATTTGGATTTCATGTTTTAAAAAGATTAAAAAATAATTTTTCCTCTCTAAGTCAAAGCCAAACAGAATCTTCGTCTTCTTTCTTTATATTTGTAGCTTTTTCCATTACTGTTTTTAATTTGTAATGAGCAACATTTGTGCAGAGATATTTTGTTATGAAGACAGCTGAGCTCTGCCAAGCATTGTCCTACTAGCACAAGCTAGAATTGCAAGAAAACATTCCAGACTGTGCCCTTTTGAGTAGCCATTTATTCCAAGCAGTGATAAAATAACTTCTTTCTAGCTGGTGTTGTATAACTTGGACTATTTCTCTACAAGTCTCTTTTTTATTCTGAAAACAGAAGAATAGTAATACGCTTCCCCTTCAAAGTTTATATTCTTTTCTGGAAATATAATAAAAATATGGAAAAATAATTGTGTTATAGCAAATGATGAACAGTCATTGGAGAATGAATTAGTAAATACAAGATATACAAAACACAATAAAGACATCCATCATCTGCCTTTAAAAGATCAATCTTGAATTCTTCATTGGATATAATGGGAATTTTGCCCCAATTGACAAATTCAGCAATATGGCTGCATCTACATGATAGACATAATCAAAGTCCAAGTTGCATAAATAGCTGGTTTAATATAGTCTTATTGTTCTGCTTTTTTAATTATTATTATTATTTTTTATTGTGAATATTATTGTTGTTATTAGTTTTTACTATACCCAGTGGAAGTGACAATGGCAAGATAACAGTGCTTTTCATAATTGCAGTCCTGCAGACAGTTTGATATACTTTGATACTGGATGCAGTTCTGTTACAAAAATGTATATAAGTCCAGACTATTCATAATTTCTAAAAGTATCTAAATATATATATTTATCTCAAAACACCAGGCTACTTGCTGCTGATTTACTGTAACAGACATCAGTTGAGAAAATTCATGATTTTCTGTTGAACATAATCGGCTGATTTATATTAGCTGTATACTGGATTGACCAATATGACATGAATGTTCTCTCATATCTTTCCACTCATCTTGTTCTGGTGACACAGTGGTCAGTTGAAAGGATCTGCAGAGAGAACCCACATTCTTTGAAAAGTCTCTAATTACAAAGGAAGCAATCGCAATAGCTGAAGTTGCATACCTTTGAAATTGCTCAATTAACAGAATTGTCATCACAACTAAATGAAGCATTTCTGGCTTTGATCTTGTAGTCTTACTATTGAAGCATTCTTTGTCTTATGCTTGTGATGCTTTACACAGAAATGTCCGCTCAGTAATTATGTCACCATTTCTTGTGGTACTGACCATTAGAATTGAGAGTGTTAGAGCAACAACAACAAATCCATAAGTTTTCAAAACGAAATGAATATTTTTAATATTAATTTTAAATGAATCTTTTTTTTTTTTTTTTTTTCTATATTTGTTTATATTTGATGTCTGAGATCCTTTCAAGCAATCATATTTGATTTGGCAGAAGTTAGTGGAACACAGAATACAGACTTGCCTCACTGTTTATGGAGACATTACATTAAGTACTGGAATGTCAGTCCAATCAGAGAACAGATTACCTGCCTATTGACTTTGTATACAAAGGCCAACAACTTTTCTTACCCATAGTTAAAATGTATATTGGCAGTCTATCTATAGAATTAAGAAATTTTAGCAACTTGAACAGTCTTACATTTCATAAAATCGTATTTGGCTCTCAAATGTATAAAGCAATGAATGGCAACATTTTTTTCAAATGAATGATAAGTTGCTGTTCTTGATTTTATTGCAGTCATCATAAATGACATTGGATTTCACACACTTGCTACAATATTCAGACTTAAAAAGATCTGATTTCCTCTGCAGCCTTCTGTTGAAATGAAAAAGGTCTGCAGTGTAATTACAATGCACAAGCAAAGCCAATTCAAGTTTATGGAGAGTCACAGACAATAGCCAGGAGATTTGAGCCTGCAGAGGAGACCTTGCAGTCCTGGAAGTCAGATCTGGAAGCTCTGGAAGGCCGAAGAGATCAGAGCAGGCACCCAGGAGAAATGGCAGGATAGGACACTCCTAGTAGTGCCGGAGGATGAAGTCATTTCCAAGGTACACTACAAGAATTTTTATTACATAGAAAACACATTATTCACATTTGTTCATTTTGAGCCCAAATGAGCCTAGTGGCTGAAAGCACAAGAGAGTTCCATGTGCTCAAAGAAACTGATCATTTTCCAAGAGTTAAATATCCCTTAAAGTATCAGTCATAGAGCTCTTCATTTAGCATTACAAAAGTTCCTTAAGTAGAATGCCCAGACCATCTGCAAACAAATTTTTGTCTGGTAGTCTGAGGTAGGTAGATTATGAAGTCCCACAGGCATGGAAAACTTCCCTGCTTCATGGAGAAGACTCTGACCAACAAGTACCATACATATTTTTGTGTAAAACATTCTGCAAAGGTAAAATCATTAAGCTTGAAAAGCTGTACATTTAGGAAGTACTCTTTTCCCATGTGGCTGGTGAACAAGCACCTTATCATAAGGCATATGCCTTAAGTAAATATTGTCTAGTTTTTGGTTTTACTTAATAAATTCTGAGCAGACTTGTGAATGGGTACATTAATTAGGACAGTAAGAGTTATTTGAGGAACAGAAAAAATAAGATAGTAGAACCACAAAGTCAAAAATCTCTTAAAAATAATTGCAATTTGAGATGTTTCTCTAAATGAGCTGACTGAAAATATACTTAAGCTATGGACAATCTATTTCATGTCATGCCAGAAAGTGTATGGCTAGAAAGGATGATTCCACCCTTCCCTCATCTCATGTAGAGCTTCTCATTCCCACTGCCGTGGTGACCCCGCTTTATCACATAATAAGGTGACCCATTTTCATCGTGATGTTTGTTTGTTTGTTTGTTTTTTGAACAGAAACCAGTTTCCAGCTAGTTTTGAGTGCAGCTATACAAATGCTTACCACAGCAACCAGGGACACATGGTGCCATGAGACTGACCAGGCTGGTAAGAAAAGTGTGGGATGGCCCTTTTCAGTCACAGCACTCTATCTTGCCATTTTGGAACTGGACTGTAAGCAACATTTCCCTCAGGATACTGACATACTGTGGGATGAGAAAATCCAGGCTCTTGTTGCTTGAACAGTCTAAAAGAGTGCACATATCTTCTGCTGGAGTGAGACCAGTGATGTCAGAGCACAGTTGCATATTCTTTTTACCCCAGTTGAATTGTGCCAGCTGAAACACATGAAATAACAACTTTTCCTTTTTTGACTGAATCAGCTGTTGTAATAGAGACAAACCAAGATGCCAATGTGCAGACTTTTGACTGCATTATGCAAGGAAATGTTTTGATGTCTCACATAGGAAAATAATAAAAAAATTGGATTAATCAAAGTGTATCAAATTCAAATTGTTTACTGTGTGAAATATCTATTCAAATTTGGGAGTAGCTTTGTGTAAGCAGAACGGTAAGTCCCTGATAAAACTTCTTGTAATATAGGATTTGAGGATGTGATGTATACTTATGTTTAGAGTTAAGAATCTAAATTTGACATGTAGGCCTTATACAATCATGGTCCTTTGATAACAGTAATGCCTTGGCTTTGCATATATTTGAAAATGCATCTTTATACACTTTTCTCTCTTTTTATCAAGTGCAATTTAAATATAGCATATTAACAAAAAAATAATGGTATATAGTGGCAATAAATTAATTTTTTAGATGATTACGTAGTAACTTGGCTTATGTTGGTTTTGCTCTTCGGGTGAAGGCAAGTTGCTCCTGTATGTGTCTCTTCTCTTGTTATTTTTGGTATGCCTTACTTGTAAACTCCTTTGCAGATGCTGTTTTATCACCATGTGTACATAACACTTAGAAAAATGAAGTCTGGCTTTTGGTTGGGCAATCTAGGTGTGAATTAATAATGTTAATACTATATAGTTGCGTGTCTACATTGTTTTCCATGGACAGAAGAATAATAGCTCTTGAGGAGTCCACCATTGAGGAAAACCGTCAATGAACTGTTGAAAAATGAAAATACTAACTTGATGAGAAGGAGAATGAAAAGTTAGTATAGTTGTAAAAACACTTTTTTCTTATTTAGCAGAAAGACCTTAGCTGTTACGGCACAAGTAATACACAAAACAAAACTGGACATAGTTTCCTATCCTAAAATAAGGCATCATCATTATGAAAACAAAAATACATGCAAATACTGATGATGGTATAAACCTGTATAAATGTATAATAGTTCCAATTTATTCAGAGAAAAGTTAACATTTTTCTGTATGCTTTATATGTTTTCAGAACTTTTCACTGCAGAAAGCTTGATTAATTATTTCCATGCAATAATATATTTTATTATTATTATAAAGCCTAGAATTTATTTATAGAGATTCATGTTTTATATAGAATACCTTTTATTACAAAGAGTTGTTCCTGTAGCAGAACTGGATAGTTAGCAGGCATAAAATTCAGGGATACAGAAAGCAGTTGCTATTCCCTCCCATTGAACTGGCTGATTGCCACTGCAGAGTGTTTCAGGCTTTCTGCATAAAGCTCCTAAGGGTTTGATACACTGTTCTGTTACTGGGAGTGGCATAACAGTGCCAGTGATTCAGTTCCTAAAATTCTACACAGCAATGGGTTGGTCTTCCCCTGCTTCCTTTCCTGATATTAATTCTGTGTATTCCTTTTGTTGATTTTATCCTGTAAACCCTAAATAATATATTTTCCACTCAGTATTTTTAGTCTGCGGTTATATCTTTATAACGCTGTTTCTGAGTCAGACTAGACTTTTTAAATCTTTCTTAGTAGATTAGTCCTTAATCATGTTGCTCTTTTCTGAACATTGTCTGCTTTGACAAAATCTTGATGGTAACATGTATGTGGGAATGGAACACGCAGTATCTCTTTTCACTGTATTTGCACAGGAGGGGAATTCTGTGCTTTCCCTGCCTTTGTGATATGTACATGCATAGGCAATCTTTCTAGTGTTTTATAGCTCCAGCTGCTATAAAATATAAATAACTATGCAATTGTCTTACAGTGGAGCAATGTTTAACCTTCATGGATCTTCAAGATCAGAGAAGAGGAAAAAAAAAACAAACATGCAAAGTCATTTTTCCCCATAAGTTATCCTTTCAACCAATGGTTCCTGACCTTTGCCTATGTTGCTGATGATAATTTGTGATCCAACAACACAGACAATGTATTTGCGATTTTGAAATGCAGAGTTAGAAATAAGAGCTGTCTGGGTCAGAGATTGGATAATAAAAGATAGAGTAATTAATCTCATTGTTCAGTTCAAATTTGGTCAAGGGCTGGTTCTGCCTGCCTGTTTCATTTAGGAGGAGCAGCAAGAGCTGAAGCTACTGTGCACTCTGACTTGCAAAGCAGAGATACCAACTAGCTCTATGTCACTAGACCTCTTCTGATTATGTAAATGGCCATCTAGTTGCTTGATGGCTCCTATGGAGTCTTTTTTCCTGACCCACTGCTGTTGCAAATGTGCCTTCTTTTTCGTTTTCACTGCTGTCAAAGAGGATGTGGCAAAGCTCAGCAAAGACACAGAATAAAAGCATCCTTCATCCTCAATGTAAGGAATAACCATTACTGCTCAAAAAAACTGAGGATACTCAAGTAAATGCTTAGGATCTTTTATGTATTGTAAGCAGAAAATGCAGTTGCCCTCTTCAATTGGCAAATTGAAGTCCCTTGGTAATGTAGTTGCATTTATATCATTTTATGGTGATGGCTGCTGAACAGAGCATTTTTTTCCTGCCAACTCCCTTAATACAAGAAGCAACATATTCTTAATGCAGATTTCTTTGATATACTGCAGTATCTCACAAATCTGTCTCTGTAGGGATTTTACTGTTCAGCAATAAAACTTTTTTTCAGTTTTGAACTACTACATGAAACTTAACCTTCATCACTCCCCCAAATCCTGCAAATCCTGATGAATATTAAGAATGAAAAGCAGACACTCTGGAAAAAATACATTTTTTTTTTCATTTGTAAGTTTCTCCAGACTATAGTTATTCATTTCAGAACTTCAAATTATCTTTTGTTGCATCTCCGTTAAATGGATATTGAATTCATGGTGATAAAATGTTACACTAGTCCTATGGCACTAGCATTTTCTAACATAATTGAAATTTGAATTGTATATACATGAAGTCTAACTATCATTGTAGATAATTGCAGTGATCTTACATTTTGGTCGTAAAGCAAATATGCTAAAATAGCCTTAGATGACTTAGAGTGATGCACAGTTGACCTTACTACAAGGTTTCTTGAAGTGTGACAGCAGACTAATGCTTTCATGTAACCACTGCAGATAGTAAAGGTCAAGGAATGAAGATGACTGCCAACAACAACTCTCAACATTGTAAAGTAAAAGCCATTAATGATAATGTATGTTATTGCAACCAAGACATAATGTAGGGCTTGAATCTATGTAACATATTTTTTTGATTTATTTCAATTTACTCTTATTTTATTTGTGCACTTAAGAACGGGGATTGGTTATATAATGGGGAAGCAGGAGGATATATTGTTCCTCACACTTTCTTTGTCTGAAATGCCATTTACTATTTTTCCATAGTTTGAATTACTTTGTAAAACAACAAAGCTGGAAAATGATTTGCCTTTTTTTTTTTTTTCTTTCCTTTTTTTTCTTTTCTTGTGTTTAAGGTACCTCAGATAAACTTAGTATAATACAAAAAGCCTTATGGCTTGTCTATGACAAGTCACATATGTAGAAAGAATCGACATTTTCTCAGGAACAGTGCATTCTGAGAAGTAAAGTCATTAGACAGATTTTTATCCGAAGAATGAAGGCAGAGAGTGGAATTCCTAAGAATTATTTGTTCTTGATTTTCTTAAAAAGTAACTTTGTAGGACTTGTCTAGTCTAAAGATTGTCATCACCATTGGCAGAAACTGTACCAACACAAATCCTAAGAGCCCTGGCACACACCCTCAGCTGATTCTCCTTGGGGAGGCTTCAGGTGTTACAGCTTCTCACAGGCTTTGTCTTGTCTCCCTGACAGAAGTTACCAACTTAATAGCTGGGGCAGCAGGCTGGTGCATGGGACTGTCAATCAGCCATAACTCAGTTTTCTGTCGGGCATTTTAAAGTAAACCTGCCACAGCTTGTTACAATTAAAATGAGCTGGGTTAGCAAAGATTAAGCACTAAGATTTAAATGGTTAAAGATAAAATGCCTCGTTGCTTCATTTCGGCTGAAACAGATTAAGCAACACTTGTAGGCCCAGCCTTATTGTCAGAACAGGTAATAAGTTCCAGGGCTGGGGTGATGAAGATGTGGGAGCAATTAGCAGTTCCACTGGCACACAAGAGGATTCCTATCGACAGCCACAGAGTCCTTGGGTCGTGGCACTGTAGTCATTAACACCACATCCATCCATTTCTGGATTACCTGGCAGTGCAAATTTGAGACACATGTCTAGGTGTGTATTGACATTTCAGATGGGCACTGCTGAAGCAGCCTCACATTGCAGGTTCTACTGCACCAGTTGCGACAAAGCAACAGAGCTGGCTTGTTCTCTGTGGGCGACCAATCCTGCTGCATTGTGGGGGTGTTTGCATGGGGTTTCTCTAGGGTGTCTAGCTTTCTGTTTCTGAAACCAGTCAGTCTCTTGTAAAGAGCATCTAATCATTGCCAGCTCACAATCTACATTTGCCGCTGCAAGCACAGTACACTATTTTCATCTCATCAATAAGTGGCAACAGCTACATGAATCTGGAGTTTCTTGACAGTGGTTGTACAACTGCTGTACACAACCGGAGCAAGACCCTTTGCTGTGGGTTTTGCTGTGGGAATTGCTCTTCCCATGATAGACTACACACAGCAAAGGAGAGCACATGGAGACAGTGGCAGAAGGCTGAACTGGCAACATTGAGAGAAATTCATTCTTGCTAGAAATCGTGGCCACTGATGTTAGTGCTGATCTCATTCTTAAGGTGGTGTAGGAGGTAATCAAGGTCAGTGACAGCCAGCAGTGAGAACAGGCCTCTAAACAACTGCGGTTGCTTAGAGGTTGACTCCCTCTAAAAATAGCACATAGGCATTCTTCAAACTTGTTTCTTGTACTTTCCTCAAGTGTTTGGCTGTGGCTGCTCAGTTGTGTTTGTATACATTGCCACCTCACCACAGCATTTTGCTGGTAGCACAGTTCTTTATTAAGAAAAGGTGTCATATTTCTCAGGTCATGTTTTATTGCCATGACTTGCAGTTGTTCAGCCAGCTTTGTACAAAACTTCAACAGTTCTTGAGTGGAATATGTGTGTATCTATCTCAAGAGTGTGCGCAATTGCTGAGTATCATGCATGCAGGCTGCCAGGTGCACAATGCTAGTCCCATTCAAGTCTGTAGAGTCATGACTTCACCCTTTCCACTTGGCAGCCTGACTTACTCTTGATGCCCTGTTTCATATCCTATTCCCTCACAGCTTCAGTGATCAGCAGGATCTGTACAGCCACAAAACATGCTGATGGCTGTATGCAGTCTCCTTTGTGCCAGTTGTGACACTGGTATCAGCCTTTCTTTGAAGATCTTACTGTCTTCTCTCTCTTGACTATACTCCATTTCCCTCTAAGACAATTACAGTAAGGTTTGGCTTGTTGAATTGTTCATCTCTTTTTCAGGACAACAAAGGAAATCTATGGATGTCTGAAAAATAATCCTTCCATCCTGAGAAGCAGCATCTGGAGGACAGTACTGTATCACTTCAGGCTAAAGATCAGCTTCATTTTGTCAGCTTTTGCAGTGTTAGCAGCAATCCCGTGCATGATTGATGACCATTTGGTAAAGCAGTAGACAGAGATGTAATCTGCAACCCATTCCAACATGCTTTATCATACTGTATTTTACTTGTCTGTGGGTTTGTTTTCATTTTACTCCAAGCAATTCTGATTAGGAAAAACAACAATTGATTCTCTTTCAGTGAGTGCATGTATGTTTTCTGAAACAATTACCTATCTGTTCTGGAATAGCAAGATGGAGGGGTGAAGAAAGGGTAGCACAGTTCTTTAGCCTTCTTTGTATGCAGGCCATAGTTTGTGGCCCAGCTTAGCCAAACCCATTGAAGTAGGGCAGAGCACAATGGTCCAGGTTCTCAGTGTAAGGCAGATATGGAGCATGGCTTGAAGTCCAAGCCTGTCTTTTTGGTAGAGTACCCAGAACCAGACTGTGTTCCCAGAAGAGAGAACCTGGGAAAACAAAGACAAAAACAAAAACAAACAAACAAACAAAAAACAACCAAAATATAAACAACATACTACCTTGGAAGCAGATATCCTTGCCTGGGCTTTATGCAGGGATTCATTCTCTGGTTATGGATTCAAAACTAGTTCTGCTACCATCAGTTCCTTGTTACCTTATCTCACCTTATCTCCCACAATAGCTTATTCAGCCTCAGTCATCTGGTTCCTCTGAGGCAGCAGACTACTCTGGAATCCCAAATCCTATTGTATTCCACAGCTATCTTTGTATCCCAATTCAAGACACAGTCATGCTTCTTGTAAATAATCACAGAGTAATAATCACAGAGTCTGTGGCTATGGCAGTAAATTGAACATGTCTGGGAATGTTCTAGGTACCAAGGCCAACAGCTAGTAAATAGCCTTTACCTCCCAAAGAAGGTGGCTGCAGGCAAACATTTTACTGGGAGTTGTCACTGGGTAGCTACAGCTGCTAAGTGGTGTCAGAGAATTTGGGAGGATTGTGGTAGCTGGAATGTACCACATTTGTGACAGGGAGCATTCTATGAGTTTGCTATCACAGGAAGCCAAATTCACAAGCATACCTTTATTTATTATTACAGACACAACCAGGGAGTTCAATATCATCCTTGTCTCCATTATACTTCCATGTAGAGCATTGTTTTTGGCTTTGCATTGCTCCAGCTTCCTTTGGTGTCCACCTAAAGCATTTATGTAAGAATGATAAAATACATTGAGCTGTTCTGCATGTTGCCCAGTCAACTGCAGAAGATCTTACTGTTTTCTGCATATTGGATTTGTTGGTCAGACTGTTCTGTCCTTCTGCTTGGGATCATTCTGAATGACTGTAAATGGTTCCTCATAAACTCCATTGCCATACACATGGCACATATGACTGTCTTGGAGCCTGTCTCTGATTCTGAGTGGACGCAAATGCAGCACTGCTATTAGATTCACTGGAAGCTGAAGCTAGGTCTGAGGTAACACACACTGTCAGAAAAAAAAAAAAAAAAAAAAAAAAAAAAAAAAAAAAAAAGAGAGAGAGAAAAATGTCCAATGCAGAGTCACTAGGTTTGTATTAACCTCTGCATGTTTTGTCCAAAGAACTACAGAATATCTATGTATGTGTGTAGGATGATGCTTGACTGTGCTTTCATTCGGGATGCTCTGTTCTTACCTAATTCCATTATACAAATAAGAGGAAGTGGAGTCTGGGCATGAAGCCTAACTTTGAAGCATTTAAGAGTGTAAAACATAGAAATAATATGATTTACTTTGCATTATTGGGAAGGATTTTTTCACTTTAAAGAGCTTTTATTGATTTGTAGAAGAAGGAGAAGGAAAACTATATACAGTCAAATTTACGTATATCTTCTTACCCTCTTACTTATACTGAGTAGCCCCGTTCCACGCTTTTCAGTGGAATCACTCACAGTAATAGACTACTTTCTGTTTTCTCTCAGTAATAGTGACAGTATTGAATTGAGATAAAAAATATATTGACAAATATATCTTTAAAATATAAAAAGATACCTACATATTTTAAATAATTCTGTACATCTAATACTATTACTTGGACTCATCATTCAGTGACCTCTAACTTATGTATGTTGAAAGGTTTATGTATCCCTGAACAGAAGTGAATTTCATTGCATTAGAGCTGCCTGTTTTTTTGTAATTGTGTTTTTTTCCTACTATTCAAAAGTAACTTACCACTGAGTCCAGTACCAGGTCTTCAGATCTGAGTTCTCACTCTGAGACTAGCACTGAAGCCTTGTTTCTTGGCTGAAGTGGTGAAAGAGCACATTCAGCTACCAGCTAGCACATCTGCCTTCTCTGTGTGTTTGGTGTTACAGTTACTGAGCTGGGCTCTGGAAAGAACTATTTTTAGCCCTTATCACCAGAGAGGAGAATACTGTGGGTTGGAGCGATTGAGGGAAGGCAGTAATAAATCTAATCCAGAGGGATCCTGATGTGGGATGGGGAAACAAAATTCATAGAGCCTACTGGCAGCTCTTGTGGTGTAATTCTGTAGGAGAGATGCAGTGTCTCATCTATTTTAAAACAAAGAAACAAGCCCTAAGAATAAGAAAGTTTCACTCTCATAATAGTAAACTATGTCTTTGTACTCTGAACTGCATTTGCTGGGAAGTCGTAAATATGAGATATTTAACTGCCAGCTACCATAATTTAAAGTAATTTCCTGGTTGAACAGTATTAACGGGAGAGGTACTGCAGTCATTTACATTGTTACAATGCTAATGTTGGAGTTTATTCATATTAAGGTTGAAAATGTCAATTGTCTTGCTTGTGGTAGCAATATTCTGAGAAAATATTCTGTTTATAATGTTTAAAAATTGTCTAAGTAGTAAATATGTCTCAGCTTGTTATGACTCAGCTCATAAAATACAGAATATTTTAATACAATAAAAGAATGCTGATGCCTTTTTTCCAAATGTCTCCAATAATGATTTTAATAGCACTAGACCAGAGTGTTTCTGATTGCTACTTGTCATCAGCCCATCTGGCAGAAAAAAACAGTGGCTGGAATTTTCAAAGGGGCTTAGGGGGGTGAGGCACAAAACTTCCTTTTAAGTTGTGCTGATCGGGTCTGTTCCTATTGAATGCAAACTGAGTCACTCTTCTCTACAGTGAGTATAGTATGCTCTTGCTATGAACTCAGTGTGGGCAGATGCCCATTGGCAGATTAGATGTTAAAAACAGGCTGTCCTCTTTAAAGGCTATTATCTTTACTCATTTCATATGTCCATGGAATACACTATAATGCAGTCACTGCATTGCTAATGTTTTTCCCTTGTGAAAATGAGTCTCACTGTAACTGGCATTTTAGTTTGGAAAAACTTCATATATCAAGATAAATTAACACTAAAAAGGTAAAGATCTAAGAAGGTGGTTCTTATTTTGTACAGATTAGACCGACTTTCATTGCCACTTGGAACCCGATTTTGATATGAAAGAAAACTATTATTTTATTCTTGGACAATAATATCAGGGAACACATCTGCACAGTGCCTATCTGAGAAACACAAGAACAAGACTGTCTATTGTTTTAAACTGTATTAATAAGCAGTCATAGTTTTCCCCATCACTGCTTCTATTAAACACACCTAATTAATTGTATATACAATTCTTGGCTCTTAAGACATGTTTAAAACATGTTTTTATTTGCCATCAATGCATAGGTGCAAAAGCACTCTGTCTCCATACCTCTTCTTTTCCTTCCTCAAACTAGCTTTCCCTACAACTCTCTCTCCTTGGAAACTTGAACAACACAGCACATTGTGATGTTCATCAGGCCTGGGCTTGTTAGGAGAAGGTCTGGAGCTGGAGAGTGAGCTCCAAAGTCCACTCCAGAATTCCCCAATTCCCTCTTTCTCTCTTTCTTTGCTGATTGTGCCCTATAAGCATCCACCACTTGAAGGAAACAGAGAGTAAAATAAGAATTCTGGAAATTTGGCTGATATCTCTGACAGTGGCATGCCTTGAGAGAATGGATATCTTTTAGATGGGACTCAGACAATCTTTAACAACTTTTGTTATATCCTTGAAGGTTCTTGGAGCATTGTTAGTCCAAGTCATGGGGACAGAAATGGCCATATCTCCATTCATCTTACCTACTCTTGCTGATAATGTGTTGCTATGAAGAGACTAAAATGAACTGAATGTTCTGCTGAAGAACTGGCAGAAAACCCTCAGTGAGCATCCTGCCAGACTTAGTGTTATTATCATGAAAATGCATACTCATAAAAGCTGTACACTGGATGGAGCTAGCAGTTTTAATAATTAATGACCTCCTGCAATTTCATTCCTATTGAAAGAGAAGTGATTTTCCAGGCAACCTTGCTGCAATAGTCTGAACATGTTACAGTTACCCTCAGAATTTATACTACAGCTCTGTCCATTTGTGAGAAGATGGTGGCTTACCCTCCTATCTTCCATTGAGAGCTTCCAGGTACTCTGCGTGGTCATGGTTACCCAGTGAGGACCTCATGTGTTTCTCAGTTCTAAGAATAACATTACTTCAGTGCATCCAGCTGCCAGAACTTTAAAGCATACAGCGAATTTTTAGAAGAGAAATACAAGAAGACAATATTTCACATTTTCAAACTACAGCACTATCATATTTCCACACATACACACAGAAACCCTACCCTTCATTTCAAAAGCCCCAAGTGTGATGAATGTTATGGGGAAAAACCTGCTTCATGTATTTTAAGTGCTTTGCTGATGAGACAGTCTGTAGATTTCTTATAACCATTTGTAAAGGCAGTGAATGTCCTTGAATATGTTCTTTATCCAAACAAACAAACAAAAAAAAAAAGCACCAGAGACTTCATTAATTTTAGCCTCAATCATCATCAGCTGAAAGTTTGTTTGAAAAGTTTGTAAGTGACTATTTTTCTTCTAGAAAATGTACAAGCATTCAATCAAGGGGCAGAAACCCAAGTGCAAGTCAGCTGGTAAGCACTCAGACCAATAGTGGAAGAACAGTTACTTGAACAAAATCTGCTTTGGAGCAAATATAGAGAGGCTCTACTTCCCTTTATTTATAATTCCCTATAATTATAGCAGTGTGAGTGAGTGCAGCCCACAGTCTGAAGCTTATTCATCAAAACTGTGTACACTGCAGTAAATGCTGTCGAGAAAAGTCGTGAGTGATTTCCCTATCAGAACAAACTATAGTTCTTATGAAGAGTTTATAATGAACAGCCCCTAAAAGATAAAAGCTGTTTCCAGAGTAAAACTTAAAATATTACATTCTGCCAGAGACTACATCTAGGTCTACTGAGTGCTGGATAAAGGTGATTACAACACACCAGCTTCTGTAGCTTAAGAGTTTGGGTCTACAGCAGTATAGACACAAAAGTGTAGGATGCTGCTAGCACAGTACCTTGTCTCCCTTTGCCACCCAGTACAAATATCTAGGTGAAAATTGACTGAGGCTCTACCAAAGGTTCCGTGGTGATTCAAATAAGACAGAGGATGCACAGAAAAATGCCTTATCGGTTTTGCCACTTCTTTCATTACAGAATGAGTCTTTTCTGCAGCATAACCTTGTGGTCTTTGGGAATAAGGACTGTAAAATCTAACCATTGACTCAACAGCAATTAAAGAATAGAAATGATTACACAAGTCTTCATTAAAGACTTTTTCTTATTATGCTACTTTAAGAATATGACTTCTGTACAGAAAAACAAATCTAATAATGCTTTTGAAGGGGAGAAGGGAACAAGTGAAACAATGCTGGTGTTCAGGGTGTTATTAGAGGCCACTTGCCATGCTCCTATCAAGGAGCCTATATTTTTCGCAGAATCTGTTTTGCAAAGCTCTATGAAATATAGTTGAGCTGCCATTCCAGAAATAAAATTAAGGTCATGCTGTGTTCCTAGACTTAACAAAAACAAGTTTAAGTCTGTTTGCATCTCCTTAGGAAAAAGAAAAAAATAAGTATGTGTCTTCTTCTGTTAAACACCACCTCCTTCCTCCCAGCCTCCAGCCATCACCCTTATAAATGATGATTTAATATAGGAAGCCTGGACAGAGCAGTTGTTTTGCCAAAGTGTTATGCAGTTGAAAGATAACTAGGCAGTCAAAAAATAAATAAACAAAAAATATAAAAAAAGGGGGGATAGGAAATGATGGAAAACTTGCAAAATATTTTGAGGTGATAGAAAGTTGTATTAAAAAGGTACAAAATGGTCATAGTCAAATGGCTGCAGATTAAAAATGGAGGTGAAAATTACAATAAGGGGACAAATTTAAAGGAAAAAAATTTAAAATTGGGAGACATAATCTTCCACTTCTTGAGGAAGTGTGGCTGTGAATTAGGAAAGGAGAATATATGGTCATATTGGTGCATCTGTGTCAGTGTTTCAGATTTGGACTGTGATTTTGAGGCCAACCTCCCAAATGCCCCTGCTTACTGTGCTTTGATAACCTCATGCAGAATGGGACTGAACTCAGAAGTGCTCTGGGAATTAATGTACTGAACTTCAGCAACTAATAGATACCCAGTATAAAGGATGAGACCAGAATCTATATCAAGCACAAATCTTCAAAACATATGCAGTGGAAAACTGATGTCCCCAGCACCAGCTGTTTTTCCCTGCTGATCTCCTCGTATTGTGCTGTATACTTATTATAAAGTCCCATGGTTTCTGAATGCGGAAGTGTTTCCATTAGTCTTGCCTAGCTGTAAGCACTTATCTGAGATGACAGTGTTAGCAGTACAGTCACTGGAGACTCACTGAGCTCTGGAAAACAACAGAGAGAAGCTCAACTCTGCTAAGATCCACATCAGCAATGGAGGCGTATGTATGTAGGATGTAGGATGAACATGGATTTAATTAGGCAAACTGAATCATGCCAGTGACTATGTGGAAAAATATTGACAAAACCACTACAAATTCTGGGCATACTTTTAGTAAATTTTCATGGCATCTGTATCACTCTCCAGTTTTTAATGTCACAAAACCTCAATTATTTATGTAGTTTCTGAAGTTAATTCACAGGCTGTAGCATGGATACTCATATGTAAGACTATATGTGATCATGACATGAGATATCACAATGTATGGTGATGTAAGGAGACTGCAATTTTGGCAAAGGTCTTGTTTTTAATACTTCAAAGACTAGCTCTGTAACAGGATTCCCTTCCCTGTCTCTGATACAGACTCCTCAGATTTCAGAGAAGCCAGATTAGAAGCGTTATTGTTTATATTTCTAAGGTCTTTCTCTAGTTACCAATTTTTCAGAAACACACATCTGAGCTTTTCAACACCAGAAATTGAGCCACAAGGTATTTATTATTCTATTAGAAATTGAAAAGTAAAATTAAATGGGTCTTGGCTAGGACCCAATTTAACATTTTCAGCTGATGACAAAGTGTGGGGATGGGAAGAAATTATGAAACTAGTAAAAAATATTACCTTTTGGAAAAGATAAACTGAGAGGATTTTCACTTATTTTCTACAGAAGTAATTTATAGGACTCACAATAATGCTGTTACTCTGTATCTGTATTCATTAAGTAAATGAGTCGTTCGTGTAAGACCCAGAACTCTTATCCTTGTAATACACTAGCTACACATAAACATTTCCTAGACCTGTAAAGACTATCCACAGAATGGCTGATACTGACTACCTTGAAAAAAAAGTAAAAATTAATGAACACTTACATTTCTTTATTTATTAACTGTACTTGATTTTGGTTTTTTTTTTTTTTTTTTCCCTAATTGTGCCTTAATTCCATTTAAGAAAATGTCTGTAACCAATATTTGGGTAAGGAACTAATCCTACAATTCAAAAGGTATTCACAGAGTTCACGATACAAAAGAAAGTTATATATATAGACATCCTTAAGCAATATGCATGACCTATAACACAGACTAATGAATTCAGATATCTGATGGGCGTTAACTTTGATTCCAACTCATACAATTATATTTCAATAGACTTCAAAAATCTAAAAGTCCTGAGTAAACATAGAGGAGCACTTGCTGACGGTGATAAGAGGGCTACAGTGCCTGCCTCCATAAAACAAGATGTGCTCCTTTAAATACTTGTAGATTAAGAAAATCCTTGTTTCTATCTGGGCCATGAAAGCACTCCCAGGCTGCAACAGCTTTGACCAGGTGGTTGAAATCTAGTTGGAGGCCAGTAACTAATGGTGTACCCCAGGGTCAACACAGGGTCCAGTCTTGTTTAAAATAATTCATATTTTGGATGATAGGCCAGATCAGCAAATCTAAAGATGGTCAAAAACTGGAATGAATGGCTGACAAATCAGAGGCTTGTGCTGCTATCCAGAGGGACCAGGACAGGCTGGAGAAATGGGATGACAGGAATCTCACAATTCAAAAAAAAGAAGTGCAAAGTCCTGAACTTGGGGTGGAAAAAACCCTGGCACCTCTACATGCTGAGGTCTACCCAGTTGTAAAGCAGACTAGCAGAAAAATACCCGGGGATCCTGACGAACACCAAATTGAATGTGAGTCAGCACATGCTCTTGCTACAAAGCTAATGATATCCTTGTCTATGTTAAGCAAAGTATTGCTGGCAGGTTGAGGGAGGCTATTCTTCCCCTCTTTCAGCATTGGTGAGGCTGTATTTGGAGTGCTGCGTCCAGTTGTGAGCTGCTTAGTACAAGAGACTTGCTGGAAAGAGTCCAACAGAGAGCTATCAAGATACTCATGAGTCTGGAGCTTCTCTCCTATGAGGAGAAGCTGAGAGAACTGGGGCTGTTCAGCCTGGAGGAGAGAAGGCTCTGAGAAGATCTCATCAATGTGTATAAATACCCAAAGGGAGGCTGCAAAGAGGATGAAGCCAAGCTCTTTTCAGTGGCGTCCGGCAACAGCGCAAGAGGAGGCAATGGACACAAAATGGAACACAGGAAATGTCATCTGAATATCAGGAAACAGTTTATTGTGGGAGTGACAGCACTGGCACAGGTTGCCAGAGAGTTTATAGAGTGTCTGTGGAGAGTTGAGGAAGTATCCCTGAAGATGTTCAAAAACCACCTGGACATGGCCCTGGGCAACCTGCTCTTGGTGTCCCTGCTTGATCAGAGGGGTTGGATCAGGTGATCTCCAGAGGTTCCTCTCAACCTCAACTGTTCCGTGATTCTGTGACCAGATTTGGTCCAGCCCCCACCCATGGACTCCAGTGACTATGAGAAAGTGTCTTTTAGTGAGGGTATGGCATAATTGGGTCACCCACAGTGCCTAGCTCACACCTTGTGAAGCCTGGCAGAGTTAGTATGAATTCTTTTTTTTTTTTTTTTTTTTTTTTTTTTTAAAGTGTTTCCAAAAAGATATTTAGAGTATGTTGGTCGTATCCTCATTGTGAAAATAAACCCTTTTTCTCTACAACAAAAAAATGACTGTCTAACATGTATACATTGAAATACTATTTTTCAGACTTGTGTATATCATTAAATAACTAATAATTACACCAGTTTGTAAAACAAGATATATGCAAGGGATTAAATACAGTATGTTTGATTGCTTCTTTAATTTATATAAACTCTGTTAATCTAGTTTACTAAATAAAGAAACTATACAAATTTTCAGAATGTAATAATTTTAAAGCACTGACAGTGTGTCTTGGCTCAAGAGCCATTTATAAATTTTTCATCACCTGCAAACATGAATTACTTCCAGGTGATTTGTTTTAGCTGAATGTTTTTATATCTTCCCAGTTTATCCAAATTTGGGGACAGTAAGCTTGATGGATAGTTGCCATTATTTTGCAATATGCTGGTGATTCAAAGACTAAACCTGGTGGTGCACAAGACCAAGCAGCAGAAAAACAAAACAAAACAAAACAAAGTTGTTACTTTGCTTTACTTCTACTTTTTACCATGTCCTTGAAAAGTAAGTTTTTTTCTGTGCTGCAATAGCAGTAGGAAAACCATCAAGAACAAAAATCTTCTACTATTTTTTTTTGGTCAAATCTGTTTTTCCTCTTGTCTTCTTCTGCTTCTCATGTCAGAAGCAACTTGGTCCAGAGCTGCCTCTTCCTCTTCATTTTTCAGATCTGACTATTGTTTGACTAATGTTTGCTGAGAAGCTAGACATATTTCAAAGGAGGCAGTCTGCAAAATCTGTATGATTATCAATGAGAAATAATCTCATTGGGGAATTTGACACTAAGTAAAGTTTCTGCAGAAATCATTTTTTTACTCTTTTTTTTTTTTTTTTTTTCACGCTCTTTGTAGTCTGAAACTGGTTGTAAGTTTAGGGCTTTGAAATGGGGTCAATTACCAGTCCTGTGCAGTGGTTTAATAAGCCACAGCCAAGTTGTCTGTTCCAGTCCTCTGACATGAGAGTCCTCACAGATAATCAAAACTATGAAGATCATTCTCCCATACAGTATAATATGGAAGAATTATTTGGGAACATCATTTGGACTGGCATGTTCAAGTGAATTAGTTGTGTAGCTGACAGCCTCTAATAGTGAGCTCCAGTGAGAAACTGCAACAGAAATGTCTGTAAATTTCTCAGCTGCAAGAAGAAAGCATTTCTTCTCAAAACTAAGATCTGTTTCCTTTCATTTGACAGCATAGATGCGATTTATCAGAGACTATTCTTCCAAAAACATACAAATTAATGATCCTTTCATGTCTTGATCTTTAAGTGCAAAAAGACTATTATTATTATTATTCATAATTACTACTCACTGGTATTTCCTTCAGTTATGAAGTCTTGTGCTTTTTGTTTTAAAAATTATTTAAAATGAACATAACAGGAAATGCAAGTAGGCAATGCTGCTTATAGTAGATCTTGTGTTTATTAGTATATATACTTGCAGTTTTCAGACCTACTTTCTACACCTACCATCATATGATTCTGGGACATGAGAAAGTCTCATTTTTAAAGACATGTAAGAATATAGTCCCGTCTTTAAAAATGAAGTCATTTATATAACAATAACTATAAAATCAGTAGTACATAGCTCTCATTTAATCATCATGAATAGCACTTTACAAATATTAGTGAACAAAACCCTATAGCAGCTTTGCATAGCAGATAAGTATTACTATGTCAGTTTTACTAGCCAAGAAACAGCTAACCAGACAAAGAATTTACTACCCCTGTGTAATGCTGACAATGAGAGAAAAAAAAAAAAAGCTTGAAGTAAAATTAAATCCACCTTTAGGGGAGATTCTGTTCTGAGAAGTTATAGTTATGATTTTCTTAAATAATAAAAAAAAAAAAAAGGAAATCAAGTGACTATTTTCATTTTTCAAAGTAAACTAGGTTGATTTTAGAGTTTTATTAAATGTAATGTTTTACTTTAGTATCCATATTATGTCTGTAAAGAAAATAATAAAAAGGAATTTATTTTTTTCCATTCAATAAATACCATGAATTTTTATTGTCTTTCTTTATTAAGCTGTGCTATAAAAAAAAAAAAAGTTAAAAATCATTAATATAAAGTAATGCCTAAAGTATGAACATAGTTTGATTAAATTTTTCACATTTATGCATTTTCCAATACAGCAAACTCTAAAAAATGTTCTAAATGGATTCTATACAGCTTCAAATTCTTTTACATCATTCAAAACTGTTTTACATCATTCAACTGTGTTTTTTTTCTATATTTTGTGATTTATTGAAGAAAGATGCAAAATATTTTTGCAAGAATACAAACACTTTAATTAGGAAGCACAGTTGTTGAGTGCAAAAGATTGAATTAAGTATATGATGAATTGCATGTGTATGTGTACACATATACTTGCCTATGTATACGTTTTAAATATGTTGATTAATAATAAGGGTGACATCCTTCTTCTGATGTCAGTTGGATTCTGACAATTGACTTCAGTACATTCAGGATTTCACCATCCCACTGTATGTTCCGTACTTTTACTACAATAATTTATCTATCACCTCTACCAAGCTCTGTGCTAGTTACACTCACACAGGTGTAGTGCTGCCTTTGATAGATATTTAAGATATTGATCTTCTGTTGAATCCTCAGGAAGAACTAACGGATATGTGCTTTGAAGCAATGTGCGTTCATAACTTTTCTGTTACATAGTCATTCAGGGTCACGGTCAGCTTGCAGGTGTACCAGACCCTTGCAGCCTCTCCCAGAGCCCAAGGAATTAACCATAGAAAGAGGAAGGGGAGATGTGGCAAATTCTGGGGATCTTCTTTTCTGGCCTACTCTCCTACATGCCTAATGAGAACATTCAGTGTTACATGGAAAGTACAAAATTAGCAACTGACTCATGGAGGTTGAGGAAACTCTTCATGGACAGGTTCTTTCCACGAACAAACATTTACATTTTTGCTTCTTCCCCTGTAGGTTCAGCTAGTGACAAGTGCCAGAGGACTAGTGGCTTACAATATCTTTCAGAGTGAACTGCAGATAACCTGACTTATTAGGTGTCAGCTCACTGGTGTAGATGGAAGAAAAAAAAATATAAAAATGATGATTTTGAACACCATTTCAGAGAATAAGATTTCAGATCCTTTTTCTTTTGTAATTTATGACAGAACAAGATCTGAACTGGTGTA
The DNA here is from genome assembly GCF_963932015.1 of Anas acuta. Taxonomy (NCBI): domain Eukaryota; kingdom Metazoa; phylum Chordata; class Aves; order Anseriformes; family Anatidae; genus Anas; species Anas acuta. The sequence continues at coordinate 185,177,065 of NC_088979.1, read as the reverse complement.
AATCAGTGTAACTCCAACTCCATGGAGTCCTGCCAACCTACTGCAGTTGAGAATAACTGTGTCTGAAAATGATGCCAGAAATATCACCGATGCAAGCATAGACCTTCAGGTGTTTACAGATTCAAAACATGTATTCAGCCACATGAAACAGTCTCTAAAATTAAATTTTGATTCTTGGATATAGCATATCACATTGATGACATTGTTAGTTGCTAATTACAATTAATTGCCTGCATATAGACTAATAACAGTCTATAACATAGACTATAGACTAATAACAATTGCGTAGTGTACTTGCAGTTACTGATGTCTTTATATAACATTTACTATATGTTGTAATACTTAAAAATTTGTATGTATTTATGCTTTCTAAAAAATATTCACCTTAAAAAACAAAACAAAACAACAACAGCAAAAAACACATTTTGATTTTGTCCTTATTTTCTATAGTTAAGTATTTGATATTAAGTACTCATGTTTTTTTGTCTTATGTTTATTTCAGCTGGCCCTTAAATAATATGTATGACATTTCGTGTGGTTGCACATCCTTTATCTGCACTTGTTCAAATAAAAATAAAAGTCTCAGTTAAACAGACTGTTTATTGAATTATTAGACTGAAACATACCTACGAAGCCTATTATAAAGTGTATAATTTTTTCTTGTTAGCTCAGGACCATATGTTCAACAGGAGAAGAGCAAGCAAAATTTGAACAGTAGTGAGAATTTTCTCTCAAAAGCTGGAAATGAGCTAAACTTGCTTACTTACATCTATGTGAATAACTTGAATAAGTGCATCCAGTAATGTAACAACAGACCAAGTAACAGGACTCCTGGAAAAAAAAAAATAAAAATTACACATTAATGAGCTGAAATTGATTGACTTCCAGAAGCAAATCCATAGCATCAAATCAATAATGACATGAAAGATTATTTAGGGACACACAGGTGGATATCCATACCACATGGAGTAGAGAGATTAAATTTTTAACTATTCAGCCAGACTAGGATAGGTTTTGATGGAAGGTAAAGCTTTTTCTACATTGAGTCATATAACCCTGGAGTTAGTTGTTTCTGAGTCAGCAAAATCCGGTGCTGAAAAAGAAAACAAACGAAGGCATACAGAAAATAGCAAGTTACCTTAAATAATGTGTTTGTATATTGTCTTAATAAAATATACATTATTTATTATAATGAAAAAAAGAGTTATAGAATAAGCTTTATGGGGAATTACCATTAATTAAAAAATAAAATAATGCTTAGTGTTCTAATTGACTTCTTAAAGTGTGCTTATGGTTCAGTTTATGATATTCTTAATTTGAGAATACCGATATTTCAGTACTTAAAAGGGTCTTATAAAAAAGATGGAGAGGGACTCTTTATTTGGGTAGGTAATGATAGGACAAGGCAGAATGTTTTTAAACTAAAAGAGGGTGGATTTAGATTAGACATGAGGAAGAAATTCTTCACTGTAGGGGTTGTGAGGCACTGTTGCCCAGAGAAGTTGTGGATGCCCCATCCCTGGAGGTGTTCAAGACCAGGATGGATGGGGTCTTGGCCAACCTGAGCTAGTGGGTGGCATTCCTATGGCTGCCACCATATGGCTGTCACCCGCTAAGGATGAGCCTTAAGATTCCTTCCAACCCAAGCCCTTCTATGGTTCTATGATTCTGTGATTTTATGATATAAATTTAGGTAGATCTGTCTCTTTTCCACCTGAAAAAAAATAATAAAAATAAATAAATAAATAAATAAAATGATATTGTCATACTGAAACCTCTGGGACTTTTGCCTACTTAGTCTGAGATTGGATGTAATCTGCTGCTTCTCTTTCAATCTAAAGAAAATATGAAATAAAAGCAAAACTTGAAAATTCTAGTACCAGAATAGCAACTGCATTGCCATGGTTAAAATACTGTTGTTCTACACAATAAATTTGTTTTGCTTTGTTTTGTTTTCCCCAATTAAAACCCTACAGTCTTGTAAAGGACTTTCAGCTACCCTGGAAAAAATGGGTCCTACTGTGTGCCCTCTCTGTCTTCTCATGTTTGGTGACCTAAATAGATCTTTCATTCTTGATGGAGATCCAGACCACTTCCTGTTCCTGGATCATCACCTTCAATGCAGATTTGAGCAGTCTACAGACCTCTTTGAACTTTATTTTGAAGTAGACTCTCAAGGAGAGAAGAGGCACAACAGGTCCAGCTGCATGCTTTCCCCCATATCCTCAGTGTGCTGGAGTACTCAGGTAGCATAAGTAGTAGTGTATGTATATACGGTATACATACTGTTGGTTCTACCCTCCCACTTGGAATTTCTGTACACCAAGAAATGTTCTTTGCAAAGAAAGGGCATTGGTTTGCTTCATCAGAATGTAGAAGAACAAACCTCAGAATCTGACCCAAAGTTGTTAGCTTCAACATTTGAAATTTTATATCATCAGTGAAATCTAGTTCTCATCCTCTGGTAATTCACCAAGGACTAGACACAAGTTTGCTACTGAGTTCACATACTGGGAAGTCACTGTAGGGTTAATCCTACTCTTGTGTTTAACCATAATACTGTCAGAATACAAGCAACATGTCAGCACCAGAATAAACCCAGCTAGTTTCCTGGGGTTCAGAAGAGCCTTTTCTAGGACATGCATAGTAAGAGATAGCAACAACAACAACAACATAGTGAGTAAAAATCCCATTTGTTCCTTAATTACACAACAGTAGAAATCATCATCTTGTTACAGGCATCTCAGTAAAACCTGCAGCAATAAACCACTGTTCAGAGCCTCAGCTGTGGCTGTGGGTTTCCCAAAGACATGTTGGCACATGTGGCCAGCAGTGGAATTTGTATCCAAAATGCCCTGACTGCTCTTTGTGAACTTCGGTTGAATTAAACCCCAAAAAAGAGATCTAAGAGTCTTCAAAATACTTTGGTTCTGTGGTCAGTTCCTAAGGGTATGATCACTTCTCTTGTTTAGATTGGGATGACAGTATGGCATTAAGGTGCAAACACAGGAGGTAAATCTTTCCATCCCAATCTGTTGGACAAGTTTCTCTGCTTATGCTTTGTGGTTAGCTTCTTGATAACAGTACAATTTTTCTTTAGGAATCCTTATTTTAGGAGGCTCCTGTCAGCAGCAGTTAGTTGCCACGATTCTCAGATGTATATCTAGGCCAAAGTTACTATCTACGCAGTTTTACAAATTCAGTTTGTAATTTGTAATCTAAACCAGACCTAGGAAATAATTCACTAAAGAGCCAAACATAAATATACATATATTTCAATTGCTGTTTTTACAGTTCTGTTGCAGAGCATGGCCATGTAAGTTGCCAGATCAGTATGACTGAAGAAACACCCATAGCACAGGAGAGGAAATAAAAGTCTAGGTGTGGACAAGGCTGGAACCTTGTTAATGGGTTGCAATGAAAGGATTTCCAATTTACAACTGCACTTCTGATACTCCCTAAAAATAATCCTTATTGATAAAGAGTTTGCATCAAGGGAGAACTCTTTTCAAAATGAAATCACACTGTGGAATGCATCCTTAAATGAGAAAAAAGATGTCTTCCTGTTTCTGAAAATTACCTTCTGTCATTTCTATGTTATTGCTCATAAAGACATTTTACATTATTCCTGGAAGTTCTAGCATTAGAATAGACCATTAAAACCAGTACTTTAAGTCACTAGGTTTGATTGTAGTTACAGTAAAAAGCTACACTGGGAAATTGGCTGGAATAGCTTGCAATGAGAGCCTTTTTTTTTTTTTTTTTTTTTTCTGGTTATCTCAAGTGGATTAAGTTAAATTTGAAAGAGGGACAGAGGAAGCATTCTTCAGAATAAGAGTTCCCACACAGGGACCTCCTTCATAAGAGCCACTGCACTTTAAAATTGGCACTTTGCTTTATTTTGAAGTAACCTCTAAAAGTAGACAAACCTGAGTTTCTTTCATAGCTTTGTTAATAGGAAGGATCCTTAAAGTGGGTGTGAATGTGATTAAACTTAGCAACCACGTTCCATTATAATATACACCCCCTTTCAGGCTTCATTACACTGCCAGAAAGGTGAAAAGAGGTCCTTGTATGAGACCCAAGCTATTGTATTTGTAAATTATTCTGGCTACAGTAATGGCACTCTAACAGCAAACAGTACAATGTTAGAATAAGCTCTTATTGTCTGTATGGCTGGGGTTTTTGTTTTGTTTTTGTTTCTTTTTTTTTTTTTTTCCTACTTGTTGACTTTTCAGTGTTAGAAGATAAAAACAAACAAAACAAACAAACAAATAAAACCTTTGGTTTTAGCACAGATATTTCAAGGAGGGAGTGGGATGGAAAAATCTTTTGCACCTGCAGGTGTTTCTGATTTGTATCTGGGGATCCCAGATCTAAAATGGTCTACACTGTTATTACTGACTGTGTTACCATAGTAATGTGAACTCCCTTTGATATGAATGTTCTTCCCTACAATTACTACAGCTGATGAGCACAGTAATTATCATAGCTTCCTAAGGTGCACTTAAAATAGCAAGAGGAAATGAATGCATTCTTGGAATATGTGGTTCACTCTTTGCAGGCTGTCCTAAAAAATCTTTCTCAGTGGAAAAGTTCAGCTTATCTTCTGTGGCTGCGGATGAGATATTTAAAAATTTTCTGGATAAAGGTTATACTGGGACAAGATACAACAATAAGTATAGAAGATATTCAGTTACTGTAACACAGAATGATTCATATTATCATTGCTTAAATCATCTTAATGTTAGTAGTTCTACACTCACCCAGACATGACAGAATAGACCCAGAAGCAACATAAACTAGTCTCACACGATGGAATGACTTAGTGAGGAGTGTTTCAATATCACAAAAATTTTTACTTGCATTACACCAACAGCCAACCATGTGCAACTTCGCAAGTGAGGAGCTGCTGAAACAGAGAGAATTCAGACTTTCTTCCTCAAGAAACCCCAAAAGCCTTTGTACACCAGTGTCCTTTATACCAGTGGACAGTGTGTTTTCAGGATCTTGAAGGTTTGCAAAACCCCTGGGACTAATTATTTTCAGCTAATAATTTTCTTTATATATATATATACTTAAACAAATTTTCAAACTATGATAATATCTGATTCACTGAAATGTGAATTTAAGACATAACTGTGTTGTAGCCTATTTTTTTCTTATTTCAAGTGATGATGAGCTGTTATAGTAGCTGCTGCACTGAAAGGAAGCTGCTTATTCTATCTGAATCTATGAAACGTGTTTACAACCCATATATGACATATGATTACAAAACCACTAGGGGTTTTCCCCCTAGTAGATGAGCAGTCATTAACAGATTTAGCAGGAAGACCAGCTGTAAAAGAAAAGTGAGATATTGAAGAAGGTATCAGCTGGAAACATCAAAGGTTCAGCTTTGGAAATGGCAACTGTTTATTAATTCAAGAGATAGCAAATTTTACTGGTATATTAGTAATCAACTCATAGTTGAAGAAAACAACTGAGTAGAAGTGGCAAATTGGGAATTGCTTGGGAAAATGAAGTGAGAAATCTGAGTGTTAATGACTTGCCTAGTCACGGTTACATGTGCCTTACTCCAGATATCTTCTAATCCAGACAGATCAGATTTCTGAAACTAGTCTCAAGTATCTTGTATTTTGCGGAAGATGCTAATAGTTTAAAAATTATTATTATTGGAGTATCTTCATTAACAGAATTTCAAAACTCATAATTTATTGTTTTTCCATTCCATGATTGATACGGTAGTGTATAAGATATTCACAGAACTCTTTAGCCATAATGGTATATATTAAAGGGATTATAAAGGGGTTTTCAGATACAAGGGGGATTGAGGTATCTATCAATGGTACTCCATGAAAAAGTATTGAGTTAACCATTATTTCTCTCCGTTCAAAATGCTGGATGAGAAAACATGAGGCAATATTACTTAATTCAAAGACAAGATCAAAATCTATTCTGTGCTTGATACCTTCTTGAATAACCTGCTCTGTTTTGTCTTCACATGCATTTAAGACAGAAGTAGTGGTCTTTTATATATATATATATATATATATATATATATATACATACATATATATATGTATATATATATTAGACAACGATGTCTGGAAAGATTGTGGTGCCTATATTTTGTTCTTTTCTTCTATCTTGAAATCATGTTTTTCTGTGCTCAGAGGTAACAACGCAAAGCTAATGCAATTACTGTTTCCATTTATGTCTGCCTCTACATACCTTTCAACATGCTTAATTTTCTTTCAGGATTCTTTCAATGTGTAAAAAATGATAGCAAGTGCTATAATAAGACAAAAAGCATAACATAGTGGTGGAGTGCATTGAAGAACTGCTACTCTCCTTTACACTCATTTATAATTAATATGACAATGATACTACATCTTAAAAAGTTAGTATAGATAAGGGAGTTCATCCAAACTAATACAAAAGGGAACTGTGTGAGTTGCAGTTTGGGGGCTGGTTGAATGCAGAGTGGTTTCAGAATGGCGGCTGTTAGACCAAAACAGTCATCTTTTCCAACACATTCTAAGAAGTATAAATGATAGTGGTTAGTGGTTGTGGATAGTGGTTGTCTGTTAGGGGAACCAAAAAACAAGAATCTCAAATCTCAGGATCTTTAATGGAATTGCTGTTGACAAAGTGATTTTGGTCATTCTTGTATTATATGGCTGAGCTGTGTAAAAAAGGACTTTCAAATAAGATGGGTAGCTTTTAAAAATTTGTTCATTTTAGCATTCTGAGAATTTTCTAAGACCATGTTTTCTGTGACGTTTTATCATGATATTCCTGTGACAAAATGGAGTCGGTGACATCTTTAGAAAGAGCAGACAATGGTAGTATAACATTGTCCAATATCTTGTCACTGACAGCAGCTGAAGTAAATACAATCTTTGTAGCATTCAGCAGGCCTGTTGACAGTGGAAGACTGTCCTCACTGTAATTTCACCTGTCAAACTACTTTACCTTTCTTCCAGACTCTGTCTGCTCTTTTTCAGCTCCAATATTTCAATATAAATTTATATATTTCAATATAAATTTCCTGTTTTTAGTTTGAGAAAACATTGAAAACTGTAGTTTGGTTTTGACTCCATAGTACAACCAAATTCCTTCTATGATTTGATTGGGCTGAAGTGATGTGAAAGGTTGGGGAATACAGGGTCTAAGGAATACCCTCCCAGAACACTACATAATGGGTAAATAACATTGATGATCTGACCCATGGAAAAGGCTCTTTCCTCTCTCTGGCATTGGCTGGTGTGGATGCCAGAAGTACTGATTTTCAGACAGGGCAAAACTGAAAGTTTGTGGTTTATAAAGAAGCCTTTAAATATTGTGTGAAAGTGAAACTGTTGACCTGAGCATTGCAGCCATGTTTGGACCAAAGCAGATGTGGGAGGGCTGTACACCAGGTCACCTTATCCCACTGCAGCTATTCTTCATTGCTGCTCTTACATCAGCTTTTTCAGTAATCAAAATTCAGCATATACTTTTTCCTAACTTCTGCCATACATATGCCTGTGTGCAATGTGTTTAATCAAACAAGTTATTTTTGAATGATTCTCTGCCTAATTATTCAAAATGTGCTGCAGTTGTATAGATGGTTGAAGGTGTATGCTATATTAAGAAGCACCCATGAACTGATTCATTAAGTGAGTGTAGATTCTTGTTTTTCCTGTGTTTCAGTGCATAAATAATGCAGACCAAATGTAGTATTATAATCTGAACCATGTATGCATGAGATAGTATATTACTTCTGTGTATGGTTAGAAGGGGCTGATCTAAGTTAATATGAAGCTAATGAAATTCTTTCTCAGTCCAGGACAAATGCATAGTTTATTGTTGCTTAGGGTAATTTTTAACACACACATCATTTATTCTTGTAATTATTCCTCAGGAAAATATGTGTTGATTGCTAACTTTAAGCATTTTTTTTTTTCCTTTCACATTTATCAGCACTTTTATACTATATTATTACTTGCACAAATTTCTACAAGAATATATGGTTATTTCTACAGAAAGTTATTTTGTTAAGGAGCACAAAATACCTTAACAAATGGGAAAACTAAGGTTTAGTGTTATAAATTGTTTTTAGTACTGACTAATTCAGAGTGACTGATATAAGACCATTAGACTAATGGTAACTTGTTGAAAATGGATGAAGAGTTGTGAGGAAGAATATAGCTACGGTGTCAATACCCATCTGAAAATTTACTGAGGTCAGTAAGAAGAATGATAGTAAAAGAAAGTTGCTTGTAGTTGCAAAGTTTAGGTTAAGAAAGGGATTGCAGTCAAAAACTTGTTCAGTCAATAGAAGTACTTTGCTGGCTGCAAGGCCTGTAGGGACTCGAGTACTTACCTAAACCGATACTTATTGCTCTCCTGTAGTACAACAAAGCTTTAGTGTTCTTCACTTTTAAAAGTTGGAAGCATTCAGGTTGCAATGCAGAAAAAAAATTAGTAACACAAAATATAAATGGGAATGGGAATTTGTTCAGGTGAGGAAGAACACTGTTTCATTTGTGTCATTTGTCATTTGTAATGACTATATTTACCTGAGAAGAAGATGACTTCTAGTATCTGTTGTATTTTGAAAACCAAACCTATGCAAGAATTCATTAATACTTGGCAATTACACTGTTAAGCAATGTTAGTACACTCTTGGCTTTTGTTCAGTCATTGTGTCCTGTAGACAAATATCAAACTTGATATTTTTTTTTTAAATTACTTTTGACAACAAGAAAGCCACAGTTTCCTGATTTCAACATGATTTTAGCCTAAGTGGTTGTACCTTTCTTAAGTTGGATATTGGTTTTTGTGAAGTAAATGTGGAGAACAGAGGGAAACCATACAAATAAATTAAACAAATAGAAAAAAAATATGAAAAAGATCTTCTGTATTCTTCCTTACCAGTTTGGCCACAGAATGAGGAAACACACTGTATCTTATTGCTTAAATATAATCAGTGATTGTTGAATATATTTAGCCTAATTCACCTGAATAAATAAATAAATAAAGGTTAGAGATGCCACTATTTCTATACAGTATTTATATTTGTTAGATAACCAGCCTTTAGGTTGACCTGCTGAAAAATTATATACAAGGAAAACAGTGAGGAATTTTGTGATATTCTCTCTCTCTCTCTCTCTCTCTCTCTCTTTTTTTTTTTTTTTTCCTCTTTTCTCTTTCTTATGTGCATAAAGTACTCAATGGGAAAGTTTACAATGTCCTTTGGAATTAATTTTTGTTTGCAGTTGTTTTTATACCTGAAAATATTGAGAATGTTTTATTTTAATTTCCTTTTTTTTGTTCAATGGTACCTTGGAGGACCTTGTGGTGTTCATGAGCTCTTAGAGATTCAGTTTTCAAAAAAGGTTACTTTGCATGCTAACTTTACAAAACACATTGCCCATTCTTGATTGCACATTCTACTCAACAGTATGAATACTAGATTTTTTCAGTTTGGGATCTGAGGTTTTAACTACATGGCAAAGGAGTTTAATTGAAAATAACGGCCTTTTGTTCTGCATTTAAAATGGACTCCAATACCAAGTTTCTTCTCTATAGTTTTTCACAAAAAAAAAAAAAAAGATGTGTAAAATTTTTAACTTGGAAAATTAATATCAACAAAACTTTATTTAATTCACACTTTATTATGGTAACAAAATTAACAAAAGTTTAATTAATTCACAATTTAGTATGGTAACCAGTATTGCTTAATGTACATTTATATAAACATGCTTTTTTTTCACATATCAGTTGTTGGCTGAAATGTCCTACACATTCCATCTCTGTAGATGTGTGTACTACAACATCAGTTGCAACATCAGTGTTAAACATTATATTTTGCTGAGATTTCAGCTAAATTTTTGATACATAATGAATACTGGAAACCACTTTTTGTCATTATTTAATGAACTCAACAATTTTAATTATGTTACCACAGTGAACCACATTAATATTTCACTTTCATGTCTGAAATTCTTTTTAAATAAATATATTAATTTACTGAGTACTGTTCACCTCTCTGTCTGGCTTCTGAGTCTTTCTCCGTTTGCTGTAGGAAGAAGTTATAAGTACTGAGGAGAGAAGAGGAATAATGACAAAATGTAACTTTAGACCACCATGGTCTAGACTTTTTAGACTCTGTGGTCAATGAAGAAAAACAGTCTTGTCTTCTCAAAGTCATTGACTTGGACTATGACCTAACTGCAGGCAACCATCAGGAAGTGACTGCATCTCCCTCAATCTTGTCTGTGGTTGAGCCTTCCTTCTACTCTGTCTGTGATGACACAATCCACTTGTCACGTGCAATTGTGAATTCAGTCAGACCAGTTTCCTGATCCAACTGAAAAATATCCCCCTAGCCCCCAACAACAAAGAGGAAAAAAGAAGGTTTTAGTCATTTCGGTACCACAAAATTGAACAGTTGCTAGACTATAGAGAAAAAACTTGGTATTGGATTCCATTTTAAATGCAAAACAAAAGGCGTTCAAGGATATGTGGTGTGGAGGAGCAGGGGGCAAATCTCTTCCTTTTGACTGAAGGTTGTTGTTCACAGTTATATCAGATTAACCAGCTGTGAAGATGTCCATACCAGATTAACCAGCTGTGAAGATGTCCCTTCACTTAGTCCTATTCCCTTGCAGAGGACTGTATGTCTCCATTGAGAGATGTTGGCAAAATTAACTTCAGTAGACTAATGTCATCTTGTAAACACCCTGCTACTTAAATGCAATGAAATATGGAAATATGCATAATCATTCACATAGAAGACCTGCACGTCTGCATACAGTAATGCATTTAATTGCCCTTGAGAATGAAAAAAAACAAAGATCTGTCATCAGTGTTTAGAAGAATCTATCTTAATCAAACTCAGATGAATAGATACTCTCTCAAGAAAGACAACCAAAAATGTTGGCTAGTAGCCTGGAGAATTCCTCTTGTCTTTTTTTTTTTTTTTTCCTCCACTGCCATCAGAGGCTGCCTCTGATCTCCCATGGAGAGAAGAAAAATGTACAGCAAGAGATTTAGTAGATCCAGATGCTGAAACAGGAGAGACCCATATGTATCTGTATGTGGATGAAGGACTGATAAAGACTGAATGAAATTCCAAAATGGGTAGTGGGAAGAGAATAGCAAATGGTCAGACATACAGAATAGTAGAAGAAAAAGAAAAAGGAAGAAGCAGGTAAAATATAAAAGAGGGAAATAAATAAAACAAAATAAACAAAATAATAAAATAAAATAAAATAATAAAATAAAATAAAATAAAATAAAATAAAATAAAATAAAATAAAATAAAATAAAATAAAATAAAATAAATAAAATAAAATAAAATAAAATAAAATAAAATAAAATAAAATAAAAAATAAGAGAAACTATATATTCATAAATATATAAATATACACATAAATAACTGAATATATAGTAAATAAATACATACATATTTTATATATGTAGGGAAAAAAAGAGAGAGGACAGAAAAAACAAACAAACAAAAAAGAACTCAAGATCAATTACATTGTTTTCATGTGAAATTCAGTCTTAGAAGCCAAGCTTATCTAACCAAAAAAGTATACGGTTTCTCACATAGTTGTCCTGATGTCTTTTGAATTACTCAAATTCACTATTTTATTCAATCAAAGATTTCTTTCGGCCCATCTGGAATTTCACATTTATTCTCATCTGCTTTGTTTTCATCCAAATTTTCAAATAATAATAATAATCAAAGAACTTAAAATCTGAAGATTATTTGGTTTCAAGCCTTCTATTCACAAACTGGTGATGTTTTTTTGTACATTCTCATATCTCTGACAAATGGATTTGCTTGACATTATCAGGGAGAAGTATAGAACTGTTTCCCCCAGAAACTTCTGGAAATAGTTATCGCAGGCACAAAATTGGCCCAGATAGCTATTACTGATGGCATTTAAGCATACTTCATAGAATCTGAAGTATTTAAAAAGAATAAAAGAGACAGATTAATTTTATGTGGGCTTTGTGACAAATTCCTCCAAACTTATTGTTTGAAGTGATTGGGAAAAGCTGTTAGATGGTTTGTTGTATTTAAAGACTTTTTTTTTTTTTCCCCGATTGATTAAGAGAAGGAAATATGGGTGATCCTTAGTACATCAAATTAAGAATATTAAAGTGTAGTAAACAAGTCATGTGACTGAAGATAGTTAGTTATCTTGAGCAAGCCAACAAGTGCTGGTGGTATGATTTCAACTCTACATGTGCTTTGAAAACGCTTTGTGCTCAATGTGGTCTCTCTGTATTTGTAATGCCCACAAGGACTTCCAGGGCCCAACAGGCCTCCCAGCCATTTTCATCCTGCTCGTTTTCCTCCACAGGTAAGCTGGTTCTCACTCTTTGAGAGAATTCTGTTTCTCACACAAATTCGCATGAATAAGAGACAAACAGGAAATTAATTTCCTGATTGGAATTGGTACACTTTAGGTAGGTGTGAACTTCTATAATCATTATAAAACAATTTGGTAAGAGTGTTTTTCTAATATAAACTAAGGTACACATGAGAGATGCAAAGGTTATATTCCTGAAGAGAAAATGGTGAAAGGTTACTTTGTACATAGGTATCAATTTCATGCAGGATTTCATTTAAATGCATGCATTTAAAGGCAACTTCTAAGATGTTGGAAGCTAAGACAGATTGACTCCCAAATATTACTCTTAGTAATATTTTTATTTCATATGTTTTAACTGGATTGTGAGAAGGTGGAGACGTGTAGCAAATAGTAAATGATAGGATTCTGGGACTAGTGGATTTTTTTGGAACATTCCAGAATGTTTATTAAAAATGTTTCATCTTTATTCTGAGTTTTGTTCATTTTTGAAATACTTTTCTGCTTTGGAGCTTTATAGCTAAAGTTGTGTAATCTTGACAAATTGATTCAAAAGAGGTCTACATTAACTTTTTCATTTCATGTGGACTCATATCCCCCAAATTTTGCTTTGAGTACCAAGTTCAAACAAACCAAAAATTCAAATGAAAGCTCCACCCATATCATTTTGTCTGAAGATTTTTTTTTCTTTTGAGTCATAACCATAATAATAATAAGTAACAACTGTTTTCCACCCAAACTGTGAATGACCTGTTTCTGCTAAAACTTGTGCCTTCTCTGTCTGTGAAAATTACAGATCTTGGTGACAGTTTGGGTAGACCAGGTCTAAATTTCAATCTTGCTGTGCAATATTGATGTAAGTCAATTTCTTTTTCATCTGCAAACTGGAAATATTTGGGTAATCCTGATTTGCATTTTTTTTCCATTTTATTATCTACCTAACTATCTATTGATTTGCTTATTTTTATAGTAAGGATGATTTATTTATATTTTTGTGTATGGTAAGATTTCATCATCAGGTTAAGATTACTGAACATGGTTTCTTTCACAGTCCACTGCCAAAGGAAATATTTACACGTGTAACTGGGGGAAGAGAGACTCTATGACTGCTATAAATTTATTGCTGGCTACACAATGCACAAATGTGTCATGATTCTTAGTGGTGCCATGGCTAATTTAGACCAAATGTAAACCTTTGTATAGACAGTTCTCTGACATCCTAGTAAAATCTGCAGAAAGTCTAGTTTCTGTGATGGAAAGATATGATGTCAATCTAGGATCTAAATGTTAGCACCAACTTGCCAAAATTCTTTGTGGTAGACAGAATTAAAAGTCAGGAATCTCTCTAAGATAGTCTCATCTAGGCCCTATATCTTTGTATCTTTTGGTTTCAAGAACATTTTGAACAAATTCATGCCATGTGGATATTTAACCTTCTATGGTTAAACCTTATGCATTTCCTTGGGAAGTAAATATTTATGTTTTTACTTTTTATATTTAGTTTTATTTCCAGAAATCTATTTTTTGAGATTATTTTTCTTTAGTTTCACCAATTTTCTATATTTGTTTATTTATTGACATTTTCTTACTTTTGTAGATTTATATTTTCATTAAATCTCTGATTCCTTTGATGTAATCTTCCAGGTTTCTAAGTAAATTTTACATTTTCTATCTGTATGTAACTCATTCATGTAATAAATAATTTCTCAGTTATTTAGCAAGTTACCATCTCTAGAAAGACAGTCTTTAGTAAGTAATAATTTACTTACTAAATTACTTCCATGGTTCTAGCTTAAGCTGATACAAAAAGCAAAAATTATGAGATAAAATGGTCTTCTGAATGAATATATTGGTAATTATTAATAAAAATATGGAGTGCATATATATATATAAAGTAACAAAATATCATTTCTTCCACTAAATAATGATTTTTTTATTTTATTATTATTATTATTTTTACATGTTAAGCTTAAGCACATACATGTAAGCACATACAGACTTCAAACTCTTCAGAGGAACAGTCTCCGTGTGGACTTTGAACTAAGTAATCATAGAATCATATCATAGAATATCCCAAGTTGGAAGGCACCCATAAGGATCATCTAGTCCAACTCTTATCCTGTAGTGGGCCTCCCAAACTCCATTGGAGGCTTCTAAAGACCGCATGACGATATTATTTTTCCTCATTACAGGATGTGCTATGTATGGAAACACTGGACTTGCTTCCATGTATATATGTGTATACATATTTTTGTGAAAACAGTAATTGTTTTTGAGCTGCTTATGCCAAACTGTTTCTGGAAAAGAAATAGCCGGAGGTAGTTTCTTGTTACTAGAACAGAATTTGGAATTTGTTCCTGATCACTTTCTTCCTCAACGGCTCTTCAATCATTAAAAAGAAGGTGGCAACATGCCAGATTTATTATTTTGAAGATAGAAGCTTGTTTTTGATCACCATCTTTCTTCAGTCCATTGGTCCATGTGGTCCTTTGGGTCCATTGCAACACCAGAATACCACATGAGAGCAACATCTGAAATGTGTTGGAGCATATCTGTTTTCCCAGGAAAACTGTATTCAAAATCCAACTGACAGATCAAGAGTGCTTCATCTGCAGCTTGTACCTGATTGGTATCAGATGAACCTTCAGGAAAGAGAATGGAGGCCTTGGAGTTGAAATACATTGTCATAGAGGCAGACTGTGTACCCTTGCATGTCTTTGTGGTTAACAGAAAGATCTGATATTCATACTGGTTATAATTTAGTTAGTAACAAATAAATAAACAATAATTAAAACTAAACAAGAAACAAAACAAAAACAAACAAACAAACAAAAACATTCAGGGGGATTGAATAATATAGATGGTCTTCTTATGGACCTTGGCAGTTATACGTAAACTATTCCGAATCTAATGTGGTCTCATCTTCATTGTTGTTCTTATCTGTACTAGCCATTTTAAAGCCAGTTTAACTAAGACCCCTAATGTTGCAAAAATATCTTAATTTGCGGTACAGACAAACCCTAAGTCTTTAAAGGATGAAAAGTAGGATAGTTAAAGTTTATTTTTCTCTTTCTTTTGCTTTTGCTTTTTCTCTTCCTCCTTTTTCTTTCTGTGAAGTGATGAATTCTTGCTTTATGGAAAATATTTCCAACCTCCTCCTACCTTCCCCCCCCCCCCCCCCCCCCCCACAGTTCTTATTTGAATTAAAACCCCAGAATAAATATTATTCATATAACAAATTCGTATAACAAATGATCAGATAGTGCTGTGTACTAATATTCAGGGGATATTTCTGACCTAAGCGTACGAAAAAATATTAGAAATCTTTCATGGGGGATTAAACCATTTGACTCTCAACAGATCTGTGAAATTTGAGCAAACCTTAAAATGTTTCAGTTTAGGAAGTTCTGGTGGAGGAAACAATTTAACATTTTTTTCATCATCGTTGATAGCCTGGCTCAAGTTCATGTTAGTCAAAAGAAAATCCACATTTGCAAAAAACACAGTTCTCAAGATAAGATTCCTCATCAGTGGAGGAAAGCTCATATCACCGTTAGGTATTTTGGCACAATCAATATAGTCAGCCTTTTCTGTTGATCTTTTATAAGTAATTCACTGCTCTTTAAATATGAAAAAGCAAGTTGGTGAAAATTATCATAAAGTATTTTTGCTCTTTGGATATCCTGTTCCTTTGTAGGTTTGGAAAATTAACTATAAATAAGTTCATACTTTGAATGAATCATTGTTCATTAACGAGTTTAATGATTAAATGTGTTACCATAATTATGCCTTATCTATTAGGCATGAAATGTATTCAGTAAGGACATGCATGTTTCAAAAGTTTTCTTAAGTGTTATAGACTAATAATAGAGCAAAAATTAGATACAAAATTAAATTTAAAATCAAAATGTTCCAAATTTTATTGTCTTTAAAGACTTCACTAAAAATGTATCTATTAAATTCTTCACTCTCTTCAGACTTATTTCACTTACAATTATAAAGAAGCCTTACTTTTTCTGAATCTTTATTTTATTTAATTATTTATTTATGCTTTAGTTACTTCATTATGTACAATTGAGAATGCACACAGAAAACCTATAAAATGTCTTATATTTTCCATTGTAACATTCAAGTTTGCATTTACTCATAAGGTTGCCAAACTTTAACTGTTTAAGCTGAAGTGCTTGAACAACTCCTGTGTAATTTCACTAGTGAGGGAAGGGGAAAGAAGTTTCCATCAGATTTATCTTTTTTTTCTTTTCTATTTTACTTTGAGGACAGGAAAACTGCAATAATTGACAATGTTAAAAGTATTTGTAACTATTTACTGAATTATCTAGCAGCAAATACTAGTCATTCTAGTGTCAGAAATTCACTTGTTACATCTATGAATATTTGGCCAAATTCTGAGACTTCTTAAGTCTGAGTCTTGTTAAAGCCACATTCATGATAGAGATTGTTAATGTAGAGAAACTATCCAAACATTTCATGTGTAGTGGGCATGCTTAAATCCAAGGCTGGAAAGTTTGAACAAAGTGTTATGAGAATTTTAAGTTGCTACTCTCAGCTATTTGGAACAATTGTCATACTAGGTACTGAAAAGGGGATATGAATTTTTTTTCCTATATCATTTCTAAGAAGGGGTGATGCACCAGTGTCTAGAATGAACTGTGGTGGAGAGTCAAAGGAAGGGTAGAAAGTACAAGGAGATTAGGGTGAAGAGTTAGGTGAAGTCTAGATGAAAATAAATGTTGTACTCAGGAATGCCTTGGACTCTAACAATAACCTCTGTGTTTCTTCCATGTCTCTTGTGGCTGAGACATGGAAATAATGCCAGTAAATCTCACACAGATGCTGTCAGAGTTTTTTTGCAATCATGCCCAGTATATTCAGTTATTATACCAATAGCAACACAAAGAAGATCACAAGTAAACAGACAGCGTTGTATTTAAAGGTGAATGATTTACAGCAAATATGGTACTGTACTAAGTCGTGAAAATCACAAAGTAACAACTGCAATATTCAAAGTATCTTTCCACCATAACTAGTAAATAAACAGGTGTGTTATGTAAAAAATAATTGTGTGTGGTGTATATCTGTAAAATGATATCCTTAGAAATTAGATACTTATGAAGCACTGATTCTTAAACCACACACAAATCTTAACAAAAAAAGTGAAATGAGCATTCACAAATTAGTAATGTAAGAATATATTTTGAGGCTTCCATTTCACACTGTCAAATGCCTCTCTAGCTTACCTTTCACATACTGGCTTGAGCATAAGGAGCAGGCAAAGAAAAGACTTTCTTTGGTTCATAGAAGAAATTTAGTACACGTGCTGCAATTAGGAATTCCATTATGTTAGATTTTACAATGCTCCTTCTTCTGAAGAAAAACACTTTTTAGAAAGCATTCTATATATGCATTTATATCACAATACAATATGTGGAGCACTTTTCCAACTAAAAGGTGTCTTATCGTGTCAGTATTTATATTAGAAAAGTGTACTATTTTAATTGCAACAGTATGTATGGTCAACAAAAGAAAGAGAACCTAATGTACTTTATGTGTCTTCTGTTGAGTGATATTCCTTTAATTTGTAGCACATTTTATTTACTCTATTTTGTATGCTTAGATGTGTCCTCATTTGACTTTTGGCTCAAGCAAATAACTCCAGAAATGAAGGATATGCCTACTGAGATCACTTCCTGTCGAAGTCTGTTTTCTTGGCTGGGAAACTGGTCTCTCTTGTTCCTGCTGGAAAGTATTTACAATGGGGATGTTGTAGTATAGTAGCAAAGTTATTCCAGGACATGTGTCACAAGTATAAATAGACATGAATAAATTTATGCTAAAGAATCAGAGAAACCAATGAAACTTAAAACTACTGATAATAATTTTCAACATAGGTTTTAAATCACCTTGTTAGGATTCCTACAAGTTAACTCATCACTAAAGCATGCTGATATTCTAGCCAGGGAATGGCCATAATCTATTTCTGTCCATGAAGCATTTTTTTAATTAATATCCAATCATGGATATTGATTTATATTTTATTAATATCCAATATGGATATTCATACCTTGAAAAGTTATAATGATATTCCAAATCAGAGAGAGCAGGAAAAAGAGCTGCACTGCAGCATTGTTATGAAAGCTAATAGTTTTGTCAAAATACCTTTGAGTGTTCTTAATATATATGCTTTCACAGTGGCAGGTGTTTACTACTGTGCTGCGGGCCACGATACTTGTTCTAAGTGCTAAACACAAATTCAGGAAATGTGTGTTTTGTCTGTGAAGCCTGTGTGTCCTGTGAGGTAGGGCTCAGGGGTGAGGGCAAAAAGCTGAGAAGGTTGGGAAAAACTCCAGAGCTTGGCTGTGTATTTTGTCTTTATATTCCTTACTTTAGGCAAACCTTACTACACCACCTTTCCTAAAGGTTGTAAAGTTTGTAGGAGATGTGCACAATGGAGGCAGAAAAAAAATATTGATTTATCAATTAATTCAAAGTTGAAAGAAGTAGGTTATTGATACAATAAGATAGTAACATGCTATAGAGGTCCAGGTTTACTGGCAAGCTGGTCCAGTGCTTGACACCCTGACAGTAAAAATTATTTGTTTATTTTAAATGTTCAGACAGAGTTTCCTGTTTTAGCTCATGCCTACTCTATCTTGTCGTGTCACTGGAAACCATTTAAAAGGTCTGGTTCTGTCTTCTTTACACCATCCCATGAGGATTTTAACCACATGGATAAGATCCCTTTGGTCTTTCTGATATCCACTCTGAACAGTGGATACTCTTAGCTTTTCCTTGTGTGAAAGATACTCTAGTCCCATAATCATCGTTGAGGCCCTTCACTGGACTCTCTCTGATATGCCCATGTCTCCCTTGTACTGGGAAGCGCAAAACTGTACACTGTATTTGAGATGCGGTCTCACCAGTATTGAGCAGATGGGGACAGACCACCTCCATTGATTTGTTTTTCTGTGTCACAGGCTCCTCTGCACCAATGAACAGAAGGCCTTAATGTTCCCTATGCTTCATTTTATTAATGATGTACCTGTAGAATCCTTTCTTGTTGTCCATCATGTCCCTCGGTAGATGGGCCTCAGTTCCAGGTGGGCTTTTTCAGACGCATTCAGACTCATGCTTGAATAGTATCTCTATGTTCCTCCTGGGCCAACAGACCCTGTTTCCACCTCTTGCTCACTTCCTTGTTTGTCACACAGTTGTGGAATAGAAAAGAGAGAAGTCCAGAGATACGAGTAAAATAGAAGAAGGATAGCAAGAAGAGAATAGGAAAAAAGGTAGAAACTGTGTCTTCAGACAAATAATAGCTGTTGCTTTGATTCAAGCTTTCTGAGTTGTGTAATGTATAAATCCTTAAGAAACTAAAGATGAGAAAGGACATGAAATTAGAAGGGAAATGAATACTGTGTTTAGGTTAGCATCATTTCATCTTGCCAAGAAATAAAATCTTTTGATTTTGAGTCAGAGAAATAGTTTTGTGTAGGTGTCAAATGTATCCCCTCTATATCTGTTTGATCTGGAAAAACAGTAAATGATAAGTAGGAATGTTTTCTTTTTATTTTCTTTTTTTTTTTTTTTCTTTCATTTTTTTTCTTCTCTCTCTCTTTTTTTTTTTTTTTTTCCTTTTGTTCTTGATCATATTTCTTCCACTGCATTTCTGTTGATAGCTGCTGAATTGCAAATTATCAGAAGATCACATAAATTCTAGGTCTTGTGTCCTTCCAAGCATCTGAGAAAAGCTGCTTTACTCAGAAAAATACCGTACAAGCCAGTATCATTAGCTGTAGTCGTCAACAGGGAAATCAAAGGATATTACCCTGAAACTTCTTGGGGTTCAGGTCTGCCACTCAACCTGTCACAGTGCATGAAGCATACTTAGTTTGACATCATGACACTTGCAGTCATTTAGTCAGTAGTTACTTGCATACAGTAAATATAGATTAAAACTACCTCTATGTATATTTAACATGTATGCAGGTCATGTATATAAAATTGCCTTATTTCTCTCCAGATAAAGTTAAAAAAAAAAAAAAGAAAAGCTCTGTGATATAAAGGTATAAGTGCCATTGGTCTTCATTTGTCCTTATACACTTAAATGCCTTGGCCTGGCTTGAATATCTTCTTCATAATGTTTCCAGTCCTGTCTAAGAAAACTAAGGTTCCAACATTTGCAGCTTACAACAATCTAAAAATCTTGATTTATTTGTTCAAGTTGTAAAAAAGGTACCTCAAACTTTAGAAAAGTTGCTTTCTAGTGGCTGTTATACAGCTTCATACAGAACAGTGTTTATTCTACATATTTCCTCCAAAAGTTTAGGAATATGGAATAATAACCTTTTGGTATTATTCCTGATAATGTTTGGTATTAAACTCACAAAGCAAAGTAATGTTTTTAATATGTCTGAAGCCAATCCCCTGTCTAACAGCCATGATACATGAAAATACATATGAATAAATTTGAAATTATCAAATATTAATATTTCCTATGTAATTCGTTAGCCCTTGCTTTCACCATTATGGAATTTTAATTAAATATATGCTGTTACTACTAAAAGATTTACTTCAAAAATAGAATCTTATGACCATTTTAGCCTTTGATATGAAGAACTGTGTATTTAAATCTAATAGCACATATTTTCTGTAGCTGACATTGTGTTGGCATATTTACTTACTACCCATTGGAAAAATGGCAGTTATTCAGGAGAAGCTTTTCTTCTTAACCCTTTCATACATAACTGTTAAGAGTTAGAGGCATTCTTATTACCATAGTTATGTTATATGCTACGCCACTTACTCTGACATCTCTGACATCTCTTATATATATTTATTTGTTATCAAGATCTGGTAATTGCCAAAAAAATTCAATGAAACCTGATGAAATCCAAGAGTAGCTATTTGTGGTTAAAGACATATATTTAATTGAATGGTCCAGCTTTTGTTTGTTTGTTTGTTTGTGTTTGTTTTTGTTTTTGTTTTTTAAGCTCTATAGCAAAATAAGGGGAAAATGTTGATTCTTCAGAAAATATTCTACTAAATGTATTCATAAAAAATAATAAAATCTTTTGTCTTAATTAATGTGTTTATATGCACTCATATACAGTGTATACAAGTATGTACAAATAAATATGTAGTTCCTGATGAAATTTCTGTTGATACTAGCACTATAACCTTTTGCCCCACAAATAGACTTAAAGTCATTTCTGTTTTCTTCCTCTCTTTGAGTTGACCAGAGTCTTGGTATGCAGCTCAACCATTTCTCATACATACCAAGTAGATGAGATTACCAGCTTCCATATTTATGCTGCTGATTCCCCATGCTCTCAGTGAATTAACTTTTTCTCTTACAGAGTTTTATGTAATTGCATCAGTGTGAAGCTTGAGTCAAAACCAGGCACTCCAGCTGGTGTCCCCCTTTACATAACATCTCAATAGACAGTGAGGTGTTTTTAGGGCTCTGTTTCTCCAAAACCTCTTTGTATTTCTATAACGTGTACATACTTGACAGCATGACAGATTTTCAATGCTACAGGTGTTGTTCAAATGTAACATTCAGTAGTGATATTGGAGATAACACCACCATTCTTCTACATTTATATTGACATATCTTCCCAGAGCCTCATGAAATTTATTGAGTATGATATTGAAATGAAATTTTAATTTCTGTGCAATGGAGAAGTCTATATATGGAGTGAGAGATCAGTATCAGTAATAAAGCCACTGCACAATTCTGCAGGGAGAACTTGCCCTTTATGAAGGTATTCAACATTAAGAAACATTTGTTCATAAGAGCAAAAAGACCCAGTGGAAAGGCACCTTTTCAACTGGCATATTTTCAACTACTTCTGATGAATTAAACTGACCTTTAGAAATACATGCCAGGTCTGGCACAAAAGCTAGTGTTTCTATTTTTTTTTTAAAAAGTGTGTGTATAAATGAAGAAAACAGTAG